>NC_135233.1:344663546-345263546 GCF_051348905.1 Ranitomeya variabilis
ACCACGGAAGCACGATAGAGAACAAAAACAGTTATTGTGTAGACCGCGTGGCCTAATGGATAAGGCGTCTGACTTTGGATCAGAAGATTGAGGGTTTGAGTCCCTTCGTGGTCGTGGCAATCTCTTTCTGCACACTTTTCGAAAAATATTAATATGCTTAGTAGGGTTGAGCGAAACGGGTCGTTCATTTTCAAAAGTCACCGACTTTTGGCAAAGTCGGCGTCTCATGAAACCGAGCCGATCCCAGCATTGCATCGGCCATGCGGTACGCGACTTTCGCGCCAAAGTCGCGTTTCAATGACGCAAAAAGCGCCATTTCTCAGCCAATGAAGGTGAACGCAGAGTGTGGGCAGCGTGATGACATAGGTCCTGGTCCCCACCATCTTAGAGAAGGGCATTGCAGTGATTGGCTTGCTGTCTGCGGCGTCACAGGGGCTATAAAGGGGCGTTCCCGCCGACTGCCATCTCACTGCTGCTGCTCTGAGCTTAGGGAGAGGTTGCTGCCGCTTCATTAGAAGCAGGGAGAGCGTTAGGCAGGGTCCATTAACCACCAAACCGCTTGTGCTGTAGCGATTTCCACTGTCCAACACCACCTTCGGTGTGCAGGGACAGTGGAAGCTACTTTTTTTATTTCTCTCAGCGCTGTAGCTCATTGGGCTGTCCTAGAAGGCTCCCTGATAGCTGTATTGCTGTGTGTACGCCACTGTGCAAACCAACTGCTTTTTTCAAAGCACATATCCTCTTGTTCCTTCCTTTCTGCACAGCTATCTTTTTTGTTTGTCCACACTTTTTATTTAATTTGTGCATCAGTCCACTCCTTATTGCTGCCTGCCATACCTGGCTGAGATTACTGCAGGGAGATAGTAATTGTAGGACAGTTTCTTTTTTTTTTTTTTTTTGTGGGAGATTAAGATTGGCATTTCTACTAGAGTGCCATCCCTGTGTGTGCCATCTCTCATTCAGTGGGCCATAGAAAGCCTATTAATTTTTTTGCTTGATTTGGGTTCTAAAATTTTCCTGAAAAAAAATCACTACATCAATCAGTGGGAGATTAATATTGCCCTTTCTGCTTGTGTGCCACTCCTGACTCCTGTGTGTGCCATCTCTCAGTCAGTGGGCCATAGAAAGCCTATTTATTTTTTATTATTTTGCTTCTAAAGTCTCCCTGAAAAAGAAAAAGAAAATAAAACAGTGGGAGATTAATATTGCCCTTTCTGCTTGTGTGCCACTCCTGACTCCTGTGTGTGCCATCTCTCAGTCAGTGGGCGATAGAAAGCCTATTTATTTTTTATTATTTTGCTTCTAAAGTCTCCCTGAAAAAGAAAAAAAAAAGAAAACAGTGGGAGATTAATATTGCCCTTTCTGCTTGTGTGCCACTCCTGACTCCTGTGTGTGCCATCTCTCACTCAGTGGGCCATAGAAAGCCTATTTATTTTTTATTATTTGGTTTCTAAAGTCTCCCTGAAAAAGAAAAAAAAATAAAACAGTGGGAGATTAATATTGCCCTTTCTGCTTGTGTGCCACTCCTGACTCCTGTGTGTGCCATCTCTCACTCAGTGGGCCATAGAAAGCCTATTTATTTTTTATTATTTGGTTTCTAAAGTCTCCCTGAAAAAGAAAAAAAAATAAAACAGTGGGAGATTAATATTGCCCTTTCTGCTTGTGTGCCACTCCTGACTCCTCTGTGTGCCATCTCTCACTCAGTGGGCCATAGAAAGCCTATTTATTTTTTATTATTTTGTTTCTAAAGTCTCCCTGAAAAAGAAAAAAAAAATAAAACAGTGGGAGATTAATATTGCCCTTTCTGCTTGTGTGCCACTCCTGACTCCTGTGTGTGCCATCTCTCACTCAGTGGGCCATAGAAAGCCTATTTATTTTTTATTATTTTGTTTCTAAAGTCTCCCTGAAAAAGAAAAAAAAAATAAAACAGTGGGAGATTAATATTGCCCTTTCTGCTTGTGTGCCACTCCTGACTCCTGTGTGTGCCATCTCTCACTCAGTGGGCCATAGAAAGCCTATTTATTTTTTATTATTTTGTTTCTAAAGTCTCCCTGAAAGAAAAAAAAAAAAAATAAAACAGTGGGAGATTAATATTGCCCTTTCTGCTTGTGTGCCACTCCTGACTCCTGTGTGTGCCATCTCTCACTCAGTGGGCCATAGAAAGCCTATTTATTTTTTATTATTTTGTTTCTAAAGTCTCCCTGAAAAAGAAAAAAAAAAGAAAACAGTGGGAGATTAATATTGCCCTTTCTGCTTGTGTGCCACTCCTGACTCCTGTGTGTGCCATCTATCACTCAGTGGGCCATAGAAAGCCTATTTATTTTTTATTATTTTGTTTCTAAAGTCTCCCTGAAAAAGAAAAAAAAAATAAAACAGTGGGAGATTAATATTGCCCTTTCTGCTTGTGTGCCACTCCTGACTCCTGTGTGTGCCATCTCTCACTCAGTGGGCCATAGAAAGCCTATTTATTTTTTATTATTTGGTTTCTAAAGTCTCCCTGAAAAAGAAAAAAAAAAATAAAACAGTGGGAGATTAATATTGCCCTTTCTGCTTGTGTGCCACTCCTGACTCCTGTGTGTGCCATCTCTCACTCAGTGGGCCATAGAAAGCCTATTTATTTTTTATTATTTTGTTTCTAAAGTCTCCCTGAAAAATAAAAAAAAAATAAAACAGTGGGAGATTAATATTGCCCTTTCTGCTTGTGTGCCACTCCTGACTCCTGTGTGTGCCATCTCTCACTCAGTGGGCCATAGAAAGCCTATTAATTTTTTTGCTTGATTTGGGTTCTAAAATCTACCTGAAAAAAAATCACTACATCAATCAGTGGGAGAAAAATATTGGCCTCAGGGCTTGTGTGCCACTCCAGACTCCTGTGTGTGCCATCTCTCACTCAGTGGGCCATAGAAAGCCTATTTATTTTTTATTATTTTGTTTCTAAAGTCTCCCTGAAAAAGAAAAAAAAAATAAAACAGTGGGAGATTAATATTGACATTTGTGCTTGAGTGACAGTCCTGCGTGTGTGGCATCTCTGTGATTTGGTGCCACAGAAAACAGAGTGTGTAACATTGTGCCTGATTTTCCTTGTGGTCTCACCAACCTGTTAAGGGATATTGAAATCATACTGAAGTTATAGCTCACCGTGTAAGTTGTTTGACAGCAACAAATAAAGTTACTTTGGTTAAGATTTTAAAACAATGAGGAAGTCTGGTGCAAGAGGTCGTCGTGGGCGTTCATTGTCAGCTGGTAATGATGGTAGTGGTAGTGGAGCATCAGGTGGTCGTGGGGATAAAAATATTCCACCTAAGTCTGGAGCTGTGGAGCCAGTTTCGTCGTCTGGCTACACAAGGCCTCGAACGCTCTCTTTTCTGGGAGTACGAAAACCGCTTTTAAAGGCGGAGCAGCAACAGCAAGTTTTGGCTTACATTGCAGACTCAGCCTCTAGCTCTTTTGCCTCCTCTTCTGAAACTGGTAAATGTAAAAGCAGCGCGTCGCTTGTGGATGTTCACGGTCAGGGACAAGTCGCTTCCTTGTCCTCTTCAGCAAAAACTACAACAAGAGAGAAGGATGCAGCAGGCGACACAACGGGTTACTCCATGGAGCTCTTTACACATACCGTCCCTGGCTTAGAAAGTGAAACACTTAACAGGCCATGCCCATTACAAGTAGATTCTGACATGGAGTGCACTGATGCACAGCCACAGCCAGAGTACTATGCTGCTCCTTTGACTCAGACCACCACATTGCCCTCTCAGGGTACTGATCCACAATCAGACCCTGATGAGACTATGTTGCCCCGCCACGAACGCTATACCACCGACCGACACAGTGACACAGACGAAGTTGCACACGAGCTCGAAGAGGAGGTAATAGATGACCCTGTTGTTGACCCCGATTGGCAGCCATTGGGGGAACAGGGTGCAGGCGGCAGTAGTTCAGAAGCGGAGGTGGAGGAGGGGCCGCAGCAGGCATCAACATCGCAACAGGTTCCATCTGCCGGGCCCGTATCTGGCCCAAAACGCGTGTCAAAGCCAAAACCTGTTGGAGGACAGCGTGGCCATCCGGTTAAAGCTCAGTCTGCAATCCCTGAAAAGGGATCCGATGCTAGGAAGAGTGCAGTCTGGCATTTTTTTAAACAACATCCAATTGATCAGCGCAAAGTCATCTGTCAAAAATGTTCAACTAGCTTAAGCAGAGGTCAGAATCTGAAAAGTCTAAATACTAGTTGCATGCATAGACACTTAACCACCATGCATTTTCAAGCCTGGACTAACTACCAAACGTCCCTTAAGGTTGTAGCACCCTCGGCCAATGAAGCTAGTCAGCAACGCAACATCCCTTCCGTCACTGTAAGGCCACCATTTTCCGCACCACCGGCAGTATCTGTGCAGGTATCTTTGCCAGCCAAAAGCAGTCAGGGTCAGGGAATCACCAGTTTTGTAGGAGGAAATATTGTATCTAGGGCACCGGCGGAAACAATACCGTCTCCAACCGTCTCTCAGTCTGCCATGTACACCGACACACCAGAAAGTTCCACGATCTCCAGCTCTCCAGTCCAGCTCACCCTACATGAGACTCTGGTTAGAAAAAGGAAGTACTTATCCTCGCATCCGCGTACACAGGTGTCATGATCTCCATGGCCAGAGAACTAGCATAAGCCTCTATAGGAACAAGCTCTTGGAAGATGTAACTGTACTGACCATGAACTAAACCTACCGCATCATCTAGAAGTAGCCAGGTAGCATGTCCTACTTTTTATCCCTATATGCCCAGCGCCGGCCGGAGAACTAAATAATGCTAGCAGAGGGAAATATAAGACCTGACTCACCTCTAGAGAAATGCCCAAAAGGAGACAGAAGCCCCCCACATATATTGGCGGTGATATGAGATGAAACAACAAACGCAGCAGGAAAATAGTTTTAGCAAATTTGAGGTCCGCTTTCTAGATAGCAGAAGACAGAAAGCATACTTTCATGGTCAGTAGAAAACCCTAACAAAACACATCCAGAAATTACTTTAGGACTCTGGCATTAACTCATAATACCAGAGTGGCAATTCCTGATCAACAAGAGCTTTCCAGACACAGTAACGAAACTGCAGCTGTGAACTGGAACCAAAATACAAAAACAAAACATGGACGAATGTCCAACTTATCTAGTAGATGTCTGGGAGCAGGAACAAGCACAGAGAGGCTTCTGATAACATTGTTGACCGGCAAGCATCTAACAGAGAAGCCAGGTTATATAGCGACACCCAGATCTAATCAGAACAGGTGAACAGGGAAGATGATGTCACAAGTTCAATTCCACCAGTAGCCACCGGGGGAGCCCAGAATCCAAATTCACAACAGTACCCCCCCCTCAAGGAGGGGGCACCGAACCCTCACCAGAACCACCAGGGCGATCAGGATGGGCCCTATGAAAGGCACGGACCAGTTCAGAGGCATGAACATCAGATGCAGTGACCCAAGAATTATCCTCCTGGCCGTATCCCTTCCACTTGACCAGATACTGGAGTCTCCGTCTGGAAACACGGGAGTCTAGGATTTTTTCCACAACGTACTCCAACTCACCCTCAACCAACACCGGAGCAGGAGGCTCAACGGAAGGCACAACCGGTGCCTCATACCTGCGCAATAACGACCGATGAAAAACGTTATGAATAGAAAAGGATGCAGGGAGGTCCAAACGGAAGGAAACAGGGTTAAGAATCTCCAATATTTTATACGGACCGATGAACCGAGGCTTAAACTTAGGAGATGAGACCCTCATAGGGACAAAACGAGAAGACAACCACACCAAATCTCCAACACAAAGCCGAGGACCAACACGACGGTGACGGTTGGCAAAAAGCTGAGTCTTCTCCTGGGACAACTTTAAATTGTCCATCACCTGCCCCCAGATATGATGCAATCTCTCCACCACCGCATCCACTCCAGGACAATCCGAGGATTCCATCTGACCGGAGGAAAATCGAGGATGGAACCCCGAATTACAGAAAAACGGGGAAACCAAGGTGGCAGAGCTGGCCCGATTATTGAGGGCGAACTCCGCCAATGGCAAAAAAGCAACCCAATCATCCTGGTCAGCAGACACAAAACACCTCAGATATGTCTCCAGGGTCTGATTAGTCCGCTCGGTCTGGCCATTAGTCTGAGGGTGAAAAGCAGACGAAAAAGACAAATCTATGCCCATCCTAGCACAAAATGCCCGCCAAAATCTAGACACAAATTGGGTTCCTCTGTCAGAAACGATATTCTCAGGAATACCATGCAAACGAACAACATTTTGAAAAAACAGGGGCACCAACTCGGAAGAAGAAGGCAATCTGGGCAGGGGAACCAAATGAACCATCTTAGAAAAACGGTCACACACCACCCAGATGACAGACATCTTCTGAGAAACAGGCAGATCTGAAATAAAATCCATCGAGATGTGTGTCCAAGGCCTCTTAGGAATAGGCAAGGGCAACAATAATCCACTAGCCCGAGAACAACAAGGCTTGGCCCGAGCACAAACGTCACAAGACTGCACAAAGCCTCGCACATCTCGTGACAGGGAAGGCCACCAGAAGGATCTTGCCACCAAATCCCTGGTACCAAAAATTCCAGGATGACCTGCCAACGCAGAAGAATGCACCTCAGAGATGACTTTACTGGTCCAATCATCAGGAACAAACAGCCTATCAGGCGGACAACGATCCGGTCTATCCGCCTGAAACTCCTGCAAGGCCCGCCGCAGGTCTGGAGAAACAGCTGACAAGATAACTCCCTCCTTAAGAATACCTGTGGGGTCAGAGTTGCCAGGTGAATCAGGCTCAAAACTCCTAGAAAGGGCATCCGCCTTAACATTCTTAGAACCTGGTAGGTACGATACCACAAAATTAAACCGAGAAAAAAATAATGACCAGCGCGCCTGTCTAGGATTCAGGCGCCTGGCGGTCTCAAGATAAATCAAATTTTTGTGGTCAGTCAATACCACCACCTGATGTCTGGCCCCCTCGAGCCAATGGCGCCACTCCTCAAACGCCCACTTCATGGCCAAAAGCTCCCGATTCCCAACATCATAATTCCGCTCAGCGGGCGAAAATTTACGGGAAAAGAAGGCACAAGGCCTCATCACGGCGCAGTCAGAACTTTTCTGCGACAACACTGCCCCAGCTCCGATCTCAGAAGCGTCGACCTCAACCTGAAAAGGAAGAGTCACATCAGGCTGACGCAACACAGGGGCAGAAGAAAAACGGCGCTTAAGCTCCTGAAAGGCCTCCACAGCATCAGGGGACCAATTAGCAACATCAGCACCCTGTCTAGTCAAATCGGTCAATGGCTTAACGACATCCGAAAAACCAGAAATAAATCGACGATAAAAGTTGGCAAAGCCCAAAAATTTCTGAAGACTTTTAAGAGAAGAGGGCTGCGTCCAATCACAAATAGCTTGAACCTTGACAGGATCCATCTCAATGGAAGAGGGAGAAAAAATATATCCCAAAAAGGAAATTCTCTGAACCCCAAAAACGCACTTAGAACCCTTGACACACAGAGAATTAGACCGCAAAACCTGAAAAACCCTCTTAACTTGCCGGACATGAGAGTCCCAGTCATCCGAAAAAATCAGAATATCATCCAGATACACTATCATAAATTTATCCAAAAAATCGCGGAAAATATCATGCATAAAGGACTGGAAGACTGAAGGGGCACTAGAAAGACCAAAAGGCATCACCAAATACTCAAAGTGGCCCTCGGGCGTATTAAATGCGGTTTTCCACTCATCCCCCTGCCTGATCCGCACCAAATTATACGCCCCACGGAGATCAATCTTAGAGAACCACTTGGCCCCCTTTATGCGAGCAAACAAATCAGTCAGCAACGGCAATGGGTATTGATATTTAACCGTGATTTTATTCAAAAGCCGATAATCAATACATGGTCTCAAAGAGCCGTCTTTTTTTGACACAAAGAAAAAACCGGCTCCTAAGGGAGATGACGATGGACGAATATGTCCCTTTTCCAAGGACTCCTTTATATATTCTCGCATAGCAGTATGTTCAGGCACAGACAGATTAAATAAACGACCCTTTGGGTATTTACTACCCGGAATTAAATCTATAGCACAATCGCACTCACGGTGCGGAGGTAGTGAACCCAGCTTGGGTTCTTCAAAGACGTCACGATAATCAGACAGGAACTCAGGGATTTCAGAGGGAATAGATGATGAAATGGACACCAAAGGTACGTCCCCATGAGTCCCCTTACATCCCCAGCTCAACACAGACATAGCTCTCCAGTCAAGGACTGGGTTGTGAGACTGCAGCCATGGCAATCCCAGCACCAAATCCTCATGTAGATTATACAGCACTAGAAAACGAATAGTCTCCTGGTGATCCGGATTAATACACATAGTCACTTGTGTCCAGTATTGTGGTTTATTATTAGCCAATGGGGTGGAGTCAATCCCCTTCAGAGGAATAAGAGTTTCCAAAGGCTCTAAATCATACCCACAACGATTGGCAAAGGACCAATCCATAAGACTCAAAGCGGCGCCAGAGTCGATATAGGCGTCAGTAGTAATAGATGACAAAGAGCAAATCAGGGTCACAGACAAAATAAATTTAGACTGTAAAGTGCCAATGGAAACGGATTTATCAAGCCTTTTAGTACGCTTAGAGCACGCTGATATAACATGAGTAGAATCCCCACAATAGAAACACAACCCATTTTTCCGTCTAAAATTCTGCCGCTCGCTTCTGGACAGAATTCTATCACACTGCATGCTTTCTGGCGTCTTCTCAGTGGATACCGCCAGATGGTGCACAGGTTTGCGCTCCCGCAGACGCCTATCGATCTGAATGGCCATTGTCATGGACTCATTCAGACCTGCAGGCACAGGGAACCCCACCATAACATCCTTAATGGCATCAGAGAGACCCTCTCTGAAAGTAGCCGCCAAGGCACACTCATTCCACTGAGTAAGCACAGACCATTTACGGAATCTTTGGCAGTAAATTTCAGCTTCATCTTGCCCCTGCGATAGGGACATCAAAGTTTTTTCTGCCTGAAGTTCCAAATGAGGTTCCTCATACAGCAAGCCCAAGGCCAAAAAAAACGCATCCACATTGCGCAACGCAGGATCCCCTGGTGCCAATGCAAAAGCCCAGTCTTGAGGGTCGCCGCGGAGCAAGGAAATCACAATCCCAACCTGCTGTGCAGAGTCTCCAGCAGAACGAGATTTCAGGGACAAAAATAGCTTACAATTATTTCTAAAATTCTGAAAGCTAGATCTATTCCCTGAGAAGAATTCCGGCAAAGGAATTCTCGGCTCAGATACCGGAGCATGAATAATAAAATCTTGCAAATTTTGTACTTTCGTGGTGAGATTATTCAAACCTGCAGTTACACTCTGAAGATCCATTATTAACAGGTGAACACAAAGCCATTCAAAGATTATAAGGAGAGAGAAAAAAAAGAAAGACTGCAGCATAGACAGACTGGCAAGTGATCCAATTAAGAGCACAGAGGAAAAAAAAAAAAAAAAAACTCTCAGCAGACTTCTTATTTCTCTCCTTTCTCAGCCAAGGATTTTAACCCTTTAGTGGGCCGGTCAAACTATCATGATCTCCATGGCCAGAGAACTAGCATAAGCCTCTATAGGAACAAGCTCTTGGAAGATGTAACTGTACTGACCATGAACTAAACCTACCGCATCATCTAGAAGTAGCCAGGTAGCATGTCCTACTTTTTATCCCTATATGCCCAGCGCCGGCCGGAGAACTAAATAATGCTAGCAGAGGGAAATATAAGACCTGACTCACCTCTAGAGAAATGCCCAAAAGGAGACAGAAGCCCCCCACATATATTGGCGGTGATATGAGATGAAACAACAAACGCAGCAGGAAAATAGTTTTAGCAAATTTGAGGTCCGCTTTCTAGATAGCAGAAGACAGAAAGCATACTTTCATGGTCAGTAGAAAACCCTAACAAAACACATCCAGAAATTACTTTAGGACTCTGGCATTAACTCATAATACCAGAGTGGCAATTCCTGATCAACAAGAGCTTTCCAGACACAGTAACGAAACTGCAGCTGTGAACTGGAACCAAAATACAAAAACAAAACATGGACGAATGTCCAACTTATCTAGTAGATGTCTGGGAGCAGGAACAAGCACAGAGAGGCTTCTGATAACATTGTTGACCGGCAAGCATCTAACAGAGAAGCCAGGTTATATAGCGACACCCAGATCTAATCAGAACAGGTGAACAGGGAAGATGATGTCACAAGTTCAATTCCACCAGTAGCCACCGGGGGAGCCCAGAATCCAAATTCACAACACACAGGGTTTTAACGCCCACATAGCTAGACTAATCTCGTTAGAGATGATGCCCTACCGGTTAGTTGAAAGCGAAGCTTTCAAAGCCCTGATGGAGTACGCTGAACCACGATACGAGCTACCCAGTCGACACTTTTTTTCCAGAAAAGCCATCCCAGCCCTGCACCAGCATGTTAAACAGCGCATCGTCCATGCATTCAGGCAATCTGTGAGTACAAAGGTGCACCTGACTACAGATGCATGGACCAGTAGGCATGGCCAGGGACGTTATGTGTCCATCACGGCACACTGGGTGAATGTGGTGGATGCAGGGTCCACAGGGGACATCAATTTCGGGACAGTTGTGCCTAGCCCACGGTCTAGGAAACAGTTGGCTGTAGGCGTTCGCACCCCCTCCTCCTCCTCCTCCTCGTCCTCCTGCAGAAGCTACAGCTCTTCCACAGACCGCAGTCGGCCAACCACTCCATCGGCAGATGACACTGTTGCACACCAGTTGTCCCATTATGGGCCAGCTACTGGCAAGCGTCAGCAGGCTGTATTGGCTATGAAGTGTTTGGGCGACAACAGACACACCGCGGAAGTTCTGTCTGAGTTCTTGCAACAAGAAACGCAGTCGTGGCTGGGCACAGTAGATCTTGAGGCAGGCAAGGTAGTGAGTGATAACGGAAGGAATTTCATGGCTGCCATCTCCCTTTCCCAACTGAAACACATTCCTTGCCTGGCTCACACCTTAAACCTGGTGGTGCAGTGCTTATTGAAAACTTATCCTGGGTTCTCCGACCTGCTCCTCAAAGTGCGTGGACTTTGCTCACATATCTGACGTTCGCCTGTACACTCCAGCCGTATGCAGACCTATCAGCGGTCTTTGAACCTTCCCCAGCATCGCCTAATCATAGACGTTGCAACAAGGTGGAACTCAACACTGCACATGCTTCAGAGACTGTGCCAACAGAGGCGGGCTGTTATGTTTTTGTGGGAGGATACACATACACGGGCAGGCAGTAGGATGGCAGACATGGAGTTGTCAGGTGTGCAGTGGTCGAAGATACAAGACATGTGTCAAGTCCTTCAGTGTTTTGAGGAATGCACACGGCTGGTTAGTGCAGACAACGCCATAATAAGCATGAGCATCCCCCTAATGCGTCTGCTGATGCAAAGTTTGACGCACATAAAGGATCAGGCGTCTGCACCAGAGGAAGAGGAAAGCCTTGATGACAGTCAGCCATTGTCTGGTCAGGTGTTGTGAATTTGGATTCTGGGCTCCCCCGGTGGCCGCTTGTGGAATTGGACTTGTCATCCTCTTTCCTGTTTCACCTGATTCCATCAGTAGTGGGTGTCGCTATTTAAGCTCATTTCTCTGGTGGTTTCTTGCCGGTCAACAATGTTATCTGATGCCTCTCAGTGCTTGTTCCTGCTTCTAGACAACTACTAGATAAGTTGGACTTTTGTCCATGTTTTGTTTTGCCTATTTGTTCCAGTTCACAGCTGAAGTTTTGTTACTGTGTCTGGAAAGCTCTCGTTGATCAGGGATTGCTACTCTGGCGTTATGAGTTAATGCCAGAGTTTAAGGTAATCTCTGGATGGTGTTTTGTTAGTGTTTTTCTGCTGACCATGAAAGTATACTATCTGTCTTCTGCTATCTAGTAAGCGGACCTCAAATTTGCTAAGACTATTTTCCTGCTGCGTTTGTTGTTTCATCTGAACTCACCGTCATTATATGTGGGGGGCTACTGTCTTCTTTGGAATATTTCTCTAGAGGTGAGCCAGGTCTTATATTTCCCTCTGCTAGCTATTTAGGTCTTAGGCCAGAGCTGGGCATCTAGCGATAAATAGGAAATGCTACCTGGCTATTTCTAGTTGCGCGGCAGGCTTAGTTCATGGTCAGTATAGTTCCATCTTCCGAGAGCTTGTCCTTCTATAGGCTTGCTATGATCTCTGCCTGCAGAGATCATGACAGTTTGACCGGCCAATAAAGTGTTAAAGACCCAGGTTGAGAAAGGAGAGTTATAAGAAGTCTGCTGGAAATTTTTTTTTTTTTTTTCCTCCAGTCTGCCTTGCTGCAGTCTTTTTTCTCTCTCTCCTCCTAATCTCTGTATGCTCTGTGTGCACCTGACAATAATGGATCTCCAGAGTGTAACTGCGGGTTTGAATAATCTCATCACGAAAGTACAAAATTTACAAGATTTTGTGGTACATGCTCCGGTATCTGAGCCGAGAATTCCTTTGCCGGAGTTCTTCACAGGGAATAGAGCTAGCTTCCAGAATTTCCGAAATAATTGTAAGCTTTATTTGTCCCTGAAGTCTCGTTCAGCTGGAGACCCTGCTCAGCAGGTTAGGATTGTGATTTCCTTGCTCAGGGGTGACCCTCAAGATTGGGCCTTCTCATTGCCAGCAGGGGATCCTGCGTTACGCGATGTGGATGCGTTTTTTCTGGCCTTGGGCTTGCTTTATGAGGAACCTCATTTGGAACTTCAGGCAGAAAAAACTTTGATGGCACTATCTCAGGGGCAAGACGAAGCTGAAGTTTTCTGCCAAAAATTCCGTAAATGGTCTGTGCTTACTCAGTGGAATGAGTGCGCCTTGGCGGCAACTTTCAGAGAAGGTCTCTCTGATGCCGTTAAGGATGTTATGGTGGGGTTCCCTTTGCCTGCAGGTCTGAATGAGTCCATGACAATGGCTATTCAGATTGATAGGCGTCTGCGGGAGCGCAAACCGGTGCACCATCTGGCGGTGTCTATGGAAGAGACGCCAGAAAGTATGCAGTGTGATAGAATTCTGTCCAGGAGCGAGCGACAGAATTTTAGACGGAAGAATGGATTGTGTTTCTATTGTGGGGATTCTACTCATGTTATATCGGCATGCTCTAGGCGTACAAAGAAGCTTGATAAGTCTGTTTCCATTGGCACCATTCAGTCTAAGTTTATTTTGTCTGTAACCCTGATTTGCTCTTTGTCATCCATTGCCACGGACGCCTATGTTGACTCTGGCGCCGCTCTGAGTCTTATGGATTGGTCCTTTGCCAATCGTTGTGGTTTTGATTTAGAGCCTTTGGAGACTCTTATTCCTCTGAAGGGGATTGACTCCACCCCATTGGCTAATAATAAACCACAATACTGGACACAAGTAACCATGCGTATCAATCCGGATCACCAGGAGATTATTCGTTTCCTGGTGCTGTATAATTTACATGACGATTTGGTACTGGGATTGCCATGGTTGCAGTCTCACAACCCAGTCTTGGACTGGAGAGCAATGTCTGTGTTGAGCTGGGGATGTAAGGGTATTCATGGGGACGTACCTTTGGTTTCTATTTCGTCGTCCATTCCCTCTGAAGTCCCTGAGTTCCTCTCTGATTATCAAGACGTCTTTGACGAACCCAAGCTTGGGTCATTACCTCCGCACCGTGAGTGCGATTGTGCCATAGATTTGATACCGGGTTGTAAATATCCAAAGGGTCGTTTGTTTAATTTGTCTGTGCCGGAACATGCTGCTATGCGGGAATATATAAAGGAGTCTTTGGAAAAGGGACATATTCGTCCATCTTCTTCTCCCTTGGGAGCTGGGTTTTTCTTTGTCTCAAAAAAAGACGGCTCTTTGAGACCATGTATTGATTATCGGCTTCTGAATAAGATCACTGTTAAGTATCAATACCCATTGCCATTGCTTACTGATTTGTTTGCTCGTATAGAGGGTGCTAAGTGGTTCTCTAAAATTGATCTTCGTGGGGCGTATAATTTGGTGCGGATCAGGCAGGGGGATGAGTGGAAGACCGCATTTAATACGCCCGAGGGCCACTTTGAGTATTTGGTCATGCCTTTTGGTCTTTCTAATGCCCCTTCAGTTTTCCAGTCTTTTATGCATAATATTTTCCGCGATTTTCTGGATAAGTTTATGATAATATATCTGGATGATATTCTGATTTTTTCTGATGACTGGGACTCTCATGTCCAGCAGGTCAGGAGAGTTTTTCAGGTTCTGCGGTCTAATTCTTTATGTGTGAAGGGGTCTAAGTGCGTTTTTGGGGTCCAGAAAATTTCCTTTTTGGGGTATATTTTTTCTCCCTCTTCCATTGAGATGGATCCCGTCAAGGTGCAAGCTATTTGTGACTGGACTCAGCCCTCCTCTCTTAAGGGTCTTCAGAGATTTTTGGGCTTTGCCAACTTTTACCGCCGATTTATTGCTGGTTTTTCGGATGTCGTTAAACCACTGACTGATTTGACCAGACAAGGCGCTGATGTTGCTGATTGGTCCCCTCATGCTGTAGAGGCCTTTCAGGAGCTTAAGCGCCGTTTTGCCTCTGCCCCTGTGTTGCGTCAGCCTGATGTGAATCTGCCTTTTCAGGTTGAGGTTGACGCTTCGGAGATCGGAGCTGGGGCAGTGTTGTCGCAGAAAGGTTCCGACTGCTCCGTCATTAGGCCTTGTGCCTTCTTTTCTCGCAAATTTTCGCCCGCAGAGCGGAATTATGATGTTGGGAATCGGGAGCTTTTGGCCATGAAGTGGGCGTTTGAGGAGTGGCGCCATTGGCTCGAGGGGGCTAGGCATCAGGTGGTGGTATTGACTGACCACAAAAATTTGATTTATCTTGAGACTGCCAGACGCCTGAATCCTAGACAGGCGCGCTGGTCTTTATTTTTTTCTCGCTTTAATTTTGTGGTGTCATACCTACCGGGTTCTAAGAATGTTAAGGCAGATGCCCTTTCTAGGAGTTTTGACCCGGACTCTCCTGGTAATTCTGAACCCACAGGTATCCTTAGGGAGGGAGTAATTTTGTCGGCCGTTTCTCCTGATCTGCGGCGGTCCTTGCAAGAGTTTCAGGCGGATAGACCGGATCGTTGTCCGCCTGATAGACTGTTTGTTCCGGATGATTGGACCAGCAGAGTCATCTCTGAGGTACATTCTTCTGCATTGGCAGGTCATCCCGGAATTTTTGGTACCAGGGATTTGGTGGCAAGATCCTTCTGGTGGCCTTCTCTGTCACGAGATGTGCGAGTCTTTGTGCAGTCATGTGACGTTTGTGCTCGGGCCAAGTCTTGTAGTTCTCGGGCTAGCGGACTGCTGTTGCCCTTGCCTATTCCTAAGAGGCCTTGGACACACATCTCGATGGATTTTATTTCAGATCTGCCTGTTTCCCAGAAGATGTCTGTCATCTGGGTGGTCTGTGACCGTTTCTCTAAAATGGTCCATTTGGTTCCTCTGCCCAAGTTGCCTTCTTCTTCTGAGTTGGTTCCTCTGTTTTTTCAGAATGTTGTCCGATTGCACGGTATTCCTGAGAATATTGTTTCTGACAGAGGTACCCAATTTGTGTCTAGATTTTGGCGGGCATTCTGTGCTAGGATGGGCATAGATTTGTCTTTTTCATCTGCTTTTCACCCTCAGACTAATGGCCAGACCGAGCGGACTAATCAGACCCTTGAGACATATCTGAGGTGTTTTGTCTCTGCTGACCAGGATGATTGGGTTGCTTTTTTGCCATTGGCAGAGTTCGCCCTCAATAATCGGGCCAGTTCTTCCACCTTGGTGTCCCCGTTTTTCTGTAATTCGGGGTTTCACCCTCGATTTTCCTCCGGTCAGGTGGAATCCTCGGATTGTCCTGGAGTGGATGCGGTGGTGGAGAGATTGCATCACATCTGGGGGCAGGTTGTGGACAATTTGAAGTTGTCCCAGGAGAAGACTCAGCGTTTTGCCAACCGTCATCGTCGTGTTGGTTCTCGGCTTTGTGTTGGAGATTTAGTGTGGTTGTCTTCTCGTTTTGTCCCTATGAGGGTCTCTTCTCCTAAGTTTAAACCTCGGTTCATCGGCCCTTATAGAATATTGGAGATTCTTAATCCTGTTTCTTTCCGTTTGGACCTCCCTGCGTCCTTTTCCATTCATAACGTTTTTCATCGGTCGTTATTGCGCAGGTATGAGGTACCTGTTGTACCTTCAGTTGAGCCTCCTGCTCCGGTGTTGGTTGAGGGTGAGTTGGAGTACGTTGTGGAGAAAATTTTGGACTCTCGTGTTTCCAGACGGAAACTCCAGTATCTGGTCAACTGGAAGGGTTACGGCCAGGAGGATAATTCTTGGGTCAATGCATCTGATGTTCATGCTTCTGATCTTGTTCGTGCCTTCCATAGGGCTCATCCTGGTCGCCCTGGTGGATCTGGTGAGGGTTCGGTGCCCCCTCCTTGAGGGGGGGGTACTGTTGTGAATTTGGATTCTGGGCTCCCCCGGTGGCCGCTTGTGGAATTGGACTTGTCATCCTCTTTCCTGTTTCACCTGATTCCATCAGTAGTGGGTGTCGCTATTTAAGCTCATTTCTCTGGTGGTTTCTTGCCGGTCAACAATGTTATCTGATGCCTCTCAGTGCTTGTTCCTGCTTCTAGACAACTACTAGATAAGTTGGACTTTTGTCCATGTTTTGTTTTGCCTATTTGTTCCAGTTCACAGCTGAAGTTTTGTTACTGTGTCTGGAAAGCTCTCGTTGATCAGGGATTGCTACTCTGGCGTTATGAGTTAATGCCAGAGTTTAAGGTAATCTCTGGATGGTGTTTTGTTAGTGTTTTTCTGCTGACCATGAAAGTATACTATCTGTCTTCTGCTATCTAGTAAGCGGACCTCAAATTTGCTAAGACTATTTTCCTGCTGCGTTTGTTGTTTCATCTGAACTCACCGTCATTATATGTGGGGGGCTACTGTCTTCTTTGGAATATTTCTCTAGAGGTGAGCCAGGTCTTATATTTCCCTCTGCTAGCTATTTAGGTCTTAGGCCAGAGCTGGGCATCTAGCGATAAATAGGAAATGCTACCTGGCTATTTCTAGTTGCGCGGCAGGCTTAGTTCATGGTCAGTATAGTTCCATCTTCCGAGAGCTTGTCCTTCTATAGGCTTGCTATGATCTCTGCCTGCAGAGATCATGACAGTCAGGGCAGTGTACAGGACGAGGTAGCGGGCGAAGAGGAGGTGGAGGACGAGGAGGATGATGGGGATGAGTATATTTTTAATGCGGAAGCTTTCCCGGGGGCACTGGAAATTGGTTGCGTGGCAAGGCCGGGTTCTGGTTTTTTGAGGGACACAAGTGACGTAGATTTGCCTGAAACTGCCCCTCAACCAATCACAACCGGAGATTTGACAACTGGAACTTTGGCCCACATGGCGGATTATGCCTTACGTATCCTAAAAAGGGACACACGCATTACGAAAATGATGAACGATGACGATTACTGGTTGGCCTGCCTCCTCGATCCACGCTATAAAGGCAAATTGCAAAATATTATGCCACATGAGAACTTGGAACTAATATTAGCAACCAAACAATCAACTCTTGTTGACCGTTTGCTTCAGGCATTCCCAGCACACAGCGCACATGATCGTTCTCACACGAGCTCCAGGGGGCAGCAGACTAGGAGTGTTAGGGGTGCACACATCAGAAGTGGCGTTGGACAGAGGGGTTTTCTGACCAGGTTGTGGAGTGATTTTGCTATGACCGCAGACAGGACAGGTACTGCTGCATCAATTGAAAGTGACAGGCGACAACATTTGTCCAGTATGGTTACTAACTATTTTTCATCCCTTATCGATGTTATCCCTCAACCGTCATTCCCATTTGATTACTGGGCATCAAAATTAGACACCTGGCCAGAATTGGCAGAATATGCATTGCAGGAGCTTGCTTGCCCGGCAGCAAGTGTCCTATCAGAAAGAGTATTCAGTGCTGCAGGTTCAATATTAACCGAAAAAAGGACTCGTCTGGCTACCCAAAATGTTGACGATCTAACATTCATTAAAATGAACCACAACTGGATTTCGAAATCTTTTGCCCCACCTTGCCCGGCTGACACCTAGCTTTCCTATGAAAAGCTCTTGCCTGTGGACTACTGTGAATTACTTTTCTAATGTCTAATTTTCTGCAGCTGATTGTCCAGCATACGACATGTTTACACCTCCCTAAATGGCCAAACTCCCCACACGGGGCCGTGGTATCGCGACTTGGCGCAAGCACCCGTGAGACTGCTGTTTGTCTGAAGAGGTGGGTGTGCTTGCTTTTGGTCGACGGCATTGCTACTGGGTCCCTCATAGTACAATAAAGTGTCTCTGGCGGTGGTGGTGCGCACCCAACGTCAGACACACTGTTGTAACATGAGGGGCCCTGGGCCTGTACCGCCGGCCACAAGAGAGTTCACCCACCCCCAGGTCAAACATTGCTCTACCACTTCCACAGTTATCTCTCACACTTCCACCAATGCGCTGACATCCTTCCATACCTGCCACTGACAATACCATTGTGTTGACATGTATGATGGTACTTAACATAGTCAGGGGCAGTGTCCTCTATTTACCACAGTAAATACTTTGCGCTAAATTAGTAGGTCTGAAACAACGCAGAGGATCCCACCCCTGAACCTAATGATTGCACCCTTTAGTGTTTTTGTTTTGTTTTAATGCGAGACATTCACATTTAATTGTTGTTTTTGACTACTAACTGGCAGACACTCATTACAATCGGCCTCCGTTGACCAGACCACTGCTGCCCGTGTACCCCTGGAAACAATTATAAAGTGCCTACAGCCAGCCCATTTTATTGTGTTAGGCCTTCGAAGCCTGTCTGCGGTCCCTCCTTCCACTAGGCCTCCACTGACCAGACCACTGCTGCCCGTGTACCCCTGGAAACAATTATAAAGTGCCTACAGCCAGCCCATTTTATTGTGTTAGGCCTTCGAAGCCTGTCTGCGGTCCCTCCTTCCACTAAATTGGTGGTTCCGGCCTACTAACGGTGTCTGCCCCTGCCTGGTGTTGTCCTCAACTGAATAAAGCTGAGCTTCTACCTTCTGGCTCTGATTAACTGCTGTTTTTTTAAAAATTGGTGGTTCCGGCCTACTAACGGTGTCTGCCCCTGCCTGGTGTTGTCCTCAACTGAATAAAGCTGAGCTTCTACCTTCTGGCTCTGATTAACTGCTGTTTTTTAAAAAATTGGTTGTTCCAGCCTACTAACGGTGTCTGCCCCTGCCTGGTGTTGTCCTCAACTGAATAAAGCTGAGCTTCTACCTTCTGGCTCTCACTAAGTGCTGTTTTAAAACAAAAAAATGGTGTTTAGGGCCTACTAACGGTGTCTGCCCCTCCCTCATGTTGCCCTCAACTGAATAAAGCTGAGCTTCTACCTTCTGGCTCTGATTAACTGCTTTTTTTAAAAAAATTGGTGGTTCCGGCCTACTAACGGTGTCTGCCCCTGCCTGGTGTTGTCCTCAACTGAATAAAGCTGAGCTTCTACCTTCTGGCTCTGATTAACTGCTGTTTTTTAAAAAATTGGTGGTTCCGGCCTACTAACGGTGTCTGCCCCTGCCTGGTGTTGTCCTCAACTGAATAAAGCTGAGCTTCTACCTTCTGGCTCTGATTAACTGCTGTTTTTTTAAAAATTGGTGGTTCCGGCCTACTAACGGTGTCTGCCCCTGCCTGGTGTTGTCCTCAACTGAATAAAGCTGAGCTTCTACCTTCTGGCTCTGATTAAGTTTTTTTTTTTTTTTTTTTTTTTTTTTTAATTGCTGGATGGGGCCTAATACCTCTGTTTGCTGCTCCCTGGTGTTTGTCCTCAACTGAATAAAGCTGAGCTTCTACCTTCTGGCTCTGATTAACTGCTGTTTTTAAAAAATTGGTGGTTCCGGTCTACTAACGGTGTCTGCCCCTGCCTGGTGTTGTCCTCAACTGAATAAAGCTGAGCTTCTACCTTCTGGCTCTGATTAACTGCTGTTTTTTAAAAAATTGGTGGTTCCGGCCTACTAACGGTGTCTGCCCCTGCCTGGTGTTGTCCTCAACTGAATAAAGCTGAGCTTCTACCTTCTGGCTCTGATTAACTGCTGTTTTTTAAAAAATTGGTGGTTCCGGCCTACTAACGGTGTCTGCCCCTGCCTGGTGTTGTCCTCAACTGAATAAAGCTGAGCTTCTACCTTCTGGCTCTGATTAAGTTGTTTTGGTTTTTTTTGTTTTTTTTAAATTGCTGGATGGGGCCTAATACCTCTGTTTGCTGCTCCCTGGTGTTTGTCCTCAACTGAATAAAGCTGAGCTTCTACCTTCTGGCTCTGATTAACTGCTGTTTTTTTAAAAATTGGTGGTTCCGGCCTACTAACGGTGTCTGCCCCTGCCTGGTGTTGTCCTCAACTGAATAAAGCTGAGCTTCTACCTTCTGGCTCTGATTAACTGCTGTTTTTTAAAAAATTGGTGGTTCCGGCCTACTAACGGTGTCTGCCCCTGCCTGGTGTTGTCCTCAACTGAATAAAGCTGAGCTTCTACCTTCTGGCTCTGATTAACTGCTGTTTTTTTAAAAAATGGTGGTTCCGGCCTACTAACGGTGTCTGCCCCTGCCTGGTGTTGTCCTCAACTGAATAAAGCTGAGCTTCTACCTTCTGGCTTTTGGCCTATACTATCAGATATTAAACTGCATTTGGCCTTCTAGTGTGGTTGGGCCCTTGAAACAGTGCCTGCTGCTCTTGGGTTTGCTACTCCACTGAACAAAGCAATGCCGCCTGTTTAGTCCTGTTACCAATTTTGAACTGCATTTAGCCTACTTTATTCTTTGGCCCTATATCTGTTTCCTCTTCATCCTGCCCATTGCCCAGCCACTGCTAGATGAGTCTGCTGGTACATTGACCTAGACCACTACATTCCCCTTGCACTCTACACAGCCAGAATCTGACCCTGCTGAAAGTAAGGTTCCCCTTCCCGCATGTTATACCACCTTACACAGGGACAAAGAGGAAGGTGCAGATGAAAGTGCAGGTTCCTTCATCAGGTGGGGGGGGGGCATACTCGTTGGCGACGTCACTGGCACAGGGCCCCTCAGAGTACGCAAAAGTGTCGCTGCTGGTGGGAGGCGCCCCCGCTATGCAAACACACCGCCGTACTTTGAGGGGCCCTGTGCCAGTGCCAATGTGAACGAGTGGGCCCCCCTGCTTGCTCAGGATCACAGCACTTGCAACGTTGAAATACTTACCTCTCCCTGCTCCACCGCCGTGACGTAGTCCGCGTTTCCTGGGCCCACGAAAAACTTGAGCCAGCCCTACTCCCCCCACAACTTTGGCCAAATGACCCCCAATTTCCAATGCCCAACTATTATTATAAAGTTAATTAAGATTGACAAGCTTCAGAAACAAGAATGGATGTTTTTGGCATTAAAATGGGCACTGTAGGTGTTTTCCTGGCCTCCACTCACTGCCGACTATGCTTCCCCATTGACTTGCATTGGGTTTCGTGTTCCGGTCGATCCCCGACTTTTAGCGATAATCGGCCGACTGCACTCGACTCGACTCTGGACAAAATCGGGTTTCCCAAAACCCGACTCGATCTTAAAAAAATGAAAGTCGCTCAACCCTAATGCTTAGTATTCGTTGCGAAAATATAGGCAAATAAGATCTGTTATACAGCTGTTAAGTAACCAAACACCCTTAACTAAAACAAAAATTGAGCGAACAGAAGTAAGATTTGAACCCACACCTTCAGTTGGAGAGCCAGTTATTCCTACCATGGGGGAAGAGTCATACGGGAGGAATCAGAGAACACTGTTCTTGGGGCCCACCAACAATCAATATAAAAATAAGACATATCAAAGTCTGGAACAAAAGGAGATTGTGCAGAGAGTGTAACTCTTGACGGACAGAAAAAGATTCTAGAATGTCAACATATTTATCTTGACCACGGAAGCACGATAGAGAACAAAAACAGTTAAAGTGTAGATCGCGTGGCCTAATGGATAAGGCGTCTGACTTCGGATCAGAAGATTGAGGGTTTGAGTCCCTTCGTGGTCGTGGCAAACTCTTTCCACATAGTTTTTGAAAAAAATGGACACATGCTGAGAGGGATTTACAAATGTTTAGACAGACTGGTCAGTAAAAGACACAAAAAGCAGCTGTCAGAAGTGGGATTTGAACCCACGCCTCCATTTGGAGACCAGAACACCCAGCTTTTGGGGAAAGAGATCACTCTTGAGTCTGGCGCCTTAGACCACTCGGCCATCCTGACTAACTGCGCTGTGGATGCTAGGGCTAATCCCAATTGGTTAACTAAAGAGAAATTTTTATTGAATGTACTTAGGAAATTTAAAGCCATTACTATTGAATTTTGAAGAGAGAGAGAGAGAGAGAGAGAGAGAGAGAGAGAGAGAGAGAGAGAGAGAGAGAGAGAGAGAGAGAGAGAGAGAGAGAGAGAGAGAGAGAGAGAGAGAGAGAGAGAGAGAGAGAGAGAGATTAGTGTCATAGTTATCAGGTCACGTACGATTGTAGAACGAGTCTGATTTCGGATCAGAAGATTGAAGGTTCGATTCCCTTCGTGGTCGTGACATTCTCTTCTTTCCGCACACTTTTCTAAAAAATGTAAATATGCTTAGAGTTCATTAGAAAAATAAAATCTGTTATACAGCTGTAAAGCAGCCAAACACCTTTAACAAACCAAAAAAAATAGAGTGGTCAGAAGTAAGATTTGAACGCACACCTCCCGTTGGAGGCCAGTTCATCCTACGATGGGTGAAGAGTCATACGGGAGGAATCAGAGAGCACTGTTCTTGGTGCCCACAACAAGCAATATAAAAATTAGACAGATCACAGTCTGCAACGAACGAAAGGAGATTGTGCAGAGAGTGTAACTCTTGACGGACAGAAAAAGATTCTAGAATGTCAACATATTTATCTTGGCCACGGAATCACGATAGAGAACAAAAAATGTTAATGTGTAGACCGCGTGGCCTAATGTATAAGGCGTCTGACTTCGGATCAGAAGATTGAGGGTTCGAGTCCCTTCGTGGTCGTGGCAATCTCTTTCTGCACACTTTTTGAAAAAATATGAATATGCTTAGTATTCGTTGTGAAAATATAGGCAAATAAGATCTGTTATACAGCTGTTAAGCAACCAAACACCCTAAAGTTAAAAAAAAATTGAGCGAACAGAGGTAAGATTTGAACCCACACCTTCCGTTGGAGGGCCAGTTATTCCTACTGTTATAGAAATTTGGCTCGGGGTGAATTTAACCCCCTGTGTGTATGCTGTGTCCGTTCCCAATTATTATCAGATCTGGTATATTGAGCGCTCAAGAAAGAATGAACTCTGACACAAAGTGACAGTATAACATTCCATCCAGAAGTCTGGTTTATTGATTGATACATGATCTTATAAAAGCGTATAAAATGGGAGTGGTTAGTAAATTAACATTCAATTTAGCTATTATTTCATTGGCTGACTGAGTACATAATGCATTTAACTGAGTACATGGCATCTTTGAACTATGGTCTACCTAGCAACAAGCTGAATTTGTACTTTCGGAAACATCTGCCACCTTTATCCTGCTAGTCAGCAACATTCTGGGACATTAGTTTCGAACCATCTGCTTTAACTTCCCGTTTTCTTGCGATCTAGACATAGCAGAAAGTCCCAAAGTCCGTCTTGCCTAACTCATGTGATTAAATTGAGCAATTGATCATAAAATAGCTGAATATATTTGCTTTTATGCAAGGACATGATTTAAAGGGATATACATGCAAGTGAGATCTACATGATATATATATATTTCTATCACAAGCCCCCCTTAGATATCACTTGCCCTAATCCTAGCCTCCTGTCCCAAAGCGCTGCAACTCTTTTGTGCTGTCGGCGAACTGACATATACCTAACGCACATGCCCTACACCGTACAGACTTTTCGCAAATGGGCGGTCAGGAGATCTGTCCCTAAAGGGGGGTAGAAGCATGCATAGTCTCATATTGGCGAAGTTCTCCAATCAGTTCCACATATTCATCCTCATCGGGGTTAGAGGAGCCGTCAGATGGGTGAATCTGGATTCGGATAGGTTCGTCCAGGAGGAGATGTGTCATCAGGTTTGTGGTTTCCTTGACCGTCTTTTCCATCATCCTGCGGATACAAGGGATTACACAGCAACCAGAAATTATCAAAAGAACAAAAATAACAAGTATGGCTGCCTCAATCTGTGCTAACAACCTTTGCCACCCATTCATCCATCCAAAGTACTGGTCCCAAGGATCTTTCACTCCTGAGTTTTGTTTCAATTCCTCTGATAGCTCGGTGAGTTTCTGTATCGCCACCGTGACTTTACCATTGGGACCAGTATTGTCTGGGATGTAGGTGCAACAGGTGTCTTTGATCATTTTACAAACACCTCCTTTTTCAGCTAGAATCATGTCTAAGGCCATCCTATTTTGGAATGCCATGATGGAAGTGGGGCCCAACTGGTCTGCCAGACCTTTTAGAGCATCTCGGGTGTAGTTAACAAATCTCTGCTGGTTGTAATACACATAATTTATCCAATCAACATTTTTGTTCACAGTTATTATTGGCAACAATGACTCAAATCCTGCCTTGACCTGATCCCTGGCTTTAAATTCATCAGGTACCCCCCTAGGCACACCTATGTTGTCTATATAAACATGTGGATCAAAACTGCCTTTTGGGGCACTTGCCCGCTTTGGTCTGCTAACTGCAGTACTGGGTGAGGACTCATGGGTGTAGGGAAACAGGTGGAAGGGCATCAGAATTTTCGCCAGTGCACATTGGCCTACCCAAACACCTTCCAGTCTACTACGTATCTTCATATCACCACAGATCCAGTATATGTCACCTAGGGAAACCACATGATTAATTAGGTTGTCAGTGGTGGTACTGTACTCTGAGCAGAACCCCTTAGTGAAGTTTTTTACATCCCTGCCAGCCCCTGTGCGTGTGTAACAGGTGTAATTACCAGGGTATATTGTTATCCCAGTCCCTGGAGGGGTGTCTTTAGTCATGAGTGGGTACTTAGACTTCCAGTGTTCACAGGATGCAGAATGGGATGAGTTAGTGTATATGCTGAGGAAACAGGCCTGCTGGGATTCTGGGATGTCAAGTGGCACTGTGCCCAGATGGGGTCTGGCTCCGGCACATGCATAGCAGCCACTCCCATTATGCTGTTGGGCTGTGTATCTTACCCACTCTAGCCAGTAATTGGTTTCAGAGAACCCAGTCTCTACTGCTAAAGTCTCCTCATAGGTCGGGTCTGTCAGTACCATTACGTTACTAGGAGTCTCCTGAGTCACATTGGGCTTGTCAGCTACATTTGCCAGCTTGAATTTTCCTGAGTACTGCACAAGGGGTTTGCGTTCACCACTTGGAGGTGTACTGCTCATTATATAAGTACCGGCATCACCTGGGGAGGGGTTTTCGATGCTAAGTATGAGTCGGTTGCATTCCCCCCTGGTACTGCACCCTTTCCTGAAGTCCTGCTTTGTTAGGCGCATACGGTCAATTAAGGACTTGCCATCTTTATCTTTTCTGTTTAGGGCTGATGGGGGTTTGTACCCCCAACTGTCACCAGTGTTCCATGCTGCTGCTCCCCAGTATTCACATTTGTCTCCCCAATATTTATCTGCGACACAAATATACTGAGTCCCATGCCCCAAGCTGTCCAGCAGTGTGGGTGGGCAGTGTACCACATCGCAGTAATCAAACAGGTATGTAATTATGTGTGCTGATGTATCGAACCAGAAAATGGTGTAGTCCCCATCCTTGGTGATCTCCCCTCCCAGAGGTGGGGCATGTGGAGCTTCTGCCCCCAGGATGTGTATCACACAGAGGATATACAGGATCATTCTGGCTTTGGCGTATCTTCTGGTACGGGAGCCTTCTTGCAGTGCGATGCGTGGACCCAAGTGGGTTTTCCCTCTAGTTTCACAGAGGTTGGTGTTGTCAGCAGCACTTGGAAGGGACCGTCAAATCTGGGGTCGAGTGTTCTCCTCACGAACTTCTTTACCAACACCCAGTCTCCTGGTTTCAGGGAGTGCGTACCGGGTACTGCTTCTGGATCTGGTAATGAAGAGAAAACTCGAGAATGGACATCAGCTAGTTTTTTGGACAGTTGAATTACATAAGCAGACAAAGTATCATATTGCATTGCCAACTGCTGAGGGAAGAATACCCCTAACCTAGGGCTGGACCCAAACAGAATCTCATGTGGTGACAGCTTTTCTGGGCCCCGGGGAGTGTGCCTTACACTAAACAGTGCAATGGGAAGGGTTTCGTGCCATGGTTTGCGTGCCTCTTGGGCAACTTTCAACATCCTGTTCTTAAGTGTCCCATTTAGTCTTTCTACTTTCCCGCTACTCTGAGGGTGATAGGGAGTGTGTAGGCCTAAGTCTGACCCTACTGCTGACCAGATCTCCCTTGTGAGGTTTGCTGTAAATGCGGGACCCTGATCACTCTCTATCACTTCTGGGACCCCGTATCTGCACACGATCTCTGAAAGCAGCTTCTTTGCAGTAGTCTTTGCTGACTGATTCCTCACTGGGAAAGCTTCTGGCCATCCTGAAAACACGTCCACGACCACAAGGGCATATTCGAATCCTCCGCTTGGCGGCATCTGGATGTGGTCTATCTGGATCCTCTGGAAGGGGTATAGTGGTCTGGCAAGATGATGGGTGGGAACTTTCTCCATTCTTCCAGGGTTGCATTTGCCGCAGGTCAGACAGCTGCTTGCGAACTTGGCTGTTAGGGTGGAGATCCCTGGAGCGAACCAGTAAGCACCAATCAGATCATTCATCTGTGTCTTTGATCTGAGGGTGGGCCCATGTGCCCACTGGACCACCATAGGGTACATGCTTCGGGGTAAACAGGGTTTATAGTCCATTGAGTATACCCTTCCTTCTTGATGTGTTGCACCCTTCCGCATCCAACTCTCTTTCTCTTCCTTTGGAGCTTGCTCTTGCAACTTCTTGAATAGATTCCAAGACGTCATCTCATCTGGTGTCTTGTCCTCAGTTGCCACGTAGTAGCCGTCCGGCTCTACGACCTCTCCCACTTCTCCACATTGTCTTCCTTTGGCGGCTTCTTTGGCTGCCATATCGGCCATGTTGTTGCCCCGTGCCTCTACTGTGTTCAGTTTTCCATGCGCTTTGACTTTCAGTACGGCCACCATTTTTGGAAGTTGAAGTGTGCTCAGCAGGTCCTTAATGGCTCCATGATGCTTCACGGTTGTTCCGCTTGCTGTGATGAAGTCTCTTGCAGCCCAGATGGGTCCAAAGTCGTGTGCTATGCCATGCGAGTACCTTGAATCGGTGTATATGTTCGCAGTCTTGCCCTCTGCCATCCGGCAGGCCTTCGTCAGTGCTATTAGTTCTGCTTCCTGGGCTGACAGGCTAGGCGGCAGACTTCTGGACCACAGGATTTCTTGATTGCTGGTCACTGCACATCCCGTGTGGAATCTTCCTTCATCATCTGCAAATCTGGAGCCATCTACGTAGAGGATCAACTCTGGGTTGGTCAGCGGCTCTTCTGCCACATTGGGTAGTCCTGCAGTTTCCTGTTGCATGATGCTGAAGCAGTCATGGTCATCTGTCCGGAGCAAATCCAGATCCTTGTGGAAGGTATCGTGCAGATTTTTATCTGAAGGGTCCGTATTCGTATCCCCCCTTGGGAGTGGGAGTAGAGTGGCCGGATTGAGGACTGTACATCTGGAAATAGTGACATTATCAGGCAGTAGTAGGGAGCACTGCAGGCGAAGATGTCTTGCGGTGGATAGATGTTTTGGCTGGGTTTGGTTGAGAATTGCTGAAATGTCATGTGGAGCCAGGATTTCCAGTGGATGTCCAAGAATGATGTCAGCAGTCTTGTCCAGGAGGGCGTGTGCTGCAAATACTGCTCTCATGCAGGAGGGGGCTTCCCTTGCAACTGGATCCAGGTGAGCTGAGAAGTAGCCTAGAGGTCTCTGTCTTCCCCCGTGAGTCTGTGTCAGGACTCCAGTAGCATGGCCTTCTTTCTCCATCAGGTAGAGACGGAATAGCTTCTTGTAGTCAGGTAGGCCTAGTGCTGGGGCTGAGACTACAGAGTCTTTTAGCTTTTTGAACGAACTGAAGGCCACATCTGTTAGCAGGAACGGGGTTGCGTTGACGCAGTCATACAGAGGTTGCATTAGGACTGAGGCATCAGGGATCCAGGCTCTGCAATACGAAACTAGACCAAGGAAAGCTTGTAGCCCCTTTGGAGTTGTTGGAGGAGCCATCTTCTCCACAGTGGCCTTCCGATCATCTGTCAGGTGTTTCGTCTGGTGAGCAATGCAGTGCCCAAGGAATGTAACTCGCTTCAGACACCACTGGACTTTGTTCTTTGAGACCTTGCAGCACTGTTCCGCCAGGTAGAGTAAGAGAGACACGGAATGTGTTTTACACGTGTCAAAGTCAACTGCACAGAGGAGTAGATCGTCCACGTATTGTAGCAGGGTCACTTCTGCATGTTCTGTTATCCAGTTGGCGAGAACTGTGGACATTGCTTTGGTGAATTGTGAGGGGCTCTTCTGGGCCCCCTGGGGCATCACCGCCCATGTGTACTGTGCCCCCTGATGCGTGAAGGCAAACAGGAACTGATCGTCTGGATGGAGGGGAACACTGAAGAAAGCATTAGCCAGGTCGATCACCGTGAACACTGTTGCTGTGGAAGGCACATTTGAGAGCAGAGTGTGCGGATTCGGCACAATTGGAGTTTCAAATACTGTAGCGTCATTCACAGCTCTTAGGTCATGTACCATTCTGAACTTGGCTGGCTCTCCTTTTACAGTCTTTTTCTTGACGGGGAAAAGCGGGGTGTTGCAAGGAGAGGTACAAGGGACAACGACCCCTATTTCCAGAAACACCTTCAATTGGTCTGAGACAGCTTGACTCTGGGCGATGGACAAGGGATACTGGGCCTTACGAGGATATGGAGTGCCTGGCTTGAGTGATACCCGCACCGGGGCAACTTGAAGTTTTCCCACATCTTGGGGTCCCTTGGACCATAGACTCTCTGGTACTACGTCCAGTACCTCCTTGGGTAGGCCTTCATCGGTTGCCTGAGGTTCCTGTAGGGCCGCCAGCATCACTGACTCTTCCTGGGTCAGAGGTGAAGAAAGGGTCACGGTCCCATCTTCCTGGAACACTATGGTTGCTTTCAGTTTTTGTAGTAGGTCCGCCCCCAGCAGGCTGAGTGGGCAGGTTCTTGACGCCACAAACTGGGACAGGATAGAGTGTCCAGGCTGAGTGCACACGCTCAGAGGCTTTGTAAGCTGAGAATGTCTGACTTGGCCATCAATGCCCACGCAAGACACAGAGGATTCTGATAGGCAGGTAGGGTCAGGGAGTTCCACATGTCTCATCACACTTATGGCTGCACCAGTGTCCACAAGAAAAGATCTGACAACGCCATCCACTTCCAGGGTAATTTGAGGGGTTGGTCCTGCTGAAGGAGTTTTGCATGTCAGGAGCGTGGTATCTTGCGGACCTGGCTTGCCCCTGTCCTATGGACGGGGTACTTCACTGTTTACTTCGGGGATCCTTTGGCTTGCTCTTCTGGGCAGGGTAGTTGGTTGTGATGGTGCTTTGCACTGATTTCGGTAATGGCCTAATTTGCCGCAGTTGTAACACCTGACACCTCTTCTGTATTGTGGTGTCTCTTCAGGGTCTGCGGCCACCGTAACGGGTGTTGTCTTCCGCACCCCTGGTTGGGACTCGATCCCTTTGGCTACTGTGAGCAGGGTGTCCATCGCTATTGACCTGTACTCGGGCCTAGCCACTATCAGTGGCTTACTGATTGGCTCTCTGAGTCCATGCACAAAGGCCTGTGCCAACATTTGCCTGTGTATCTGGTCGTGAATGGTGAAGCCAAGGTCCTGGAAGACCTGCATTACTCTGCCATGAAACTTCTCCACAGACTCTGTCTTTTCCTGACTCATGTCGTGTAAACTGAGGGCCTGTCCGGCCAGCCTGCCTTTGGCCCACTCTCTGAGTTGTTCAATCAGCTTCGGCCCTGACTCCCAGGCATGTACATCTAGGTCTGCTGCAAGCTTGAAATGTTCCTTCATGATTGGCCAGAAGGCATCACCTGCCTTTATCTCCATCACAGCCCACAGATCATTCCAGGTGGCTGCATATGTGCGCTGGTTCTGCTGCATTCTTCTGTAGAATGGCATGGGGTGCATCTCTGGGTCTGGAAGATTGTTGAGGATGCTGGTCACCTGACTTGGGGTGAAGTGCACATAGTGTAAAGGTGGTGCTTCTATTTGCCCCTGTCTTCTGAGTGCCTGTGGGTTTTTTTTCCTAGTGCTGGGCAGCATGTATGAAGTCCCTTCTTCATCTTCATCAGATGAATTGTTGTGATATCGTGTACTGGGGTCATGCAGTGGCTGATGGGTGGTTCTGGGAATTGCCTTTTTGCGAGAAGATGTCTCTCCACCCTGCTGAAACTGCGGAGGATTATAGTTCCATTGTGGTGTGAATGTTGGCTGCTCTGACCGGGGATACCGATCATCATCAGATGGTGGTGCCTGTGACCTCCCCCCTGTCCCCGGACCTGAGCTGCCTGCTGCTGGCTGAGGGGTGCTTTCTGCTGGGGGATCTCCACCTTCCTCCCCTGATAACATGACTGGTAGAGGCTGAACTGTATTTGGCACATAGAATGTTCCTTGTGCGGTGAGCACCGGATACAGAGAGACCACATTGCTCGAATCTGGCACCCGCCCAGCAGGCAGCAAGGCAGGAGAAGGAGAGTGTGAAACAGGAGGAGATGCATGGTGCAGAGGGAGAGATGGAAATAGAGATGTAAGGTGCGCAGAAGGAGGGGGTGAGGAGTGAGAGAGAGAGAGAGAGGGAAGCAAAGGGAGTGGTGGAAGAGAAGGGGGAGAGCATGAAGAGTGTGAAGAAGAGGGTGGGTGTGGTGTAGAAGGAGGAGGAGATGAGGGAGTAGAAGGACGGAGTGTGGAGTAATGTGGAGGAGAGAGAGGAGGGGAAAGAGGAGGGGAGAGAGGAGGGGAGAGAGGAGAGGAAAGAGGAGGGGAGAGAGGAGAGGAAAGAGGAGAAGAGAGAGGAGAGGAAAGAGGAGAAGAGAGAGGAGGGGAGAGAGGAGGAAGAGAGAGAGAAGAGGAGGAGAAAGATGGCGGAGAAAGACAAGGAGAGAATTCCTTCCTCTTTAATGCAGGCCGAGACGGCATCGCCAGAGTAACAGTGTCATCTTCCTGCAAAATGGTTGGGCGGGGCGCACCACACACTGAACAAGTCTCCCTATACAATGGATTCTGTTGGGAGCAGACTGTACATACCCAATATTTTTCATCCCCATATGGGGGAGGTGCCCATGGTTTGACACCTTTCCCCACTTTATACACATAAAAATCACTTCCTGACTCTTTCACATAACGTTCAGTACTTCCCAAACGATTTAAATCTGTAGCCACTTTATACCATGCTGCTGCAGTAGACAGCAAATCAGCGTCAACTAGCATCCCTTTCTTCCTTTTCAAAACATCATGCCACTCTGCAGCTTGAAGCCTGCCTCCCTGATGTATTTCACATACTTTCATGAGCTGCTTGTAATTCTTCACATATTTTACACCTTCGTGCTCTGCCACGATCTGGGGGGCCGTTTTCTCATCAGGGAGCAAAAGGCTCTCCTGGCGCTTGGCCATTTTATTCCCCATTGCAAAAAGTAAAATGAAAAACACAATAAAAAAGACCTCTAGGAGGTACGTATATAAAAGCACGAAAAATAAAAGAAAAAACACACTCTCAAAAAGTTGATGTAAAAAATTGAGACCAGAATTAAGGAAAACCATCAGAAAAACTCAAAATCTTTATACAACAAAAAAAGGAAGGTATATAAAAACTATTCCTTTTTAAACAAAGAAAAAGGTGAAGAGACAGAAAAAGAAAAACTTTTGGAAAAAATTTGGAGAAGAGGAAAAGAAAAAACTAAATAATAACAAAAACTTTACTTTAATAAAAACTTAGACCAAAAATCTTCAAATGACTAAAAGACAGCTATATATATATATATTTTCTCCTCTGCGCTCAATGCAGTCAGAGACACTTCCCCTTTCTAATACTGTAATATTATAATATGCAATGTCACTAAAATCTCATATCTAAAAACACGTATGTCACATCAAAAATGATAGGTACTATTTAATTTCGCCTTCTCTTCGGATAAATGCTATACCCTAGCTAGACTTCAAAAAGAAAAAGAAAGAAAAAAAAACAGTTGTGACAGTGTGATTTACCATGCATATTTCTCTGTCTAGAAAAAGGGGAAGTGAGCAGAGAAGAGAAAAAAAAAAACTCTCTTTTTTAACTTTATAGTTGTATGCACTCAAGCAACATTAACGTGACATTTACAAACACACAATGACGTCCAGGAGAAATATCGATAAGCCCTCTTTATTATTCTGTGACACGTGCTAGCCGTTCTGGGAACAGACAACTATCAATCGCACTTGGCACGCATCTACCACCCTCCGATCCGGTCGTCCTGACTGGCCGCCGGCTACGGGAATCTGTGGTAGCCCCTGAAAGCTATCACCATCCGAGCCTGGATCCTGGAGCCACCTGCTCCGGAACTACCTGTTCCTTTCCTCTTGCACGGGAATCTGTGATAGCTTACTCAGCGATTTGACCTCCTGCCATCTGTTTCCCAGCAACCACAAGCGTAAGCAGTCACTTTCCTTTCCCTCTCCTGGATCTTACACAAACACAAAACAGATACAGATACACGGCACACAGCAGACACTTAAATCCCAGGGTTTTTTGGATTAGAGGTATGGACTTTTTACGTCACCTGGGACTGCGGTGAGCACACCTGACCGGCTAAAGGTATAGACCGGGACTGAGCACAGGGGACATTCAGGTAAGATGACAGAATTTTCTTACCTTACTCTGATGGAGCTGCAGTCTCCGTCCCTTGCGCCGAGGCCGCGGCCGGTACCCTCTTCCTTCCAGTCAGGGATGTCCCCTGAGCGATATCTTCGTCCTGCCCCACGTTGGGCGCCACCTGTTATAGAAATTTGGCTCGGGGTGAATTTAACCCCCTGTGTGTATGCTGTGTCCGTTCCCAATTATTATCAGATCTGGTATATTGAGCGCTCAAGAAAGAATGAACTCTGACACAAAGTGACAGTATAACATTCCATCCAGAAGTCTGGTTTATTGATTGATACATGATCTTATAAAAGCGTATAAAATGGGAGTGGTTAGTAAATTAACATTCAATTTAGCTATTATTTCATTGGCTGACTGAGTACATAATGCATTTAACTGAGTACATGGCATCTTTGAACTATGGTCTACCTAGCAACAAGCTGATTTTGTACTTTCAGACACATCTGCCACCTTTATCCTGCTAGTCAGCAACATTCTGGGACATTAGTTTCGAACCATCTGCTTTAACTTCCCGTTTTCTTGCGATCTAGACATAGCAGAAAGTCCCAAAGTCCGTCTTGCCTAACTCATGTGATTAAATTGAGCAATTGATCATAAAATGGCTGAATATATTTGCTTTTATGCAAGGACATGATTTAAAGGGATATACATGCAAGTGAGATCTACATGATATATATATATTTCTATCACACTACCATGGGGGAAGAGTCATACGGGAGGAATCAGAGAACACTGTTCTTGGGGCCCGCCAACAATCAATATAAAAATAAGACATATCAAAGTCTGGAACAAAAGCAGATTGTGCAGAGAGTGTAACTCTTGATGGACAGAAAAAGATTCTAGAATGTCAACATATTTATATTGACCACGGAAGCACGATAGAGAACAAAAACAGTTAATGTGTAGACCGCGTGGCCTAATGGATAAGGCGTCTGACTTCGTATCAGAAGATTGAAGGTTCGATTCCCTTCGTGGTCGTGACATACTCTTCTTTCCGCACACTTTTCTAAAAAATGTAAATATGCTTAGAGTTCGTTACGAAAATTTAGAAAAATAAAATCTGTTATACAGCTGTAAAGCAACCAAACACCTTTAACAAACCAAAAAAAATAGAGTGGTCAGAAGTAAGATTTGAACGCACACCTCCCGTTGGAGGCCAGTTCATCCTACGATGGGTGAAGAGTCATATGGGAGGAATCAGAGAGCACTGTTCTTGGTGCCCACAACAAGCAATATAAAAATTAGACAGATCACAGTCTTCAACGAACGAAAGGAGATTGTTCAGAGAGTGTAACTCTTGACGGACAGAAAAAGATTCTAGAATGTCAACATATTTATCTTGACCACGGAAGCACGATAGAGAACAAAAACAGTTAAAGTGTAGACCGCGTGGCCTAATGGATAAGGCGTCTGACTTCGGATCAGAAGATTGAGGGTTCGAGTCCCTTCGTGGTCGTGGCAAACTCTTTCCACATACTTTTTGAAAAAAAATGGACACATGCTGAGAAGGATTTACAAATGTTTAGACAGACTGGTCAGTAAAAGACACAAAAAGCAGCTGTCAGAAGTGGGATTTGAACCCACGCCTCCATTTGGAGACCAGAACACCCAGCTTTTGGGGAAGGAGATCACTCTTGAGTCTGCCGCCTTAGACCACTCTGCCATCCTGACTAACTGCACTGTCCACGCTAGGGCTAATCCCAATTGGTTAACTAAAGAGAAATTTAGCTTGAATGTACTTTGGAAATTTAAAGCCATTACTATTGAATTTTGAAGATGGAGAGAGAGAGAGAGAGAGAGAGAGAGAGAGAGAGAGAGAGAGAGAGAGAGAGAGAGAGAGAGAGAGAGTGGTCAGAAGTAAGATTTGAACGCACACCTCCCGTTGGAAGCCAGTTCATCCTACGATGGGTGAAGAGTCATACGGGAGGAATCAGAGAGCACTGTTCTTGGTGCCCACAACAAGCAATATAAAAATTAGACAGATCACAGTCTGCAACGAACGAAAGGAGATTGTGCAGAGAGTGTAACTCTTGACGGACAGAAAAAGATTCTAGAATGTCAACATATTTATCTTGACCACGGAAGCACGATAGAGAACAAAAACTGTTAATGTGTAGACCGCGTGGCCTAATGGGTAAGGCGTTTGACTTCGGATCGGAAAATTGAGGGTTCGAGTCCCTTCGTAGTCGTGGCAAACTCTTTCCACATACTTTTTGAAAAAAAATGGACACATGCTGAGAAGGTTTTACAAATGTTTAGACAGACTCGTCAGTAAAAGACACAAAAAGCAGCTGTCAGAAGTGGGATTTGAACCCACGCCTCCATTTGGAGACCAGAACACCCAGCTTTTGGGGAAGGAGATCACTCTTGAGTCCGGCGCCTTAGACCACTCGGCCATCCTGACTAACTGCGCTGTCCACGCTAGGGCTAATCCCAATTGGTTAACTAAAGAGAAATTTAGCTTGAATGTACTTTGGAAATTTAAAGCCATTACTATTGAATTTTGAAGATGGAGAGAGAGAGAGAGAGAGAGAGAGAGAGAGAGAGAGAGAGAGAGAGAGAGAGAGAGAGAGAGAGAGAGAGAGAGAGAGAGAGAGAGAGAGAGAGAGAGAGAGAGAGAGAGAGAGAGAGATTAGTGTCATAGTTATCAGGTCACGTACGATTGTAGAACGAGTCTGATTTCGGATCAGAAGATTGAAGGTTCGATTCCCTTCGTGGTCGTGACATTCTCTTCTTTCCACACACTTTTCTAAAAAATGTAAATATGCTTAGAGTTCCTTACGAAAATTTAGAAAAATAAAATCTGTTATACAGCTGTAAAGCAACCAAACACCTTTAACAAACCCAAAAAAATAGAGTGGTCAGAAGTAAGATTTGAACGCACACCTCCCGTTGGAGGCCAGTTCATCCTACGATGGGTGAAGAGTCATACGGGAGGAATCAGAGAGCACTGTTCTTGGTGCCCACAACAAGCAATATAAAAATTAGACAGATCACAGTCTGCAAAGAACGAAAGGAGATTGTGCAGAGAGAGTAACTCTTGACGGACAGAAAAAGATTCTAGAATGTGAACATATTTATCTTGGCCACGGAATCACGATAGAGAACAAAAAATGTTAATGTTTAGACCGCGTGGCCTAATGTATAAGGCGTCTGACTTCAGATCAGAAGATTGAGGGTTTGAGTCCCTTTGTGGTTGTGGCAATCTCTTTTTGCACACTTTTCGAAAAAATATTAATACGCTTAGTATTCATTGTGAAAATATAGGCAAATATGATCTGTTATACAGCTGTTAAGTAACCAAACACCCTAAACTAAAAAAAAAATTGAGCGAACAGAAGTAAGATTTGAACCCACACCTTCTGTTGGAGGGCCAGTTATTCCTACCATGGGGGAAGAGTCATACGGGAGGAATCAGAGAGCACTGTTCTTGGTGCCCACAACAAGCAATATAAAAATTAGACAGATCACAGTCTGCAACGAACGAAAGGAGATTGTGCAGAGAGTGTAACTCTTGACGGACAGAAAAAGATTCTAGAATGTCAACATATTTATCTTGACCACGGAAGCACGATAGAGAACAAAAACAGTTAATGTGTAGACCGCGTGGCCTAATGGATAAGGTGTCTGACTTCGGATCAGAAGATTGAGGGTTCGAGTCCCTTCGTGGTCGTGGCAATCTCTTTCTGCACACCTTTCGAAAAAATATTAATATGCTTAGTATTCGTTGCGAAAATATAGGCAAATAAGATCTGTTATACAGCTGTTAAGTAACCAAACACCCTAAAGTAAAAAAAAAATTGAGCGAACAGAAGTAAGATTTGAACCCACACCTTCCGTTGGAGGGCCAGTTATTCCTACTGTTATAGAAATTTGGCTCGGGGTGAATTTAACCCCCTGTGTGTATGCTGTGTCCGTTCCCAATTATTATCAGATCTGGTATATTGAGCGCTCAAGAAAGAATGAACTCTGACACAAAGTGACAGTATAACATTCCATCCAGAAGTCTGGTTTATTGATTGATACATGATCTTATAAAAGCGTATAAAATGGGAGTGGTTAGTAAATTAACATTCAATTTAGCTATTATTTCATTGGCTGACTGAGTACATAGTGCATTTAACTGAGTACATGGCATCTTTGAACTATGGTCTACCTAGCAACAAGCTGATTTTGTACTTTCGGAAACATCTGCCACCTTTATCCTGCTAGTCAGCAACATTCTGGGACATTAGTTTCGAACCATCTGCTTTAACTTCCCGTTTTCTTGCGATCTAGACATAGCAGAAAGTCCCAAAGTCCGTCTTGCCTAACTCATGTGATTAAATTGAGCAATTGATCATAAAATAGCTGAATATATTTGCTTTTATGCAAGGACATGATTTGAAGGGATATACATGCAAGTGAGATCTACATGATATATATATATATTTCTATCACAAGCCCCCCTTAGATATCACTTGCCCTAATCCTAGCCTCCTGTCCCAAAGCGCTGCAACTCATTTGTGCTGTCGGCGAACTGACATATACCTAACGCACATGCCCTACACCGTACAGACTTTTCGCAAATGGGCGGTCAGGAGATCTGTCCCTAAAGGGGGGTAGAAGCATGCATAGTCTCATATTGGCGAAGTTCTCCAATCAGTTCCACATATTCATCCTCATCGGGGTTGGAGGAGCCGTCAGATGGGTGAATCTGGATTTGGATAGGTTCGTCCAGGAGGAGATGTGTCATCAGGTTTGTGGTTTCCTTGACCGTCTTTTCCATCATCCTGCGGATACAAGGGATTACGCAGCAACCAGAAATTATCAAAAGAACAAAAATAACAAGTATGGCTGCCCCAATCTGTGCTAACAACCTTTGCCACCCATTCATCCATCCAAAGTACTGGTCCCAAGGATCTTTCACTCCTGAGTTTTGTTTCAATTCCTCTGATAGCTCGGTGAGTTTCTGTATCGCCACCGTGACTTTACCATTGGGACCAGTATTGTCTGGGATGTAGGTGCAACAGGTGTCTTTGATCATTTTAAAAACACCTCCTTTTTCAGCTAGAATCATGTCTAAGGCCATCCTATTTTGGAATGCCATGATGGAAGTGGGGCCCAACTGGTCTGCCAGACCTTTTAGAGCATCTCGGGTGTAGTTAACAAATCTCTGCTGGTTGTAATACACATAATTTATCCAATCAACATTTTTGTTCACAGTTATTATTGGCAACAATGACTGTTGTGATTTTGCTTTTTGCTCCCTCTAGTGGTCATTAGTGATTTGACTCTGGAGCTTCTGTCTTTTCCTATATCCTCACCTGGGCCGTTAGTTCAGGGGCGTTGCTATATAAGCTCCCTGGACCTTCAGTTCTATGCCTGGCATCGTTGAAATCAGAGCTAATCTGTTGTGCTCTTGTCCTATGATCCGGGTTCCTGTATTTCAAGCTAAGTCTGCTTCCTTGCTTTTTGCTTTTGTTTTGTTTGGTATTTTTGTCCAGCTTGTTCCAATCTGTATCCTGACCTTTGCTGGAAGCTCTAGGGGGCTGGTGTTCTCCCCCCGGACCGTTAGACGGTTCGGGGGTTCTTGAATCTCCAGCGTGGATTTTTATAGGGTTTTTGTTGACCAGATAAGTTATCTTGCTATATTCTGCTATTAGTAAGCTGGCCTCTCTTTGCTGAACCTGGTTCATTTCTGTGTTTGTCATTTCCTCTTACCTCACCGTTATTATTTGTGGGGGGCTTGTATCTTGCTTTGGGGTCCCTTTCTCTGGAGGCAAGAGAGGTCTTTGTTTTCTTCTCCTAGGGGTAGTTAGATTCTCCGGCTGGCGCGAGTCATCTAGCGATCACCGTAGGCATGATCCCCGGCTACTTCTAGTGTTGGCGTTAGGAGTAGCTATTTGGTCAACCCAGTTACCACAGCCCTATGAGCTGGATTTTTGAATCTCGCAGACTTACACGTTCCTCTGAGACCCTGTCCACTGGGGTCATAACAAATGACTCAAATCCTGCCTTGACCTGATCCCTGGCTTTAAATTCATCAGGTACCCCCCTAGGCACACCTATGTTGTCTATATAAACATGTGGATCAAAACTGCCTTTTGGGGCACTTGCCCGCTTTGGTCTGCTAACTGCAGTACTGGGTGAGGACTCATGGGTGTAGGGAAACAGGTGGAAGGGCATCAGAATTTTCGCCAGTGCACATTGGCCTACCCAAACACCTTCCAGTCTACTACGTATCTTCATATCACCACAGATCCAGTATATGTCACCTAGGGAAACCACATGATTAATTAGGTTGTCAGTGGTGGTACTGTACTCTGAGCAGAACCCCTTAGTGAAGTTTTTTACATCCCTGCCAGCCCCTGTGCGTGTGTAACAGGTGTAATTACCAGGGTATATTGTTATCCCAGTCCCTGGAGGGGTGTCTTTAGTCATGAGTGGGTACTTAGACTTCCAGTGTTCACAGGATGCAGAATGGGATGAGTTAGTGTATATGCTGAGGAAACAGGCCTGCTGGGATTCTGGGATGTCAAGTGGCACTGTGCCCAGATGGGGTCTGGCTCTGGCACATGCATAGCAGCCACTCCCATTATGCTGTTGGGCTGTGTATCTTACCCACTCTAGCCAGTAATTGGTTTCAGAGAACCCAGTCTCTACTGCTAAAGTCTCCTCATAGGTCGGGTCTGTCAGTACCATTATGTTACTAGGAGTCTCCTGAGTCACATTGGGCTTGTCAGCTACATTTGCCAGCTTGAATTTTCCTGAGTACTGCACAAGGGGTTTGCGTTCACCACTTGGAGGTGTACTGCTCATTATATAAGTACCGGCATCACCTGGGGAGGGGTTTTCGATGCTAAGTATGAGTCGGTTGCATTCCCCCCTGGTACTGCACCCTTTCCTGAAGGCCTGCTTTGTTAGGCGCATACGGTCAATTAAGGACTTGCCATCTTTATCTTTTCTGTTTAGGGCTGATGGGGGTTTGTAGCCCCAACTGTCACCAGTGTTCCATGCTGCTGCTCCCCAGTATTCACATTTGTCTCCCCAATATTTATCTGCGACACAAATATACTGAGTCCCATGCCCCAAGCTGTCCAGCAGTGTGGGTGGGCAGTGTACCACATCGCAGTAATCAAACAGGTATGTAATTATGTGTGCTGATGTATCGAACCAGAAAATGGTGTAGTCCCCATCCTTGGTGATCTCCCCTCCCAGAGGTGGGGCATGTGGAGCTTCTGCCCCCAGGATGTGTATCACACAGAGGATATACAGGATCATTCTGGCTTTGGCGTATCTTCTGGTACGGGAGCCTTCTTGCAGTGCGATGCGTGGACCCAAGTGGGTTTTCCCTCTAGTTTCACAGAGGTTGGTGTTGTCAGCAGCACTTGGAAGGGACCGTCAAATCTGGGGTCGAGTGTTCTCCTCACGAACTTCTTTACCAACACCCAGTCTCCTGGTTTCAGGGAGTGCGTACCGGGTACTGCTTCTGGATCTGATAATGAAGAGAAAACTCGAGAATGGACATCAGCTAGTTTTTTGGACAGTTGAATTACATAAGCAGACAAAGTATCATATTGCATTGCCAACTGCTGAGGGAAGAATACCCCTAACCTAGGGCTGGACCCAAACAGAATCTCATGTGGTGACAGCTTTTCTGGGCCCCGGGGAGTGTGCCTTACACTAAACAGTGCAATGGGAAGGGTTTCGTGCCATGGTTTGCGTGCCTCTTGGGCAACTTTCAACATCCTGTTCTTAAGTGTCCCATTTAGTCTTTCTACTTTCCCGCTACTCTGAGGGTGATAGGGAGTGTGTAGGCCTAAGTCTGACCCTACTGCTGACCAGATCTCCCTTGTGAGGTTTGCTGTAAATGCGGGACCCTGATCACTCTCTATCACTTCTGGGACCCCGTATCTGCACACGATCTCTGAAAGCAGCTTCTTTGCAGTAGTCTTTGCTGACTGATTCCTCACTGGGAAAGCTTCTGGCCATCCTGAAAACACGTCCACGACCACAAGGGCATATTCGAATCCTCCGCTTGGCGGCATCTGGATGTGGTCTATCTGGATCCTCTGGAAGGGGTATAGTGGTCTGGCAAGATGATGGGTGGGAACTTTCTCCATTCTTCCAGGGTTGCATTTGCCGCAGGTCAGACAGCTGCTTGCGAACTTGGCTGTTAGGGTGGAGATCCCTGGAGCGAACCAGTAAGCACCAATCAGATCATTCATCTGTGTCTTTGATCTGAGGGTGGGCCCATGTGCCCACTGGACCACCATAGGGTACATGCTTCGGGGTAAACAGGGTTTATAGTCCATTGAGTATACCCTTCCTTCTTGATGTGTTGCACCCTTCCGCATCCAACTCTCTTTCTCTTCCTTTGGAGCTTGCTCTTGCAACTTCTTGAATAGATTCCAAGACGTCATCTCATCTGGTGTCTTGTCCTCAGTTGCCACGTAGTAGCCGTCCGGCTCTACGACCTCTCCCACTTCTCCACATTGTCTTCCTTTGGCGGCTTCTTTGGCTGCCATATCGGCCATGTTGTTGCCCCGTGCCTCTACTGTGTTCAGTTTTCCATGCGCTTTGACTTTCAGTACGGCCACCATTTTTGGAAGTTGAAGTGCGCTCAGCAGGTCCTTAATGGCTCCATGATGCTTCACGGTTGTTCCGCTTGCTGTGATGAAGTCTCTTGCAGCCCAGATGGGTCCAAAGTCGTGTGCTATGCCATGCGAGTACCTTGAATCGGTGTATATGTTCGCAGTCTTGCCCTCTGCCATCCGGCAGGCCTTCGTCAGTGCTATTAGTTCTGCTTCCTGGGCTGACAGGCTAGGCGGCAGACTTCTGGACCACAGGATTTCTTGATTGCTGGTCACTGCACATCCCGTGTGGAATCTTCCTTCATCATCTGCAAAACTGGAGTCATCTACATAGAGGATCAACTCTGGGTTGGTCAGCGGCTCTTCTGCCACATTGGGTAGTCCTGCTGTTTCCTGTTGCATGATGCTGAAGCAGTCATGGTCATCTGTCCGGAGCAAATCCAGATCCTTGTGGAAGGTATCGTGCAGATTTTTATCTGAAGGGTCCGTATTCGTATCCCCCCTTGGGAGTGGGAGTAGAGTGGCCGGATTGAGGACTGTACATCTGGAAATAGTGACATTATCAGGCAGTAGTAGGGAGCACTGCAGGCGAAGATGTCTTGCGGTGGATAGATGTTTTGGCTGGGTTTGGTTGAGAATTGCTGAAATGTCATGTGGAGCCAGGATTTCCAGTGGATGTCCAAGAATGATGTCAGCAGTCTTGTCCAGGAGGGCGTGTGCTGCAAATACTGCTCTCATGCAGGAGGGGGCTCCCCTTGCAACTGGATCCAGGCGAGCTGAGAAGTAGCCTAGAGGTCTCTGTCTTCCCCCGTGAGTCTGTGTCAGGACTCCAGTAGCATGGCCTTCTTTCTCCATCAGGTAGAGACGGAATAGCTTCTTGTAGTCAGGTAGGCCTAGTGCTGGGGCTGAGACTACAGAGTCTTTTAGCTTTTTGAACGAACTGAAGGCCACATCTGTTAGCAGGAACGGGGTTGCGTTGACACAGTCATACAGAGGTTGCATTAGGACTGAGGCATCAGGGATCCAGGCTCTGCAATACGAAACTAGACCAAGGAAAGCTTGTAGCCCCTTTGGAGTTGTTGGAGGAGCCATCTTCTCCACAGTGGCCTTCCGATCATCTGTCAGGTGTTTCGTCTGGTGAGCAATGCAGTGCCCAAGGAATGTAACTCGCTTCAGACACCACTGGACTTTGTTCTTTGAGACCTTGCAGCGCTGTTCCGCCAGGTAGAGTAAGAGAGACACGGAATGTGTTTTACACGTGTCAAAGTCAACTGCACAGAGTAGTAGATCGTCCACGTATTGTAGCAGGGTCACTTCTGCATGTTCTGTGATCCAGTTGGCGAGAACTGTGGACATTGCTTTGGTGAATTGTGAGGGGCTGTTCTGGGCCCCCTGGGGCATCACCGCCCATGTGTACTGTGCCCCCTGATGCGTGAAGGCAAACAGGAACTGATCGTCTGGATGGAGGGGAACACTGAAGAAAGCATTAGCCAGGTCGATCACCGTGAACACTGTTGCTGTGGAAGGCACATTTGAGAGCAGAGTGTGCGGATTCGGCACAATTGGAGTTTCAAATACTGTAGCGTCATTCACAGCTCTTAGGTCATGTACCATTCTGAACTTGGCTGGCTCTCCTTTTACAGTCTTTTTCTTGACGGGGAAAAGCGGGGTGTTGCAAGGAGAGGTACAAGGGACAACGACCCCTATTTCCAGAAACACCTTCAATTGGTCTGAGACAGCTTGACTCTGGGCGATGGACAAGGGATACTGGGCCTTACGAGGATATGGAGTGCCTGGCTTGAGTGATACCCGCACCGGGGCAACTTGAAGTTTTCCCACATCTTGGGGTCCCTTGGACCATAGACTCTCTGGTACTACGTCCAGTACCTCCTTGGGTAGGCCTTCATCGGTTGCCTGAGGTTCCTGTAGGGCCGCCAGCATCACTGACTCTTCCTGGGTCAGAGGTGAAGAAAGGGTCACGGTCCCATCTTCCTGGAACACTATGGTTGCTTTCAGTTTTTGTAGTAGGTCCGCCCCCAGCAGGCTGAGTGGGCAGGTTCTTGACGCCACAAACTGGGACAGGATAGAGTGTCCTGGCTGAGTGCACACACTCAGAGGCTTTGTAAGCTGAGAATGTCTGACTTGGCCATCAATGCCCACGCAAGACACAGAGGATTCTGATAGGCAGGTAGGGTCAGGGAGTTCCACATGTCTCATCACACTTCTGGCTGCACCAGTGTCCACAAGAAAAGATCTGACAATGCCATCCACTTCCAGGGTAATTTGAGGGGTTGGTCCTGCTGAAGGAGTTTTGCATGTCAGGAGCGTGGTATCTTGCGGACCTGGCTTGCCCCTGTCCTATGGACGGGGTACTTCACTGTTTACTTCGGGGATCCTTTGGCTTGCTCTTCTGGGCAGGGTAGTTGGTTGTGATGGTGCTTTGCACTGATTTCGGTAATGGCCTAATTTGCCGCAGTTGTAACACCTGACACCTCTTCTGTATTGTGGTGTCTCTTCAGGGTCTGCGGCCACCATAACGGGTGTTGTCTTAAGCACCCCTGGTTGGGACTCAATCCCTTTGGCTACTGTGAGCAGGGTGTCCATCGCTATTGACCTGTACTCGGGCCTAGCCACTATCAGTGGCTTCCTGATTGGCTCTCTGAGTCCATGCACAAAGGCCTGTGCCAACATTTGCCTGTGTATCTGGTCGTGAATGGTGAAGCCAAGGTCCTGGAAGACCTGCATTACTCTGCCATGAAACTTCTCCACAGACTCTGTCTTTTCCTGACTCATGTCGTGTAAACTGAGGGCCTGTCCGGCCAGCCTGCCTTTGGCCCACTCTCTGAGTTGTTCAATCAGCTTCGGCCCTGACTCCCAGGCATGTACATCTAGGTCTGCTGCAAGCTTGAAATGTTCCTTCATGATTGGCCAGAAGGCATCACCTGCCTTTATCTCCATCACAGCCCACAGATCATTCCAGGTGGCTGCATATGTGCGCTGGTTCTGCTGCATTCTTCTGTAGAATGGCATGGGGTGCATCTCTGGGTCTGGAAGATTGTTGAGGATGCTGGTCACCTGACTTGGGGTGAAGTGCACATAGTGTAAAGGTGGTGCTTCTATTTGCCCCTGTCTTCTGAGTGCCTGTGGGTTTTTTTTCCTAGTGCTGGGCAGCATGTATGAAGTCCCTTCTTCATCTTCATCAGATGAATTGTTGTGATATCGTGTACTGGGGTCATGCAGTGGCTGATGGGTGGTTCTGGGAATTGCCTTTTTGCGAGAAGATGTCTCTCCACCCTGCTGAAACTGCGGAGGATTATAGTTCCATTGTGGTGTGAATGTTGGCTGCTCTGACCGGGGATACCGATCATCATCAGATGGTGGTGCCTGTGACCTCCCCCCTGTCCCCGGACCTGAGCTGCCTGCTGCTGGCTGAGGGGTGCTTTCTGCTGGGGGATCTCCACCTTCCTCCCCTGATAACATGACTGGTAGAGGCTGAACTGTATTTGGCACATAGAATGTTCCTTGTGCGGTGAGCACCGGATACAGAGAGACCACACTGCTCGAATCTGGCACCCGCCCAGCAGGCAGCAAGGCAGGAGAAGGAGAGTGTGAAACAGGAGGAGATGCATGGTGCAGAGGGAGAGATGGAAATAGAGATGTAAGGTGCGCAGAAGGAGGGGGTGAGGAGTGAGAGAGAGAGGGAAGCAAAGGGTGTGGTGGAAGAGAAGGGGGAGAGCATGAAGAGTGTGAAGAAGAGGATGGGTGTGGTGTAGAAGGAGGAGGAGATGAGGGAGTAGAAGGACGGGGTGTGGAGTAATGTGGAGGCGAGAGAGGAGGGGAAAGAGGAGGGGAGAGAGGAGGGGAGAGAGGAGAGGAAAGAGGAGGGGAGAGAGGAGAGGAAAGAGGAGAAGAGAGAGGAGAGGAAAGAGGAGAAGAGAGAGGAGGGGAGAGTGGAGGAAGAGAGAGAGAAGAGGAGGAGAAAGATGGCGGAGAAAGACAAGGAGAGAATTCCTTCCTCTTTAATGCAGGCCGAGACGGCATCGCCAGAGTAACAGTGTCATCTTCCTGCACAATGGTTGGGCGGGGCGCACCACACACTGAACAAGTCTCCCTATACAATGGATTCTGTTGGGAGCAGACTGTACATACCCAATATTTTTCATCCCCATATGGGGGAGGTGCTGATGGTTTGACACCTTTCCCCACTTTATACACATAAAAATCACTTCCTGACTCTTTCACATAACGTTCAGTACTTCCCAAACGATTTAAATCTGTAGCCACTTTATACCATGCTGCTGCAGTAGACAGCAAATCAGCGTCAACTAGCTTCCCTTTCTTCCTTTTCAAAACATCATGCCACTCTGCAGCTTGAAGCCTGCCTCCCTGATGTATTTCACATACTTTCATGAGCTGCTTGTAATTCTTCACATATTTTACACCTTCGTGCTCTGCCACGATCTGGGGGGCCGTTTTCTCATCAGGGAGCAAAAGGCTCTCCTGGCGCTTGGCCATTTTATTCCCCATTGCAAAAAGGAAAATGAAAAACACAATAAAAAAGACCTCTAGGAGGTACGTATATAAAAGCACGAAAAATAAAAGAAAAAACACACTCTCAAAAAGTTGATGTAAAAAATTGAGACCAGAATTAAGGAAAACCATCAGAAAAACTCAAAATCTTTATACAACAAAAAAAGGAAGGTATATAAAAACTATTCCTTTTTAAACAAAGAAAAAGGTGAAGAGACAGAAAAAGAAAAACTTTTGGAAAAAATTTGGAGAAGAGGAAAAGAAAAAACTAAATAATAACAAAAACTTTACTTTAATAAAAACTTAGACCAAAAATCTTCAAATGACTAAAAGACAGCTATATATATATATATTTTCTCCTCTGCGCTCAATGCAGTCAGAGACACTTCCCCTTTCTAATACTGTAATATTATAATATGCAATGTCACTAAAATCTCATATCTAAAAACACGTATGTCACATCAAAAATGATAGGTACTATTTAATTTCGCCTTCTCTTCGGATAAATGCTATACCCTAGCTAGACTTCAAAAAGAAAAAGAAAGAAAAAAAAACAGTTGTGACAGTGTGATTTACCATGCATATTTCTCTGTCTAGAAAAAGGGGAAGTGAGCAGAGAAGAGAAAAAAAAAAACTCTCTTTTTTAACTTTATAGTTGTATGCACTCAAGCAACATTAACGTGACATTTACAAACACACAATGACGTCCAGGAGAAATATCGATAAGCCCTCTTTATTATTCTGTGACACGTGCTAGCCGTTCTGGGAACAGACAACTATCAATCGCACTTGGCACGCATATGCCGGGAATCTACCACCCTCCAATCCGGTCGTCCTGACTGGCCGCCGGCTACGGGAATCTGTGGTAGCCCCTGAAAGCTATCACCATCCGAGCCTGGATCCTGGAGCCACCTGCTCCGGAACTACCTGTTCCTTTCCTCTTGCACGGGAATCTGTGATAGCTTACTCAGCGATTTGACCTCCTGCCATCTGTTTCCCAGCAACCACAAGCATAAGCAGTCACTTTCCTTTCCCTCTCCTGGATCTTACACAAACACAAAACAGATACAGATACACGGCACACAGCAGACACTTAAATCCCAGGGTTTTTTGGATTAGAGGTATGGACTTTTTACGTCACCTGGGACTGCGGTGAGCACACCTGACCGGCTAAAGGTATAGACCGGGACTGAGCACAGGGGACAATCAGGTAAGATGACAGAATTTTCTTACCTTACTCTGATGGAGCTGCAGTCTCCGTCCCTTGCGCCGAGGCCGCGGCCGGTACCCTCTTCCTTCCGGTCAGGGATGTCCCCTGAGCGATATCTTCATCCTGCCCCACGTTGGGCGCCACCTGTTATAGAAATTTGGCTCGGGGTGAACTTAACCCCCTGTGTGTATGCTGTGTCCGTTCCCAATTATTATCAGATCTGGTATATTGAGCGCTCAAGAAAGAATGAACTCTGACACAAAGTGACAGTATAACATTCCATCCAGAAGTCTGGTTTATTGATTGATACATGATCTTATAAAAGCGTATAAAATGGGAGTGGTTAGTAAATTAACATTCAATTTAGCTATTATTTCATTGGCTGACTGAGTACATAATGCATTTAACTGAGTACATGGCATCTTTGAACTATGGTCTACCTAGCAACAAGCTGATTTTGTACTTTCGGAAACATCTGCCACCTTTATCCTGCTAGTCAGCAACATTCTGGGACATTAGTTTCGAACCATCTGCTTTAACTTCCCGTTTTCTTGCGATCTAGACATAGCAGAAAGTCCCAAAGTCCGTCTTGCCTAACTCATGTGATTAAATTGAGCAATTGATCATAAAATGGCTGAATATATTTGCTTTTATGCAAGGACATGATTTAAATGGATATACATGCAAGTGAGATCTACATGATATATATATATTTCTATCACACTACCATGGGGGAAGAGTCATACGGGAGGAATCAGAGAACACTGTTCTTGGGGCCCGCCAACAATCAATATAAAAATAAGACATATCAAAGTCTGGAACAAAAGCAGATTGTGCAGAGAGTGTAACTCTTGACGGACAGAAAAAGATTCTAGAATGTCAACATATTTATCTTGACCACGGAAGCACGATAGAGGACAAAAACAGTTAATGTGTAGACCGCGTGGCCTAATGGATAAGGCGTCTGACTTCGGATCAGAAGATTGAAGGTTCGATTCCCTTCGTGGTCGCGACATTCTCTTCTTTCCGCACACTTTTCCACACTTTTCTAAAAAATGTAAATATGCTTAGAGTTCGTTACGAAAATTTAGAAAAATAAAATCTGTTATACAGCTGTAAAGCAACCAAACACCTTTAACAAACCCAAAAAAATAGAGTGGTCAGAAGTAAGATTTGAACGCACACCTCCCGTTGGAGGCCAGTTCATCCTACGATGGGTGAAGAGTCATACGGGAGGAATCAGAGAGCACTGTTCTTGGTGCCCACAACAAGCAATATAAAAATTAGACAGATCACAGTCTGCAACGAACGAAAGGAGATTGTGCAGAGAGTGTAACTCTTGACGGACAGAAAAAGATTCTAGAATGTGAACATATTTATCTTGGCCATGGAATCACGATAGAGAACAAAAAATGTTAATTTGTAGACCGTGTGGCCTAATGGATAAGGCGTCTGACTCCGGATCAGAAGATTGAGGGTTTGAGTCCCGTCGTGGCAAACTCTTTCCACATACTTTTTGAAAAAAATGGACACATGGCACACATGGCACAACTGCGCTGTGCACGCTAGGGCTAAGCCCAATTAGTTTACTAAAGAGAAATTTTGCTTGAATGTACTTTGGAAATTTAAAGCCATTACTATTGAATTTTGAAGATGGAGAGAGAGAGAGAGAGAGAGAGAGAGAGAGAGAGAGGGAGAGGGAGAGGGAGAGAGAGAGAGAGAGAGAGAGAGAGAGAGAGAGAGAGAGAGAGAGAGAGAGAGAGAGAGAGAGAGAGAGAGAGAGATTAGTGTCATAGTTATCAGGTCACGTACGATTGTAGAACGAGTCTGATTTCGGATGAGAAGATTGAAGGTTCGATTCCCTTCGTGGTCGTGACATTCTCCTCTTTCCGCACACTTTTCCGCACTTTTCTAAAAAATGTAAATATGCTTAGAGTTCGTTATGAAAATTTAGAAAAATAAAATCTGTTATACAGCTGTAAAGCAACCAAACACCTTTAACAAACCCAAAAAAATAGAGTGGTCAGAAGTAAGATTTGAACGCACACCTCCCGTTGGAGGCCAGTTCATCCTACGATGGGTGAAGAGTAGTGTTGAGCGATACCTTCCGATATCGGAAAGTATCGGTATCGGAAAGTATCGGCCGATACCGTCAAAGTATCGGATCTAATCCGATACCGATACCCGATCCCAATGCAAGTCAATGGGACGAAAATATCGGAATTAAAATAAACCCTTTCTTTCCTTGTAGGTTAATTCTACATGAAGGAAAACAACTAAGAATAATGTAGGATGTATTGGGGGAGGTGGCGGAGACATTAAAGGCACAGAGGTTTAGCCCAAACAAATAGAATAGCAGGTTTTTTTGTTTTTTTTTATGACGTTCGGCGTTAGAAAGATTTTGACTATTTTTTTTTTAAATTTTGTCAGATATTGATGTTTCACTACTTCCACGTCCTTCACCTTCTTTTTTACTTCTCCCACACTTTCTTCTTCATTATCCTCATCATCAGCTTCTTTGACATCAACTATCTTCACCTTATTCATCTTCTTCTTCTTCTACCTATAATTTTTTTTTTTTACATTGTTCATATTCTTTTTATTTAACTATTATCTTTTTCATATTCAACTTCTTCATCATATTCTTATTTGTGACAGGCATTCCCGTAGTTGTTATCTATAAAAGTTTGAAGATTACACCTTCCGTTCTGCCTGTCACAAAAGAGTTACATTTGTCCGCGTTCAGTTTGGCCTGCAGCATCAGGCTTTATCCAGGGGCACCACGAGGAGGAATGGACTCACCCCCATACACTGCTTAGTCTTCTTCTGCTTATAATTTAGATATTATCTTTTGCTCTTATATTTAGTCTTATGCTTAATGTTCTTCTGCTCTTTGTTCTGCAGCCTCTTGTTCTTCTGCTTCTCGGTCTTCCAGGTTGTCGTCGTTGTCTCCAGGGTCGTCGTCTCCGGGGTCGTTGTCATCGGGGTCATCGTCATCGGGGTCGTCTTCAGGGTCATCGTCTCCAGGGTCGTCGTCATCTCGGTGGTTGTCGTCTCTGGTGTCGTCATCATCTTAGGGGTGGTCTTCCGGGTCATCGTCTTTAGGGTCTTGAACTTGGAAATGTAGCAGAAGGTACAAGAAGGCTGAGAAAATGCAGAGAAACAGCTGATGGAACTCTAACTCGGATGGCTACCCGAAGGTCCAAGAGCCAATGGAACTACCGTGGACCAGCTGACGTTACTGGAACCCGGTTACTAAGCAGGAGGTACCCGTGCCTGAAAGCACTACCAAGGACCACCTGACGTTGGTGGAACTCGGATACCCAGAGGGAGGCACCTAAGCCAAAGGCTCTGCCCGGAACCAGCTGACGGTACTGGAACCAGGATGGGGAGCAGAAGGTACAAGAGCAAAAGACACTGCCGAGAACCAGCTGACGGTACTAGAACCCGGATGGGTAGCTGAAGGTCCAAGAGCCAATGGAACTACCGAGGACCAGCTGACGTTACTGGAACCCGGTTACTAAGCAGGAGGTACCCGTGCCTGAAAGCACTACCAAGGACCACCTGACGTTGGTGGAACTCGGATACCCAGAGGGAGGCACCTAAGCCAAAGGCTCTGCCCGGAACCAGCTGACGGTACTGGAACCAGGATGGGGACCTATTCAAGCTTGTCTTCCTAGAGCCCCAACTGGCGGTGTTAGAGCCCAGGGTCAGCAGGAGGAGGAGAGGGAGGGGAGTGTAGGCCGAAGCCTGCACTGGCGGCAGCTTTGGGTCTGTTGTGTCTGCATGGCGGTCGCAGGACACGTTGCCGGCTACACAGCAGGGGAACAGCTGGCGGTGCTGGACCCCACTGACACATTGGCGAGGTGTTTGGCTCTGTGCAGCCAGCACTTCCGGACAGCAACTAGCGGTGTTGGAGCCCGGGCTCTGCAGGTGGAGCAGAGTGTAGGCCGAAGCCTAATTGAACCGATTTTAAAAGTAACCTTTAACCCCCCCTCAGGGGTTACAAACTAGAAGAGCCACAGCTTATGCAGCAGTAGTGCTGCACAAGTCAAAGGTTGCTCTTTTAATTTTTCTCCTTGCACACGCTGAATGAAACACGTATAACATTTAGCCCTTTATACAGTCAAACTGAGTTGGAGGCGAGAGTTCCCTTCGTAATGAGACGCAGCACAGATGTCAAGAATCCCACCTTGGTGCTGAGCGCAGCCTCCTGAGCGTTGTTATTTGCTGTACAGGAGTCTGCGCTGTCGTGTTATCCCTTGGCCTTGCGCTGTTAGCGCTGCCCATCTTCTGACATCATTTAATGTCGGCCATTGCGCTTCGCGATGACCATGAATCCCAGCCCCGCAGTGTCTTTACATAGTTAAAACACTGCGGGGCTGGGATTCATGGCCTGGCGCAGTACATATGTTCGCCTCTCACACTCGGGTCCTTACACCCGCTTCAGACTGTGCGGCGTCAGCTGATCCCTTATCGCATGCCACGGCCATGAAGCCGCACAGTCTGAAGAAGGCGGAAGGAGATGAGGGACAGGCGAACATAGGCACTGCTCATGCCCATCAATCACACCCTCGCAGTCCAAATAAATAAGACACCGAGGGGCGTTGTGTGGGTCAGGGCGGCCGCAGAGGCGCAGCCAGCCAAACAATGATGCCAGAAGACGGGCAGCGCTACCAAGGGGGTTGCAGCATGTCATTACAAAGGAAAGTCACACCTCCGGGATGGTTAAATGGTCACAGAGGACACATTTTAGACGTGTTCAGTTCCCCATGAGCAAGGAGAATAAGTTTCCGAGCCACCTTGCACACATGCAGCATTACTGCTGTACAAGGTGGCTGTAAAACATAGAAACACCTGGGGGAGGGGGGACAGGTTCCCTTCAATTTCAGTTCTTGTGTCTGCATGGCGGTCGCAGGACACGTTGCCGGCTACACAGCAGGGGAACAGCTGGCGGTGCTGGACCCCACTGACACATTGGCTGGTGTTTTCCTCTGTGCAGCTAGCACATCTGGGCCCCAACTGGCGGTGTTAGAGCCCAGGGTCAGCAAGAGGAGGAGCAGGAGGAGGAGCAGGGGGAGGGGAGTGTAGGCCGAAGCCTGCACTGGCGGCAGCTTTGGGTCTGTTGTGTCTGCGTGGCGGTCGCAGGACACGTTGCCGGCTACACAGCAGGGGAACAGCTGGCGGTGCTGGACCCCACTGACACATTGGCGAGGTGTTTGGCTCTGTGCAGCCAGCACTTCCGGACAGCAACTAGCGGTGTTGGAGCCCGGGCTCTGCAGGTGGAGCAGAGTGTAGGCCGAAGCCTAATTGAACCGATTTTAAAAGTAACCTTTAACCCCCCCTCAGGGGTTACAAACTAGAAGAGCCACAGCTTATGCAGCAGTAGTGCTGCACAAGTCAAAGGTTGCTCTTTTAATTTTTCTCCTTGCACACGCTGAATGAAACACGTATAACATTTAGCCCTTTATACAGTCAAACTGAGTTGGAGGCGAGAGTTCCCTTCGTAATGAGACGCAGCACAGATGTCAAGAATCCCACCTTGGTGCTGAGCGCAGCCTCCTGAGCGTTGTTATTTGCTGTACAGGAGTCTGCGCTGTCGTGTTATCCCTTTGCCTTGCGCTGTTAGCGCTGCCCATCTTCTGACATCATTTAATGTTGGCCGTTGCGCTTCGCGATGACCATGAATCCCAGCCCCGCAGTGTCTTTACATAGTTAAAACACTGCGGGGCTGGGATTCATGGCCTGGCGCAGTACATATGTTCGCCTCTCACACTCGGGTCCTTACACCCGCTTCAGACTGTGCGGCGTCAGCTGATCCCTTATCGCATGCCACGGCCATGAAGCCGCACAGTCTGAAGAAGGCGGAAGGAGATGAGGGACAGGCGAACATAGGCACTACTCATGCCCATCAATCACACCCTCGCAGTCCAAATAAATAAGACACCGAGGGGCGTTGTGTGGGTCAGGGCGGCCGCAGAGGCGCAGCCAGCCAAACAATGATGCCAGAAGACGGGCAGCGCTACCAAGGGGGTTGCAGCGTGTCATTACAAAGGAAAGTCACACCTCCGGGACGGTTAAATGGTCACAGAGGACACATTTTAGACGTGTTCAGTTCCCCATGGGCAAGGAGAATAAGTTTCCGAGCCACCTTGCACACATGCAGCATTACTGCTGTACAAGGTGGCTGTAAAACATAGAAACACCTGGGGGAGGGGGGACAGGTTCCCTTCAATTTCAGTTCTTGTGTCTGCGTGGCGGTCGCAGGACACGTTGCCGGCTACACAGCAGGGGAACAGCTGGCGGTGCTGGACCCCACTGACACATTGGCTGGTGTTTTTCTCTGTGCAGCTAGCACATCTGGGCCCCAATTGGCGGTGTTAGAGCCCAGGGTCAGCAGGAGGAGCAGGGGGAGCGGAGTGTAGGCTGAAGCCTGCACTGGAGCAAGTTGAAAGGGAACCTTTAACCCCCCCCCCAGGCGTTTGTAGCTGAAAGTGTACAGCACTAATGCTGGAAAAGGTAAACTTAGCTCTTTTAATTATGGTCCTTGCACATGCTGAACCTAACACTTATGAAATGTGTCCCCTCACACCGTTAAACCGTCCGGTAGGTGGAACTTTCCTTTGTCATGTGACGCAGCACAGCCGTCATTCTTACCCCCTTGGCGCCGTGCCCGCCTCCTCAGCGTTGTTTGAATCTGTCCCGGAGCCTGCGCTGTTAGGTTAGCCCTTGGCCATGCACACATTTTGCGCTGCCCATCTTCTGACATCATTTGGTGTCAGGATGGCTGCGCCTGTGCGGCCGCGCTGGCCGAGAGCCCGCCTCGCTGTGTCATCTAATGTAATCCCACCGCGGGCCTGGGATCCGTGGCCATGCGCAGTGCATAGCCTCGCCTCTCACTCCCCTCCCTACGGCTTCTTCAGACTGTGCGGTGTCACGGCCGTGGCATGCTATTAGGGATCAGCTGACACCGCACAGTCTGAAGAAGCCGTAGGGAGATGAGTGAGAGGCGGAGGTTCAGATATGCACTGCGCATGTCCATGGATCTCAGGCCCCCAGTGGGATTAAATCAGAAGACAATGCGAGGCGGGCTCTCGGCCAGCGCGGCCGCACAGGCGCAGCCAGCCTGACACCAATTGATGTCAGAAGATGGGCAGCGCTAAGTGTGCCTGGCCAAGGGATAACATAACAGCGCAGGCTCCGGGACAGATTTAAACAACGCTGAGGAGCCGGGGCACGTCGCCAATGGGGTAGGAATGACAGCTGTGCTGCGTCATATTACGAAGGAAAGTCCCACCTCCGGGACGGTTTTACGGTATCAGTGGACACATTTTATAAGTGTTAAGTTCTGCGTGTGCAAGGAGCTAAACAAAAATAGCTACCTTTTCCTTGTGCAGCATTACTGCTGCACAAGGTGGCTCTTTCAGTAACAAACGCCTTGGGGGGGGGGGGACAGGTTCCCTTACATTTCAGTTGTTGTGTCAGCGTGGCGGTCGCAGGACACATTGCCGGCTACACAGCTGGGGATCAGCTGACGTTACTGAAACCCAATAACACTGGGTCGTATGTTTTGACTGTGCAGACGGCACTTCTGAGCCTCAACTGGTGGTGTTGGAGCCCAGGAATTTAAGTTCAGGTGGTAGAAAGATGAACACAACAGGAGACCTGGATAACGTAGACAGTCACCTAATTATTTAATCAGGAAGAGGAGTGGCAAATTCCTTCGAGATCCAGGCCTTGTTCATTTTCAGGAAAGTAAGCCGGTCAACGTTATCGGAGGATAGTCGCATGCAACGGTCAGTTAGTACACCACCTGCAGCACTAAAGACGCGTTCCGATAATACACTAGCCGCAGGGCAAGCCAGCACCTCCAATGCATACTGGCTTAGCTCTGGCCATGTATCCAGCTTTGAGACCCAAAACTTGAAAGGGGAAGAGCCGTCTGGGAGTACAGCAAGAGGGCAAGACATGTAGTCTGTCACCATCTGACCGTTGCCTCCTGCTGACTGGAGCCGAATGTGATGGTGTAGACTTTTGTGGCGGGCACAGAAAACTGTGCCACAGTTGGGCCATACTGGTCTTGCCTTGGGCAGAGGCACTGCTTCTGCTCCCTCTTTGTGCAGAGCCTCCACCACTGCCTGGACGCACTGAGCTGCTTTGTAATGCACTAGCAGCACTTCTCTCACTTGGAATGGAGAAGATGATGGAATTCACCAGTGTGTCTTGGTACTCCCGCATTTTTCGCTCCCGGTTCAACGGTGTGATGAGGCTTTCTACGTTGTCCCGGTAGCGAGGATCGAGGAGGGTGAACACCCAATAATCAGACATGTTGAGAATGTGGGCGATGCGGCGGTCGTTTCTCAGGCACTGCAGCATGTAATCCACCATGTGCTGCAGACTGCCAACTGCCCAAGAAACGCTGTCCCCTGCTGGAGGCGTGATCTCTGCCCGCTCGTCATCACCCCACCCTCGCTGTACACACTGAGTACTGGACAATTGTGTAACTCCCTCCTCTGGACGGATGTCTTCCTCCTCCATTGACTCCTCCTCATCCTCCTCACAAACTGTCCCCTGCCTACGCGTTTGTTAGGAACCACGTGGCGCTGACTGTCCAGAAGATGATGGAAGTGGTGAATCCTCATCCTCCACCTCTTCCACAACATCATCCCTTAGCGCTTGCACTGATTTTTCAAGCAGGCAGATAAGGGGGACAGTCATGCTGACTAGTGCATCATCTGCACTCGCCATCCGCGTGGAATAATCAAAGGGACGCAAAACCTGGCAGACGTCATTCATAGTGGCCCACTCTGTGGTTGTGAAGTCTGTACGGCGCGGAGTGCGACTTCTTTGCGCCTGATACAGCTGGTACTCCATTACAGCTTGCTGCTGCTCACACAACCGCTCCAACATATGTAACGTGGAATTCCACCTGGTAGGTAGGTCACATATGACGCGATGTTCCGGCAGGTGGTGTCGGCGCTGCAGAGCCGCAATGCGCGCTTTTGCCGTGCTGGAACGCCGCAAGTGAGCACACTCTAGGCGGACCTTGTGCAGCAGCGCATCAAGATCTGGATAGTCCCTCAAAAAACTCTGCACGACCAAATTGAGCACATGTGCCAGACATGGGATGTGAGTGAGGTTGCCGAGGCCCAGAGCTGCCACCAGATTTCGGCCATTATCACACACTACCATGCCTGGTTGGAGATTCGCTGGCACAAACCACACATCGCTCTCCTGCTTGATGGCATTCCAGAGCTCCTGCACTGTGTGGCTTCGATTCCCCAAAGAAATTAATTTCAAGACGGCCTGTTGACGTTTGGCCACGGCTGTGCTCATGTCGGTCGTAACAGGTAAACGTTCATCACGGGTCCATGTGGAGGTGGACTGTGACGGCTCCTGCAGCGATGATTCTGAGGAACTGGTGTAAGAGGAGGAGTCAATGCGTACAGAATGGATTCCTGCAATCCTTGGAGTGGGCAGGACACGTCCTGCGCCACTCGCACGGTCTGTACCCGGCTCAACGACATTAACCCAATGGGCACTGAGGGAAAGGTATCGCCCCTGTCCATGTTGACTGGTCCACGCATCGGTGGTGAGGTGGACCTTGCTACTGACGGCGTTCAGTAGCGCGTGTTTTATGTGTCCCTCCACATGCTTGTGCAGGGCAGGGACGGCTTGCCTGCTGAAATAAAAGCGGCTGGGCACATTGTACTGTGGGACTGCCAATGACATCAAGTCACGGAAGCTGTCAGTCTCCACCAGCCTGAATGACAGCATTTCCAGTGACAGAAGCTTGGCAATGCCTGCAGTCAGAGCCTGTGCTCGTGGGTGGTTTGACGAGAAAGGCCGCCTTTTCTCCCATGCCTGTACTACCGATGGCTGTACACTGGGCTGGGAGTGTGTGGATGACTGGGAAAGTGGTGCTGCGGGTGGAATTACAGCGGGTCTCTGGACAACAGGGCCAGAGGTTCTTCCACGGCGATCCTGGGAGGAAGCTGAACCAGCTGCGTGTGAGGTGGAGGAAGAGGCAACACGAGCTGAAGAGGTGGTAGCTGCCGCTGTTGGTTGGCCTAGCTCTTCAGTGTGTTTTTCTAACAACGCCACGTGCCTGGTCCGCACATGTTTCCACATGTTGGAGGTATTGAGGCTGCTGACATTTCGACCTCTTTTGACTTTGTGATGACACACCTTGCATTTGACATAGCAAATGTCATCTGCAACTGTGTCAAAAAAGGCCCAGGCACTGCAAGTCTTGGGAGCGCCCTTTTTGGCTTTTGGAAGAGACATGCTCCTAACGGGTGCCAAAGCGGAGGCTGCAGGATCCGCAGTCTTCCCCCTCCCTCTCCCTCTTTGGGCCGTACGGGGAATCTCTTCCTCAGAGCTGCTCCCACCACCTTCCTGTCCCTCACGCCAAGATGGGTCAAGGACCTCATCATCTACACTACCCTCTGCCCCCAACTGCTCCTCCTGGGTAGTCTCAGCAGCAGAGCACGCACCAGAAAGTGGCACCTGAGTGTCATCATCAGCGGATGCGGCCTGCGATGTGGTGACCGGAAGCACTGGCCCACCCGCCTCTTCAGAGGAAGAGAGAAAAAGCTGTTGGGCATCACTGCACCCTGCCTCTTCTTCCATTTCTCCAATGCTGCTTGGCTGGCCCCCTGTTTCCAAGCCAAGAGATTCAGAGAACAGAAGTAGAGACGGCTCCTGTCCTGGGCTCTCTGTCTGCCTGGGCAATTTGGCAGGTGGTGAAGAGACAGATGGCTGCTCTCCAGTGCTCTGTGTCTGAGAGGATGTGGCACTAATTGAAGTTGATGCATTAGCTGCCATCCATCCGACAACGACTTCAATTTGTTCTTCACGCAGCAGCGGTGTACGGCGCTCTGCGACAAAGCTGCGCATGAATGACTGTTCCCTGGTGAAAGTGGGTGCTGATGAGTCACCGGTGCCCGCAGCAGGCACAGAATCCCCACATCCCCTCCCTGCTCCGCGCCCACGCCCACGCCCACGTGCCTTACTCACTGCCTTCTTCATCTTGGTTGACTGATAAAGATAAGCAGAAAAGTACTAACGGCTTTGTGTGCTTATTCCTGAACAACTCCTAACAGGTATAAGAAACACTAATTTTCTAAAGTGTGGACTAGACTTTAATATGAGCTAATGTGGCCTACACAAATGTAAAGTGGTGTCACTGGTGTGTTTGGTGAACTTTATTATTTATTTTTTTTGAGGGGGCTGAACTGACAACAGAGAGAGCTGCAGTCACACGGAGACCGTGCAGACAGCCGTAAACGGCGCTGCAAGGCCAGAAAACCCTCCTCTACGTTATCCTATGTAGTGTTTTTCCACAAATTAGCTGGAGACGGGTGGAAAGACACTAATAGGAATTTTTTGAAAAAATGTGCAGCAGCCTGCACTACTTAAAAGAAAAGGAAAATTGATTTTACGGTATGACGCAGTGAAGAACCCTGAGCTGGAGACAACCAGGCTATGGCTGCTCACAGACTACAGGGCAAGCTGCAGTCACACAGAGACCGTGCAGACAGCCGTAAACGGCGCTGCAAGGCCCAAAAACCCTCCTCTACGTTATCCTATGTAGTGTTTTTCCACAAATTAGCTGGAGACGGGTGGAAAGACACTAATAGGATTTTTTTGAAAAAATGTGCAGCAGCCTGCACTACTTAAAAGAAAAGGAAAATTGATTTTACGGTATGACGCAGTGAAGAACCCTGAGCTGGAGACAACCAGGCTATGGCTGCTCACAGACTACAGGGCGAGCTGCAGTCACACGGAGACCGTGCAGACAGCCGTAAACGGCGCTGCAAGGCCCAAAAACCCTCCTCTACGTTATCCTATGTAGTGTTTTTCCACAAATTAGCTGGAGACGGGTGGAAAGACACTAATAGGATTTTTTTGAAAAAATGTGCAGCAGCCTGCACTACTTAGAAGAAAAGGAAAATTGATTTTACAGTATGACGCAGTGAAGAACCCTGAGCTGGAGACAACCAGGCTATGGCTGCTCACAGACTACAGGGCGAGCTGCAGTCACACGGAGACCGTGCAGACAGCCGTAAACGGCGCTGCAAGGCCCAAAAACCCTCCTCTACGTTATCCTATGTAGTGTTTTTCCACAAATTAGCTGGAGACGGGTGGAAAGACACTAATAGGATTTTTTTGAAAAAATGTGCAGCAGCCTGCACTACTTAAAAGAAAAGGAAAATTGATTTTACAGTATGACGCAGTGAAGAACCCTGAGCTGGAGACAACCAGGCTATGGCTGCTCACAGACTACAGGGCAAGCTGCAGTCACACGGAGACCGTGCAGACAGCCGTAAACGGCGCTGCAAGGCCCAAAAACCCTCCTCTACGTTATCCTATGTAGTGTTTTTCCACAAATTAGCTGGAGACGGGTGGAAAGACACTAATAGGATTTTTTTGAAAAAATGTGCAGCAGCCTGCACTACTTAAAAGAAAAGGAAAATTGATTTTACAGTATGACGCAGTGAAGAACCCTGAGCTGGAGACAACCAGGCTATGGCTGCTCACAGACTACAGGGCGAGCTGCAGTCACACGGAGACCGTGCAGACAGCCGTAAACGGCGCTGCAAGGCCCAAAAACCCTCCTCTACGTTATCCTATGTAGTGTTTTTCCACAAATTAGCTGGAGACGGGTGGAAAGACACTAATAGGATTTTTTTGAAAAAATTAGCAGCAGACTACACTACTTGGAAAAAAAAAAAAAACAGTATGAGGCAATGAACCACCCTCCCTGAACTGAATACAACCAGCTATGGATGGCCTATGTGGCTGCACTCAGACTAGAGAGTGGGCTGCACTCACACACACACACACACACACACACAGACCTTGCAGATCGCTGTGAAAACAGCGCTACAAGGCAAAAGCAAGGTGAATAGTAGGTGAACACAGCGGTTGCTAAATTAGCCTTTGAAAAGCACAAAAAAGCAAATCGCTATCTCTAAACTGGCCCTCAGTCAGCAAACAGCGTCCTGTCACTAACTGAATTCACAGCAGAGTGAGCGCAAAATGGCGCCAGCGACTTTTAAACTGCATCATGACATCATTTCAGCAGCCAATCACAGCTATGCCAGTAGTTTCATGCCCTCCATGCTGAACAGGATGTGCCCACACTTGGATTCATTGTCATTGGCTGAATTTGTGCAGTTTGAATCTGGGAACTTCCGATTCCGGTATCCGATACGCGGCAAGTATCGGAATCCCGGTATCGGAATTCCGATACCGCAAGTATCGGCCGATACCCGATAATTGCGGTATCGGAATGCTCAACACTAGTGAAGAGTCATACGGGAGGAATCAGAAAGCACTGTTCTTGGTGCCCACAACAAGCAATATAAAAATTAGACAGATCACAGTCTGCAACGAACGAAAGGAGATTGTGCAGAGAGTGTAACTCTTGATGGACAGAAAAAGATTCTAGAATGTGAACATATTTATCTTGGCCACGGAATCATGATAGAGAACAAAAAATGTTATTTTGTAGACCGTGTGGCCTAATGGATAAGGCGTCTGACTTCGGATCAGAAGATTGAGGGTTCGAGTCCCTTTTCGAAAAAATATTAATATGCTTAGTATTCGTTGCGAAAATATAGGCAAATAAGATCTGTTATACAGCTGTTAAGTAACCAAACACCCTAAACTAAAAAAAAAATTGAGCGAGCAGAAGTAAGATTTGAACCCACACCTTCCCTTGGAGGGCCAGTTATTCCTACCATGGGGGAAGAGTCATACGGGAGGAATCAGAGAACACTGTTCTTGGGGCCCACCAACAATCAATATAAAAATAAGACATATCAAAGTCTGGAACAAAAGGAGATTGTGCAGAGAGTGTAACTCTTGACGGACAGAAAAAGATTCTAGAATGTCAACATATTTATCTTGACCACGGAAGCACGATAGAGAACAAAAACAGTTAATGTGTAGACCGCGTGGCCTAATGGATAAGGCGTCTGACTTCGGATCAGAAGATTGAGGGTTCGAGTCCCTTCGTGGTCGTGGCAAACTCTTTCCACATACTTTTTGAAAAAAATGGACACATGCTGAGAGGGTTTTACAAATGTTTAGACAGACTGGTCAGTAAAAGACACAAAAAGCAGCTGTCAGAAGTGGGATTTGAACCCACGCCTCCATTTGGAGACCAGAACACACAGCTTTTGGGGAAAGAGATGACTCTTGAGTCTGGCGCCTTAGACCACTTGGCCATCCTGACTAACTGCGCTGTGCACGCTAGGGCTAATCCCAATTGGTTAACTAAAGAGAAATAAGAGAAATTTTGCTTGAATGTACTTTGGAAATTTAAAGCCATTACTATTGAATTTTGAAGAGAGAGAGAGAGAGCGAGAGAGAGAGCGAGAGAGAGAGAGAGAGAGAGAGAGAGAGAGAGAGAGAGAGAGAGAGAGAGAGAGAGAGAGAGAGAGAGAGAGAGAGAGAGAGAGAGAGAGAGAGAGAGAGAGAGAGAGAGAGAGAGAGAGATTAGTGTCATAGTTATCAGGTCACGTACGATTGTAGAACGAGTCTGATTTCGGATCAGAAGATTGAAGGTTCGATTCCCTTCGTGGTCGTGACATTCTCTTCTTTCCGCACACTTTTCCACACCTTTCTAAAAAATGTAAATATGCTTAGAGTTCGTTACGAAAATTTAGAAAAATAAAATCTGTTATACAGCTGTAAAGCAACCAAACACCTTTAACAAACCAAAAAAAATAGAGTGGTCAGAAGTAAGATTTGAACGCACACCTCCCGTTGGAGGCCAGTTCATCCTACGATGGGTGAAGAGTCATACGGGAGGAATCAGAGAGCACTGTTCTTGGTGCCCACAACAAGCAATATAAAAATTAGACAGATCACAGTCTGCAACGAACGAAAGGAGATTGTGCAGAGAGTGTAACTCTTGACGGACAGAAAAAGATTCTAGAATGTGAACATATTTATCTTGGCCACGGAATCACGATAGAGAACACAAAATGTTAATGTGTAGGCAGCGTGTCCTAATGGATATGGCGTCTGACTTCGGATCAGAAGATCGAGGGTTCGAGTCCCTTCGTGATCGTGGCAATCTCTTTCTGCACACTTTTCGAAAAAATATTAACATGCTTAGTATTCGTTGCGAAAATATAGGCAAATAAGATCTGTTATACAGCTGTTAAGTAACCAAACACCCTTAACTAAAAAAAAAATTGAGCGAACAGAAGTAAGATTTGAACCCACACCTTCCATTGGAGGGCCAGTTATTTCTACCATGGGGGAAGAGTTATACGGGAGGAATCAGAGAACACTGTTCTTGGGGCCCACCAACAATCAATATAAAAATAAGACATATCAAAGTCTGGAACAAAAGGAGATTGTGCAGAGAGTGTAACTCTTGACGGACAGAAAAAGATTCTGTTATGGAAATATTAGGGTTGGATAAATATATCCCTGTGTGTGCTGTGGCCGCTCCCAATTAGACTGAGTATTTTGAGCGCTCATCAAGAATGGACTGTACACAACTGTGACAGAACAACATTCCATCAATACTGATACTTTATTGTACATACATAATTTTATATTTTCACATAGAAAGGAGTGGTTAGGGGTTGTCAGGGGTGGTTAGTTAATTACCATATTGTCTAGCTCCTCTGTCATTGGTTATCTAAACATATATGGAATATTGTGATTAATGCTCATATGACTGCAGATTAAGGAACTAAAATGTACCTCTGTATGTAGGACAAAGATGAGACACTTGATCAGCAGTTACCAAACATCTGACTCTGTTCTGCTTTTAGGGGTGGAAAACCCCATATGATCTGTCTGGGTTATATCAGTTTGTCAGCCATTTTAAACCATTTATTATAATGTATATACTAGATGTGAGCATATAAGTATATATTTGATTATAGAGGAGTATACATGCAAGTGAGATCTACATGATATATATATTTCTATCACAAGCCCCCCTTAGATATCACTTGCCCTAATCCTAGCCTCCTGTCCCAAAGCGCTGCAACTCTTTTGTGCTGTCGGCGAACTGACACAAGCCTAACGCCTGTGCCCCACTCCATACAGACTTTTCGCAAATGGGCGGTCAGGAGATCTGTTCCTAACGGGGGTTCGTTGCAATCAGTCTCTTAGTCAATAGCATGTGTAGTGAGCGATGTGCAGTCTTTATCAGGTAGGTCATCTGTTCGGTCAGGCAGGGCATCCACGACATCATTCTGGCTTGGGTGTCATCTTCTGGTAGGGGAGCTTTCTTGCAATGCGATGAGTGGATCCAAGCGAGTCTTCCCTCCAGTTTCACAGAGTTTGGTGTCATCAGCAGCACTTGAGCAGGACCATCAAATCTGGGATCGAGTGGTGTTCTCCTTTCAAACTTTTCCACCAACACCCAGTCTCCTGGCTTCTAGAAGTGCATACCGGACACTGAATCTGGATCTGGCAATGAAGAAAAAACTCGAGAATGGATGTTAGCAAGTTTCTTGGTGATTTCAATTACATAAGCAGACAAAGTATCATATTGCATAATCAGCTGCTAAGGGAAAGGATACCCCTAATCTGGGACTAGACACAAACAAAATTTCATATGGTAACAGCTTTCCTGGGCCTCTGGGAGTGTGCCTGAACACTGAGTAGTGTGATTGGGAGTATGTAGGCCTAAGTCTGACCCTACTGCTGACTAGATCTCTCATGTGAGGTTTGCTGTGAATGCAGGTCCCTGGTCACTCGCTATCACTTCTGGGACCCCATTGCTGCATATCTCATCTCTGAGAGTAGCTTCTTTGCAGTAGTCTTTGCTGACTGGTTCCTCACTGGGAAAGCTTCTGGCCATCCTGAGAACACGTCCACGACCACAAGGGCATATTCGAATCCTCCACTTGGCGGCATCTGGATGTGGTCTATCTGGATCCTCTGGAAGGGGTACTGTGGACGATGTGTGGGAACTTTCTTCATTCTTCCAGGGTTGCATTTGCCACAGGTCAGACAGCTGTTTATGAACTTGGCTGTTAGGGTGGAGATTTCTGGAGCGAACCAGTAAGCACCAATCGGATCATTCATCTGTGTCTTTAATCTGTGTGTGGGCCCATGTGCCCACTGGACCACCATAGGGTACATGCTTCGGGGTAAACAGGGTTTGTAGTCCATTGAGTATACCCTTCCTTCTTCATGTGTTGCTCTCTTCTGCATCCAGCATTCCTTCTTGTCCTTTGGGGCTTGCTCTTGCAGCTTTTTGAGCAGATCACAGGACGTCATCTTGTCAGGTTTCCTGTCTTCAGCCGTCCTGTAGTAGCTGTCCGGCTCTACGACCTCTTCCACTTGTCCATATTGTCTTCCCTTGACTGTTTCTTTGGCTGCCATATCCGCCATGTTGTTGCCTCGTGCCCTTACTGTGTTTAGTTTTCCATGCGCTTTGACTTTTAGCATTGTCACCACTTTTGGAAGTTGAAGTGTGTTCAGCAGGTCCTTAATGGCTCCATTGATGCTTCACGGTTGTTCCGCTTGCTGTTATGAAGTCCCTTGCAGCCCAGATGGGTCCGAAGTCGTGTGCTATGCCATGCAAGTACCTTGAATCAGTATACATTTTCTCAGTCTTGTCTTCTGCCATCTGGTAGGCCTTCATCAGCGCTATCAGTTCTGCTTCCTGGGCTGACAGACTGGGCGGCAGACTTCTGGACCACAGGATCTCTTGATTGCTGGTCGCTGCACCTCCCGTGTGGAATCTTCCTTCATCATCTGCAAATCTGGAGCCATCCACATAGAGGATCAACTCTGGGTTGGTCAGTGGCTCTTCTGCCACCTTGGGTAGTCCTGCTGTTTCCTGTTGCATGATGCTGAAGCAATCATGGTCATCCGTCCGGAGCAAATTCAGATCCCTGCAGAAGGTATCATGCAGATTTTGATCAGACCTTTTATCTGAGGATCCGTATCTGTATCCCCCCTTGGGAGTGGGAGTGGGAGTAGAGTGGGCGGATTGAGGACTGTGCATCTGGAGATGGTGACATTGTTGGGCAGGAGTAGAGAGCACTGGAGGCGAAGATGCCTGGCGGTGGAGAGATGTTTTAGCTGGGTTTGGTTGAGGATTGCTGAGATGTCATGCAGAGCCAGGATTTCCAATGGTGTTTCCACTGATGTCAGTAGTCCTGTCCAGGAGGGCGTGTGCTGCAACTGCTGCTCTCATGCAGGAGGAAGAGGCTTCCCTTGCAACTGGATCCAGGCAAGCTGAAAAGTAGTCCGAAAGTCTCTGCTTTCCCCCCTGAAGCTGTGTCAGGACTCCAGTAGCAAGGCCTTCTCTTCTCATCAAGTAGAGACGGAATGGCTTCTTGTAGTCAGATAGGCCTAGTGCTGGCGCTGAGACCACAGAGCCTTTTAACTTCTTGAACAAACTGAAGGCCACATCTGTCTGGAGGAACGGGGTCACACTGACGTATTCCCACAGAGGCTGCATTAGGACGGAAGCATCAGGGATCCAGGCTCTGCAATATGAAACTAGACCAAGGAAGGCCTGTAGCACCTTTGGAGTTGTCAGAGGGACCATCTTCTCCACTGTGGTCTTCCGGTCATCTGTCAGGTGTTTCGCCTGGTGAGCAATACAGTGTCTCTGGAACGTAACTTGCTTCAGACACCACTGGACTTTGTTCTTTGAGATCTTGCAGTGCTGCTCCGCCAGGTAGAGTAGGAGATACAAGGAATGGGCTTTACACGTGTCAAAGTCAATTGCACAAAGGAGTAGATTGTCCATGTATTGTAGCAGGGTCACTTCTGCATGTTCTGTGACTCAGTTGGTGAGAACTGTGGACATTGCTTTGGTGAACTGTGAAGGGCTGTTCTGGGCCCACTGTGGGATCACTGTCCATGTGTGGTGTCCCCCCTGGTGCATTAAGGCAAACAGGAACTGGTCTTCCGGATGAAGGGGAACACTGGAGAAAACATTAGCCAGGTCGGTCACTGTGAACACTTTTGCTGTGGCAGGCACATTTGAGAGCAGAGTGTGCGGATTCGGCATAATTGCAGTTTCAAACACTGTGGCGTCATTCACAGCTCTCAGGTCATATACCATTCTGAACTTGGCTGGCTCTCCTTTTACAGTCTTTTTCTTGACGGGGAAAAGCGGGGTATTGCAATGCGATGTGCGAGGAACAATGATTCCTATTTCCAGGTACAGGAAAGAAATATATCTTGGTACCGTGTTAGCCAGTAGATAGAAAAATATTTAGAATTGAGAGTCCTCAGTGGTTGATACCTTTTAATGGCTAACTGAAAAGATGGTAACAAATTGCAAGCTTTCGAGACTACATACGTCTCTTCATCAGGCAAAGACTAAAACAAATTCTGAAGAATCACATATTTATGCACAACATAGTATAGAGAAAAAAAAAAAAAAAAAAAAAAAAAGAGGGGAAAAAAAACCATGGATAAGCTAGGTGACATGAAGCAGAATTACCATGGGTGATAAACAGTTACGTCCATAAATATTGGGCCAATTCTTAGATAAGGATTGTTTTATTGTCCTGTGATTAGGGTCTCGTTCTGTTGTGATGACCCCACATGGTCTGAGGGGCAAGTTCATTAGTTGATGTAAAAAGACATAAATCCGTGTGACACATTCATTCCTGCATTTAGAGTGTCAAAGGTCGTCATCAGTTTATACTCCCAGACTCTTCTGTCTCTCTGAGTTTTGAAGTTACTTTTCAATACAAGTAATTTCATGTCCATAATGCTATGATTTGGGAGACAGAAATGTATTGCCACAGGTATATCCATTCTTTTTTCTTTTTTTTTTTTTTTTTATTGTATGGCGATGAGAGTTCATCCTTGTTCTCAGTTTCTGCCCTGTCTCCCCCACATACAGACCCCCAGTTGGACATTTAGTACAAATAATTAGGTACACCACATTAGAAGTGATGCAGCTGAATGTACCTGGTATCTTGTAGTCCTGGTGTGAATTGGGGATCTTTATCTTGTCCGTGGTCATTATAAATGGACAGGTTTTACATTTTTTCTGATTGCAGGGAAAGGTACCTGCAGCTGTTGGAGAGGACAGGGAGCTTCTGATTTTTCCATTTTTCCAGACCCCCCACTACTGTGTTTTAGGCAGCCCCCAAATCTAAGAAGCATCATTGTCAGAAGCTCCCTGTCCTCTCCAACAGCTGCAGGTACCTTTCCCTGCAATCAGAAAAAATGTAAAACCTGTCCATTTATAATGACCACGGACAAGATAAAGATCCCCAATTCACACCAGGACTACAAGATACCAGGTACATTCAGCTGCATCACTTCTAATGTGGTGTACCTAATTATTTGTACTAAATGTCCAACTGGGGGTCTGTATGTGGGGGAGACAGGGCAGAAACTGAGAACAAGGATGAACTCTCATCGCCATACAATAAAAGAAAAAAGAATGGATATACCTGTGGCAATACATTTCTGTCTCCCAAATCATAGCATTATGGACATGAAATTACTTGTATTGAAAAGTAACTTCAAAACTCAGAGAGACAGAAGAGTCTGGGAGTATAAACTGATGACGACCTTTGACACTCTAAATGCAGGAATGAATGTGTCACACGGATTTATGTCTTTTTACATCAACTAATGAACTTGCCCCTCAGACCATGTGGGGTCATCACAACAGAACGAGACCCTAATCACAGGACAATAAAACAATCCTTATCTAAGAATTGGCCCAATATTTATGGACGTAACTGTTTATCACCCATGGTAATTCTGCTTCATGTCACCTAGCTTATCCATGGTTTTTTTTCCCCTCTTTTTTTTTTTTTTTTTTTTTTTTTCTCTATACTATGTTGTGCATAAATATGTGATTCTTCAGAATTTGTTTTAGTCTTTGCCTGATGAAGAGACGTATGTAGTCTCGAAAGCTTGCAATTTGTTACCATCTTTTCAGTTAGCCATTAAAAGGTATCAACCACTGAGGACTCTCAATTCTAAATATTTTTTTATTTCCAGGTAGACCTTCAGTTGGTCAGAGGCAGCTTGACTCTAGGCCTGGCCTGGGCCTTACGAGGGTACGGGGTACATGGCTTGAGTGACACCCGTACTGGGGCAACTTGAGGTTTTCTCACGTGCTGGGGTCCCTTAGACCATAGACTTTCTGGTACTACGTCCAGTACCTCCTTGAGTAGCCCTCATTGGTTGCTTAATGTTCTTGTAGGGCCGCCAGCATGACTCTTCTTGGGTCAGGGATGAAGAAAGTGTCACTGTCCCATCTTCGTGGAACACTGTGGTTGCCTTCAGCTTCTGCAGTAGGTTCGCTCCCAGCAGGTTGAGTGGCAGGTCCTTTACACCACAAACTGGGACAGGATAGAGTGTCCTGGCTGAGTGCACACGCTCAGTGGCTTTGTAAGCTGAGAATGTCTGACTTGACCATCAATGCCCATGCGAGACACAGAGAATTCTGATAGGCAGGTGGGATCAGCGAGTTCCACAGGTGTCATCACACTTCTGGCTGCACCACTTTGGATCTGACAACGCCATCCATTTTAAGGGTAATTTGAGGTACTGGTCTTGCAGATGAAGTTTTACATGTCAGGAGCGTAGTGTCTTGCGGACCTGGCTTGCTTGCCTCTGTCCTATGGACGGGGTACTTCACTGCTTTCTGCACTTCCTCCTTGACCTGTTTCTCTGGACCAACTCTTGGGTTGCATGGGTCCAGTCTCTTCGGGGGCGTGGGTGCTTTGCACTGGTTCTGGTAATGGCCAAACTTGCCACAGATGTAACACTTGACACTTTTCCTGTCTTTGTAGGGTGGTTGCTCTTCCAGGTCAGTGGTCACCATGAGAGGGGCTGTCTTCTGCACCCCTGGTTGAGACTCAATCCTTTTGGCTACTGTGGACAACGGCATGATGGGTACTGTAGCGGCAGTGGGGTCCGGCCTGCTGATTGAAGCTGCGGTGGTAAGACGGGGCCTGCAGGTGCATTCGTGGCGAGGCCCGGGGGTGCCATGAGACTGGCGGCTGCATCCAACCCAACGTCTTGGGGCATTACAGGGGCTGCGGCTGCATCTGCCGTCACTTCTTACCCCTGGTCTGACATAGCTTCTCCCCTTTGCTAACCTTATTGAGGTCGGTGTCTCCTCTATGGAGTCTGCAGCGGTTCTTCCGGTGTGTTGATCGGCACTTTGCAGCATCTTCACCTCTGGCTTCCCTTCTGGTGTTCTCAGCAGCACGTCATCCTTTTCCTTCTTTGTGCTCTTTTGTGGTGCTATAATGGTGGCAATTTTGGTGACAATCGGCAATAAACAGTCTCCTAGGCGCACATAAAACATTTTTTCTGGGTCAGTCCACTGCTATTGACCTGTTCCTAGGCCTAGCCACTATCAGTGGTTTCCTGATTGGCTGTCTCAGTCCATGCCCAAAGGCCTGTGTATCTGGTCATGAATGGTGAAGCCCAAGTCTTGGAATACTTGCATTACTCTGCAATGAAACTTCTTTACAGACTCTGTCTTATCTTGGCTCATGTCATGGCTTGTCCCGCCAATCTGCCTTTGGCCCACTCTCTGAGCTGTTCAATTAGCTGTGTGTTGTGAATTTGGATTCTGGGCTCCCCCGGTGGCTACTGGTGGAATTGAACTTGTGACATCATCTTCCCTGTTCACCTGTTCTGATTAGATCTGGGTGTCGCTATATAACCTGGCTTCTCTGTTAGATGCTTGCCGGTCAACAATGTTATCAGAAGCCTCTCTGTGCTTGTTCCTGCTCCCAGACATCTACTAGATAAGTTGGACATTCGTCCATGTTTTGTTTTTGTATTTTGGTTCCAGTTCACAGCTGCAGTTTCGTTACTGTGTCTGGAAAGCTCTTGTTGATCAGGAATTGCCACTCTGGTATTATGAGTTAATGCCAGAGTCCTAAAGTAATTTCTGGATGTGTTTTGTTAGGGTTTTCTACTGACCATGAAAGTATGCTTTCTGTCTTCTGCTATCTAGAAAGCGGACCTCAAATTTGCTAAAACTATTTTCCTGCTGCGTTTGTTGTTTCATCTCATATCACCGCCAATATATGTGGGGGGCTTCTGTCTCCTTTTTTTTGGGCATTTCTCTAGAGGTGAGTCAGGTCTTATATTTCCCTCTGCTAGCATTATTTAGTTCTCCGGCCGGCGCTGGGCATATAGGGATAAAAAGTAGGACATGCTACCTGGCTACTTCTAGATGATGCGGTAGGTTTAGTTCATGGTCAGTATAGTTACATCTTCCAAGAGCTTGTTCCTATAGAGGCTTATGCTAGTTCTCTGGCCATGGAGATCATGACAGTTTGACCGGCCCACTAAAGGGTTAAAATCCTTGGCTGAGAAAGGAGAGAAATAAGAAGTCTGCTGAGAGTTTTTTTTTTTTTTTTTTTTTTCTGTGCTCTTAATTGGATCACTTGCCAGTCTGTCTATGCTGCAGTCTTTCTTTTTTTTTCTCTCTCCTTATAATCTTTGAATGGCTTTGTGTTCACCTGTTAATAATGGATCTTCAGAGTGTAACTGCAGGTTTGAATAATCTCACCACGAAAGTACAAAATTTGCAAGATTTTATTATTCATGCTCCGGTATCTGAGCCGAGAATTCCTTTGCCGGAATTCTTCTCAGGGAATAGATCTAGCTTTCAGAATTTTAGAAATAATTGTAAGCTATTTTTGTCCCTGAAATCTCGTTCTGCTGGAGACCCTGCACAGCAGGTTGGGATTGTGATTTCCTTGCTCCGCGGCGACCCTCAAGACTGGGCTTTTGCATTGGCACCAGGGGATCCTGCGTTGCGCAATGTGGATGCGTTTTTTCTGGCCTTGGGCTTGCTGTATGAGGAACCTCATTTGGAACTTCAGGCAGAAAAAACTTTGATGTCCCTATCGCAGGGGCAAGATGAAGCTGAAATTTACTGCCAAAGATTCCGTAAATGGTCTGTGCTTACTCAGTGGAATGAGTGTGCCTTGGCGGCTACTTTCAGAGAGGGTCTCTCTGATGCCATTAAGGATGTTATGGTGGGGTTCCCTGTGCCTGCGGGTCTGAATGAGTCCATGACAATGGCCATTCAGATCGATAGGCGTCTGCGGGAGCGCAAACCAGTGCACCATCTGGCGGTGTCCACTGAGAAGACGCCAGAAAGCATGCAGTGTGATAGAATTCTGTCCAGAAGCGAGCGGCAGAATTTTAGACGGAAAAATGGGTTGTGTTTCTATTGTGGGGATTCTACTCATGTTATATCAGCATGCTCTAAACGTACTAAAAAGCTTGATAAATCTGTTTCCATTGGCACTTTACAGTCTAAATTTATTTTGTCTGTGACCCTGATTTGCTCTTTGTCATCTATTACTACTGACGCCTATATCGACTCTGGCGCCGCTTTGAGTCTTATGGATTGGTCCTTTGCCAATCGTTGTGGGTATGATTTAGAGCCTTTGGAAACTCTTATTCCTCTGAAGGGGATTGACTCCACCCCATTGGCTAATAATAAACCACAATACTGGACACAAGTGACTATGTGTATTAATCCGGATCACCAGGAGACTATTCGATTTCTAGTGCTGTATAATCTACATGAGGATTTGGTGCTGGGATTGCCATGGCTGCAGTCTCACAACCCAGTCCTTGACTGGAGAGCTATGTCTGTGTTGAGCTGGGGATGTAAGGGGACTCATGGGGACGTACCTTTGGTGTCCATTTCATCATCTATCCCCTCTGAAATCCCTGAGTTCCTGTCTGACTATCGTGACGTCTTTGAAGAACCCAAGCTTGGTTCACTACCTCCGCACCGTGAGTGCGATTGTGCTATAGATTTAATTCCGGGTAGTAAATACCCAAAGGGTCGTTTATTTAATCTGTCTGTGCCTGAACATACTGCTATGCGAGAATATATAAAGGAGTCCTTGGAAAAGGGACATATTCGTCCATCGTCATCTCCCTTAGGAGCCGGTTTTTTCTTTGTGTCAAAAAAAGACGGCTCTTTGAGACCATGTATTGATTATCGGCTTTTGAATAAAATCACGGTTAAATATCAATACCCATTGCCGTTGCTGACTGATTTGTTTGCTCGCATAAAGGGGGCCAAGTGGTTCTCTAAGATTGATCTCCGTGGGGCGTATAATTTGGTGCGGATCAGGCAGGGGGATGAGTGGAAAACCGCATTTAATACGCCCGAGGGCCACTTTGAGTATTTGGTGATGCCTTTTGGTCTTTCTAATGCCCCTTCAGTCTTCCAGTCCTTTATGCATGATATTTTCCGCGATTTTTTGGATAAATTTATGATAGTGTATCTGGATGATATTCTGATTTTTTCGGATGACTGGGACTCTCATGTCCGGCAAGTTAAGAGGGTTTTTCAGGTTTTGCGGTCTAATTCTCTGTGTGTCAAGGGTTCTAAGTGCGTTTTTGGGGTTCAGAGAATTTCCTTTTTGGGATATATTTTTTCTCCCTCTTCCATTGAGATGGATCCTGTCAAGGTTCAAGCTATTTGTGATTGGACGCAGCCCTCTTCTCTTAAAAGTCTTCAGAAATTTTTGGGCTTTGCCAACTTTTATCGTCGATTTATTTCTGGTTTTTCGGATGTCGTTAAGCCATTGACCGATTTGACTAGACAGGGTGCTGATGTTGCTAATTGGTCCCCTGATGCTGTGGAGGCCTTTCAGGAGCTTAAGCGCTGTTTTTCTTCTGCCCCTGTGTTGCGTCAGCCTGATGTGACTCTTCCTTTTCAGGTTGAGGTCGACGCTTCTGAGATCGGAGCTGGGGCAGTGTTGTCGCAGAAAAGTTCTGACTGCGCCGTGATGAGGCCTTGTGCCTTCTTTTCCCGTAAATTTTCGCCCGCTGAGCGGAATTATGATGTTGGGAATCGGGAGCTTTTGGCCATGAAGTGGGCGTTTGAGGAGTGGCGCCATTGGCTCGAGGGGGCCAGACATCAGGTGGTGGTATTGACTGACCACAAAAATTTGATTTATCTTGAGACCGCCAGGCGCCTGAATCCTAGACAGGCGCGCTGGTCATTGTTTTTTTCTCGGTTTAATTTTGTGGTATCGTACCTACCAGGTTCTAAGAATGTTAAGGCGGATGCCCTTTCTAGGAGTTTTGAGCCTGATTCACCTGGCAACTCTGACCCCACAGGTATTCTTAAGGAGGGAGTTATCTTGTCAGCCGTTTCTCCAGACCTGCGGCGGGCCTTGCAGGAGTTTCAGGCGGATAGACCGGATCGTTGTCCGCCTGATAGGCTGTTTGTTCCTGATGATTGGACCAGTAAAGTCATCTCTGAGGTGCATTCTTCTGCGTTGGCAGGTCATCCTGGAATTTTTGGTACCAGGGATTTGGTGGCAAGATCCTTCTGGTGGCCTTCCCTGTCACGAGATGTGCGAGGCTTTGTGCAGTCTTGTGACGTTTGTGCTCGGGCCAAGCCTTGTTGTTCTCGGGCTAGTGGATTATTGTTGTCCTTGCCTATTCCTAAGAGGCCTTGGACACACATCTCGATGGATTTTATTTCAGATCTGCCTGTTTCTCAGAAGATGTCTGTCATCTGGGTGGTGTGTGACCGTTTTTCTAAGATGGTTCATTTGGTTCCCCTGCCCAAATTGCCTTCTTCTTCCGAGTTGGTGCCCCTGTTTTTTCAAAATGTTGTTCGTTTGCATGGTATTCCTGAGAATATCGTTTCTGACAGAGGAACCCAATTTGTGTCTAGATTTTGGCGGGCATTTTGTGCTAGGATGGGCATAGATTTGTCTTTTTCGTCTGCTTTTCACCCTCAGACTAATGGCCAGACCGAGCGGACTAATCAGACCCTGGAGACATATCTGAGGTGTTTTGTGTCTGCTGACCAGGATGATTGGGTTGCTTTTTTGCCATTGGCGGAGTTCGCCCTCAATAATCGGGCCAGCTCTGCCACCTTGGTTTCCCCGTTTTTCTGTAATTCGGGGTTCCATCCTCGATTTTCCTCCGGTCAGATGGAATCCTCGGATTGTCCTGGAGTGGATGCGGTGGTGGAGAGATTGCATCATATCTGGGGGCAGGTGATGGACAATTTAAAGTTGTCCCAGGAGAAGACTCAGCTTTTTGCCAACCGTCACCGTCGTGTTGGTCCTCGGCTTTGTGTTGGAGATTTGGTGTGGTTGTCTTCTCGTTTTGTCCCTATGAGGGTCTCATCTCCTAAGTTTAAGCCTCGGTTCATCGGTCCGTATAAAATATTGGAGATTCTTAACCCTGTTTCTTTCCGTTTGGACCTCCCTGCATCCTTTTCTATTCATAACGTTTTTCATCGGTCGTTATTGCGCAGGTATGAGGCACCGGTTGTGCCTTCCGTTGAGCCTCCTGCTCCGGTGTTGGTTGAGGGTGAGTTGGAGTACGTTGTGGAAAAAATCCTAGACTCCCGTGTTTCCAGACGGAGACTCCAGTATCTGGTCAAGTGGAAGGGATATGGCCAGGAGGATAATTCTTGGGTCACTGCATCTGATGTTCATGCCTCTGATCTGGTTCGTGCCTTTCATAGGGCCCATCCTGATCGCCCTGGTGGTTCTGGTGAGGGTTCGGTGCCCCCTCCTTGAGGGGGGGGTACTGTTGTGAATTTGGATTCTGGGCTCCCCCGGTGGCTACTGGTGGAATTGAACTTGTGACATCATCTTCCCTGTTCACCTGTTCTGATTAGATCTGGGTGTCGCTATATAACCTGGCTTCTCTGTTAGATGCTTGCCGGTCAACAATGTTATCAGAAGCCTCTCTGTGCTTGTTCCTGCTCCCAGACATCTACTAGATAAGTTGGACATTCGTCCATGTTTTGTTTTTGTATTTTGGTTCCAGTTCACAGCTGCAGTTTCGTTACTGTGTCTGGAAAGCTCTTGTTGATCAGGAATTGCCACTCTGGTATTATGAGTTAATGCCAGAGTCCTAAAGTAATTTCTGGATGTGTTTTGTTAGGGTTTTCTACTGACCATGAAAGTATGCTTTCTGTCTTCTGCTATCTAGAAAGCGGACCTCAAATTTGCTAAAACTATTTTCCTGCTGCGTTTGTTGTTTCATCTCATATCACCGCCAATATATGTGGGGGGCTTCTGTCTCCTTTTTTTTGGGCATTTCTCTAGAGGTGAGTCAGGTCTTATATTTCCCTCTGCTAGCATTATTTAGTTCTCCGGCCGGCGCTGGGCATATAGGGATAAAAAGTAGGACATGCTACCTGGCTACTTCTAGATGATGCGGTAGGTTTAGTTCATGGTCAGTATAGTTACATCTTCCAAGAGCTTGTTCCTATAGAGGCTTATGCTAGTTCTCTGGCCATGGAGATCATGACAGCTGTGGCCCTGACTCCCAAGCGTGTACGTCTGATTCTGCTGGAAGTTTGAATTGTTCCTTCATGATTGGCCAAAGTGCATCACCTGCTTCTATTTTCATTCATGGCCCAGAGATCATTCCAGCTGGCTGCATATGTTTGCTGCTTCTGCTACATTCTTCGGTAAAATGGCATCCCTGGGTCTGGACTATTGTCACCTGACTTGAAGTGCAGTGCACATAGTGTAATGGTGGTGCCTCTATCTGCCCCTGCATTCTTGGTGCCTGTGGGTTTCTTTTCTAGTACTAGACAGCATGTATGATGTTCCCTCTTCATCTTCATCAGAGGAATAGTTGTGATAGCTTGTACTGGGGTCATACACTGACTGATTTTGGACTTAGAAGTTGCTTTTTTATGTGAGGATGTCTCCCCCCTTGCTGAAGCTATGATGGATTAGGCTTATAGTTTCATGTTGGTGTGAATGTAGGCAGCTCTGACCGGTGCTGAAGCTGTACATTATCAATACATGGTGATATCAAAGTTCATGTAAAACCTTAAGGGTTACAATATTGTTGACTGTGAAATGAGGTAACGGAGGATCTGTCAGTGAGCTCGTTCTGATATCATTCCTCCCCCCTCAGCACCCAGGGCTGAGCTGTCTGCTGCCTGATATGTCTGGGGCTGCCCACTGTAGGGGGGGCTTTCACCTTCTTTCCCAAATATCACAACTGGCAATGGCTGGACTGTGCCAGGGGCATGGAAAGGGAACCTTGTGCTGTAAGCACCATATTGTTTGAATTGGGCGTTGGCCCAGCCGGCAACAAGGAGGGAAAAAGAGGAAGAAGAAGGGGGAGGAGTTGAGGAGTGAGACAAAGGAATAGTAGGAGGAGAGAGAGAGAGAAGTGGAGAAGGAGGGGAGTGAGAGGGTGAGGAGAAGAGGGAGGAGAGAGAGAGGAGAAAGGTGTGGTGGGGGAGTGGAGAAGGAGGGAGGAGAAGATGGAGGGTATGGAGGAGAGAGATAGAGAGGGGAAGAGAGAGATAAAGAGAATGTGGAGAGAGAGGAGTGGTGAAGAGAGGAGAGAGAAGGAGGGGAGTGCGAGGGTGAGAAGAAGAGGGAGGAGGGAGGAGAAAATGGGAGGTGTGGAAGGAAGAGAGAGGGAGGAGAAGAGAGGAGTGGAGAAGGAGGGGGAGAGAGAGAGAGAAAAAATGTGGAGGAAGAGGAGAGGAAAGGAGAGAGAATGCGGAGAGAAAAGACTGACAGAGAAAAAAGAGGATAGATGAGAACAACAAGAATAATAGAGAGGAGCAATTATGCCTTCTCCCTGTAGGGAGAGACGGGGCGCACCACATACTGTGCAAAAATAACTACCTATACCATGGATTCTGCTAAAAGCAGACTGCGCAGATTCTCCCGTCTCATACCCACAAAAATCACTTCCTGGTTTGCTCACATAACTTTCTGTACCACCTAAACGATGTAAGCTCTGCTGCCACTTCATACCATGTATTAGTATTCAGCAATCTAACATCAGCTACTGTAACTTCCCTTATTTTCCTTTCTACGTCATGCCACTCCGCAGCTTGAAGTCTGCCATTCTAATGAATTTCACGTACTTTATACCTTCTAAAATCTTCACATACTTAACACCTTCATGTTCTGTCACTATCTACTGACTTTCCTGTTTCCCCACCTTCATTATTCCCCATGGCAAAAGCAAAAAAATGAAAATGAAAAACACACAAAAATGAAAAAAGAAAATAGTACTAAAAAAAACTTCTAAAAATGAGTATATAAAACTCTAAGAAAAACCCAAAACGATAAGAAAAACCGTCAAAAACTTAGTTCACAACCAAAAACTCAAAACTTTGATACAAGAGTAAAGAAAAAAAAACTTTTTTCAAAAATAAATAAATAAAAAATAAAAAGGTAAAGAGATTGAAGATTGAGGAAAACTTAATTAAAAAACTTTAAAATGCCGCAAAAAGAAAAAGACCCTTTAAGAGAGTAAAAAAAATTAAAAATTAAAACGGCTTTGCTCTTCTTTTTTTTTCTTCCTTTAGAATCTCTGCGCTCAAATGCAGTCAGAGACACACTTCCTCTTTCTAATCCGTATGCCATTGCAATAATATCAAATGTCACTAAAATCACGTTTCTGAAAACACTTATGTCACATCAAAAATGATAGATACAATTTAAATTTCACTTCTTCACACAAAAAAAACTACACATAGCCAGCATTGCAGCTGAAAACAGTCAGAAAAAAAACCAGATGTGACAGTTTGATTTACAATGCATATCTCCGCTTCAGCTGAAAAAAGAGGAAGTTCATGAGAGAAGGAAAAAAAAAAAACAAAACTTTCTTTTCACTATTTCATGCTTCTTAAAGCGGCAATAGTACATGACACAAACAGAAACAGACAATCCGAGAGATGCCCTTTTAAATTCTGTGACACATGCAGGTTGAGCTGGGAACAGACTACTGCCAATCGCACTGGACGCACCTGCGCCCGGGCCGCCTGAGTGAGAAGCACAACAAGCGGGAAATCTACCACCCCGGTCCGGACGTCCTGACTGGATCGCCGGCACTACGGGAATCTGCAGTAGCCCTCTTAAGTTATCACTACCCGTGCCTGGAACATGGGACCACCTGCCCCGGAACTCTGCGTGTTCCTCCTATGCACGGGAATCCTGCAATAACTTATCGAGCGATTTGACCTCCTGCCGTCTGTTTCCCAGCAACCACAAACAAAAGTCACTTTTTCCTTCTTCTCTCGGATTTTACACAAACACATACACGGTCCACAGCAGACACCTCCCAGGGTGGATTCGTGGCTACGGATTTTTTACACTACCTGGGAATTGATGACCACATCTGACCGGCAAGAGGCATAGACAAGGACTGGGCACACGGGACTTTCAGGTAAGATGATAACATTTTCTTACCTTACTTATGGAGCTGCGCAGTCTCCTGCCCCTGTGCCAAAGCCACCGCCATAACTTCCGTATCTCCGGTCAGAAGGATCCAGTGCGTTTCATCCATGCCGTTGGGCGCCATTTGTTATGGAAATATTAGGGTTGGATAAATATATCCCTGTGTGTGCTGTGGCCGCTCCCAATTAGACTGAGTATTTTGAGCGCTCATCAAGAATGGACTGTACACAACTGTGACAGAACAACATTCCATCAATACTGATACTTTATTGTACATACATAATTTTATATTTTCACATAGAAAGGAGTGGTTAGGGGTTGTCAGGGGTGGTTAGTTAATTACCATATTGTCTAGCTCCTCTGTCATTGGTTATCTAAACATATATGGAATATTGTGATTAATGCTCATATGACTGCAGATTAAGGAACTAAAATGTACCTCTGTATGTAGGACAAAGATGAGACACTTGATCAGCAGTTACCAAACATCTGACTCTGTTCTGCTTTTAGGGGTGGAAAACCCCATATGATCTGTCTGGGTTATATCAGTTTGTCAGCCATTTTAAACCATTTATTATAATGTATATACTAGATGTGAGCATATAAGTATATATTTGATTATAGAGGAGTATACATGCAAGTGAGATCTACATGATATATATATTTCTATCACAATTCTAGAATGTCAACATATTTATCTTGACCACGTTAGCACGATAGAGAACAAAACAGTTAATGTGTAGACCGCGTGGCCTAAAGGATAAGGCGTCTGACTTTGGATCAGAAGATTGAGGGTTCGAGTCCCTTCGTGGTCGTGGCAAACTCTTTCCACTTACTTTTTGAAACAAAAATGGACACATGCTGAGAGGGTTTTACAAATGTTCAGACAGACTGGTCAGTAAAAGACACAAAAAGCAGCTGTCAGAAGTGGGATTTGAACCCACGCCTCCATTTGGAGACCAGAACACCCAGCTTTTGGGGAAACCTATAACTCTTGAGTCTGGCGCCTTAGACCACTCGGCCATCCTGACTAACTGCGCTGTGCACGCTAGGGCTAATCCCAATTGGTTAACTAAAGAGAAATTTTGGTTGAATGTACTTTGGAAATTTAAAGCCATTACTATTGAATTTTGAAAATGGAGAGAGAGAGAGAGAGAGAGAGAGAGCGAGAGAGAGAGAGAGAGATTAGTGTCATAGTTATCAGGTGACGTACGATTGTAGAACGAGTCTGATTTCGGATCAGAAGATTGAAGGTTCGATTCCCTTCGTGGTCGTGACATTCTCTTCTTTCTGCACCCTTTTCTAAGAAATTCAAATATGCTTAGAGTTCGTTACGAAAATTTAGAAAAATAAAATCTGTTATACAGCTGTAAAGCAACCAAACACCTTTAACAAACCAAAAAAAATAGAATGGTCAGAAGTAAGATTTGAACGCACACCTCCCGTTGGAGGCCAGTTCATCTGCAGCGCCCCAGAGTCCTGGTCGTTGCAGTACTGTGGCTCCGCCACTAAGTGGAGCCATGGTACGTCTGATGGCACTGAAGGAGTTCATCTGACCAGGTATCACTGACACCAATACATTTCACAGCCGGGCCTCCAGGGGGAGCTAAGGGTTCTATTCATTAGGCCACTCCTCACATACTGGTAAAACTGGGGGTCAGGCAGGAAGTTAGGGAGAAAGCTGACTGGGTTGGAACCAGGCAACACCTTGTGGCAGAGGGTGTTGTGGGGGAAGATTCGGTAGGGTCCCTGTCAGGGGTGGGATCCTGACAGAGGCCTGGCTACAGGAAAGAACGTAACGGGACCGTGCCTGCTCAGCATAGCGGCGGTGCCCAAGGAAGGATTAGAAGCGAGATAGATTGTGCTGAGTGAGAAACGAGATCAAAGCAAGAAGGAGAATACCAGTAGGGGTCGTGCTGCAAGACCGAGGCAACATCCTACTGAGGCGCAAACAATCGGTGGCCGGAACGCCGAAGGAAGTATTTCTATATACAGCTTCAGGCAATACTTCGAACCTACGGCAGGACAGTCAGTCTCAGGCGGGCTGTCTCACCTAAATCACCTATGCAGTCTTGGGGGGCAACTTGTGGAGAGGGGCGACTCTATGGTCCCGGAAGAGCTACGAGCCTACCCGTCAAACGGGTGCCGTCCTAACTGTAACATCAGGGAGGGACGGAGGATTAGCAGAACATCATCTAATCGTGTTGTGAGGGAACTTAAGAAACAGACACAACAGTTGTGGGGACTTTCCGTAAGCACAGCAGTGAAGGACCGCAACACATAGCGCTAGAAGGAAGGCACAGATTTCCACCTGCAAAGAGAACTCTGGAGGTGCCATTGGACCGGCCGGACTTGCGCAGCCTGGTTATCCGGGATCCGGACTGAGGACCCAGAGATCTTCAGTAAAGAGGTAAAGAGACTGCAACCTGGTGTCCTCGTTATTTACTGCACCGCACCACCACACTATCCACATCTAACATTCACTGTACGTCGCCTCCCCACCAGCAGGGTCACGGACCGGGCCTAGCCACCGTGACAACCCCAGAGCAGAGACTCAGAGGCCCGGTACCGGGAACCCCTCAGCCCTGCGGCGGTGGGGGCGCTGCACATCCTACGATGGGTGAAGAGTCATACGGGAGGAATCAGAGAGCACTGTCCTTGGTGCCCACAACAAGCAATATAAAAATTAGACAGATCACAGTCTGCAACGAATGAAAGGAGATTGTGCAGAGAGTGTAACCCTTGACGGACAGAAAAAGATTCTAGAATGTGAACATATTTATCTTGGCCACGGAATCACGATAGAGAACAAAAAATGTTAATGTGTAGACCGCGTGGCCTAATGGCTAAGGCGTCTGACTTCGGATCGGAAGATTGAGTGTTCGAGTCCCGTCGTGGCAATCTCTTTCTGCACACTTTTCGAAAAAATCTTAATATGCTTAGTATTCATTGCGAAAATATAGGCAAATAAGATCTGTAATACAGCTGTTAAGTAACCAAACACCATTAACTAGGGTTCAGCGACTTTCATTTTTTAAAGATCGAGTCGGGTTTTGTGAAACCAGACTTTGTCCAGAGTCGAGTCGAGTGCAGTCGGCCGATTATCGCTAAAAGTCAGGGATCGACCGAAACACGAAACCCAATGGAAGTCAATGGGGAAGCATAGTCGGCAGTGAGTGGAGGCAAGGAAAACACCTACAGTGCCCATTTTAATGCCAAAAACATCCATTCTTGTTTCTGAAGCTTGTCAATCTTAATTAACTTTATAATAATAGTTGTTCAATGGAACGTGGGGGTCATTTGGCAAAAGTTGTGGGGGGTAGGGCTGGTTCAAGGTTTTAGTGGGCCCAGGAATCGTGGACTACGTCACGGCGGTGGAGCAGGGAGAGGTAAGTATTTCAACGTTGCAAGTGCTGTGATCCTGAGCAAGCAGTGGGGCACACTTGTTCGCATTGGCACTGGCACAGGGCCCCTCAAAGTACAGCGGTGTGTTTGCACGGCGGGGGCGCCTCCCACCAGCAGCGACACTTTTGCGTACTCTGAGGGGCCCTGTGCCAGTGACGTCGCCAACGAGTATGCCCCCCCACCTGATGAAGGAACCTGCACTTTCATCTGCACCTTCCTCTTTGTCCCTGTGTAAGGTGGTATAACATGCGGGAAGGGGAACCTTACTTTCAGCAGGGTCAGATTCTGGCTGTGTAGAGTGCAAGGGGAATGTAGTGGTCTAGGTCAATGTACCAGCAGACTCATCTAGCAGTGGCTGGGCAATGGGCAGGATGAGGAGGAAACAGATATAGGGCCAAAGAATAAAGTAGGCTAAATGCAGTTCAAAATTGGTAACAGGACTAAACAGGCGGCATTGCTTTGTTCAGTGGAGTAGCAAACCCAGGAGCAGCAGACACTGTTTTAAGGGCCCAAACACACTAATAGGCCAAATGCAGTTTAATATCTGATACTTTAGGCCAAAAGCCTAAGACTGAAGCTCAGCTTTATTCAGTTGAGGGCAAACACCAGCTAGGGGCAGACACCGTTAGTAGGCCCTAACCACCAATTTTTAAAAACACAGCACTTAATGAGAGCCAGAAGGTTGAAACTCAGCTTTATTCAGTTGAGGACAAACACCAGGCAGGGGCAGACACCGTTAGTAGGCCGTAACCAAAGTTGAAGGCCAAATGCAGTTTAATTTCTGATACTATAGGCCGAAAGCCAGAAGGTGGAACCTCCGATTTAGACAGTAGAGGACAATTTGAATTAGGGACTGCAGACAGACTTAGTAGGCTGTCCCCTGTGGACCATGCATCCACCACATTAACCCATTGCGCCTTAATGGACACGTAATCTTCCGTGGCCATGCCTACAGGTCCATGCGTCTGTTGTCAGGTGCACCTTTGTACTCACAGATTGCCAGAGTGCATGGACAATGCGGTCTTTTACATGCTGGTGGAGGGTTGGGATGGCTTTTCTCGCAAAAGAAGTGTCGACTGGTTAGCTTGTAGCGTGGTACAACGTAGTCCATCATGGCCTTATTAATAGTAAATAAAATATATAACTAGGCTCTATGAACTTTTAAATAGGTTCCAGGGGTACACAGGGCAGCATTGGTGTGGTCAGTGGAGGAGTATTGCAAGTAGGGGCCGCAGACAGGCTAACAAAGGCCTAAAATAGCAAACAATAGGCAGGCATGGCAGTTTTAAATCGGTTACATGGATACACAGGCAGGCAGCATTGTGGTCAGTGGAGGAGTATTGCAGGTAGGGGCCGCAGACAGGCTATCAAATGCCTAAAATAACAAACAATAGGCAGGCATGGCAGTTTTAAATCGGTTACATGGATACACAGGCAGGCAGCATTGTGGTCAGTGGAGGAGTATTGCAAGTAGGGGCCGCAGACAGGCTGTCAAAGGCCTAAAATAACAAACAATAGGCAGGCATGGCAGTTTAAAATCGGTTACATGGATACACAGGCAGGCACTCCAGGCAGCATTGTGGTCAGTGGAGGAGTATTGCAAGTAGGGGCCGCAGACAGGCTATCAAAGGCCTAAAATAACAAACAATAGGCAGGCATGGCAGTTTTAAATCGGTTACATGGATACACAGGCAGGCAGCATTGTGGTCAGTGGAGGAGTATTGCAGGTAGGGGCCGCAGACAGGCTATCAAAGGCCTAAAATAACAAACAATAGGCAGGCATGGCAGTTTAACCCCTTCACCCCCAAGGGTGGTTTGCACGTTATGGACCGGGCCAATTTTTACAATTCTGACCACTGTCCCTTTATGAGGTTATAACTCTGGAACGCTTCAACGGATCCTGGTGATTCTGACATTGTTTTCTCGTGACATATTGTACTTCATGATAGTGGTAAAATTTCTTTGATATTACCTGCGTTTATTTGTGAAAAAAATGGAAATTTGGCGAAAATTTTGAAAATTTCGCAATTTTCCAAATTTGAATTTTTATGCAATTAAATCACAGTGATATGTCACACAAAATACTTAATAAGTAACATTTCCCACATGTCTACTTTACATCAGCACCATTTTGGAACCAAAATTTTTTTTTGTTAGGGAGTTATAAGGGTTAAAAGTTGACCAGCAATTTCTCATTTTTACAACACCATTTTTTTTTAGGGACCACATCTCATTTGAAGTCATTTTGAGGGGTCTATATGATAGAAAATACCCAAGTGTGACACCATTCTAAAAACTGCACCCCTCAAGGTGCTCAAAACCACATTCAAAAAGTTTATTAACCCTTCAGATGTTTCACAGGAATTTTTGGAATGTTTAAATAAAAATGAACATTTAACTTTTTTTCACACAAAATTTACTTCAGCTCCAATTTGTTTTATTTTACCAAGGGTAACAGGAAAAAATGGACCCCAAAAGATGTTATACAATTTGTCCTGAGTACGCCGATACTCCATATGTAGGGGTAAACCACTGTTTGGGCGCATGACAGAGCTCGGAAGCGAAGGAGCGCCATTTGACTTTTCAATGCAAAATTGACTGGAATTGAGATGGGACGCCATGTTGCGTTTGGAGAGCCACTGATGTGCCTAAACATTGAAACCCCCCTCAAGTGACACCATTTTGGAAAGTATACCCCCTAAGGAATTTATCTAGATGTGTGGTGAGCACTTTGACCCACCAAGTGCTTCACAGAAGTTTATAATGCAGAACCGTAAAAATAAAAAATCATATTTTTTCACAAAAATGATCTTTTCGCCCCCAATTTTTTATTTTCCCAAGGGTAAGAGAAGAAATTGGACCCCACAAGTTGTTGTACAATTTGTCCTGAGTACGCTGATACCCCATATGTGGGGGTAAACCACTGTTTGGGCGCATGGGAGAGCTCGGAAGGGAAGGAGCGCCGTTTGACTTTTCACTGCAAAATTGACAGGAATTGAGATGGGACGCCATGTTGCGTTTGGAGAGCCACTGATGTGCCTAAACATTGAAACCCCCCACAAATGACACCATTTTGGAAAGTAGACCCCCTAAGGAACTTATCTAGATGTGTGGTGAGCACTTTGACCCACCAAGTGCTTCACAGAAGTTTATAATGCAGAACCGTAAAAATAAAAAATCATATTTTTTCACAAAAATGATCTTTTCGCCCCCAATTTTTTATTTTCCCAAGGGTAAGAGAAGAAATTGGACCCCAAAAGTTGTTGTACAATTTGTCCTGAGTACGCTGATACCCCATATGTGGGGGTAAACCACTGTTTGGGCGCATGGGAGAGCTCGGAAGGGAAGAAGCGCCGTTTGACTTTTCACTGCAAAATTGACAGGAATTGAGATGGGACGCCATGTTGCGTTTGGAGAGCCACTGATGTGCCTAAACATTGAAGCCCCCCCACAAGTGACACCATTTTGGAAAGTAGACCCCCTAAGGAACTTATCTAGAGCTGTGGTGAGCACTTTGACCCACCAAGTGCTTCACAGAAGTTTATAATGCAGAGCCGTAAAAATAAAACAAAATTTTTTTCCCACAAAAATTATTTTTTAGCCCCCAGTTTTGTATTTTCCCAAGGGTAACAGGAAAAATTGGACCCCAATAGTTGTTGTCCAATTTGTCCTGATTACGCTGATACCCCATATGTGGGGGGGAACCACCGTTTGGGCGCATGGGAGGGCTCGGAAAGGAAGGAGCGCCATTTGGAATGCAGACTTAGATGGAATGGTCTGCAGGCGTCACATTGCGTTTGCAGAGCCCCTAATGTACCTAAACAGTAAAACCCCCCCACAAGTGACACCATTTTGGAAAGTAGAACCCCTAAGGAACTCATCTAGATGTGTTGTGAGAGCTTTGAACCCCCAAGTGTTTCACTACAGTTTATAACGCAGATCCATGCAAATAATTTTTTTTTTTTTTTCCACAAAAATTATTTTTTAGCCCCTAGTTTTGTATTTTCCCAAGGGTAACAGGAGAAATTGGACCCCAAAAGTTGTTCTCCAATGTGTTCCGAGTACGCTGATACCCCATATGTTGGGGTAAACCCCTGTTTGGGCGCACGGGAGAGTTTGGAAGGGAAGAAGCACTGTTTTACTTTTTCAACGCAGAATTGGCTGGAATTGAAATCGGACGCCATGTCACGTTTGGAGAGCCCCTGATGTGCCTAAACAGTGGAAACCCCCCAATTATAACTGAAACCCTAATCCAAACACACCCCTAACCCTAATCCCAACGGTAACCCTAACCACACCTCTAACCCAGACACACCCCTAACCCTAATCCCAACCCTAATCCCAACCGTAAATGTAATCCAAACCCTAACCCTAACTTTAGCCCCAACCCTAACTGTAGCCTTAACCCTAGCCCTAACCCTAGCCCTAGCCCCAACCCTAATGGGAAAATGGAAATAAATACATTTTTTACATTTTTTTAATTTTTCCCTAACTAAGCGGGTGATGAAGGGGGGTTTGATTTACTTTTATAGCGGGTTATTTAGCGGATTTTTATGATTGGCAGCCATCACACATGAAAGACGCTTTTTATTGCAAAAAATATTTTTTGCGTTACCACATTTTGAGAGCTATAATTTTTCCATATTTGAGACCACAGAGTCATGTGAGGTCTTGTTTTTTGTGGGACGAGTTGACGTTTTTATTGGTAACATGTTCGGGCACGGGATATTTTTTTGATCGCTTTTTATTCCGATTTTTGTGAGGCAGAATGACCAAAAACCAGCTATTCATGAATTTCTTTTGGGGGAGGCGTTTATACCGTTCCACGTTTGGTAAAATTGATAAAGCAGTTTTATTCTTCGGGTCAGTACGATTACAGCGATACCTCATTTATATCATTTTTTTTTGTTTTGGCGCTTTTATACGATAAAAACTATTTTATAGAAAAAATAATTATTTTGGCATCGCTTTATTCTGAGGACTATAACTTTTTTATTTTTTCGCACATGATGGTGTATGGCGGCTTGTTTTTTGCGGGACAAGATGACGTTTTCAGCGGTACCATGGTTATTTATATCTGTCTTTTTGATCGCGTGTTATTCCACTTTTTGTTTGGCGGTATGAGAATAAAGCGTTGTTTTTTGCCTCGTTTTTTTTTTTTTTTTTTCGGTGTTCACTGAAGGGGTTAACTAGTGATATAGTTTTATAGGTGGGGTCGTTACGGACGTGGCGATACTAAATATGTGTACTTTTATTGTTTGATTTTTTTTTATTTAGATAAAGAAATGTATTTATGGGAATAATATTTTTTTTTTATTTATTTATTTAGGAATTTTTTTTTTATTTTTTTTTTTACACATGTGGACATTTTTTTTTAACTTTTTTACTTTGTCCCGGGGGGGGGGACATTACAGATCATTGATCTGGCAGTGTGCACAGCACTCTGCCAGATCTGCGATCTGCTGTGCAGGGCTGCAGGCTTACCAGCGCCTGCTCTGAGCAGACACTCGGTAAGCCACCTCCCTCCCTGCAGGACCCGGATGCCGCGGCCATCTTGGATCCGGGACCTGCGGCGAGGAGGGAGGTAGGAGACCCTCAGAGCAACGCGATCACATCGCGTTGCTCCGGGGGTCTCAGGGAAGCCCGCAGGGAGCCCCCTCCCTGCGCGATGCTTCCCTATACCGCCGGCACACCGCGATCATGTTTGATCGCGGTGTGCCGGGGGTTAATGTGCCGGGGGCGGTCCGTGACCGCTCCTGGCACACAGTGCCGGATGTCAGCTGCGATAGTCAGCTGACACCCGGCCGCGATCGGCCGCGCTCCCCCCGTGAGCGCGGCCGATCGCGTATGACGTACTATTCCATCCTTGGGAAGTAGGGCCCACCCCACATGGACGGAATAGTACGTCTAATGACAGAAAGGGGTTAAAATCGGTTACATGGATACACAGGCTGGCACTCCAGGCAGCATTGTGGTCAGTGGAGTATTGCAAGAAGTGTCTGACACAGTTAGTACTCCCAAAAAATAAATAGATGTTAATGTCTCGCAAAACAACTATAAATAAAAAAAAGGGTGGCATGCTTAGGTACAGGGGTGGGCTCATCTGCAGAGTTTATGACAAAGTAATTTGGCAGTAAATTAGTATTTACTGGTGTCAATATAGGACACTGACCCAGACTACTGTAACTATCATCATAGATGTCAACAAATTGGTATTGATTGTCAGTGCCAGGCATTGAATGATGTCAGCGCATAGACTAAACATTGGTGGAGCTGTGCGAGATAATTTGGCACGTGGTAGAGCACAGTTTGAGCTGGGGGGGGAACTCTCTTGTGGCCGGCGGTACCGCCCCAGGGCCCCTCATGTTACAACGGTGTGTCTGACGTTGGGTGCGCACCACCACCGCCAGAGACACTACATTGTACTATGAGGGACCCAGTGGCAGTGCCGTCGACCAAAAGCGAGCACACCCACCTCTTCTGACAAACAGCACTGTAACTAACGGGTGCTTGCGCCAAGTGTGAAGAGTGAGACAACGGCCCCGTGGGGGGAGTTTTCCCATTGGGGGATGTGTAAACATGTCGTATGCTGGTCAAACAGCTGCTGCAAATTAAGAGATTTTAACACTCAGTAAGACCAGTCCACAAGCAAGACCTTTTTATAGGAAAGCTAGGTGTCAGCCGGGAAAGGTGGGGCAAAATAATTTGAAATCCAGGAGTGGTTCATTTTAATGAAGGTGAGATCATCCACATTTTGGGTAGCCAGACGAGTCCTTTTTCGGTTAATATTGAACCAGCAGCACTGAATACTCTTTCTGATAGGACACTAGCTGCTGGGCAAGCAAGCTCCTGCAAAGCATATTCTGCCACTTCAGGCCAGGTGTCTAATTTAGATGCCCAGTAATCAAATGGGAATGACGGTTGAGGGAGAACATCAATAAGGGCTGAAAAATAGTTAGTAACCATACTGGACAAATGTTGTCTCCTGTCACTTTGAATAGATGCTGCAGTACCTGTCCTGTCTGCGGTCATTGCAAAATCACTCCACAACCTGGTCAGAAAACCCCTCTGTCCAACGCCACTTCTGATCTGTGCACCTCTAACACCTCTGCCCTGTAGCCCCCTGCAGTTCGTGTGAGAACCATCACCGGCGCTGTGTGCTGGGAATGCCTGAATCAAACGGTCTACAAGAGTAGCTTGTTTGGTTGCTAATATTTGTTCGAGGTTCCCATGTGGCATAATATTTTGCAATTTGCCTTTATAGCGAGGGTCAAGGATGCAGGCCAACCAGTAATCGTCATCGCTCATCATTTTAATAATGCGTGGGTCCTTTTTGAGGATACGTAAGGCATAATCCGCCATGTGGGCCAAAGTTCCAGTTGGCAAATCTGCGGTTGTGCTGGTTTGAGGGGCAGTTACAGGCAAATCTACGTCACTTGTCTCCCTTACAAAAACAGAACCCGGCCTTGCAACGCCACTAATTTCTGTTGGCCCAGGAGAAGCTTCCTCATTAAAAAAGTACTCATCCCCATCATCCTCCTCGTCCTCCTCCTCCTCTTCGCCCGCTACCGCGTCCTCTACACGGCCCTGACCAGACAATGGCTGACTGTCATCAAGGCTTTCCTCTTCCTCGGCTGCAGACGCCTGCTCCTTTATGTGCGTCAAACTTTGCATCAGCAGACGCATTAGGGGGATGCTCATGCCTATTATTGCGTTGTCTGCACTAACCAGCCATGTGCATTCCTCAAAACACTGAAGGACTTGACACAGGTCTTGTAGCTTCGACCACTGCACACCTGACAACTCCATGTCTGCCATCCAACTGCCTGCCCGTGTATCCTCCCACAAATACATAACAGCACGCCTCTGTTCGCACACTCTCTGAAGCATGTGCAGTGTGGAGTTCCACCTTGTTGCAACGTCGATGATTAGGCGATGCTGAGGAAGGTTCAAAGAACGCTGATAGTTCTGCATACGGCTGGAGTGTACAGGCGAACGGCGGATATGCGAGCAAAGTCTGCGCACTTTGAGGAGCAGGTCGGGTAACCCCGGATAACTTTTCAGGAAGCACTGCACCACCAGGTTTAAGGTGTGAGCCAGGCAAGGAATGTGTTTCAGTTGGGAAAGGGCTATGGCAGCCATGAAATTCCTTCCGTTATCACTCACTACCTTGCCTGCCTCAAGATGTACAGTGCCCAGCCATGACTGAGTTTCTTTCTGCAAGAACTCGGACAGAACTTCCGCGGTGTGTCTGTTGTCGCCCAAACACTTCATTGCCAATACAGCCTGCTGACGCTTGCCACTAGCTGTCCCATAATGGCACACCTGGTGTGCAACAGTGGCAGCTGCGGATGGAGTGGATGTGCGACTGCGGTCTGTGGACGAGCTCTCGCTTCTGCAGGAGGAGGAGGAAGAGGAGGAGGAGGGGGCGAACGCCTACAGCCAACTCTTTCCTTGACCGTGGGCTAGGCAGAACTGTCCCAATATTGCTGTCCCCTGTGGAGCCTGCATCCACCACATTCACCCAGTGTGCCGTGATGGACACGTAACGTCCCTGGCCATGCCTACTGGTCCATGCATCTGTTGTCAGGTGCACCTTTGTAGTCACAGACTGCCTGAGTGCATGGACGATGCGGTCTTTAACATGCTGTTGGAGGGCTGGGATGGCTTTTCTAGAAAAGAAGTGCCGACTGGGTAGCTCGTAGCGTGGTACAGCGTAGTCCATCAGCGCTTTGAAAGCTTCGCTTTCAACTAACCGGTAGGGCATCATCTCTAATGAGATTAGTCTAGCAATGTGGGCGTTCAAACCCTGTGTACGTGGATGTGAGGATAAGTACTTCCTTTTCCTAACAAGAGTCTCATGTAGGGTGAGCTGGACTGGAGAGCTGGAGATTGTGGAACTAGCGGTGGTGCCGGTGGACATGGGTGAGTGAGAGAGGGTTGGAGATGGTATTCTTGCCGGTGCCCTACATGCAGTGTTTCCTACTACTAACCTGGTGATTCCCTGACTGCTTTGGCCTGGCGACGAAAGCTGCACAGATACTGCAGGTGGTGTGGGAAATGGTCGGCTTACAGGGAGGGAAGGGATGTAGCGTTGCTGACTAGCTTCATTGGCCGAGGGTGCTGCAACCTTTAGGGACATTTGGTAGTTAGTCCAGGCTTGCAAATGCATGGTGGATAAATGTCTATGCATGCAACTTGTATTTAGACTTTTAAGATTCTGACCTCTGCTTAAGGTAGTTGAACATTTTTGACAGATGACTTTGCGCTGATCATTTGGATGTTGTTTAAAAAAATGCCAGACTGCACTCTTTCTACTATCGGATACCTTTTCAGGCATTGCAGACTGAGCTTCTTTAACCAGATGGCCACGCTGTCCTCCAACTGGTTTAGGTTTTGCCACGCGTTTTTGGCCAGATACGGGCCCGGTAGATGGAACCTGTTGTGATGTTGATGCCTGCTGCGGCTCCTCCTCCTCCGCTTCAGAACTACTGCCGCCTGCACCCTGTTCCCCCAATGGCTGCCAATCGGGGTCCACAACTGGGTCATCTATGACCTCCTCTTCTATGTTGTGTGCAACTTCGTCTGTGTCACCGTGTAAGCCGGTGGTATTGCGTTCGTGACGGAGCACCAAAGTCTCCGCTGGTTTTGATTCTGCCTCAGTACACTGCGAGGGCAATGTTCTGGTCTGAGTCAAAGGAACAGCATAGTAATCTGGCTGTGGCTGTGCATCTGTGCACTCCATGTCCGATTCAACTTCTAATGGGCATAGCCTGTTAACTGTTTCACTGTGTAACCCAGGAACGGTATGTGTAAAGAGCTCCATGGAGTAACCTGTTGTGTCGACTGACGCATCCTTCACTGTTGTTTTTAGTGAAGGACACAAGGAAGTGACTTGTTCCTGACCGGGAGCATCCACTGACGATGCACTGCTCTGACATTTGGCACTTTCCGAGGAGGAGGCGAAAGAGTTAGAGGCAGAGTCAGCAATGAAAGCCAATACTTGTTCCTCCTGCTCCGGCTTCAAAAGTGGTTTTCCTACTCCCAGAAAAGAGAGCGTTCGAGGCCTTGTGTAGCCAGACAACGAACCTGGCTCAACAACTCGAGACTTAGGTGCTGTACTGCTTTTACCACGACCACCTGATGCTCCACCACCACTACCATCATTACCAGCTGACAATGACCGCCCACGGCCATGACCTCTTCCACTAGACTTCCTCATTGTTTGCAAAACGTAACCAAAGTAACGCTATTTGTTACTGTAAAACAACTTATCAGGTGAACTCAAACTTCTGTAGGATTTATATATACCTTTATAGGTGCCTGACACTGAAAGGAAAATCAGGCCCAATGTTACACACTAGGTTTTCTGTGCCCCAATAATTTGAGACAGATGGCACACACAGGACCAGCACTCAAGCAGAAATGCTTAATCTCCCACTATTTTTTATTTTTTTCTGGGAGAATTTACCCTAAAAAAAAAAAAAGCCCAGTATTACACAGTGATTTCGGTGGCACACAATGAGAGACAGATACCACACACAGCAATGGCACGGAGGCAGACTTGCCAATATTTATCTCCCACTAATTTTTTTTTTTGAAAAGAGAGAATGTACCCCAAAAAAAAAAAAAATGGCCAAGTATTACACAGTGTTTTCGGTGCCACACAATGAGAGACAGATGCCACACACAGCAATGGCACAGAGGCAGACTTGCCAATATTTATCTCCCACTAATTCTTTTTTTGGAAAAGGGAGAATGTACCCAAAAAAAAAAAAATAAAATGGCCAAGTATTACACAGTGTTTTCGGTGGCACACAATGAGAGATAGATACCACACACAGCAATGGCACGGAGGCAGACTTGCCAATATTTATCTCCCACTAATTTTTTTTTGGAAAAGGGAGAATGTACCCCCCCCAAAAAAAAATGGCCAAGTATTACACAGTGTTTTCGGTGCCACACAATGACAGACAGATGCCACACACAGCAATGGCACGGAGGCAGACTTGCCAATATTTATCTCCCACTAATTTTTTGGGGGGAAAAGGGAGAATTTAGCAAAAAAAAAAAAAATGGCCAAGTATTACACAGTGTTTTCGGTGGCACACAATGAGAGACAGATACCACACACAGCAATGGCACGGAGGCAGACTTGCCAATATTTATCTCCCACTAATTTTTTTTTTGGAAAAGGGAGAATGTACCCCCCCAAAAAAAAAAATGGCCAAGTATTACACAGTGTTTTCGGTGCCACACAATGACAGACAGATGCCACACACAGCAATGGCATGGAGGCAGACTTGCCAATATTTATCTCCCACTAATTTTTTTGGGGGAAAAGGGAGAATTTAGCAAAAAAAAAAAAAATGGCCAAGTATACACAGTGTTTTCGGTGGCACACAATGAGAGACGGATACCACACACAGCAATGGCACGGAGGCAGACTTGCCAATATTTATCTCCCACTATTTTTTTTTTTGGAAAAGGGAGAATGTACCCCCCCAAAAAAAAAAATGGCCAAGTATTACACAGTGTTTTCGGTGCCACACAATGAGAGACAGATGCCACACACAGCAATGGCACGGAGGCAGACTTGCCAATATTTATCTCCCACTAATTTTTTTTTTGGAAAAGGGAGAATTTAGCAAAAAAAAAAAAAAAAGGCCAAGTATTACACAGTGTTTTCGGTGGCACACAATGAGAGACAGATACCACACACAGCAATGGCACGGAGGCAGACTTGCCAATATTTATCTCCCACTAATTTTTTTTTTTTGGAAAAGGGAGAATGTACCCCCCCCCAAAAAAAAATGGCCAAGTATTACACAGTGTTTTCGGTGCCACACAATGACAGACAGATGCCACACACAGCAATGGCACGGAGGCAGACTTGCCAATATTTATCTCCCACTAATTTTTTTGGGGGAAAAGGGAGAATTTAGCAAAAAAAAAAAAAATGGCCAAGTATTACACAGTGTTTTCGGTGCCACACAATGACAGACAGATGCCACACACAGCAATGGCACGGAGGCAGACTTGCCAATATTTATCTCCCACTATTTTTTTTTTTGGAAAAGGGAGAATGTACCCCAAAAAAAAAAAGGCCAAGTATTACACAGTGTTTTCGGTGGCACACAATGAGAGACAGATATCACACACAGCAATGGCACAGAGGCAGACTTGCCAATATTTATCTCCCACTAATTTTTTTTTTTGGAAAAGGGAGAATGTACCCAAAAAAAAAAAAAAAGGCCAAGTATTACACAGTGTTTTCGGTGCCACACAATGAGAGACAGATACCACACACAGCAATGGCACGGAGGCAGACTTGCCAATATTTATCTCCCTGCAGTTATCTCAGAAAAGTATGGCAGGCAGCTATAAAAAGGACTGCTGCACACAAAAGTGTGGACAAACACACAAGATAGCTGTGCAGAAAGGAAGGAAATACAGGATTTGTGCTTTGAAAAAAGCAGTTGGTTTGCACAGCGGCGTACACACAGGCACAGCAACGCAGCTATCAGGGTCAGGGAGCCTTCTAGTGCAGCCCAATGAGCTACAGCGCTGAGGAAAAAAAAATGTAGCTTCCACTGTCCCTGCAATCAAAAGGTGGTGTTGGACAGTGGAAATCGCTACAGCACAAGCGGTTTGTAGCTTTATGTACCCTGCCTATCACTATCCCTGCTTACGAAGGAGCTGCAGCAACCTCTCCCTACGCTCAGATCAGCAGCAGTAAGATGGCGGTCGGCGGGAATGCCCCTTTATAGCCCCTGTGACGCCGCAGAAAGCAAGCCAATCACTGCAATGCCCTTCTCTAAGATGGTGGGGACTGAGATCTATGTCATCACGCTGCCCACACTCTGCGTCCACCTTCATTGGCTGAGAAATGGCGCTTTTAGCGTCATTGAAACGCGACTTTGGCGCGAAAGTCGCGTACCGCATGGCAGACCCCACACAGGGATCGGCTCGGTTTCATGAGACGCCGACTTTGCCAAAAGTCGGCGACTTATGAAAATGAACGATCCGTTTCGCTCAACCCTACCTTTAACTAAAAAAAAAATTGAGCGAACAGAAGTAAGATTTGAACCCACACCTTCCGTTGGAGGGCCAGTTGTTCCTACCATGGGGGAAGAGTCATACGGGAGGAATCAGAGAACACTGTTCTTGGGGCCCACCAACAATCAATATAAAAATAAGACATATCAATGTCTGGAACAAAAGGAGATTGTGCAGAGAGTGTAACTCTTGACGGACAGAAAAAGATTCTAGAATGTCAACATATTTATCTTGACCACGGAAGCACGATAGAGAACAAAAACAGTTAATGTGTAGACCGTGTGGCCTAATGTATAAGGCATCTGACTTTGGATCAGAAGATTGAGGGTTCGAGTCCCTTCGTGGTCGTGGCAAACTCTTTCCACATACTTTTTGAAAAAAATGGACACATGCTGAGAGGGTTTTACAAATGTTTAGACAGACTGGTCAGTAAAAGACACAAAAAGCAGCTGTCAGAAGTGGGATTTGAACCCACGCCTCCATTTGGAGACCAGAACACCCAGCTTTTGGGGAAAGAGATCACTCTTGAGTCTGGCGCCTTAGACCACTCGGCCATCCTGACTAACTGCGCTATGCATGCTAGGGCTAATCCCAATTGGTTAACTAAAGAGAAATTTTGTTTGAATGTACTTTGGAAATTTAAAGCCATTACTATTGAATTTTGAAGAGAGAGAGAGAGTGAGAGAGAGAGTGAGAGAGAGAGAGAGATTAGTGTCATAGTTATCAGATCACGTACGATTGTAGAACGAGTCTGATTTCGGATCAGAAGATTGAAGGTTCGATTCCCTTCGTGGTCGTGACATTCTCTTCTTTCCGCACACTTTTCTAAAAAATGTAAATATGCTTAGAGTTCGTTACGTAAATTTAGAAAAATAAAATCTGTTATACAGCTGTAAAGCAACCAAACACCTTTAACAAACCAAAAAAAATAGAGTGGTCAGAAGTAAGATTTGAACGCACACCTCCCGTTGGAGGCCAGTTCATCCTACGATGGGTGAAGAGTCATACGGGAGGAATCAGAGAGCACTGTTCTTGGTGCCCACAACAAGCAATATAAAAATTAGACAGATCACAGTCTGCAACGAACAAAAGGAGATTGTGCAGAGAGTGTAACTCTTGAAGGACAGAAAAAGATTCTAGAATGTGAACATATTTATCTCTGCCACGGAATCACGATAGAGACCAAAAAATGTTAATGTGTAGACCGCGTGGCCTAATGGGTAAGGTGTCTGACTTCGGGTCAGAAGATTGAGGGTTCGAGTCCCTTCGTGGTTGTGGCAAACTGTTTCCACATGCTTTTTGAAAAAAATGGACACATGCTGAGAGGGTTTTACAAATGTTTAGACAGACTGGTCAGTAAAAGACACAAAAAGCAGCTGTTAGAAGTGGGATTTGAACACACGCCTCCATTTGGAGACCAGAACACCCAGCATTTGAGGATAAGAGATCACTCTTGAGTCTGGCCCCTTAGACCACTCGGCCATCCTGACTAACTGCGCTGTGCATTCTAGGGCTAATCCCAATTGGTTAACTAAAGAGAAATTTTGCTTGAATGTACTTTGTAAATATACAGCCATTACTATTGAATTTTGAAGAGAGAGAGAGAGAGAGAGAGAGAGAGAGAGAGAGAGAGAGAGAGAGAGAGAGAGAGTGTGGTCAGAAGTAAGATTTGAACGCACACCTCCCGTTGGAAGCCAGTTCATCCTACGATGGGTGAAGAGTCATACGGGAGGAATCAGAGAGCACTGTTCTTGGTGCCCACAACAAGCAATATAAAAATTAGACAGATCACAGTCTGCAACGAACGAAAGGAGATTGTGCAGAGAGTGTAACTCTTGACGGACAGAAAAAGATTCTAGAATGTCAACATATTTATCTTGACCACGGAAGCACGATAGAGAACAAAAACTGTTAATGTGTAGACCGCGTGGCCTAATGGGTAAGGCGTTTGACTTCGGATCGGAAAATTGAGGGTTTGAGTCCCTTCGTGGTCGTGGCAAACTCTTTCCACATACTTTTTGAAAAAAAATGGACACATGCTGAGAAGGTTTTACAAATGTTTAGACAGACTCGTCAGTAAAAGACACAAAAAGCAGCTGTCAGAAGTGGGATTTGAACCCAGAGAGAGAGAGAGAGAGAGAGAGAGAGAGAGATTAGTGTCATAGTTATCAGGTCACGTACGACTCTAGAACGAGTCTGATTTCGGATCAGAAGATTGAAGGTTCGATTCCCTTCGTGGTCGTGACATTCCCTTCTTTCCGCACACTTTTCCACACTTTTCTAAAAAATGTAAATATGCTTAGAGTTCGTTACGAAAATTTAGAAAAATAAAATCTGTTATACAGCTGTAAAGCAACCAAACACCTTTAACAAACCCAAAAAAATAGAGTGGTCAGAAGTAGGGTTGAGCGAAACGGATCGTTCATTTTCATAAGTCGCCGACTTTTGGCAAAGTCGGCGTCTCATGAAACCCGACCCGATCCCTGTGTGGGGTCGGCCATGCGGTACGCAACTTTCGCGCCAAAGTCGCATTTCAATGACGCTAAAAGAGCCATTTCTCAGCCAATGAAGGTGGATGCAGAGTGTGAGCAGCGTGATGACATAGATCTCAGTCCCCACCATCTTAGAGAAGGGCATTGCAGTGATTGGCTTGCTTTCTGCAGCGTCACAGGGGCTATAAAGGGGCGTTCCCTCTGACCGCCATCTTACTGCTGCTGATCTGAGCGTAGGGAGAGGTTGCTGCTGCTTCGTCAGAAGCAGGGAGAGCATTAGGCAGGGTACATTCAACCCCAAACCGCTTGTGCTGTAGCGATTTCCACTGTCCAACACCACCTTTTGTTTGCAGGACAGTGGAAGCTACATTTTTTTTTCCTCAGCGCTGTAGCTCATTGGGCTGCCCTAGAAGGCTCCCTGATAGCTGCGTTGCTGTGTGTGTACGCCGCTGTGCAAACCAACTGCTTTTTTCAAAGCACAAATCCTGTATTTCCTTCCTTTCTGCACAGCTATCTTGTTTGTTTGTCCACACTTTTGTGTGCAGCAGTCCTTTTTATAGCTGCCTGACATACTTTTCTGAGATTACTGCAGGGAGATAAAGATTCGCAAGTCTGCCTCTGTGCCAGTGCTGTGTGTGGCATCTGTCTCTCATTGTGTGCCACAGAAAACCTAGTGTGTAATATTGTTTGCTTTTTTTTTTTTTTAATTCTCCCTGAAAAAAAAAAAAAATTAAATAGTGGGAGATAAAGATTGGCAAGTCTGCCTCTGTGCCAGTCCTGTGTGTGGCATCTGTCTCTCCTTGTGTGCCACCGAAAACCAGTGTGTAATATTGGGCCATTTTTTTTGTGGGTAAATTCTCCCTGTAAAAAACAAATTAATAGTGGGAGATAAAGATTGGCAAGTCTGCCTCTGTGCCAGTGCTGTGTGTGGCATCTGTCTCTCCTTGTGTGCCACCGAAAACCAGTGTGTAATACTGGGTCATTTTTTTTGGGGGGGGTAAATTCTCCCTGTAAAAAAAACAAATTAATAGTGGGAGATAAAGATTGGCAAGTCTGTCTCTGTGCCAGTCCTGTGTGTGGCATCTGTCTCTCCTTGTGTGCCACCGAAAACCAGTGTGTAATATTGGGCCATTTTTTTGGGGGGGGTAAATTCTCCCTGTAAAAAAAATTATTAATAGTGGGAGATAAAGATTGGCAAGTCTGCCTCTGTGCCAGTCCTGTGTGTGGCATCTGTCTCTCCTTGTGTGCCACCGAAAACCAGCGTGTAATACTGGGCCATTTTTTTGGGGGGGTAAATTCTCCCTGTAAAAATACAAATTAATAGTGGGAGATAAAGATTGGCAAGTCTGCCTCTGTGCCAGTCCAGTCCTGTGTGTGGCATCTGTCTCTCCTTGTGTGCCACCGAAAACCAGTGTGTAATATTGGGCCATTTTTTTGGGGGGGGGTAAATTCTCCCTGTAAAAAAAATAATTAATAGTGGGAGATAAAGATTGGCAAGTCTGCCTCTGTGCCAGTGCTGTGTGTGGCATCTGTCTCTCCTTGTGTGCCACCGAAAACCAGTGTGTAATATTGGGCCTTTTTTTGGGGGGGGGTAAATTCTCCCTGTAAAAAAACAAATTAATAGTGGGAGATAAAGATTGGCAAGTCTGCCTCTGTGCCAGTCCTGTGTGTGGCATCTGTCTCTCCTTGTGTGCCACAGAAAACCAGTGTGTAATACTGGGCCATTTTTTGGGGGGGGGTAAATTCTCCCTGTAAAAAAACAAATTAATAGTGGGAGATAAAGATTGGCAAGTCTGCCTCTGTGCCAGTCCTGTGTGTGGCATCTGTCTCTCCTTGCGTGCCACCAAAAACCAGTGTGTATTACTGGGCCATTTTTTTTGGGGGGGGGTAAATTCTCCCTGTAAAAAAACAAATTAATAGTGGGAGATAAAGATTGGCAAGTCTGCCTCTGTGCCAGTCCTGTGTGTGGCATCTGTCTCTCCTTGTGTGCCACCGAAAACCAGTGTGTAATATTGGGCCATTTTTTTTTTTTGGTAAATTCTCCCTGTAAAAAAAAAAATTAATAGTGGGAGATAAAGATTGGCAAGTCTGCCTCTGTGCCAGTCCTGTGTGTGGCATCTGTCTCTCCTTGTGTGCCACCAAAAAACAGTGTGTAATACTGGGCCATTTTTTTTTTTTTTTTTTTTTTTTTTTTTTAAATTCTCCCTGAAAAAAAAAATAGTGGGAGATTAAGATTGGCATTTCTGCTTGAGTGCCGCCGTGCCGGTCCTGTGTGTGCCATCTGTCTCAAATTATTGGGGCACAGAAAACCTAGTGTGTAACATTGGGCCTGATTTTCCTTTCAGTGTCAGGCACCTATAAAGGTATATATAAATCCTACAGAAGTTTGAGTTCACCTTATAAGTTGTTTTACAGTAACAAATACCGTTACTTTGGTTACGTTTTGCAAACAATGAGGAAGTCTAGTGGAAGAGGTCGTGGCCGTCGGCGGTCATTGTCAGCTGGTAATGATGGTAGTGGTGGTGGAGCATCAGGTGGTCGTGGTAAAAGCAGTACAGCACCTAAGTCTCGAGTTGTTGAGCCAGGTTCGTCGTCTGGCTACACAAGGCCTCGATCGCTCTCTTTTCTGGGAGTAGGAAAACCACTGTTGAAGCCGGAGCAGGAGGAACAAGTATTGGCTTTCATTGCTGACTCTGCCTCTAGCTCTTTCGCCTCCTCCTCGGAAAGTGCCAAATGTCAGAGCAGTGCATCGTCAGTGGATGCTCCCGGTCAGGAACAAGTCGCTTCCTTGTGTCCTTCACTAAAAACAACAGTTAAGGATGCGTCAGTCGACACAACAGGTTACTCCATGGAGCTCTTTACACATACCGTTCCTGGGTTAGACAGTGAAACAGTTAACAGGCCATGCCCATTAGAAGTTGAATCGGACATGGAGTGCACAGATGCACAGCCACAGCCAGATTACTATGCTGTTCCTTTGACTCAGACCAGAACATTGCCCTCGCAGTGTACTGAGGCAGAATCAAAACCAGCGGAGACTATGGTACGCCGTCACGAACGCTATACCACCGGCTTACACGGTGACACAGACGAAGTTGCACACGACATAGAAGAGGAGGTCATAGATGACCCAGTTGTTGACCCCGGTTGGCAGCCATTGGGGGAACAGGGTGCAGGCGGCAGTAGTTCTGAAGCGGAGGAGGAGGAGCCACAGCAGGCATAAACATCACAACAGGTTCCATCTGTCGGGCCCGTATCTGGCCAAAAACGCTTGGCAAAACCAAAACCAGTTGGAGGACAGCGTGGCCATCCGGTTAAAGAAGCTCAGTCTGCAATGCCTGAAAAGGTATCCGATAGTAGAAAGAGTGCAGTCTGGCATTTTTTTAAACAACATCCAAATGATCAGCGCAAAGTCATCTGTCAAAAATGTTCAACTACCTTAAGCAGAGGTCAGAATCTTAAAAGTCTAAATACAAGTTGCATGCATAGACATTTATCCACCATGCATTTGCAAGCCTGGACTAACTACCAAACGTCCCTAAAGGTTGCAGCACCCTCGGCCAATGAAGCTAGTCAGCAACGCTACATCCCTTCCCTCCCTGTAAGCCCACCATTTCCCGCACCACCTGCAGTATCTGTGCAGCTTTCGTCGCCAGGCCAAAGCAGTCAGGGAATCACCAGGTTAGTAGTAGGAAACACTGCATGTAGGGCACCGGCAAGAATACCATCTCCAACCCTCTCTCAGTCACCCATGTCCACCGGCACCCCCGCTAGTTCCACCGTATGCAGCTCTCCAGTCCAGCTCACCCTTCATGAGACTCTCGTTAGGAAAAGGAAGTACTCATCCTCGCATCCGCGTACACAGGGTTTGAACGCCCACATTGCTAGACTAATCTCATTAGAGATGATGCCCTACCGGTTAGTTGAAAGCGAAGCTTTCAAAGCGCTGATGGACTACGCTGTACCACGCTACGAGCTACCCAGTCGACACTTCTTTTCTAGAAAAGCCATCCCAGCCCTCCAACAGCATGTTAAAGACCGCATCGTCCATGCAGTCAGGCAGTCTGTGACTACAAAGGTGCACCTGACAACAGATGCATGGACCAGTAGGCATGGCCAGGGACGTTACCTGTCCATCACGGCACACTGGGTGAATGTGGTGGATGCAGGGTCCACAGGAGACAGCAATATTGGGACAGTTCTGCCTAGCCCACGGTCAAGGAAAGAGTTGGCTGTAGGCGTTCGCCCCCCCTCCTCCTCTTCCTCCTCCTCCTGCAGAAGCGAGAGCTCGTCCACAGACCGCAGTCGCACATCCACTCCATCCGCAGCTGCCACAGTTGCACACCAGGTGTGCCATTATGGGACAGCTAGTGGCAAGCGTCAGCAGGCTGTATTGGCAATGAAGTGTTTGGGCGACAACAGACACACCGCGGAAGTTCTGTCCGAGTTCTTGCAGAAAGAAACTCAGTCATGGCTGGGCACTGTACATCTTGAGGCAGGCAAGGTAGTGAGTGATAACGGAAGGAATTTCATGGCTGCCATAGCCCTTTCCCAACTGAAACACATTCCTTGCCTGGCTCACACCTTAAACCTGGTGGTGCAGTGCTTCCTGAAAAGTTATCCGGGGTTACCCGACCTGCTCCTCAAAGTGCGCAGACTTTGCTCGCATATCCGCCGTTCGCCTGTACACTCCTGTACTGTATGCAGAACTATCAGCGTTCTTTGAACCTTCCTCAGCATCGCCTAATCATCGACATTGCAATGAGGTGGAACTCCACACTGCACATGCTTCAGAGAGTGTGCGAACAGAGGCGTGCTGTTATGTATTTGTGGGAGGATACACGGGCAGGCAGTTGGATGGCAGACATGGAGTTGTCAGGTGTGCAGTGGTCGAAGCTACAAGACCTGTGTCAAGTCCTTCAGTGTTTTGAGGAATGCACACGGCTGGTTAGTGCAGACAACGCCATAATAAGCATGAGCATCCCCCTAATGCATCTGCTGATGCAAAGTTTGATGCACATAAAGGAGCAGGCGTCTGCAGCCGAGGAAGAGGAAAGCCTTGAGGACAGTCAGCCATTGTCTGGTCAGGGCCGTGTAGAGGACGCGGTAGCGGGTGAAGAGGAGGAGGAGGACGAGGAGGATGATGGGGATGAGTACTTTTTTAATGAGGAAGCTTCTCTTGGGCCAACAGAAATTAGTGGCGTTGCAAGGCCGGGTTCTGTTTTTGTAAGGGAGGCAAGTGACGTAGATTTGCCTGTAACTGCCCCTCAAATCAGCACAACCGCAGATTTGCCAACTGGAACTTTGGCCCACATGGCGGATTATGCCTTACGTATCCTCAAAAAGGACCCACGCATTATTAAAATGATGAGCGATGACGATTACTGGTTGGCCTGCATCCTTGACCCTCGCTATAAAGGCAAATTGCAAAATATTATGCCACATGAGAACCTCGAACAAATATTAGCAACCAAACAAGCTACTCTTGTAGACCGTTTGATTCAGGCATTCCCAGCACACAGCGCCGGTGATGGTTCTCACACGAGCTGCAGGGGGCTACAGGGCAGAGGTGTTAGAGGTGCACAGATCAGAAGTGGCGTTGGACAGAGGGGTTTTCTGACCAGGTTGTGGAGTGATTTCGCAATGACCGCAGACAGGACAGGTACTGCAGCATCTATTCAAAGTGACAGGAGACAACATTTGTCCAGTATGGTTACTAACTATTTTTCAGCCCTTACTGATGTTCTCCCTCAACCGTCATTCCCATTTGATTACTGGGCAACCAAATTAGGCATCTGGCCTGAATTGGCAGAATATGCGTTGCAGGAGCTTGCTTGCCCTGCAGCTGGTGTGCTATCAGAAAGAGTATTCAGTGCTGCTGGTTCAATATTAACTGAAAAAAGGACTCGTCTGGCTACCCAAAATGTGGATGATCTCACCTTCATTAAAATGAACCACTCCTGGATTTCAAATTATTTTGCCCCACCTTTCCCGGCTGACACCTAGCTTTCCTATAAAAAGGTCTTGCTTGTGGAATGGTCTTACTGAGTGTTCAAATCTCTTAATTTGCAGCAGCTGTTTGACCAGCATACGACATGTTTACACATCCCCCAATGGCAAAACTCCCCCCACGGGGACGTTGTCTCACTCTCGACACTTGGCGCAAGCACCCGTTAGTTACAGTGCTGTTTGTCAGAAGAGGTGGGTGTGCTCGCTTTTGGTCGACGGCACTGCCACTGGGTCCCTCATAGTACAATGTAGTGTCTCTGGCGGTGGTGGTGCGCACCCAACGTCAGACACACCGTTGTAACATGAGGGGCCCTGGGGCGGTACCGCCGGCCACAAGAGAGTTCCCCCCCCCAGCTCAAACTGTGCTCTACCACGTGCAAAATTATCTCGCACAGCTCCACCAATGTTTAGTCTATGCGCTGACATCATTCAATGCCTGGCACTGACAAACAATACCAATTTGTTGACATCTATGATGCTAGTTAAAGTAGTCTGGGTCAGTGTCCTATATTGACACCAGTAAATACTAATTTACTGCCAAATTACTTTGTCATAAACTCTGCAGATGAGCCCACCCCTGTACCTAAGCATGCCACCCTTTTTTTATTTATAGTTGTTTTGCGAGACATTAACATCTATTTATTTTTTGGGAGTACTAACTGTGTCAGACACTTCCTGCAATACTCCTCCACTGACCACAATGCTGCCTGCCTGTGTATCCATGTAACCGATTTAAAACTGCCATGCCTGACTATTGTTTGTTATTTTAGGCTTTTGATAGCCTGTCTGCGGCCCCTACTTGCAATACTCCTCCACTGACCACAATGCTGCCTGCCTGTGTATCCATGTAACCGATTTAAAACTGCCATGCCTGCCTATTGTTTGTTATTTTAGGCCTTTGTTAGCCTGTCTGCGGCCCCTACTTGCAATACTCCTCCACTGACCACAATGCTGCCTGCCTGTGTATCCATGTAACCGATTTAAAACTGCCATGCCTGCCTATTGTTTGTTATTTTAGGCCTTTGATAGCCTGTCTGCGGCCCCTACTTGCAATACTCCTCCACTGACCACAATGCTGCCTGGAGTGCCTGCCTGTGTATCCATGTAACCGATTTAAAACTGCCATGCCTGCCTATTGTTTGTTATTTTAGGCCTTTGTTAGCCTGTCTGCGGCCCCTACTTGCAATACTCCTCCACTGACCACAATGCTGCCTGCCTGTGTATCCATGTAACCGATTTAAAACTGCCATGCCTGCCTATTGTTTGTTATTTTAGGCCTTTGTTAGCCTGTCCGCGGCCCCTACTTGCAATACTCCTCCACTGACCACAATGCTGCCTGGAGTGCCTGCCTGTGTATCCATGTAACCGATTTAAAACTGCCATGCCTGCCTATTGTTTGTTATTTTAGGCCTTTGATAGCCTGTCTGCGGCCCCTACTTGCAATACTCCTCCACTGACCACAATGCTGCCTGGAGTGCCTGCCTGTGTATCCATGTAACCGATTTAACACTGCCATGCCTGACTATTGTTTGTTATTTTAGGCCTTTGATAGCCTGTCTGCGGCCCCTACTTGCAATACTCCTCCACTGACCACAATGCTGCCTGGAGTGCCTGCCTGTGTATCCATGTAACCGATTTAAAACTGCCATGCCTGACTATTGTTTGTTATTTTAGGCCTTTGATAGCCTGTCTGCGGCCCCTACTTGCAATACTCCTCCACAGACCACACCAATGCTGCCCGTGTACCCTGGAACCTATTTAAAAGTTCATAGAGCCTAGTTATATATTTTATTTACTATTAATAAGGCCATGATGGACTACGCTGTACCACGCTACAAGCTAACCAGTCGACACTTCTTTTGCGAGAAAAGCCATCCCAACCCTCCACCAGCATGTAAAAGACCGCATTGTCCATGCACTCTGGCAATCTGTGAGCACAAAGGTGCACCTGACAACAGACGCATGGACCTGTAGGCATGGCCACGGAAGATTACGTGTCCATTACGGCGCAATGGGTTAATGTGGTGGATGCTGTTATGACCCCAATGGCAGAGGATCTCAGGAATAATGCTAAGTCAGTAAATACAGAAAACCAGCTCATAGGGCAGTGGTAACTGGGCTGACCATATAACTAATCCTAGCACCACAAATACCAGCAGCCGGGGAACGTTCCTACGTTGATCCTAGACATCTCGCGCCAGCCGGAGAGCTAACTACCACTAGAAGGGAAAAGAAAGACCTTTCTTGCCTCCAGAGGAAATACCCCAAAAAGTTGGATAGAAGCCCCCACAAATAATAATGGTGAGGTAAGAGGAAAAGACAAACATAAGAATGAGCTAGGAATTTAGCAAAGAGAGGCCCACTAGCTAATAGCAGAATATAGAAAGATAACTTATATGGTCAGCAAAAAATCCTATCAAAAATATCCACACTGGAAATTCAAGAACCCCCGAACCGTCTAACGGCCCGGGGGGAGAACACCAGCCCCCTAGAGCTTCCAGCAAGGTCAGGAATCACATTTAGTACAAGCTGGACAAAAATGATAGCAAACAAATAACCCAAAAAACAAAGAAGCAAGACTTAGCTTAATTTAGCACGAACCAGGACCAGCAAACAGGAGCGTCTGATAACACCGATGCCAGGCACTGGACTAAGGTTCCAGGAGGTAACGACCCAGCTGGGTGCAAACAGAGGGAAGGAAATCCCAGAGTCATATCACTAGTAACCACTAGAGGGAGCCAAAAAAGTCTAATTCACAACAGGATGCATGGTCCACAGGGGACAGCCTACTAAGTCTGTCTGCAGTCCCTAATTCAAATTGTCCTCCACTGTCTAAATCGGAGCTTCCACCTTCTGGCTTTCGGTCTATAGTATCAGATATTAAACTGCATTTGGCCTTCAACTTTGGTTACGGCCTACTCACAGTGTCTGCCCCTGCCTGGTGTTTTTCCTCAACTGAATAAAGCTGAGCTTCAACCTTCTGGCTCTCATTAAGTGCTGTGTTTTTAAAAATTGGTGGTTAGGGCCTACTAACGGTGTCTGCCCCTCCCTGGTGTTTGCCCTCAACTGAATAAAGCTGAGCTTCCACCTTCTGGCTTTCGGCCTATAGTATCAGATATTAAACTGCATTTGGCCTTCAACTTTGGTTACGGCCTACTAACGGTGTCTGCCCCTGCCTGGTGTTTTTCCTCAACTGAATAAAGCTGAGCTTCAACCTTCTGGCTCTCATTAAGTGCTGTGTTTTTAAAAATTGGTGGTTAGGGCCTACTAACGGTGTCTGCCCCTCCCTGGTGTTTGCCCTCAACTGAATAAAGCTGAGCTTCCACCTTCTGGCTTTCGGCCTATAGTATCAGATATTAAACTGCATTTGGCCTTCAACTTTGGTTACGGCCTACTAACGGTGTCTGCCCCTGCCTGGTGTTTTTCCTCAACTGAATAAAGCTGAGCTTCAACCTTCTGGCTCTCATTAAGTGCTGTGTTTTTAAAAATTGGTGGTTAGGGCCTACTAACGGTGTCTGCCCCTCCCTGGTGTTTGCCCTCAACTGAATAAAGCTGAGCTTCCACCTTCTGGCTTTCGGCCTATAGTATCAGATATTAAACTGCATTTGGCCTTCAACTTTGGTTACGGCCTACTAACGGTGTCTGCCCCTGCCTGGTGTTTTTCCTCAACTGAATAAAGCTGAGCTTCAACCTTCTGGCTCTCATTAAGTGCTGTGTTTTTAAAAATTGGTGGTTAGGGCCTACTAACGGTGTCTGCCCCTCCCTGGTGTTTGCCCTCAACTGAATAAAGCTGAGCTTCCACCTTCTGGCTTTCGGCCTATAGTATCAGATATTAAACTGCATTTGGCCTTCAACTTTGGTTACGGCCTACTAACGGTGTCTGCCCCTGCCTGGTGTTTTTCCTCAACTGAATAAAGCTGAGCTTCAACCTTCTGGCTCTCATTAAGTGCTGTGTTTTTAAAAATTGGTGGTTAGGGCCTACTAACGGTGTCTGCCCCTCCCTGGTGTTTGCCCTCAACTGAATAAAGCTGAGCTTCCACCTTCTGGCTTTCGGCCTATAGTATCAGATATTAAACTGCATTTGGCCTTCAACTTTGGTTACGGCCTACTAACGGTGTCTGCCCCTGCCTGGTGTTTTTCCTCAACTGAATAAAGCTGAGCTTCAACCTTCTGGCTCTCATTAAGTGCTGTGTTTTTAAAAATTGGTGGTTAGGGCCTACTAACGGTGTCTGCCCCTCCCTGGTGTTTGCCCTCAACTGAATAAAGCTGAGCTTCCACCTTCTGGCTTTCGGCCTATAGTATCAGATATTAAACTGCATTTGGCCTATTAGTGTGTTTGGGCCCTTAAAACAGTGTCTGCTGCTCCTGGGTTTGCTACTCCACTGAACAAAGCAATGCCGCCTGTTTAGTCCTGTTACCAATTTTGAACTGCATTTAGCCTACTTTATTCTTTGGCCCTATATCTGTTTCTTCCTCATCCTGCCCATTGCCCAGCCACTGCTAGATGAGTCTGCTGGTACATTGACCTAGACCACTACATTCCCCTTGCACTCTACACAGCCAGAATCTGACCCTGCTGAAAGTAAGGTTCCCCTTCCCGCATGTTATACCACCTTACACAGGGACTAAGAGGAAGGTGCAGATGAAAGTGCAGGTTCCTTCATCAGGTGGGGGGGGCATACTCGTTGGCGACGTCACTGGCACAGGGCCCCTCAGAGTACGCAAAAATGTCGCTGCTGGTGGGAGGCGCCCCCGCCGTGCAAACACACCGCTGTACTTTGAGGGGCCCTGCCTGTGCCAGTGCGAACGAGTGTGCCCCACTGCTTGCTTAGGATCACAGCACTTGCAACGTTGAAATACTTACCTCTCCCTGCTCCACCGCCGTGACGTAGTCCACGATTCCTGGGCCCACTAAAACCTTGAACCAGCCCTACCCCCCCACAACTTTTGCCAAATGACCCCCAAGTTCCATTGAACAACTATTATTATAAAGATAATTAAGATTGACAAACTTCAGAAAGAAGAATGGATGTTTTTGGCATTAAAATGGGCTCTGTAGGTGTTTTCCTGGCCTCCACTCACTGCTGACTATGCTTCCCCATTGACTTGCATTGGGTTTCGTGTTTCGGTCGATCCCCGACTTTTAGCGATAATCGGCCGACTGCACTCGACTCGACTCTGGACAAAGTCGGGTTTCACAAAACCCGACTCGATCTTTAAAAAATGAAAGTCGCTCAACCCTAGTCAGAAGTGAGATTTGAACGTACACCTCCCGTTGGAGGCCAGTTCATCCTACGATGGGTGAAGAGTCATACGGGAGGAATCAGAGAGCACTGTTCTTGGTGCCCACAACAAGCAATATAAAAATAAGACAGATCACAGTCTGCAACGAACGAAAGGAGATTGTGCAGAGAGTGTAACTCTTGACAGACAGAAAAAGATTCTAGAATGTCAACATATTTATCTTGACCACGGAATCACGATAGAGAAGAAAAAATGTTAATGTGTAGACCGCGTGGCCTAATGGATAAAGCGTCTGACTTCGGATCAGAAGATTGAGGGTTCGAGTCTCTTCATGGTCGTTGCAATCTCTTTCTGCACACTTTTCGAAAAAATATTAATATGCTTAGTATTCGTTGCGAAAATATAGGCAAATAAGATCTGTTATACAGCTGTTAAGTAACCAAACACCCTTAACTAAAAAAAAAAATGAGCGAACAGAAGTAAAGGTACCTTCACACTAAACGATATCGCTAGCGATCCGTGACGTTGCAGCGTCCTGGCTAGCGATATCGTTTAGTTTGATACGCAGCAGTGATCAGGATCCTGCTGTGATATCGCTGGTCGTTGAACAAAGTTCAGAACTTTATTTGGTCGTCAGATCGGCGTTTATCGTCGTGTTTGACACCAAAAGCAACGATACCAGCGATGTTTTACACTGGTAACCAGGGTAAACATCGGGTTACTAAGCGCAGGGCCGCGCTTAGTAACCCGATGTTTACCCTGGTTACCAGTGTAAAATGTAAAAAAACCAAACAGTACATACTCACCTTCGCGTCCCCCGGCGTCCGCTTCCCACACTGACTGAGCGCCGTAAAGCGAAAGTGAAAGTACAGCACAACGGTGACATCACCGCTCTGCTGTTAGGGCCGGCGCTCAGTCAGTGCAGGAAGGGGATGCCGGGGGACGCGAATGTAAGTATGTGCTGTTTGTAAAAAAAACAAACAGCACATACTTACATTCGCGTCCCCCGGCGTCCCCTTCCTGCACTGACTGAGCGCCGGCCCTAACAGCAGAGCGGTGATGTCACCGTTGTGCTGTACTTTCACTTTCGCTTTACGGCGCTCAGTCAGTGTGGGAAGCGGACGCCGGGGGACGCGAAGGTGAGTATGTACTGTTTGGTTTTTTTACATTTTACGCTGGTAACCAGGGTAAACATCGGGTTAATAAGCGCAGCCCTGCGCTTAGTAATCCGATGTTTACCCTGGTTACCCAGGGACCTCGGCATCGTTGGTCGCTGGAGAGCGGTCTGTGTGACAGCTCTCCAGCGATCAAACAGCGACGCTGCAGCGATCGGCATCGTTGTCGCTATCGCTGCAGCGTCGCTTAATGTGAAGGTACCTTAAGATTTGAACCCACACCTTCCGTTGGAGGGCCAGTTGTTCCTACCATGGGGGAAGAGTCATACGGGAGGAATCAGAGAACACTGTTCTTGGGGCCCACCAACAATCAATATAAAAATAAGACATATCAAAGTCTGGAACAAAAGGAGATTGTGCAGAGAGTGTAACTCTTGACGGACAGAAAAAAATTCTAGAATGTCAACATATTTATCTTGACCACGGAAGCACGATAGAGAACAAAAACAGTTAATGGGTAGACCATACCTCCCAACTTTAGGGGAAGGGAAAGAGGGACAAAGTCAGCGGCGCGCATAGTGCGCCGCGGCAAATTTTAGGCCACACCCATTTCACAACTAGCCACGCCCCAACCACACCCATTTAGCACTTCTGATCACAATGTTTCGTTAACAATAATTATGAACAAAAAAATATGGCCACACACGACGCTCCATACTGTACAATGGCCATTGGCCACATTATGCTCCATACTGTATAATGGCCCCACATGATGCTGCGTACAGTATACTTGCCCCACGTGATGGTCCATACAGTATAATGGCGCCACATGATGCTTTGTACAGTATAATGGCCCCACACGATGCTGGGTATAGTATAATGGCCACACAATGCTGGGTACAGTATAATGGCCCCACACAATGCTGGGTGCAGTATAATGGCCACACATGGTTACCCCACCCCCATCATTGCCTTCTCCATCAGTACACACAAACACCTTTCACCGCGCTCCCTCGCAGCAGCCGGCAGCTTCCACTCCCACGGCGCTGAATGGTGTCATCCAGCTGCGCCGCTGACTGCTGTATCCAGCATTACAGCTCAGTCCCCATAGAATGTAATACAGCACAGCCCCATAGAATATAATGCTGCACAGCCCCCATAGAATGTAACGCAGGCAGGTGGCAGCCCCCATAGAATGTAACGCAGGCAGGTGGCAGCCCCCATAGAATGTAACGCAGGCAGGTGGCAGCCCCCATAGAATGTAAGGGGTGCTGCACCAGGTTGGTGGAGAATCCGATGGATGGGTACCAGGGGGAGAGTGGGAGCGGGGTGCGCGCACCATGGGGAGACAAAGTTTAGTTTGTCAGTCCTCCTATGCTGTCAGAGTCTCTGCTGTAACCGCAGCAGAGCAGCGCTGCATGGAGAGGGGGAGAGACACATACATTCACTTACAGTCTGGAGATCCGCTCGCTGCTCCCGCGGTCACACAGACACGGAGTGTCTCACAACTCTGCCCCCGTGCCAGAAACCAGTCCGGGTGCTGCCGCTCTGTCCTCAGAGTCCGCCCACGTCTATAGTTGAGGAGGAAGCCGGAGGCGGGCGGTGAGGCAACTCAAGGGGGCGTGGCTACAACGCAGTCCCAGGGAACGGAACGAACAGCGGGTACTAATCGGGCTCTCTCTACGTCCCGGAAGTGGGCGGGGCTTCACCGGCGGCCGCAAATTCGGGATTATAAATGCCCGAAGCGGGACAGCGGGACCCCAGTGCCAAAGCGGGACTGTCACGCTGAAATCGGGACGGTTGGGAGGTATGGGTAGACCGTGTGGCCTAATGGATTAATGGATAAGGCGTCTGACTTCGGATCAGAAGATTGAGGGTTCGAGTCCCTTCGTGGTCGTGGCAAACTCTTTCCACTCGGCCATCCTGACTATCTGCGCTGTGCACGCTAGGGCTAATCCCAATTGGTTAACTAAAGAGAAATTTTGCTTGAATGTACTTTGGAAATTTAAAGCCATTACTATTGAATTTTGAAGATCAGAGAGAGAGAGACAGAGAGAGAGAGAGAGACAGAGAGAGAGACAGAGAGAGACAGAGAGAGAGACAGAGAGAGACAGAGAGAGAGACAGAGATTAGTGTCTTAGTTATCAGGTCACGTACGATTGTACAACGAGTCTGATTTCGGATCAGAAGATTGAAGGTTCGATTCCCTTCGTGGTCGTGACATTCTCTTCTTTCCGCACACTTTTCCACACTTTTCTAAAAAATGTAAATATGCTTAGAGTTCGTTACGAAAATTTAGAAAAATAAGATCTGTTATACAGCTGTAAAGCAACCAAACACCTTTAACAAACCAAAAAAAATAGAGTGGTCAGAAGTAAGATTTGAACGCACACCACCCGTTGGAGGCCAGTTCATCCTACGATGGGTGAAGAGTCATACGGGAGGAATCAGAGAGCACTGTTCTTGGTGCCCACAACAAGCAATATAAAAATTAGACAGATCACAGTCTGCAACGAACGAAAGGAGATTGTGCAGAGAGTGTAACTCTTGACGGACAGAAAAAGATTCTAGAATGTCAACATATTTATCTTGGCCACGGAATCACGATAGAGAACAAAAAATGTTAATGTGTAGACCGCGTGGCCTAATGGATAAGGCGTCTGACTTCGGATCAGAAGATTGAGGGTTCGAGTCCCTTCGTGGTCGTGGCATTCTCTTTCTGCACACTTTTCGAAAAAATATTAATATGCTTAGTATTCGTTGCGAAAATATAGGCAAATAAGATCTGTTATACAGCTGTTAAGTAACCAAACACCCTAAACTAAAAAAAAAATTGAGCGAACAGAAGTAAGATTTGAACCCACACCTTCCGTTGGAGGGCCAGTTATTCCTACCATGGGGGAAGAGTCATACGGGAGGAATCAGAGAACACTGTTTTTGGGGCCCACCAACAATCAATATAAAAATAAGACATATCAAAGTCTGGAACAAAAGCAGATTGTGCAGAGAGTGTAAGGGTACCGTCACACAGTGAAATTTTCATCGCTACGACGGCACGATTCGTGACGTTCTAGCGATATCGTTACGATATCGTTGTGTCTGACACGCTACTGCGATCCGGATCCCCGCTGAGAATCGTACGTCGTAGCAGATCGTTTGAAACTTTCTTTCGTCGTCTAGTGTCCCGCTGTGGCGGCATGATTGCATCGTGTGACACAGGTTGTATACGATGTGCGCACAGTAACCAACGGCTTCTACATCGCAAATACGTCATGAAATTATCGCTCCAGCGCCGTGTATTGCAACGTGTGACCGCAGTCTACGACGCTGGAGCGATAATCATACGACGCTGCAACGTCACGAATCGTGCCGTCGTAGCGATGAAAATGGCACTGTGTGATGGTACCCTTATGGATAAGGCGTCTGACTTCGGATCAGAAGATTGGGGGTTCAAGCCCCTTTGTGGTCGTGGCAAACTCTTTCCACATACTTTTTGAAAAAAATGGACACATGCTGAGAGGGTTTTACAAAAATTTAGACAGACTGGTCAGTAAAAGACACAAAAAGCAGCTGACAGAAGTGGGATTTGAAACCACACCTCCATTTGGAGACCAGAACACCCAGCTTTTGGGGAAAGAGATCACTCTTGAGTCTGGCGCCTTAGACCACTCGACCATCCTGACTAACTGTGCTGTGCACGCTAGGGCTAATCCCAATTGGTTAACTAAAGAGAAATTTTGCTTGAATGTACTTTGGAAATTTAAAGCCATTACTATTGAATTTTGAAGAGAGAGAGGGAGAGAGAGAGATTAGTGTCATAATTGTCAGGTCACGTGCGATTGTAGAACGAGTCTGATTTCGGATCAGAAGATTGAAGGTTTGATTCCCTTCGTGGTCGTGACATTCTCTTCTTTCCGCACACTTTTCCACACTTTTATAAAAAATGTAAATATGCTTAGAGTTCGTTACGAAAATTTAGGAAAATAAAATCTGTTATACAGCTGTAAAGCAACCAAACACCTTTAACAAACCAAAAAAAGATAGAGTGGTCAGAAGTAAGATTTGAACACACACCTCCCGTTGGAGGCCAGTTCATCCTACGATGGGTGAAGAGTCATACGGGAGGAATCAGAGAGCACTGTTCTTGGTGCCCACAACAAGCAATATAAAAAGAAGACAGATCACAGTCTGCAACGAACGAAAGGAGATTGTGCAGAGAGTGTAACTCTTGATGGACAGAAAAAGATTCTAGAATGTGAACATATTTATCTTGGCCACGGAATCACGATAGAGAACAAAAAATGTTAATGTGTAGACCACGTGGCTTAATGGATAAGGCGTTTGACTTCAGATCAGAAGATTGAGGGTTCGAGTCCCTTCGTGGTCGTGGAAATCTTTCTCTGCACACTCTTCGAAAAAATATTAATATGCTTAGTATTCGTTGCGAAAATATAGGCAAATAAGATCTGTTATACAGCTGTTAAGTAACCAAACACCCTTAACTAAAAAAAAAATTGAGCGAACAGAAGTAAGATTTGAATCCACACCTTCCGTTGGAGGGCCAGTTATTCCTACCATGGGGGAAGAGTCATACGGGAGGAATCAGAGAACACTGTTTTTGGGGCCCACCAACAATCAATATAAAAATAAGACATATCAAAGTCTGGAACAAAAGCAGATTGTGCAGAGAGTGTAAGGGTACCGTCACACAGTGGCATTTTCATCGCTACGACGGCACGATTCGTGACGTTCTAGCGATATAGTTACGATCTCGCAGTGTCTGACACGCTACTGCGATCAAGGACCCTGCTGAGAATCGTACGTCGTAGCAGATCGTTTGAAACTTTCTTTTGTCGCTGGATCTCCCGCTGTCATCGCTGGATCGTTGTGTGTGACAGCGATCCAGCGATGCGATCGCTTGTAACCAGGGTAAACATCGGGTTACTAAGCGCAGGGCCGCGCTTAGTAACCAGATGTTTACCGTGGTTACCAGCGTAAAAGTAAAAAAAAAAAAACCGTACATACTCACCGTCTGATGTCCGTCAGGTCCCTTGCCGTCCGCTTCCCGCTCTGGCTGTCTGCCGACTGGAAAGTGAGAGCAGATCACAGCGGTGACGTCGCCGCTGTGATCTGCTTTCACTTTACGGCGGCACTCAGTCAGAGCAGGAAGCAGACGGCAAGGGACCTGACGGACATCAAATGGTGAGTATGTACGGTTTGTTTGTTTTTACTTTTACGCTGGTAACCACGGTAAACATCGGGTTACTAAGCGCGGCCCTGCGCTTAGTAACCCGATGTTTACCCTGGTTACCAGCGAACCTCGGCATCGTTGGTCGCTGGAGAGCTGTCTGTGTGACAGCTCCCCAGCGACCACACAACGACTTACCAACGATCACGGCCAGGTCGTATCGCAGGTCGTGATCGTTGGTAAATCGTATAGTGAGACGGTACCCTAACTCTTGACGGACAGAAAAAGATTCTAGAATGTCAACATATTTATCTTGACCACAGAAGCACGATAGAGAACAAAAACAGTTAATGTGTAGACCTTGTGGCCTAATGGATAAGGCGTCTGACTTTGAATCAGAAGATTGAGGGTTCGAGTCCCTTTGTGGTCGTGGCAAACTCTTTCCACATACTTTTTGAAAAAAATGGACACATGCTGAGAGGGTTTTACAAATGTTTAGACAGACTGGTCAGTAAAAGACACGAAAACAATTGGTTAACTAAAGAGAAATTTTGCTTGAATGTACTTTGGAAATTTAAAGCCATTACTATTGAATTTTGAAGATGGAGAGAGAGAGAGAGAGAGAGAGAGAGAGAGAGAGAGAGAGAGAGAGAGAGAGAGAGAGAGAGAGAGAGAGAGAGAGAGAGAGAGAGAGAGAGAGAGAGAGAGTGGTCAGAAGTAAGATTTGAACGCACACCTCCCGTTGGAAGCCAGTTCATCCTACGATGGGTGAAGAGTCATACGGGAGGAATCAGAGAGCACTGTTCTTGGTGCCCACAACAAGCAATATAAAAATAAGACAGATCACAGTCTGCAACGAACGAAAGGAGATTGTGCAGAGAGTGTAACTCTTGACGGACAGAAAAAGATTCTAGAATGTCAACATATTTATCTTGACCACAGAAGCACGATAGAGAACAAAAACAGTTAATGTGTAGACCGCGTGGCCTAATGGATAAGGCGTCTGATCAGAAGATTGAGGGTTCGAGTCCCTTCGTGGTCATGGCAAACTCTATCCACATACTTTTTGAAAAAATGGACACATGCTGAGAGGGTTTAGACAGATTGGTCAGTAAAAGACACAAAAAGCAGCTGTCAGAATTGGGACTTGAACCCACGCCTCCATCTGGAGATCAGAACACCCAGCTTTTGGGGAAAGAGATCACTCTTGAGTCTGGCGCCTTAGACCACTCGGCCATCCTGACTAACTGCGCTGTGCACGCTAGGGCTTGACCCTGGTATTGTCGACGGGGTAGTCTTCTGAGGTAAAAACCCACACCCCACCTCTTTTCCCCACCGTGACCCCCAACCATCATTCCCATATTGAATAAAAACATGACCACATTTATTCTTTGGAATGATATAGGCCACAGTAGCCTTTTTTATTAAACAAACAATAAATACATTAATACAAAGATTGATAACATCAGAGACAGTTTTGATCAACAAGCCCCAGAGCCCTTCCTCCCAACTTCCCTACCCTCCACCTCCAAAACCAACTACTCCACCATTACAGAAGATCAACTCGCCACTCTACTCTCAAGATCGCATCTCACCACCTGTGCACTTGACCCGCTCCCAACCCACCTCATCCCAAACCTCACCACAATCTTCATCCCAACCCTAACCCATCTCTTCAACCTATCACTAACAAATGGTGTTTTCCCCTCAAGCTTTAAACATGCCTCCATCACACCTATCCTCAAAAAGCCCTCTCTTGACCCATCCTCTGTATCTAGCTATCGCCCTATATCACTTCTCCCCTATGCCTCAAAACTACTGGAACAACACGTCTACCTTGAACTGTCCTCCCATCTCTCTTCTTGCTCCCTCTTTGACCGCTTACAATCTGGCTTCCGGCCACACCATTCCACTGAAACTGCCCTAACTAAGGTCACCACTGACCTTTTAACCGCCAAGAGCAAGCGACACTACTCTGTTCTCCTCCTCCTCGACCTGTCGGCTGCCTTTGACACAGTGGACCATTCCCTATTATTACAGACCCTCTCATCCCTTGGCATCACAGACTTGGCCCTATCCTGGATCTCATCATACCTAACAGACCGGACATTCAGCGTCTCCCACTCACACACCACCTCCTCACCTCGCCCCCTATCTGTCGGAGTCCCACAAGGTTCAGTCCTTGGGCCCCTGCTCTTCTCCATTTACACCTTTGGCCTGGGACAGCTCATAGAATCTCATGGCTTTCAGTATCACCTCTATGCTGATGACACACAGATCTACATCTCTGGACCAGATATCACCTCCCTACTAACCAGAATCCCTCAATGTCTGTCCACTATTTCATCCTTCTTCTCCGCTAAATTTCTGAAACTTAACATGGACAAAACAGAATTCATCATCTTTCCCCCATCTCACGTGACCCCCCCAACGAACCTATCCATTACAGTAAATGGCTGCCCACTCTCCCCAGTCCCACAAGCTCGCTGCCTCGGGGTTATCCTTGACGCTGATCTCTCCTTCAAACCACACATCCAAGCCCTTTCCACTTCCTGCCGACTTCAACTCAAAAATATTGCACGAATCCGTTCATTCCTCAACCAAGAATCTGCAAAAACCCTAGTCCATGCCCTCATCATCTCTCGTCTTGACTACTGCAACCTCCTGCTCTGTGGCCTCCCCTCAAACACTCTCGCACCCCTCCAATCTATTCTAAACTCTGCTGCCCGACTAATCCACCTGTCCCCCCGCTATTCTCCGGCCTCTCCCCTCTGTCAATCCCTTCACTGGCTCCCCATTGCCCAGAGACTCCAGTACAAAACCCTAACCATGACGTACAAAGCCATCCACAACCTGTCTCCTCCTTACATCTGTGACCTCATCTCCCGGTACTTTCCTACACGCAACCTCCGATCCTCACAAGATCTCCTTCTCTACTCCCCTCTTATCTCCTCTTCCCACAATCGCATACAAGATTTCTCTCGCGTATCACCCCTACTCTGGAACCCTCTACCACAACACATCAGACTCTCGCCCACCATCGAAACCTTCAAAAAGAATCTGAAGACCCACCTCTTCCGACAAGCCTACAACCTGCAGTAACCACCGATCAACCAACCGCTGCACGATCAGCTCTATCCTCACCTACTGTATTCTCACCCATCCCTTGTAGATTGTGAGCCCTCGCGGGCAGGGTCCTCACTCCTCCTGTACCAGTTATGACTTGTATTGTTCAAGATTATTGTACTTGTTTTTATTATGTATACCCCTCCTCACTTGTAAAGCGCCATGGAATAAATGGCGCTATAACAATAAATAATAATAATAATAATAATAATAATAATACAAAGCAATAATCACATTTTAAAGGCTAGAAGGAGTCCACGGAGCCCCAAGAATCTGGTGATTGACAACCAATACCGTGAACGTACATAATATCAAATTTACTCCCAGCCGATCAAAACCCTGGCTCGGGAGCACCAAAAACCCAAACAAGGGTTCCCTGTTCACGGTAAAAAATCCCAGGATATCCGGCCACCCCTGCCGGAACTCCCCCACCACCATTCACCAGATTCAAAAGACACCAAAACCAAAAACAGAGGAGCCATAAGCCAAAATGGATCCCCAAACCAATTTTTACCAACTCCTAGGACTCCCCCCAGCCGCCACGGCCACAATGACCCAAAACAAAAAAAAAACGACCTTGCAAATGCCCGATCGAAACATAACCGAAAACCCCTTCATAATCAGCAAAAAAAAGGGGCGGGAGGGCGGGACTGCTCGCGATCCCAAAAGTGCGGGAAGTGTCAAATCCCACCCCCCAACTCCCATAACCCCTCAGGCCTCATTAGCATAATACCTACCCCACTCCCCCCCATTGTCATGCAGGCCTTCGCCTACGCCGTGGGGGGAGGGGGTACGGCTAGCTCCGGCCATTTCTTGACCCTGGTATTGTCGACGGGGTAGTCTTCTGAGGTAAAAACCCACACCCCACCTCTTTTCCCCACCGTGACCCCCAACCATCATTCCCATATTGAATAAAAACATGACCACATTTATTCTTTGGAATGATATAGGCCACAGTAGCCTTTTTTATTAAACAAACAATAAATACATTAATACAAAGCAATAATCACATTTTAAAGGCTAGAAGGAGTCCACGGAGCCCCAAGAATCTGGTGATTGACAACCAATACCGTGAACGTACATAATATCAAATTTACTCCCAGCCGATCAAAACCCTGGCTCGGGAGCACCAAAAACCCAAACAAGGGTTCCCTGTTCACGGTAAAAAATCCCAGGATATCCGGCCACCCCTGCCGGAACTCCCCCACCACCATTCACCAGATTCAAAAGACACCAAAACCAAAAACAGAGGAGCCATAAGCCAAAATGGATCCCCAAACCAATTTTTACCAACTCCTAGGACTCCCCCCAGCCGCCACAACGAGAGCCCTTTGACACCTCAAAGGCCCGAGACCCCACCACTCCGAAAAAATATGGCCCGTTCAATGCCCTCCTGAATAGCGAGGGCCCAAAAGTCCATACCCACCGCATTCAAATGGACCCCATCGGCCAACCAAAAAACCCCCTCCCCTTTTTCCAGCTCGAAATGCCGAACCGCAACACCTCCATTCCTGGCCACAAAACCGGACACTGCCCGATTAACCTTTATCCGGGCTTTATTCAACTTGTCCAAAGACCTCATGTTCCTCCACCGCTTGCGCGGCACAATATCAGACCAAATAATGGTCAAACCTGGGTACAATACCCACAAACGCAGACAGTCCTGCTTAATGTCCTTTATCAACTCTCTAAACGGTCGTGCACCCAAATCATTACCCCCAACATGTAATACTAAAATATCTGGAGCCCTGTCCAGCTGGACACTATCATTAATTTCCTTTAAAACCCTATGCCAGACCAACCCCCTAAAACCCAACCAACGGATTACCGCAACTTCACGACCAAAACCCAGTTGCCGCCCATCAGTCCGCACGTCGGCACGCCGCGCTCCCCAATGGACGTATGAATGGCCAAAAATCCACACCAACAACGGCGAGGTGCCTGAAAAACACAAAGCGAAAATCAAAATACACGACCAAAAACAACGGCCATACAGCCCCCGCCTTCAAAACCCATCTCCAATTACGCGCGCACATAGCTACGATATCTATCAGAGCGCCACCTACCAATGCGCTGAATTACAGGAACCCCCAGACCCCCTAACGCCGCTTCCGTCGCCGCCCCAATCCTGAAAGAATGAGGAGCGAAACCACCAACCTCCAGTCCCAGCAACCCAATTGCTTTTCTAAAAATCGCCGTAAACTGATACCGGGACAACAAGGAACCGTCCCTATGGCACAGCAACGACCGATCACGACTAGGCCGCAATTCCCAAAAATTTGCTAGACAGGTAACCGGGCACATAATCGACCCCGAAACGGCACCTAACACAACCCTACTGCCCTTACCGTCCTGATCAGACTTAGACCGCCGCAACCACAACTCGACCTTCCCAGCCGATAAAAACACGTCGCGAGCCAACAAACCTCCCATAATATTCTTACTAGGTGAAACCAACTCGCCCACCCGAAATGCCCCAAAAAAGGCTAAAGAAAAAGCTAGCCGAAATAAGCGCAATTCAAAACAAGACAAACAGACCGAAGGCAAAACCCCGCCCAAACTTTCCAACATGCTGAAAGACACGGGACGCCTGGAATCCATGCGCCGCGGCCGCCGCCGAAAACCCTTCACCGCTTGTTTTACCAGAAAAACCTTAGTTAAATCCGACTGACCACGGAATTTAAAACCAAATGCCAGACCAGACATAACACGTGACACCTTAGCAGGGGACCAACCCTCTGCCGCTCCACGACTCAACCAGGACAACAACACCCCCGTTTTCTCCTGCTCGCTTAACCCTCCACCAACAAGCCTCAACAACTCCACCCATTCCAGCCAAACAGCCTGATACGCCTCCCACGTTCTGGGAGCCAACGACGACTTGATCAATGCCTCGGCGTCTCGAACACCACAAGCCAAAGTTCTGCAGGGCATTCCAACCCCAGGACCTCCGCATCTGGAACCAGAGACCGAAAACGTTCGAACTGTGAACGAGAGAGAGAATCAGCAATAGAATTTTGAGCCCCAGGAACATGTGTCGCAGTTATATGCGCGTTCAACTTCAAGCATGATAACACCAGCTGTCTCAACACACGCACCACAGGGGGCGATGAAGCCGACAAATTGTTTATCGCACAAACCACCCCCATGTTGTCACAATGAAAACGAACACGCCTGTTCCGAAAAACCTGCTGCCACAACTGCACCGCCACCAAGATAGGAAAAATTTCTAAGAGTGCGATATTCCGAACCAAACCAGCTGAAATCCACGATGCCGGCCACTGCGCAGAGCACCACTGCCCCTGAAAATACGCACCGAAGCCTGCCCCTCCGGCCGCATCAGTAAACAAATCCAACGACTCATTGTCCACCACTCCCTCCTGAAACAACGACCTGCCATTGTAGCTCTGCAAAAAACTACTCCAGACCATCAGATCATCCTTATGGTCAGCCGACAACCGCACAAAATGATGAGGAGCACGAACTCCAGCCGTAGCCATGGCCAATCGCCTCGAAAAAACTCTGCCCATAGGCATAACTCGACAAGCGAAATTCAGCTTTCCTAGGAGCGACTGCAACTCCCTCAACGACAACTTACGCAAGCGACAAGCCCGCAGCACCTCCTCACGCAAAGACATGACTTTGTCAATGGGCAACCTGAACTCCCACTGAACGGTATCAATCACAATACCAAGGAAAGACAAACACGTACACGGGCCCTCAGTTTTTCCCGGAGCCAACGGAACTCCAAAACGAAGCGCCACCAGCTCTATCGCTCTCAAAATTTTCTTGCAACAGTCAGACCCAGCCGGGCCGACGCACAAAAAGTCATCCAAATAGTGAATGACCGAATCACAACCCGAAACATCACGAACCACCCACTCCAAAAAGGAGCTAAACGCTTCAAACAACGCACAAGAAAGCGAACACCCCATGGGCAAACACCTATCCACAAAAAAGCGATCATCCCAAAAACAACCAAGCAGCCGAACGCTATCAGGATGAACCGGCAATAGACGAAAAGCGGATTCAATGTCTGTCTTAGCTAGTAGAGCCCCTCTTCCGGCTTTTTGAACCCATGCTACCGCCAAATCAAAAGACGCGTAAACCACCGAGCAAAGCCCGGGGTCAATCCCGTCATTAACCGACATACCTCTAGGATACGACAGATGCTGAATCAAGCGAAATTTTCCAACCTCTTTTTTAGGCACAACCCCCAAAGGGGAAACCACCAAATCCACAAAAGGCGGTGACTCAAACGGGCCCGCCATCCGACCCAAAGCAACCTCCTTCCGCAATTTTTCGGAAACCACATCAGCATGTAACAATGCCGACTTCAAATTCCTCCGAACGCAAGGAACCTCAAACGAAGGGGCCGGAATTACAAAACCTTTTTGAAAACCGGACAACAATAACACCGCCTTTTCCCTATCCGGATATCTATTTAGATAAGGGACCATCTTTTCCCACATCACCGGTGTCACCCCCATGGGTATTACCGCTTCCTGACTTCCCTCTACCTTTCTTAAAACATTTTGCCGCCCCGTGTGTGGAGCCGCTACAGTGGGAACACAAGTGTTTAAACTTGCAGTTGACCCCGAATCTACACTGGCCTTCGTTAAACTGCCAGCAAACACCCAGCTTTTGAGCCCCTGCCTGACTGGCGGGACCAGAGGATCCCGAGGAACCAGACTGAAAACCCTGGCCGGATCCTCCGGCCCCTCCTTGAAAGGGATGACCGAACTTGAACTGCGCCATCACCCGCAACCAAAGCCCAATATCTTTCTGATCCCAGCGAATTGCCGGGCGAACCGCTTTCCTTTGTCTGAACTGCTCATCATACCTGAGCCACGCCTGACCACCATAGACCCTATAAGCCTCATGAATAGAATCCAAGTAACAAAACAGACCTGAGCGACTCTCGGGCGCTTTCTCTTCAATCACACTGGCCAAAATGGCAAACGCCTGCAGCCAGTTAGCAAACGTCTGAGGAATTAAGCGCCACCGCCGCTTTTCCTCATCTTCCTTCTTACCCTCATCCCTCTTTTTCTTATCTAAATTAAATTTCTCTAACGGAAGCAACGAAAATATTTCAACATATTCGTCCTTCGCAATCTTTTCCTTAACTTCCTTTTTAAGATGCGCCCCTAAGGGGCCCTCAAAACAAACATAAACTTCGCCGTGAGCCCTATCGTCTAAATGCACCCTACACTCTTTCTCCTTTTCCGTCTGCACTGACACGGATATTGGTGCAGGCGCCACAACCGATGCAGCCACTGCCCCAAAAGCCCCCACCTGTGGGCTCAACCAAGCCCCTAAATGCCTCTGCGATGACATACTCTGCTCCAACCTGGATAACAAACCCTGCACGCTACCCAAAAGCTCACGAACCCCCACCGAACCCACATCGCCCGCCACCCCCTCAACAGAACCAACCCCCTGATTACTCATGAAAACGGGCGATGCTAAATTAGGAGTACACAGACCCGACACAGACATATACTCACCAGGCTGCAAGGGATCTGTAGTCCCCCCAGCCGAAGTGCTGGCATCCAGACGTCCCCGGGTCGCCACGTCCACAGACAATCCGCCGGAATCCAAACGATGTTGAAGTCCCAGGAGGTCTTCTAGGGTGCCCTGTCCAGGTACAGGCACGCCAGATGAAGGGGGGAAAATCCGACTTCCCGAGGAGAAAGGTGCCTGCGTGTCAGAGCTGGCAGCACACCCCCTCGCCTCCGCTCCAATGCCTGCCGCCATCACTCCATCGCCATCCTGCCGAACTGATGCAGGAAAGGTCCCCGCCACTGCAGACGGGGCCAGCCCGGTTCCATCCAGCCTCGGGCCGCCCGCCCCAATATCCGCTGCACGTCCCAGTGAAGCCGAGGCAGGCCGCGCGGCAGGAGCCTCACCGCTGCGGCCTCCCGTTCCAGCAGGCCCCGAACGCTGTCCGGCGCGCCGAAGCCCCGCCCCCGCTGCACTGCGAGGAGCAGGCCTATTAACCGCCGCTGAGCCCCGACCGGCAGGTGGATTCCTCCCAGGCCGGGACCGAGCGCTTGCAGATCTTACCGGCGCCCGGCCTGGAGGGTCCCGAGAGGGGCTCCTGCGCCTTCTGGGGGCTCGAGGACCGGAGTCTGGGGAAAGGCGCTCGGGGGGCCGCGTCCTCCGAGAACGCCGCTCCAGCGGCGCTGCAGCGCCGGACGGCCCTGCACCGTCCGACATGATGTGGGCCACCTGCGCCTGTAACCAGCCAGGGGGATGCGATGCTGCAGCCGCCCTGAGGGCCTCAAGAACCGCGTCCACGCCAGACATTACCGGTACGTCTGCTCGCGATCCCAAAAGTGCGGGAAGTGTCAAATCCCACCCCCCAACTCCCATAACCCCTCAGGCCTCATTAGCATAATACCTACCCCACTCCCCCCCATTGTCATGCAGGCCTTCGCCTACGCCGTGGGGGGAGGGGGTACGGCTAGCTCCGGCCATTTCTAATCCCAATTGGTTAACTAAAGAGAAATTTTGTTTGAATGTACTTTGGAAATTTAAATCCATTACTATTGAATTTTGAAGATGGAGAGAGAGAGAGAGAATAAATAAACAATAAAAGTACACATATTTAGTATCGCCTCGTCCGTAAAGACCCCACCTATAAAACTATATCATCAGTTAACCCCTTCAGTGAACACCGTAGGAAAAAAAAAAAAAACGGGGCGAAAAACAACGGTTTATTATCATACCGCTGAACATAAAGTGGAATAACACGCGATCAAAAAGACGGATATAAATAAGCATGGTACCGCTGAAAACATCATCTTGTCCCACAAAAAACGAGCTAACATACAGCATCATCAAAGAAAAAATAAAAAAGTTATAGTCCTCAGAATAAAGCGATGCCAAAATAATTATTTATTCTATAAAATAGATTTTATCGTATAAAAGCGCCAAAGCATAAAAAAATGATATAAATGACGTATCGCTGTAATCGTACTGACCCGAGGAATAAAACTGCTTTATCAATTTTACCAAACGTGGAACGGTATAAACGCCTCCCCCAAAAGAAATTCATGAATAGTTGGTTTTTTGTCATTCTGCCTCACAAAAATCGGAATAAAAAGCGATCAAAAACTGTCACATGTCCAAAAATGTTACCAATAAAAACGTCAACTCATCCCGCAAAAAACAAGACCTCAAATGACTCTGTGGACCAAAATATGGAAAAATTACAGGTCTCAAAATGTGGAGACGCGAAAACTTTTTTGCTATAAAAAGCGTCTTTTAGGCTACGTTCACATTTGCGTTGTGCGCCGCAGCGTCGGCGACGCAACGCGCAGCGCAGAGAAAAACGCAACAAAACGCACACTAAAACGCTGCATTTTGCAACGCATGCGTCCTTTTTTGCCGAAAGTTTGACGCAAAAAAAATGCAACTTGCTGCGTTTCCTGCACCCAACGCTTGCGTCCAAAAAAACGCATGCATCGCAAAATGCAGCACAACACATGTCCATGCGCCCCCATGTTAAATATAGGGGCGCATGACGCATGCGGCGACACTGCGGTGCCCGATGCTGCGGCGCCGAACGCTAATGTGAACGTAGACTTAGTGTGTGACGGCTGCCAATCATAAAAATCCGCTATAAAAAATGCTATAAAAGTAAATCAAACCCCCTTCATCACCCCCTTAGTTAGGGAAAAATAATAAAAGTAAAAAAATGTATTTATTTCCATTTTCCCATTAGGGTTAGGCTTAGGGCTAGGGTTAGGGTTAGGGCTAGGTTTAGGGCTAGGGTTAGGGTTAGGGTTAGGGCTAGGGTTAGGGTTAGGGCTAGGGTTAGGGTTAGGGCTAGGTTTAGGGCTAGGGTTAGGGTTGGGGCTAGGGTTGGAGCTAAAGCTAGGGTTAGGGTTGGGGCTAAAGTTAGGGTTAGGGTTGGGGCTAAAGTTAGGGTTATTGTTTGGATTACATTTACGGTTGGGATTAGGGTTGGGATTAGAGTTAGGGGTGTGTCAGGGTTAGAGGTGTGGTTAGGATTACCGTTGGGATTAGGGTTAGGGGTGTGTTTGGATTAGGTTTTCAGTTAGAATTGGGGAGTTTCCACTGTTTAAGCACATCAGGGGCTCTCCAAACGCGACATGGCGTCCGATCTCAATTCCAGCCAATTCTGCATTGAAAAAGTAAAACAGTGCTCCTTCCCTTCCGAGCTTTCCCGTGCGCCCAAACAGGGGTTTACCCCAACATATGGGGCATCAGCGTCCTCGGGACAAATTGGACAACAACTTTTGGGGTCCAAGTTCTCTTGTTACCCTTGGGGAAATATAAATTTGGGGGGCTAAAAATCATTTTTGTGGGAAAAAAAAGATATTTTATTTTCACGGCTCTGCGATGTAAACTATAGTGAAACACTTGGGGGTTCAAAGTTCTCACAACACATCTAGATAAGTTCCTTGGAAGGTCTAGTTTCCAATATGGGGTCACTTGTGGGGGGTTTCTACTGTTTAGGTACATCAGGGGCTCTGCAAATGCAACGTGATGCCTGCAGACCAATCCATCTAAGTCTGCATTCCAAATGGCGCTCCTTCCCTTCCGAGCTCTGCCATGCGCCCAAACAGAGGTTCCCTCCCACATATGGGGTATCAGCATACTCAGGACAAATTGGACAACATCTTTTGGGGTCCAATTTCTCCTGTTGCTATTGGGAAAATACAAAACTGGGGGCTAAAAAATCATTTTTGTGGAAAAAAATATTTTTTATTTTCACGGCTCTGCGTTATAAACTGTAGTGAAACACTTGGGGGTTCAAGGTTCTCACAACACATCTAGATAAGTTCCTTGGGAGGTCTAGTTTCCAATATGGGGTCACTTGTGGGGGGTTTCTACTGTTTGGGTACATCAGGGGCTCTGCAAATGCAACGTGACGCCTGCAAACCAATCCATCTAAGTCTGCATTCCAAATGGCGCTCCTTCCCTCCCGAGCTCTGCCATGCGCCCAAACAGTGGTTCCCCCCACCTATGGGGTATCAGCATACTCAGGACAAATTGGACAACAACTTTTTGGGTCCAATTTATCCTGTTACCCTTGTGAAAACACAAAATTTAAAAAAAAATCATTTTTGTGAAGAAAAAAAAAAGAATTTTTATTTTCATGGCTCTGCGTTATAAACTGTGGTGAAACATTTGGGGAATCAAAGCTCTCAAAACACATCTAGATAAGTTCCTTAGGGGGCCTACTTTCCAAAATGGTGTCACTTGTGGGGGGGGTTAATGTTTAGGCACATCAGGGGCTCTCCAAACGCGACATGGCGTCCCATCTTAATTCCAGTCAATTTTGCATTGAAAAGTCAAATGGCGCTCCTTCCCTTCCGAGCTCAGCTATGCGCCCAAACAGTGGTTTATCCCCACATATGGGGTATCGGCGTACTCAGGAAAAATTGCACAACAACTTTTGTGGTCCAATTTCTTCTCTTACCCTTGGGAAAATAAAAAATTGTGGGCAAAAAGATAATTTTTGTGAAAAAATATGATTTTTTATTTTTACGGCTCTGCATTATAAACTTCTGTGAAGCACTTGTTGGGTCAAAGTGCTCACCACACATCTAGATAAGTTCCTTAGGGGGTCTACTTTCCAAAATGGTGTCACTTGTGGGGGGTTTCAATGTTTAGGCACATCAGGGGCTCTCCAAACGCAACATGGCGTCCCATCTTAATTCCAGTCAATTTTGCATTGAAAAGTCAAATGGCGCTTCTTCCCTTCCGAGCTCTGCTATGCACCCAAACAGTGGTTTACCCCCACATATGGGGTATCAGCGTACTCAGCACAAATTGTACAACAACTTTTGGGGTCCATTTTCTCCTGTTACCCTAGGTAAAATAAAACAAATTGGAGCTGAAATAAATTGTGTGTAAAAAAAATTTAAATGTTAGTTTTTATTTAAACATTCCAAAAATTCCTGTGAAACACCTGAAGGGTTAATAAATTTCTGGAATGTGGCTTTGAGTACCTTGAGGGGTGCAGTTTTTAGAATGGTGTCAGACTTGGGTATTTTCTATCATATAGACCCCTCAAAATGACTTCAAATGAGATGTGGTCCCTAAAAAAAAATGGTGTTGTAAAAATGAGAAATTGCTGGTCAACTTTTAACCTTTATAACTCCCTAACCAAAAAAAATTTTGGTTCCTAAATTGTGCTGATGTAAAGTAGACATGTGGGAAATGTTAACTATTAAGTATTTTGTGTGACATATCTCTGTGATTTAAGGGCATAAAAATTCAAAGTTGGAAAATTGCAAAATTTTCAAAATTTTTGCCACATTTCCGTTTTTTTTCACAAATAAAGGCAAGTTATATCGAAGAAATTTTACCACTATCATGAAGTACAATATGTCACGAGAAAACAGTGTCAGAATCGCCAAGATCCGTTGAAGCGTTCCAGAGTTATAACCTCATAAAGGGACAGTGGTCAGAATTGTAAAAATTGGCCCGGTCATTAACGTGCAAACCACCCTTGGGGGTAAAGGGGTTAAGAAACCAAACACCTTTAACAAACCAAAAAAAATAGAGCAGTCAGAAGTTAGCTTTGAACACACACCTCATGTTGGAGGCCAGTTCATCCTACGATGGGTGAAGAGTCATACGGGAGGAATCAGAGAGCACTGTTCTTGGTGCCCACAACTAGCAATATAAAAATAAGACAGATCACAGTCTGCAACGAACGAAAGGAGATTGTGCAGAGACTGTTAGGGTTGAGCGAAACGGATCGGTCATTTTCATAAGTTGCCGACTTTTGGCAAAGTCGGGTTTCATGAAACCCGACCCGTTCCCAGCGTGGGATAGGCCATGCAGTACACGATCTTCGCGCCAAAGTCGCGTTTCATATGACGCTTAAAGCGCCATTTCTCAGCCAATGAAGGTGCACGCAGAGTGTGGGCAGCGTGATGACATAGGTCCTGGTCCCCACCATCTTAGAGAAGGGCATGGCAGTGATTGGCTTGCTTTCTGCGGCGTCACCGGGGCTATAAAGGGGCGTTCCCGCCGACCGCCATCTTACTGCTGCTGATCTGAGCTTAGGGAGAGGATGCTGCCGCTTCGTCAGAAGCAGGGATAGCGTTAGGCAGGGTAAATTAACCCCCAAACCGCTTGTGCTGTAGCGATTTCCACTGTCCAACACCACCTTTTCTTTGCAGGGACAGTGGAGGCAAGATTTCTGTGCAACAGCTCTGTAGCTTATAAGGCTCCCTGATCGCTGCGTTGCTGTGTGTATGCCGCTGTGCAAACCAACTGCTTTTTTAAAAGCAAAAATCCTGTTGCTCCTTCCTTTCTGCACAGCTATCTTGTTTGTTTGTCCTCATTTTTTGTGTGCAGCAGTCCTTTTTATTGCTGCCTGCCATACTTTTCAGAGACTATTGTAGGGAGATAGTAATTGTAGTACAGTTCCTTTTTTTTTTTCTTTTTTTTAATATCTTCCAGCCACTTTCAGCCCCTGAAACTGTGTAGTGTAAACAGTGGGCCTGTATTTTTCTGCACTGTCCCACACCTAAGAAGGGAGATTTATATTGTCAATCAGTGCATCTGTGCCAGTGCTGTCTGTGGTATCTGTCATTCATTTTGTGCCACAGAAACTATACTGTGATATAGTGGGCCTGATTAAATCACTTGTCTCCCATAAAAAAATAAATAAATAAAGGGAGAATAATCTTGCCAAATCTGTGCATCTGTGCCAGTGCTGTCTGTGGTATCTGTCATTCATTTTGTGCCACATAAAATATACTGTGATATAGTGGGCCTGATTAAATCACTTGTCTCCCATAAAAATAAAAAAAAATAAAATAAAGGGAGAATAATATTGGCAAATCTGTGCATCTGTGCCAGTGCTGTCTGTGGTATCTGTCATTCATTTTGTGCCACAGAAACTATACTGTGATATAGTGGGCCTGATTAAATCACTTGTCTCCCATATAAATAAAAAAAAATAAAATAAAGGGAGAATAATCTTGCTAAATCTGTGCATCTGTGCCAGTGCTGTCTGTGGTATCTGTCATTCATTTTGTGCCACAGAAAATATACTGTGATATAGGGGACCTGATTAAATCACTTGTCTCCCATATAAATAAAAAAAAATAAAATAAAGGGAGAATAATATTGCCAAATCTGTGCATCTGTGCCAGTGCTGTCTGTGGTATCTGGCAGTCATTTTGTGCCACAGAAACTATACTGTGATATAGTGGGCCTGATTTTTCCCTCCATTCTCCCACACATAAAGAGGGAGATTTCTATTGCCAGTGTGTGCATCTGCGTGTGTCAGTCCTGTTCGTGGCATATCTGCCAGCCTCTTTCTGCCAATCAAACTGTGTAGTGTAATCCAGTGGACCTGATTTTTCCCTGCATTCTCCCACACATAAAAAGGGAGATTTCTATTGCCAGTGTGTGCATCTGCGTCACTCCTGTTAGTGGCATATCTGCCAGCCTCTTTCTGCCAATCAAACTGTGTAGTGTAATCCAGTGGGCCTGATTTTTCCCTGCATTCTCCCACACATAAAGAGGGAGATTTCTATTGCCAGTGTGTGCATCTGCGTGCATCACTCCTGTTAGTGGCATATCTGCCAGCCTCTTTCTGCCAATCAAGCTTTGTAGTGTAATCCAGTGGGCCTGATTTTTCCCTGCATTCTCCCACACATAAAGAGGGAGATTTCTATTGCCAGTGTGTGCATCTGCATCACTCCTGTTAGTGGCATATCTGCCAGCCTCTTTCTGCCAATCAAACTGTGTAGTGTAATACAGAGGGCCTGATTTTTCCCTGCATTCTCCCACGCATAAAGAGGGAGATTTCTATTGCCAGTGTGTGCATCTGCATCACTCCTGTAAGTGGCATATCTGCCAGCCTCTTTCTGCCAATCAAACTGTGTAGTGTAATCCAGTGGGCCTGATTTTTCCCTGCATTCTCCCACACATAAAGAGGGAGATTTCTATTGCCAGTGTGCATCTGCGTCACTCCTGTTAGTGGCATATCTGCCAGCCTCTTTCTGCCAATCAAACTGTGTAGTGTAATACAGTGTGCCTGATTTTTCCCTGCATTCTCCCACACATAAAGAGGGAGATTTATATTGCCAGTGTGTGCATCTGCGTCACTCCTGTTAGTGGCATATCTGCCAGCCTCTTTCTGCCAATCAAACTGTGTAGTGTAATCCAGTGGGCCTGATTTTTCCCTGCATTCTCCCACACATAATGAGGGAGATTTCTATTGCCAGTGTGTGCATCTGCATCACTCCTGTTAGTGGCATATCTGCCAGCCTCTTTCTGCCAATCAAACTGTGTAGTGTAATACAGTGTGCCTGATTTTTCCCTGCATTCTCCCACACATAAAGAGGGAGATTTCTATTGCCAGTGTGTGCATCTGCGTCACTCCTGTTAGTGGCATATCTGCCAGCCTCTTTCTGCAAATCAAACTGTGTAGTGTAATACAGATGGCCTGATTTTTCCCTACATTCTCCCACGCATAAAGAGGGAGATTTCTATTGCCAGTGTGTGCATCTGCGTCACACCTGTTAGTGGCATATCTGCCAGCCTCTTTCTGCCAATCAAACTGTGTAGTGTAATCCAGTGGGCCTGATTTTTCCCTGCATTCTCCCACACATAAAGAGGGAGATTTCTATTGCCAGTGTGTGCATCTGCGTCACTCCTGATAGTGGCATATATGCCAGCCTCTTTCTGCCAATCAAACTGTGTAGTGTAATACAGAGGGCCTGATTTTTCCCTGCATTCTCCCACACATAAAGAGGGAGATTTCTATTGCCAGTGTGTGCATCTGCGTCACTCCTGATAGTGGCATATATGCCAGCCTCTTTCTGCCAATCAAACTGTGTAGTGTAATCCAGTGGGCCTGATTTTTCCCTGCATTCTCCCACACATAAAGAGGGAGATTTCTATTGCCAGTGTGTGCATTTGCGTCACTCCTGTTAGTGGCATATCTGCCAGCCTCTTTCTGCCAATCAAACTGTGTAGTGTAATACTGAGGGCCTGATTTTTCCCTGCATTCTCCCAGACATAAAGAGGGAGATTTATATTGCCAGTGTGTGCATCTGCGTGCGTCAGTCCTGTTAGTGGCATATCTGCCAGCCTCTTTCTGCCAATCAAACTGTGTAGTGTAATCCAGTGGGCCTGATTTTCCCTGCATTCTCCCACACATAAAGAGGGAGATTTCTATTGCCAGTGTGTGCATCTGCGTGCATCAGTCCTGTTCGTGGCATATCTGCCAGCCTCTTTCTGCCAATCAAACTGTGTAGTAAAATCCAGTGGGCCTGATTTTTCCCTGCATTCTCCCACACATAGAGGGAGATTTCTATTACCAGTGTGTGCATCTGCGTGCGTCAGTCCTGTTCGTGGCATACCTGCCAGCCTCTTTCTGCCAATCAAACTGTGTAGTGTAATACTGAGGGCCTGATTTTTCCCTGCATTCTCCCAGACATAAAGAGGGAGATTTATATTGCCAGTGTGTGCATCTGCGTGCGTCAGTCCTGTTAGTGGCATATCTGCCAGCCTCTTTCTGCCAATCAAACTGTGTAGTGTAATCCAGTGGGCCTGATTTTCCCTGCATTCTCCCACACATAAAGAGGGAGATTTCTATTGCCAGTGTGTGCATCTGCGTGCATCAGTCCTGTTCGTGGCATATCTGCCAGCCTCTTTCTGCCAATCAAACTGTGTAGTAAAATCCAGTGGGCCTGATTTTTCCCTGCATTCTCCCACACATAGAGGGAGATTTCTATTACCAGTGTGTGCATCTGCGTGCGTCAGTCCTGTTCGTGGCATACCTGCCAGCCTCTTTCTGCCAATCAAACTGTGTAGTGTAATACAGAGGGCCTGATTTTTCCCTGCATTCTCCCACACATAAAGAGGGAGATTTCTATTGCCAGTGTGTGCATCTGCGTCACTCCTGTTAGTGGCATATCTGCCAGCCTCTTTCTGCCAATCAAACTGTGTAGTGTAATCCAGTGGGCCTGATTTTTCCCTGCATTCTCCCACACATAAAGAGGGAGATTTCTATTGCCAGTGTGTGCATCTGCGTGCATCAGTCCTGTTCGTGGCATATCTGCCAGCCTCTTTCTGCCAATCAAATTGTGTAGTAAAATCCAGTGGGCCTGATTTTTCCCTGCATTCTCCCACACATAGAGGGAGATTTCTATTGCCAGTGTGTGCATCTGCGTGCGTCAGTCCTGTTCGTGGCATACCTGCCAGCCTCTTTCTGCCAATCAAACTGTGTAGTGTAATACAGAGGGCCTGATTTTTCCCTGCATTCTCCCACACATAAAGAGGGAGATTTCTATTGCCAGTGTGTGCATCTGCGTCACTCCTGTTAGTGGCATATCTGCCAGCTTCTTTCTGCAAATCAAACTGTGTAGTGGAATCCAGTGGGCCTGATTTTTCCCTGCATTCACCCACACATAAAGAGGGAGATTTCTATTGCCAGTGTGTGCATCTGCGTCACTCCTGTTAGTTGCATATCTGCCAGCCTCTTTCTGCCAATCAAACTGTGTAGTGTAATCCAGTGGCCCTGATTTTCCCTGCATGCTCCCACACATAAAGAGGGAGATTTCTATTGCCAGTGTGTGCATCTGAGTGTATCAGTCCTGTTCGTGGCATATCTGCCAGCCTCTTTCTGCCAATCAAACTGTGTAGTGTAATCCAGTGGGCCTGATTTTTCCCTGCATTCTCCCACACATAAAGAGGGAGATTTCTATTGCCAGTGTGTGCATCTGCGTGCGTCAGTCCTGTTCGTGGCATATCTGCCAGCCTCTTTCTGCCAATCAAACTGTGTAGTGTAATACAGAGGGCCTGATTTTTCCCTGCATTCTCCCACACATAAAGAGGGAGATTTCTATTGCCAGTGTGTGCATCTGCGTCACTCCTGTTAGTGGCATATCTGCCAGCCTCTTTCTGCAAATCAAACTGTGTAGTGTAATCCAGTGGGCCTGATTTTTCCTTGCATTCTCCCACACTTAAAGAGGGAGATTTCTATTGCCAGTGTGTGCATTTGCGTGCATCACTCCTGTTAGTGGCATATCTGCCAGCCTCTTTCTGCCAATCAAACTGTGTAGTGTAATCCAGTGGGCCTGATTTTTCCCTGCATTCTCCCACACATAAAGAGGGAGATTTCTATTGCCAGTGTGTGCACCTGCATCACTCCTGTTAGTGGCATATCTGCCAGCCTCTTTCTGCCAATCAAACTGTGTAGTGTAATCCAGTGGGCCTGATTTTCCCTGCATTCTCCCACACATAAAGAGGGAGATTTCTATTGCCAGTGTGTTCATCTGCGTCACTCCTGTTAGTGGCATATCTGCCAGCCTCTTTCTGCCAATCAAACTGTGTAGTGTAATCCAGTGGGCCTGATTTTCCCTGCATTCTCCCACACATAAAGAGGGAGATTTCTCTTGCCAGTGTGTGCATCTGCGTCACTCCTGTTAGTGGCATATCTGCCAGCCTCTTTCTGCCAATCAAACTGTGTAGTGTAAACCAGTGGGCCTGATTTTTCCCTGCATTCTCCCACACATAGAGGGAGATTTCTATAGCCAGTGTCTGCATCTGCGTGCGTCAGTCCTGTTCGTGGCATATCAGCCAGCCTCTTTCTGCCAATCAAACTGTGTAGTGTAATACAGAGGGCCTGATTTTTCCCTGCATTCTCCCACACATAAAGAGGGAGATTTCTATTGCCAGTGTGTGCATCTGCGTCACTCCTGTTAGTGGCATATCTGCCAGCCTCTTTCTGCCAATCAAACTGTGTAGTGTAATCCAGAGGGCCTGATTTTTCCCTGCATTCTCCCACACATAAAGAGGGAGATTTCTATTGCCAGTGTGTGCATCTGCGTGCATCAGTCCTGTTCGTGGCATATCTGCCAGCCTCTTTCTGCCAATCAAATTGTGTAGTAAAATCCAGTGGGCCTGATTTTTCCCTGCATTCTCCCACACATAGAGGGAGATTTCTATTGCCAGTGTGTGCATCTGCGTGCGTCAGTCCTGTTCGTGGCATACCTGCCAGCCTCTTTCTGCCAATCAAACTGTGTAGTGGAATCCAGTGGGCCTGATTTTTCCCTGCATTCACCCACACATAAAGAGGGAGATTTCTATTGCCAGTGTGTGCATCTGCGTCACTCCTGTTAGTGGCATATCTGCCAGCCTCTTTCTGCAAATCAAACTGTGTAGTGGAATCCAGTGGGCCTGATTTTTCCCTGCATTCACCCACACATAAAGAGGGAGATTTCTATTGCCAGTGTGTGCATCTGCGTCACTCCTGTTAGTTGCATATCTGCCAGTCTCTTTCTGCCAATCAAACTGTGTAGTGTAATCCAGTGGCCCTGATTTTCCCTGCATGCTCCCACACATAAAGAGGGAGATTTCTATTGCCAGTGTGTGCATCTGAGTGTATCAGTCCTGTTCGTGGCATATCTGCCAGCCTCTTTCTGCCAATCAAACTGTGTAGTGTAATCCAGTGGGCCTGATTTTTCCCTGCATTCTCCCACACATAAAGAGGGAGATTTCTATTGCCAGTGTGTGCATCTGCGTGCGTCAGTCCTGTTCGTGGCATATCTGCCAGCCTCTTTCTGCCAATCAAACTGTGTAGTGTAATACAGAGGGCCTGATTTTTCCCTGCATTCTCCCACACATAAAGAGGGAGATTTCTATTGCCAGTGTGTGCATCTGCGTCACTCCTGTTAGTGGCATATCTGCCAGCCTCTTTCTGCAAATCAAACTGTGTAGTGGAATCCAGTGGGCCTGATTTTTCCCTGCATTCTCCCACACATAAAGAGGGAGATTTCTATTGCCAGTGTGTGCATCTGCGTGCATCACTCCTGTTAGTGGCATATCTGCCAGCCTCTTTCTGCCAATCAAACTGTGTAGTGTAATCCAGTGGGCCTGATTTTTCCTTGCATTCTCCCACACTTAAAGAGGGAGATTTCTATTGCCAGTGTGTGCATCTGCGTGCATCAGTCCTGTTAGTGGCATATCTGCCAGCCTCTTTCTGCCAATCAAACTGTGTAGTGTAATCCAGTGGGCCTGATTTTCCCTGCATTCTCCCACACATAAAGAGGGAGATTTCTATTGCCAGTGTGTGCATCTGCGTCACTCCTGTTAGTGGCATATCTGCCAGCCTCTTTCTGCCAATCAAACTGTGTAGTGTAATCCAGTGGGCCTGATTTTTCCCTGCATTCTCCCACACATAAAGAGGGAGATTTCTCTTGCCAGTGTGTGCATCTGCGTCACTCCTGTTAGTGGCATATCTGCCAGCCTCTTTCTGCCAATCAAACTGTGTAGTGTAAACCAGTGGGCCTGATTTTTCCCTGCATTCTCCCACACATAGAGGGAGATTTCTATAGCCAGTGTCTGCATCTGCGTGCGTCAGTCCTGTTCGTGGCATATCAGCCAGCCTCTTTCTGCCAATCAAACTGTGTAGTGTAATACAGAGGGCCTGATTTTTCCCTGCATCCTCCCACACATAAAGAGGGAGATTTCTATTGCCAGTGTGTGCATCTGCGTCACTCCTGTTAGTGGCATATCTGCCAGCCTCTTTCTGCAAATCAAACTGTGTAGTGGAATCCAGTGGGCCTGATTTTTCCCTGCATTCTCCCACACATAAAGAGGGAGATTTCTATTGCCAGTGTGTGCATCTGCGTGCATCACTCCTGTTAGTGGCATATCTGCCAGCCTCTTTCTGCCAATCAAACTGTGTAGTGTAATCCAGTGGGCCTGATTTTTCCTTGCATTCTCCCACACTTAAAGAGGGAGATTTCTATTGCCAGTGTGTGCATCTGCGTGCACCACTCCTGTTAGTGGCATATCTGCCAGCCTCTTTCTGCCAATCAAACTGTGTAGTGTAATCCAGTGGGCCTGATTTTTCCCTGCATTCTCCCACACATAAAGAGGGAGATTTCTATTGCCAGTGTGTGCATCTGCGTGCATCACTCCTGTTAGTGGCATATCTGCCAGCCTCTTTCTGCCAATCAAACTGTGTAGTGTAATCCAGTGGGCCTGATTTTTCCCTGCATTCTCCCACACATAAAGAGGGAGATTTCTATTGCCAGTGAGTGCATCTGCGTGCATCACTCCTGTTAGTGGCATATCTGCCAGCCTCTTTCTGCCAATCAAACTGTGTAGTGTAATCCAGTGGGCCTGATTTTTCCTTGCATTCTCCCACACATAGAGGGAGATTGCTATAGCCAGTGTCTGCATCTGCGTGCGTCAGTCCTGTTCGTGGCATATCAGCCAGGATCTTTCTGCCAATCAAACTGTGTAGTGTAATACAGTGTGCCTGATTTTTCCCTGCATTCTCCCACACATAAAGAGGGAGATTTCTATTGCCAGTGTGTGCATCTGCGTCACTCCTGTTACTGGCATATCTGCCAGCCTCTTTCTGCCAATCAAACTGTGTAGTGTAATCCAGTGGGCCTGATTTTTCCCTGCATTCTCCCACACATAAAGAGGGAGATTTCTATTGCCAGTGTGTGCATCTGTGTCACTCCTGTTAGTGGCATATCTGCCAGCCTCTTTCTGCCAATCAAACTGTGCAGTGTAATCCAGTGGGCCTGATTTTTCCCTGCATTCTCCCACACATAAAAAGGGATATTTCTATTGCCAGTGTGTGCATCTGCGTCACTCCTCTTAGTGGCTTATCTGCCAGCCTCTTTCTGCCAATCAAACTGTGTAGTAGAATACAGAGGGCCTGATTTTTCCCTGCATTCTCCCACACATAAAGAGGGAGATTTCTATTGCCAGTGTGTGCATCTGCGTCACTCCTGTTAGTGGCATATCTGCCAGCCTCTATCTGCCAATCAAACTGTGTAGTGTAATACAGAGGGCCTGATTTTTCCCTGCATTCTCCCACACATAAAGAGGGAGATTTCTATTGCCAGTGTGTGTATCTGCGTGCATCAGTCCTGTTCGTGGCATATCTGCCAGCCTCTTTCTGCCAATCAAACTGTGTAGTGTAATCCAGTGGGCCTGATTCTTCCCTGCATTCTCCCACACATAGAGGGAGATTTCTATTGCCAGTGTGTGCATCTGCGTGCGTCAGTCCTGTTCGTGGCATATCTGCCAGCCTCTTTCTGCCAATCAAACTGTGTAGTGTAATACAGAGGGCCTGATTTTTCCCTGCATTCACCCACACATAAAGAGGGAGATTTCTATTGCCAGTGTGTGCATCTGCGTCACTCCTGTTAGTGGCATATCTGCCAGCCTCCTTCTGCAAATCAAACTGTGTAGTGTAATCCAGTGGGCCTGATTTTTCCCTGCATTCTCCCACACATAAAGAGGGAGATTTCTATTGCCAGTGTGTGCATCTGCGTCACTTCTGTTAGTGGCATATCTGCCAGCCTCTTTCTGCCAATCAAACTGTGTAGTGTAATCCAGTGGGCCTGATTTTTCCCTGCATTCACCCACACATAAAGAGGGAGATTTCTATTGCCAGTGTGTGCATCTTCGTCTCTCCTGTTAGTGGCATATCTGCCAGCCTCTTTCTGCCAATCAAACTGTGTAGTGTAATCCAGTGGGCCTGATTTTTCCCTGCATTCTCCCACACATAAAGACGGAGATTTCTATTGCCAGTGTGTGCATCTGCGTGCGTCAGTCCTGTTCGTGGCATATCTGCCAGCCTCTTTCTGCCAATCAAACTGTGTAGTGTAATACAGAGGGCCTGATTTTTCCCTGCATTCTCCCACACATAAAGAGGGAGATTTCTATTGTCAGTGTGTGCATCTGCGTCACTCCTGTTAGTGGCATATCTGCCAGCCTCTTTCTGCCAATCAATCTTTGTAGTGTAATACAGGGGGCCTGATTTTTCCCTGCATTCTCCCACACATAAAGAGGGAGATTTCTATTGCCAGTGTGTGTATCTGCGTCACTCCTGTTAGTGGCATATCTGCCAGCCTCTTTCTGCCAATCAAACTGTGTAGTGTCATCCAGTGGGCCTGATTTTTCCCTGCAGTCTCCCACACATAAAGAGGGAGAATTCTATTGCCAGTGTGTGCATCTGCGTCACTCCTGTTAATGGCATATCTGCCAGCCTCTTTCTGCCAATCAAACTGTGTAGTGTAATCCAGTGGGCCTGATTTTTCCCTGCATTCTCCCACACATAAAGAGGGACATTTCTATTGCCAGTGTGTGCATCTGCGTCACTCCTGTTAGTGGCATATCTGCCAGCCTCTTTCTGCCAATCAAACTGTGTAGTGTAATCCAGTGGGCCTGATTTTTCCCTGCATTCTCCCACACATAAAGAGGGAGATTTCTATTGCCAGTGTGTGCATCTGCGTGCGTCAGTCCTGTTCGTGGCATATCTGCCAGCCTCTTTCTGCCAATCAAACTGTGTAGTGTAATACAGAGGGCCTGATTTTTCCCTGCATTCTCCCACACATAAAGAGGGAGATTTCTATTGCCAGTGTGTGCATCTGCGTCACTCCTGTTAGTGGCATATCTGCCAGCCTCTTTCTGCAAATCAAACTGTGTAGTGGAATCCAGTGGGCCTGATTTTTCCCTGCATTCTCCCACACATAAAGAGGGAGATTTCTATTGCCAGTGTGTGCATCTGCGTGCATCACTCCTGTTAGTGGCATATCTGCCAGCCTCTTTCTGCCAATCAAACTGTGTAGTGTAATCCAGTGGGCCTGATTTTTCCTTGCATTCTCCCACACTTAAAGAGGGAGATTTCTATTGCCAGTGTGTGCATCTGCGTGCATCAGTCCTGTTAGTGGCATATCTGCCAGCCTCTTTCTGCCAATCAAACTGTGTAGTGTAATCCAGTGGGCCTGATTTTCCCTGCATTCTCCCACACATAAAGAGGGAGATTTCTATTGCCAGTGTGTGCATCTGCGTCACTCCTGTTAGTGGCATATCTGCCAGCCTCTTTCTGCCAATCAAACTGTGTAGTGTAATCCAGTGGGCCTGATTTTTCCCTGCATTCTCCCACACATAAAGAGGGAGATTTCTCTTGCCAGTGTGTGCATCTGCGTCACTCCTGTTAGTGGCATATCTGCCAGCCTCTTTCTGCCAATCAAACTGTGTAGTGTAAACCAGTGGGCCTGATTTTTCCCTGCATTCTCCCACACATAGAGGGAGATTTCTATAGCCAGTGTCTGCATCTGCGTGCGTCAGTCCTGTTCGTGGCATATCAGCCAGCCTCTTTCTGCCAATCAAACTGTGTAGTGTAATACAGAGGGCCTGATTTTTCCCTGCATCCTCCCACACATAAAGAGGGAGATTTCTATTGCCAGTGTGTGCATCTGCGTCACTCCTGTTAGTGGCATATCTGCCAGCCTCTTTCTGCAAATCAAACTGTGTAGTGGAATCCAGTGGGCCTGATTTTTCCCTGCATTCTCCCACACATAAAGAGGGAGATTTCTATTGCCAGTGTGTGCATCTGCGTGCATCACTCCTGTTAGTGGCATATCTGCCAGCCTCTTTCTGCCAATCAAACTGTGTAGTGTAATCCAGTGGGCCTGATTTTTCCTTGCATTCTCCCACACTTAAAGAGGGAGATTTCTATTGCCAGTGTGTGCATCTGCGTGCACCACTCCTGTTAGTGGCATATCTGCCAGCCTCTTTCTGCCAATCAAACTGTGTAGTGTAATCCAGTGGGCCTGATTTTTCCTGCATTCTCCCACACATAAAGAGGGAGATTTCTATTGCCAGTGTGTGCATCTGCGTCACTCCTGTTAGTGGCATATCTGCCAGCCTCTTTCTGCCAATCAAACTGTGTAGTGTAATACAGTGTGCCTGATTTTTCCCTGCATTCTCCCACACATAAAGAGGGAGATTTATATTGCCAGTGTGTGCATCTGCGTCACTCCTGTTAGTGGCATATCTGCCAGCCTCTTTCTGCCAATCAAACTGTGTAGTGTAATACAGAGGGCCTGATTTTTCCCTGCATTCTCCCACACATAAAGAGGGAGATTTCTATTGCCAGTGTGTGCATCTGCATCACTCCTGTTAGTGGCATATCTGCCAGCCTCTTTCTGCCAATCAAACTGTGTAGTGTAATCCAGTGGGCCTGATTTTTCCCTGCATTCTCCCACACATAAAGAGGGAGATTTCTCTTGCCAGTTTGTGCATCTGCGTCACTCCTGTTAGTGGCATATCTGCCAGCCTCTTTCTGCCAATCAAACTGTGTAGTGTAAACCAGTGGGCCTGATTTTTCCCTGCATTCTCCCACACATAGAGGGAGATTTCTATAGCCAGTGACTGCATCTGCGTGCGTCAGTCCTGTTCGTGGCATATCAGCCAGCCTCTTTCTGCCAATCAAACTGTGTAGTGTAATCCAGTGGGCCTGATTTTTCCCTGCATTCACCCACACATAAAGAGGGAGATTTCTATTGCCAGTGTGTGCATCTGCGTCACTCCTGTTAGTGGCATATCTGCCAGCCTCTTTCTGCCAATCAAACTGTGTAGTGTAATCCAGTAGCCCTGATTTTCCCTGCATGCTCCCAAACATAAAGAGGGAGATTTCTATTGCCAGTGTGTGCATCTGAGTGTATCAGTCCTGTTCGTGGCATATCTGCCAGCCTCTTTCTGCCAATCAAACTGTGTAGTGTAATCCAGTGGGCCTGATTTTTCCCTGCATTCTCCCACACATAAAGAGGGAGATTTCTATTGCCAGTGAGTGCATCTGCGTGCATCACTCCTGTTAGTGGCATATCTGCCAGCCTCTTTCTGCCAATCAAACTGTGTAGTGTAATCCAGTGGGCCTGATTTTTCCCTGCATTCTCCCACACATAAAGAGGGAGATTTCTATTGCCAGTGAGTGCATCTGCGTGCATCACTCCTGTTAGTGGCATATCTGCCAGCCTCTTTCTGCCAATCAAACTGTGTAGTGTAATCCAGTGGGCCTGATTTTTCCTTGCATTCTCCCACACATAGAGGGAGATTGCTATAGCCAGTGTCTGCATCTGCGTGCGTCAGTCCTGTTCGTGGCATATCAGCCAGGATCTTTCTGCCAATCAAACTGTGTAGTGTAATACAGTGTGCCTGATTTTTCCCTGCATTCTCCCACACATAAAGAGGGAGATTTCTATTGCCAGTGTGTGCATCTGCGTCACTCCTGTTACTGGCATATCTGCCAGCCTCTTTCTGCCAATCAAACTGTGTAGTGTAATCCAGTGGGCCTGATTTTTCCCTGCATTCTCCCACACATAAAGAGGGAGATTTCTATTGCCAGTGTGTGCATCTGTGTCACTCCTGTTAGTGGCATATCTGCCAGCCTCTTTCTGCCAATCAAACTGTGCAGTGTAATCCAGTGGGCCTGATTTTTCCCTGCATTCTCCCACACATAAAAAGGGATATTTCTATTGCCAGTGTGTGCATCTGCGTCACTCCTCTTAGTGGCATATCTGCCAGCCTCTTTCTGCCAATCAAACTGTGTAGTAGAATACAGAGGGCCTGATTTTTCCCTGCATTCTCCCACACATAAAGAGGGAGATTTCTATTGCCAGTGTGTGCATCTGCGTCACTCCTGTTAGTGGCATATCTGCCAGCCTCTATCTGCCAATCAAACTGTGTAGTGTAATACAGAGGGCCTGATTTTTCCCTGCATTCTCCCACACATAAAGAGGGAGATTTCTATTGCCAGTGTGTGTATCTGCGTGCATCAGTCCTGTTCGTGGCATATCTGCCAGCCTCTTTCTGCCAATCAAACTGTGTAGTGTAATCCAGTGGGCCTGATTCTTCCCTGCATTCTCCCACACATAGAGGGAGATTTCTATTGCCAGTGTGTGCATCTGCGTGCGTCAGTCCTGTTCGTGGCATATCTGCCAGCCTCTTTCTGCCAATCAAACTGTGTAGTGTAATACAGAGGGCCTGATTTTTCCCTGCATTCACCCACACATAAAGAGGGAGATTTCTATTGCCAGTGTGTGCATCTGCGTCACTCCTGTTAGTGGCATATCTGCCAGCCTCCTTCTGCAAATCAAACTGTGTAGTGTAATCCAGTGGGCCTGATTTTTCCCTGCATTCTCCCACACATAAAGAGGGAGATTTCTATTGCCAGTGTGTGCATCTGCGTCACTTCTGTTAGTGGCATATCTGCCAGCCTCTTTCTGCCAATCAAACTGTGTAGTGTAATCCAGTGGGCCTGATTTTTCCCTGCATTCACCCACACATAAAGAGGGAGATTTCTATTGCCAGTGTGTGCATCTTCGTCTCTCCTGTTAGTGGCATATCTGCCAGCCTCTTTCTGCCAATCAAACTGTGTAGTGTAATCCAGTGGGCCTGATTTTTCCCTGCATTCTCCCACACATAAAGACGGAGATTTCTATTGCCAGTGTGTGCATCTGCGTGCGTCAGTCCTGTTCGTGGCATATCTGCCAGCCTCTTTCTGCCAATCAAACTGTGTAGTGTAATACAGAGGGCCTGATTTTTCCCTGCATTCTCCCACACATAAAGAGGGAGATTTCTATTGTCAGTGTGTGCATCTGCGTCACTCCTGTTAGTGGCATATCTGCCAGCCTCTTTCTGCCAATCAATCTTTGTAGTGTAATACAGGGGGCCTGATTTTTCCCTGCATTCTCCCACACATAAAGAGGGAGATTTCTATTGCCAGTGTGTGTATCTGCGTCACTCCTGTTAGTGGCATATCTGCCAGCCTCTTTCTGCCAATCAAACTGTGTAGTGTCATCCAGTGGGCCTGATTTTTCCCTGCAGTCTCCCACACATAAAGAGGGAGAATTCTATTGCCAGTGTGTGCATCTGCGTCACTCCTGTTAATGGCATATCTGCCAGCCTCTTTCTGCCAATCAAACTGTGTAGTGTAATCCAGTGGGCCTGATTTTTCCCTGCATTCTCCCACACATAAAGAGGGACATTTCTATTGCCAGTGTGTGCATCTGCGTCACTCCTGTTAGTGGCATATCTGCCAGCCTCTTTCTGCCAATCAAATTGTGTAGTGTAATACAGTGTGCCTGATTTTTCCCTGCATTCTCCCACACATAAAGAGGGCGATTTCTATTGCCAGTGTGTGCATCTGCGTCACTCCTGTTAGTGGCATATCTGCCAGCCTCTTTCTGCCAATCAAACTGTGTAGTGTAATCCAGTGGGCCTGATTTTTCCCTGCATTCTCCCACACATAAAGAGGGAGATTTCTATTGCCAGTGTGTGCATCTGCGTCACTCCTGTTAGTGGCATATCTGCCAGCCTCTTTCTGCCAATCAAACTGTGTAGTGTAATCCAGTGGGCCTGATTTTTCCCTGCATTCTCCCACACATAAAGAGGAAGATTTCTATTGCCAGTGGGTGCATCTGCGTGCGTCACTCCTGTTAGTGGCATATCTGCCATCCTCTTTCTGCCAATCAAACTGTGTAGTGTAATCCAGTGGGCCTGATTTTTCCCTGCATTCTCCCACACATAAAGAGGAAGATTTCTATTGCCAGTGTGTGCATCTTCGTCTCTCCTGTTAGTGGCATATCTGCCAGCCTCTTTCTACCAATCAAACTGTGTAGTGTAATCCAGTGGGCCTGATTTTTCCCTGCATTCTCCCAAACATAAAGAGGGAGATTTCTATTGCCAGTTTGTGCATCTGCGTGCGTCAGTCCTGTTCGTGGCATATCTGCCAGCCTCTTTCTGCCAATCAAACTGTGTAGTGTAATCCAGTGGGCCTGATTTTTCCCTGCATTCTCCCACACATAAAGAGGGAGATTTCTATTGCCAGTGTGTGCATCTACGTCACTCCTGTTAGTGGCATATCTGCCAGCCTCTTTCTGCAAATCAAACTGTGTAGTGTAATCCAGTGGGCCTGATTTTTCCCTGCATTCTCCCACACATAAAGAGGGAGATTTCTATTGCCAGTGTGTGCATCTGCGTCACTCCTGTTAGTGGCATATCTGCCAGCCTCTTTCTGCCAATCAAACTGTGTAGTGTAATACAGAGGGCCTGATTTTTCCCTGCATTCTCCCACACATAAAGAGGGAGATTTCTATTGCCAGTGTGTGTATCTGCATCACTCCTGTTAGTGGCATATCTGCCAGCCTCTTTCTGCCAATCAAACTGTGTAGTGTAATACAGTGTGCCTGATTTTTCCCTGCATTCTCCCACACATAAAGAGGGAGATTTCTATTGCCAGTGTGTGCACCTGCGTCACTCCTGTTAGTGGCATATCTGCCAGCCTCTTTCTGCCAATCAAACTTTGTAGTGTAATACAGAGGGCCTGATTTTTCCCTGCATTCTCCCACACATAAAGAGGGAGATTTCTATTGCCAGTGTGTGCATCTCCGTGCATCAGTCCTGTTCGTGGCATATCTGCCAGCCTGTTTCTGCCAATCAAACTGTGTAGTGTAATCCAGTGGGCCTGATTTTTCCCTGCATTCTCCCACACATAAAGAGGAAGATTTCTATTGCCAGTGTGTGCATCTTCGTCTCTCCTGTTAGTGGCATATCTACCAGCCTCTTTCTGCCAATCAAACTGTGTAGTGTAATCCAGTGGGCCTGATTTTTCCCTGCATTCTCCCACACATAAAGAGGGAGATTTCTATTGCCAGTGTGTGCATCTGTGTCACTCCTGTTAGTGGCATATCTGCCAGCCTCTTTCTGCCAATCAAACTGTGCAGTGTAATCCAGTGGGCCTGATTTTTCCCTGCATTCTCCCACACATAAAAAGGGATATTTCTATTGCCAGTGTGTGCATCTGCGTCACTCCTCTTAGTGGCATATCTGCCAGCCTCTTTCTGCCAATCAAACTGTGTAGTAGAATACAGAGGGCCTGATTTTTCCCTGCATTCTCCCACACATAAAGAGGGAGATTTCTATTGCCAGTGTGTGCATCTGCGTCACTCCTGTTAGTGGCATATCTGCCAGCCTCTTTCTGCCAATCAAACTGTGTAGTGTAATACAGAGGGCCTGATTTTTCCCTGCATTCTCCCACACATAAAGAGGGAGATTTCTATTGCCAGTGTGTGTATCTGCGTGCATCAGTCCTGTTCGTGGCATATCTGCCAGCCTCTTTCTGCCAATCAAACTGTGTAGTGTAATCCAGTGGGCCTGATTCTTCCCTGCATTCTCCCACACATAGAGGGAGATTTCTATTGCCAGTGTGTGCATCTGCGTCACTCCTGTTAGTGGCATATCTGCCAGCCTCCTTCTGCAAATCAAACTGTGTAGTGTAATCCAGTGGGCCTGATTTTTCCCTGCATTCTCCCACACATAAAGAGGGAGATTTCTATTGCCAGTGTGTGCATCTGCGTCACTTCTGTTAGTGGCATATCTGCCAGCCTCTTTCTGCCAATCAAACTGTGTAGTGTAATCCAGTGGGCCTGATTTTTCCCTGCATTCACCCACACATAAAGAGGGAGATTTCTATTGCCAGTGTGTGCATCTTCGTCTCTCCTGTTAGTGGCATATCTGCCAGCCTCTTTCTGCCAATCAAACTGTGTAGTGTAATCCAGTGGGCCTGATTTTTCCCTGCATTCTCCCACACATAAAGACGGAGATTTCTATTGCCAGTGTGTGCATCTGCGTGCGTCAGTCCTGTTCGTGGCATATCTGCCAGCCTCTTTCTGCCAATCAAACTGTGTAGTGTAATACAGAGGGCCTGATTTTTCCCTGCATTCTCCCACACATAAAGAGGGAGATTTCTATTGTCAGTGTGTGCATCTGCGTCACTCCTGTTAGTGGCATATCTGCCAGCCTCTTTCTGCCAATCAATCTTTGTAGTGTAATACAGGGGGCCTGATTTTTCCCTGCATTCTCCCACACATAAAGAGGGAGATTTCTATTGCCAGTGTGTGTATCTGCGTCACTCCTGTTAGTGGCATATCTGCCAGCCTCTTTCTGCCAATCAAACTGTGTAGTGTCATCCAGTGGGCCTGATTTTTCCCTGCAGTCTCCCACACATAAAGAGGGAGAATTCTATTGCCAGTGTGTGCATCTGCGTCACTCCTGTTAATGGCATATCTGCCAGCCTCTTTCTGCCAATCAAACTGTGTAGTGTAATCCAGTGGGCCTGATTTTTCCCTGCATTCTCCCACACATAAAGAGGGACATTTCTATTGCCAGTGTGTGCATCTGCGTCACTCCTGTTAGTGGCATATCTGCCAGCCTCTTTCTGCCAATCAAATTGTGTAGTGTAATACAGTGTGCCTGATTTTTCCCTGCATTCTCCCACACATAAAGAGGGCGATTTCTATTGCCAGTGTGTGCATCTGCGTCACTCCTGTTAGTGGCATATCTGCCAGCCTCTTTCTGCCAATCAAACTGTGTAGTGTAATCCAGTGGGCCTGATTTTTCCCTGCATTCTCCCACACATAAAGAGGGAGATTTCTATTGCCAGTGTGTGCATCTGCGTCACTCCTGTTAGTGGCATATCTGCCAGCCTCTTTCTGCCAATCAAACTGTGTAGTGTAATCCAGTGGGCCTGATTTTTCCCTGCATTCTCCCACACATAAAGAGGAAGATTTCTATTGCCAGTGGGTGCATCTGCGTGCGTCACTCCTGTTAGTGGCATATCTGCCATCCTCTTTCTGCCAATCAAACTGTGTAGTGTAATCCAGTGGGCCTGATTTTTCCCTGCATTCTCCCACACATAAAGAGGAAGATTTCTATTGCCAGTGTGTGCATCTTCGTCTCTCCTGTTAGTGGCATATCTGCCAGCCTCTTTCTACCAATCAAACTGTGTAGTGTAATCCAGTGGGCCTGATTTTTCCCTGCATTCTCCCAAACATAAAGAGGGAGATTTCTATTGCCAGTTTGTGCATCTGCGTGCGTCAGTCCTGTTCGTGGCATATCTGCCAGCCTCTTTCTGCCAATCAAACTGTGTAGTGTAATCCAGTGGGCCTGATTTTTCCCTGCATTCTCCCACACATAAAGAGGGAGATTTCTATTGCCAGTGTGTGCATCTACGTCACTCCTGTTAGTGGCATATCTGCCAGCCTCTTTCTGCAAACCAAACTGTGTAGTGTAATCCAGTGGGCCTGATTTTTCCCTGCATTCTCCCACACATAAAGAGGGAGATTTCTATTGCCAGTGTGTGCATCTGCGTCACTCCTGTTAGTGGCATATCTGCCAGCCTCTTTCTGCCAATCAAACTGTGTAGTGTAATACAGAGGGCCTGATTTTTCCCTGCATTCTCCCACACATAAAGAGGGAGATTTCTATTGCCAGTGTGTGTATCTGCATCACTCCTGTTAGTGGCATATCTGCCAGCCTCTTTCTGCCAATCAAACTGTGTAGTGTAATACAGTGTGCCTGATTTTTCCCTGCATTCTCCCACACATAAAGAGGGAGATTTCTATTGCCAGTGTGTGCACCTGCGTCACTCCTGTTAGTGGCATATCTGCCAGCCTCTTTCTGCCAATCAAACTTTGTAGTGTAATACAGAGGGCCTGATTTTTCCCTGCATTCTCCCACACATAAAGAGGGAGATTTCTATTGCCAGTGTGTGCATCTCCGTGCATCAGTCCTGTTCGTGGCATATCTGCCAGCCTGTTTCTGCCAATCAAACTGTGTAGTGTAATCCAGTGGGCCTGATTTTTCCCTGCATTCTCCCACACATAAAGAGGGAGATTTCTATTGCCAGTGTGTGCATCTGCGTGCGTCAGTCCTGTTCGTGGCATATCTGCCAGCCTCTTTCTGCCAATCAAACTGTGTAGTGTAATACAGAGGGCCTGATTTTTCCCTGCATTCTCCCACACATAAAGAGGGAGATTTCTATTGTCAGTGTGTGCATCTGCGTCACTCCTGTTAGTGGCATATCTGCAAGCCTCTTTCTGCCAATCAAACTTTGTAGTGTAATACAGAGGGCCTGATTTTTCCCTGCATTCTCCCACACATAAAGAGGGAGATTTCTATTGCCAATGTGTGTATCTGCATCACTCATGTTAGTGGCATATCTTCCAGCCTCTTTCTGCCAATTAAACTGTGTAGTGTAATCCAGTGGGCCTGATTTTTCCCTGCATTCTCCCACACATAAAGAGGGAGATTTCTATTGCCAATGTGTGCATCTGCGTGCGTCACTCCTGTTAGTGGCATATCTGCCAGCCTCTTTCTGCCAATCAAACTGTGTAGTGTAATCCAGTGGGCCTGATTTTTCCCTGCATTCTCCCACACATAGAGGGAGATTTCTATTGCCAGTGTGTGCATCTGCGTGCATCAGTCCTGTTAGTGGCATATCTGCCAGCCTCTTTCTGCCAGTCAAGCTGGGTAGTGTAATCCAGTGGGCCTGATTTTCCCTGCATTCTTCCACACATAAAGAGGGAGATTTCTATTGCCTGTGTGTGCATCTGCGTGCATCTGTCCTGTTCGTGGCATATCTGCCAGCCTCTTTCTGCCAATCAAACTGTGTAGTGTAATCCAGTGGGCCTGATTTTTCCCTGGATTCTCCCACACATAGAGGGAGATTTCTATTGCCAGTGTGTGCATCTGCGTGCATCAGTCTTGTTAGTGGCATATCTGCCAGCCTCTTTCTGCCAGTCAAGCTGGGTAGTGTAATCCAGTGGGCCTGATTTTCCCTGCATTCTTCCACACATAAAGAGGGAGTTTTCTATTGCCAGTGTGTGCATCTGCGTCACTCCTGTTAGTGGCATATCTGCCAGCCTCTTTCTGCCAATCAAACTGTGTAGTGTAATCCAGTGGGCCTGATTTTTCCCTGCATTCTCCCACACATAAAGAGGGAGATTTCTATTGCCAGTGTGTGCATCTGCGTGCGTCACTCCTGTTAGTGGCATATCTGCCAGCCTCTTTCTGCAAATCAAACTGTGTAGTGGAATCCAGTGGGCCTGATTTTTCCCTGCATTCTCCCACACATAAAGAGGGAGATTTATATTGCCAGTGTGTGCATCTGCGTCACTCCTGTTAGTGGCATATCTGCCAGCCTCTTTCTGCCAATCAAACTGTGTAGTGTAATACAGAGGGCCTGATTTTTCCCTGCATTCTCCCACACATAAAGAGGGAGATTTCTATTGCCAGTGTGTGCATCTGCGTCACTCCTGTTAGTGGCATATCTGCCAGCCTCTTTCCGCCAATCAAACTGTGTAGTGTAATCCAGTGGGCCTGATTTTTCCCTGCATTCTCCCACACATAAAGAGGGAGATTTCTCTTGCTAGTGTGTGCATCTGCTTCACTCCTGTTAGTGGCATATCTGCCAGCCTCTTTCTGCCAATCAAACTGTGTAGTGTAAACCAGTGGGCCTGATTTTTAAGTGCATTCTCCCACACATAGAGGGAGATTTCTATAGCCAGTGTCTGCATCTGCGTGCGTCAGTCCTGTTCGTGGCATATCAGCCAGGATCTTTCTGCCAATCAAACTGTGTAGTGTAATACAGTGTGCCTGATTTTTCCCTGCATTCTCCCACACATAAAGAGGGAGATTTCTATTGCCAGTGTGTGCATCTGCGTCACTCCTGTTACTGACATATCTGCCAGCCTCTTTCTGCCAATCAAACTGTGTAGTGTAATCCAGTGGGCCTGATTTTTCCCTGCATTCTCCCACACATAAAGAGGGAGATTTCTATTGCCAGTGTGTGCATCTGTGTCACTCCTGTTAGTGGCATATCTGCCAGCCTCTTTCTGCCAATCAAACTGTGCAGTGTAATCCAGTGGGCCTGATTTTTCCCTGCATTCTCCCACACATAAAAAGGGATATTTCTATTGCCAGTGTGTGCATCTGCGTCACTCCTCTTAGTGGCATATCTGCCAGCCTCTTTCTGCCAATCAAACTGTGTAGTAGAATACAGAGGGCATGATTTTTCCCTGCATTCTCCCACACATAAAGAGGGAGATTTCTATTGCCAGTGTGTGCATCTGCGTCACTCCTGTTAGTGGCATATCTGCCAGCCTCTTTCAGCCAGTCAAACTGTGTAGTGTAATACAGTGTGCCTGATTTTTCCCTGCATTCTCCCACACATAAAGAGGGAGATTTCTATTGCCAGTGTGTGCATCTGCATCACTCCTGTTAGTGGCATATCTGCCAGCCTCTTTCTGCCAATCAATCTGTGTAGTGTAATACAGTGTGCCTGATTTTTCCCTGCATTCTCCCACACATAAAGAGGGAGATTTCTATTGCCAGTGTGTGCATCTGCGTCACTCCTGTTAGTGGCATATCTGCCAGCCTCTTTCTGCCAATCAAACTGTGTAGTGTAATACAGAGGGCTTGATTTTTCCCTGCATTCTCCCACACATAAAGAGGGAGATTTCTATTGCCAGTGTGTGCATCTGCGTCACTCCTGTTCGTGGCATATCTGCCAGCCTCTTTCTGCCAATCAAACTGTGTAGTGTAATCCAGTGGGCCTGATTTTTCCCTGCATTCTCCCACACATAAAGAGGAAGATTTCTATTGCCAGTGTGTGCATCTTCGTCTCTCTTGTTAGTGGCATATCTGCCAGCCTCTTTCTGCCAATCAAACTGTGTAGTGTAATCCAGTGGGCCTGATTTTTCCCTGCATTCTCCCACACATAAAGAGGGAGATTTCTATTGCCAGTGTGTGCATCTGCGTGCGTCAGTCCTGTTCGTGGCATATCTGCCAGCCACTTTCTGCCAATCAAACTGTGTAGTGTAATACAGAGGGCCTGATTTTTCTCTTCATTCTCCCACACATAAAGAGGGAGATTTCTATTGCCAGTGGGTGTATCTGCATCACTCCTGTTAGTGGCATATCTTCAAGCCTCTTTCTGCCAATCAAACTGTGTAGTGTAATCCAGTGGGCTTGATTTTTCCCTGCATTCTCCCACACATAAAGAGGGAGATTTCTATTGCCAGTGTGTGCATCTGCATGCGTCACTCCTTTTAGTGGCATATCTGCCAGCCTCTTTCTGCCAATCAAACTGTGTAATGTAATCCAGTGGGCCTGATTTTCCCTGCATTCTCCCACACATAAAGAGGGAGATTTCTATTGCCAGTGTGTGCATCTGCGTCACTCCTGTTAGTGGCATATCTGCCAGCCTCTTTCTGCCAATCAAACTGTGTAGTGTAATCCAGTGGGCCTGATTTTTCCCTGCATTCTCCCACACATAAAATGGGAGATTTCTATTGCCAGTGGGTGCATCTGCGTGCGTCAGTCCTGTTCGTGGCATATCTGCCAGCCTCTTTCTGCCAATCAAACTGTGTAGTGTAATCCAGTGGGCCTGATTTTTCCCTGCATTCTCCCACACATAAAGAGGGAGATTTCTATTGCCAGTGTGTGCATCTGCGTCACTCCTGTTACTGACATATCTGCCAGCCTCTTTCTGCCAATCAAACTGTGTAGTGTAATCCAGTGGGCCTGATTTTTCCCTGCATTCTCCCACACATAAAGAGGGAGATTTCTATTGCCAGTGTGTGCATCTGTGTCACTCCTGTTAGTGGCATATCTGCCAGCCTCTTTCTGCCAATCAAACTGTGCAGTGTAATCCAGTGGGCCTGATTTTTCCCTGCATTCTCCCACACATAAAAAGGGATATTTCTATTGCCAGTGTGTGCATCTGCGTCACTCCTCTTAGTGGCATATCTGCCAGCCTCTTTCTGCCAATCAAACTGTGTAGTAGAATACAGAGGGCATGATTTTTCCCTGCATTCTCCCACACATAAAGAGGGAGATTTCTATTGCCAGTGTGTGCATCTGCGTCACTCCTGTTAGTGGCATATCTGCCAGCCTCTTTCAGCCAGTCAAACTGTGTAGTGTAATACAGTGTGCCTGATTTTTCCCTGCATTCTCCCACACATAAAGAGGGAGATTTCTATTGCCAGTGTGTGCATCTGCATCACTCCTGTTAGTGGCATATCTGCCAGCCTCTTTCTGCCAATCAATCTGTGTAGTGTAATACAGTGTGCCTGATTTTTCCCTGCATTCTCCCACACATAAAGAGGGAGATTTCTATTGCCAGTGTGTGCATCTGCGTCACTCCTGTTAGTGGCATATCTGCCAGCCTCTTTCTGCCAATCAAACTGTGTAGTGTAATACAGAGGGCTTGATTTTTCCCTGCATTCTCCCACACATAAAGAGGGAGATTTCTATTGCCAGTGTGTGCATCTGCGTCACTCCTGTTCGTGGCATATCTGCCAGCCTCTTTCTGCCAATCAAACTGTGTAGTGTAATCCAGTGGGCCTGATTTTTCCCTGCATTCTCCCACACATAAAGAGGAAGATTTCTATTGCCAGTGTGTGCATCTTCGTCTCTCTTGTTAGTGGCATATCTGCCAGCCTCTTTCTGCCAATCAAACTGTGTAGTGTAATCCAGTGGGCCTGATTTTTCCCTGCATTCTCCCACACATAAAGAGGGAGATTTCTATTGCCAGTGTGTGCATCTGCGTGCGTCAGTCCTGTTCGTGGCATATCTGCCAGCCACTTTCTGCCAATCAAACTGTGTAGTGTAATACAGAGGGCCTGATTTTTCTCTTCATTCTCCCACACATAAAGAGGGAGATTTCTATTGCCAGTGGGTGTATCTGCATCACTCCTGTTAGTGGCATATCTTCAAGCCTCTTTCTGCCAATCAAACTGTGTAGTGTAATCCAGTGGGCTTGATTTTTCCCTGCATTCTCCCACACATAAAGAGGGAGATTTCTATTGCCAGTGTGTGCATCTGCATGCGTCACTCCTTTTAGTGGCATATCTGCCAGCCTCTTTCTGCCAATCAAACTGTGTAATGTAATCCAGTGGGCCTGATTTTCCCTGCATTCTCCCACACATAAAGAGGGAGATTTCTATTGCCAGTGTGTGCATCTACGTCACTCCTGTTAGTGGCATATCTGCCAGCCTCTTTCTGCCAATCAAACTGTGTAGTGTAATCCAGTGGGCCTGATTTTTCCCTGCATTCTCCCACACATAAAATGGGAGATTTCTATTGCCAGTGGGTGCATCTGCGTGCGTCAGTCCTGTTCGTGGCATATCTGCCAGCCTCTTTCTGCCAATCAAACTGTGTAGTGTAATCCAGTGGGCCTGATTTTTCCCTGCATTCTCCCACACATAAAGAGGAAGATTTCTATTGCCAGTGTGTGCATCTTCGTCTCTCCTGTTAGTGGCATATCTGCCAGCCTCTTTCTACCAATCAAACTGTGTAGTGTAATCCTGTGGGCCTGATTTTTCCCTGCATTCTCCCACACATAAAGAGGGAGATTTCTATTGCCAGTGTGTGCATCTGCGTGCGTCAGTCCTGTTCCTGGCATATCTGCCAGCCTCTTTCTGCCAATCAAACTGTGTAGTGTAATCCAGTGGGCCTGATTTTTCCCTGCATTCTCCCACACATAAAGAGGGAGATTTCTATTGCCAGTGTGTGCATCTACGTCACTCCTGTTAGTGGCATATCTGCCAGCCTCTTTCTGCAAATCAAACTGTGTAGTGTAATCCAGTGGGCCTGATTTTTCCCTGCATTCTCCCACACATAAAGAGGGAGATTTCTATTGCCAGTGTGTGCATCTGCGTCACTCCTGTTAGTGGCATATCTGCCAGCCTCTTTCTGCCAATCAAACTGTGTAGTGTAATACAGAGGGCCTGATTTTTCCCTGCATTCTCCCACACATAAAGAGGGATATTTCTATTGCCAGTGTGTGCATCTGCGTGCGTCACTCCTGTTAGTGGCATATCTGCCAGCCTCTTTCTGCCAATCAAACTATGTAGTGTAATCCAGTGGGCCTGATTTTTCCCTGCATTCTCCTACACATAAAGAGGAAGATTTCTATTGCCAGTGTGTGCATCTTCGTCTCTCCTGTTAGTGGCATATCTGCCAGCCTCTTTCTGCCAATCAAACTGTGTAGTGTAATACAGTGTGCCTGATTTTTCGCTGCATTCTCCCACACATAAAGAGGGAGATTTCTATTGCCAGTGTGTGCACCTGCGTCACTCCTGTTAGTGGCATATCTGCCAGCCTCTTTCTGCCAATCAAACTGTGTAGTGTAATACAGAGGGCCTTATTTTTCCCTGCATTCTCCCACACATAAAGAGGGAGATTTCTATTGCCAGTGTGTGCATCTGCGTCACTCCTGTTAGTGGCAAATCTGCCAGCCTCTTTCTGCCAATCAAACTGTGTAGTGTAATCCAGTGGGCCTGATTTTTCCCTGCATTCTCCCACACATATAGAGGGAGATTTCTATTGCCAGTGTGTGCATCTCCGTGCATCAGTCCTGTTCGTGGCATATCTGCCAGCCTGTTTCTGCCAATCAAACTGTGTACTGTAATCCAGTGGGCCTGATTTTTCCCTGCATTCTCCCACACATAAAGAGGAAGATTTCCATTGCCAGTGTGTGCATCTTCGTCTCTCCTGTTAGTGGCATATCTGCCAGCCTCTTTCTGCCAATCAAACTGTGTACTGTAATCCAGTGGGCCTGATTTTTCCCTGCATTCTCCCACACATAGAGGGAGATTTCTATTGCCAGTGTGTGCATCTGCGTGCATCAGTCCTGTTAGTGGCATATCTGCCAGCCTCTTTCTGCCAGTCAAGCTGGGTAGTGTAATCCAGTGGGCCTGATTTTCCCTGCATTCTTCCACACATAAAGAGGGAGTTTTCTATTGCCAGTGTGTGCATCTGCGTCACTCCTGTTAGTGGCATATCTGCCAGCCTCTTTCTGCCAATCAAACTGTGTAGTGTAATCCAGTGGGCCTGATTTTTCCCTGCATTCTCCCACACATAAAGAGGGAGATTTCTATTGCCTGTGTGTGCATCTGCGTGCATCTGTCCTGTTCGTGGCATATCTGCCAGCCTCTTTCTGCCAATCAAACTGTGTAGTGTAATCCAGTGGGCCTGATTTTTCCCTGCATTCTCCCACACATAGAGGGAGATTTCTATTGCCAGTGTGTGCATCTGCGTGCATCAGTCTTGTTAGTGGCATATCTGCCAGCCTCTTTCTGCCAGTCAAGCTGGGTAGTGTAATCCAGTGGGCCTGATTTTCCCTGCATTCTTCCACACATAAAGAGGGAGATTTCTATTGCCTGTGTGTGCATCTGCGTGCATCTGTCCTGTTCGTGGCATATCTGCCAGCCTCTTTCTGCCAATCAAACTGTGTAGTGTAATCCAGTGGGCCTGATTTTTCCCTGCATTCTCCCACACATAGAGGGAGATTTCTATTGCCAGTGTGTGCATCTGCGTGCATCAGTCTTGTTAGTGGCATATCTGCCAGCCTCTTTCTGCCAGTCAAGCTGGGTAGTGTAATCCAGTGGGCCTGATTTTCCCTGCATTCTTCCACACATAAAGAGGGAGTTTTCTATTGCCAGTGTGTGCATCTGCGTCACTCCTGTTAGTGGCATATCTGCCAGCCTCTTTCTGCCAATCAAACTGTGTAGTGTAATCCAGTGGGCCTGATTTTTCCCTGCATTCTCCCACACATAAAGAGGGAGATTTCTATTGCCAGTGTGTGCATCTGCGTGCGTCACTCCTGTTAGTGGCATATCTGCCAGCCTCTTTCTGCAAATCAAACTGTGTAGTGGAATCCAGTGGGCCTGATTTTTCCCTGCATTCTCCCACACATAAAGAGGGAGATTTATATTGCCAGTGTGTGCATCTGCGTCACTCCTGTTAGTGGCATATCTGCCAGCCTCTTTCTGCCAATCAAACTGTGTAGTGTAATACAGAGGGCCTGATTTTTCCCTGCATTCTCCCACACATAAAGAGGGAGATTTCTATTGCCAGTGTGTGCATCTGCATCACTCCTGTTAGTGGCATATCTGCCAGCCTCTTTCCGCCAATCAAACTGTGTAGTGTAATCCAGTGGGCCTGATTTTTCCCTGCATTCTCCCACACATAAAAAGGGAGATTTCTCTTGCCAGTGTGTGCATCTGCTTCACTCCTGTTAGTGGCATATCTGCCAGCCTCTTTCTGCCAATCAAACTGTGTAGTGTAAACCAGTGGGCCTGATTTTTAAGTGCATTCTCCCACACATAGAGGGAGATTTCTATAGCCAGTGTCTGCATCTGCGTGCGTCAGTCCTGTTCGTGGCATATCAGCCAGGATCTTTCTGCCAATCAAACTGTGTAGTGTAATACAGTGTGCCTGATTTTTCCCTGCATTCTCCCACACATAAAGAGGGAGATTTCTATTGCCAGTGTGTGCATCTGCGTCACTCCTGTTACTGACATATCTGCCAGCCTCTTTCTGCCAATCAAACTGTGTAGTGTAATCCAGTGGGCCTGATTTTTCCCTGCATTCTCCCACACATAAAGAGGGAGATTTCTATTGCCAGTGTGTGCATCTGTGTCACTCCTGTTAGTGGCATATCTGCCAGCCTCTTTCTGCCAATCAAACTGTGTAGTGTAATCCAGTGGGCCTGATTTTTCCCTGCATTCTCCCACACATAAAAAGGGATATTTCTATTGCCAGTGTGTGCATCTGCGTCACTCCTCTTAGTGGCATATCTGCCAGCCTCTTTCTGCCAATCAAACTGTGTAGTAGAATACAGAGGGCATGATTTTTCCCTGCATTCTCCCACACATAAAGAGGGAGATTTCTATTGCCAGTGTGTGCATCTGCGTCACTCCTGTTAGTGGCATATCTGCCAGCCTCTTTCTGCCAATCAAATTGTGTAGTGTAATACAGTGTGCCTGATTTTTCCCTGCATTCTCCCACACATAAAGAGGGAGATTTCTATTGCCAGTGTGTGCATCTGCGTCACTCCTGTTAGTGGCATATCTGCCAGCCTCTTTCTGCCAGTCAAACTGTGTAGTGTAATACAGTGTGCCTGATTTTTCCCTGCATTCTCCCACACATAAAGAGGGAGATTTCTATTGCCAGTGTGTGCATCTGCATCACTCCTGTTAGTGGCATATCTGCCAGCCTCTTTCTGCCAATCAATCTGTGTAGTGTAATACAGTGTGCCTGATTTTTCCCTGCATTCTCCCACACATAAAGAGGGAGATTTCTATTGCCAGTGTGTGCATCTGCGTCACTCCTGTTAGTGGCATATCTGCCAGCCTCTTTCTGCCAATCAAACTGTGTAGTGTAATACAGAGGGCTTGATTTTTCCCTGCATTCTCCCACACATAAAGAGGGAGATTTCTATTGCCAGTGTGTGCATCTGCGTCACTCCTGTTCGTGGCATATCTGCCAGCCTCTTTCTGCCAATCAAACTGTGTAGTGTAATCCAGTGGGCCTGATTTTTCCCTGCATTCTCCCACACATAAAGAGGAAGATTTCTATTGCCAGTGTGTGCATCTTCGTCTCTCTTGTTAGTGGCATATCTGCCAGCCTCTTTCTGCCAGTCAAACTGTGTAGTGTAATCCAGTGGGCCTGATTTTTCCCTGCATTCTCCCACACATAAAGAGGGAGATTTCTATTGCCAGTGTGTGCATCTGCGTGCGTCAGTCCTGTTCGTGGCATATCTGCCAGCCACTTTCTGCCAATCAAACTGTGTAGTGTAATACAGAGGGCCTGATTTTTCTCTTCATTCTCCCACACATAAAGAGGGAGATTTCTATTGCCAGTGGGTGTATCTGCATCACTCCTGTTAGTGGCATATCTTCAAGCCTCTTTCTGCCAATCAAACTGTGTAGTGTAATCCAGTGGGCTTGATTTTTCCCTGCATTCTCCCACACATAAAGAGGGAGATTTCTATTGCCAGTGTGTGCATCTGCATGCGTCACTCCTTTTAGTGGCATATCTGCCAGCCTCTTTCTGCCAATCAAACTGTGTAATGTAATCCAGTGGGCCTGATTTTCCCTGCATTCTCCCACACATAAAGAGGGAGATTTCTATTGCCAGTGTGTGCATCTGCGTCACTCCTGTTAGTGGCATATCTGCCAGCCTCTTTCTGCCAATCAAACTGTGTAGTGTAATCCAGTGGGCCTGATTTTTCCCTGCATTCTCCCACACATAAAATGGGAGATTTCTATTGCCAGTGGGTGCATCTGCGTGCGTCAGTCCTGTTCGTGGCATATCTGCCAGCCTCTTTCTGCCAATCAAACTGTGTAGTGTAATCCAGTGGGCCTGATTTTTCCCTGCATTCTCCCACACATAAAGAGGAAGATTTCTATTGCCAGTGTGTGCATCTTCGTCTCTCCTGTTAGTGGCATATCTGCCAGCCTCTTTCTACCAATCAAACTGTGTAGTGTAATCCTGTGGGCCTGATTTTTCCCTGCATTCTCCCACACATAAAGAGGGAGATTTCTATTGCCAGTGTGTGCATCTGCGTGCGTCAGTCCTGTTCCTGGCATATCTGCCAGCCTCTTTCTGCCAATCAAACTGTGTAGTGTAATCCAGTGGGCCTGATTTTTCCCTGCATTCTCCCACACATAAAGAGGGAGATTTCTATTGCCAGTGTGTGCATCTACGTCACTCCTGTTAGTGGCATATCTGCCAGCCTCTTTCTGCAAATCAAACTGTGTAGTGTAATCCAGTGGGCCTGATTTTTCCCTGCATTCTCCCACACATAAAGAGGGAGATTTCTATTGCCAGTGTGTGCATCTGCGTCACTCCTGTTAGTGGCATATCTGCCAGCCTCTTTCTGCCAATCAAACTGTGTAGTGTAATACAGAGGGCCTGATTTTTCCCTGCATTCTCCCACACATAAAGAGGGAGATTTCTATTGCCAGTGTGTGTATCTGCATCACTCCTGTTAGTGGCATATCTGCCAGCCTCTTTCTGCCAATCAAACTGTGTAGTGTAATACAGTGTGCCTGATTTTTCGCTGCATTCTCCCACACATAAAGAGGGAGATTTCTATTGCCAGTGTGTGCACCTGCGTCACTCCTGTTAGTGGCATATCTGCCAGCCTCTTTCTGCCAATCAAACTGTGTAGTGTAATACAGAGGGCCTTATTTTTCCCTGCATTCTCCCACACATAAAGAGGGAGATTTCTATTGCCAGTGTGTGCATCTGCGTCACTCCTGTTAGTGGCAAATCTGCCAGCCTCTTTCTGCCAATCAAACTGTGTAGTGTAATCCAGTGGGCCTGATTTTTCCCTGCATTCTCCCACACATATAGAGGGAGATTTCTATTGCCAGTGTGTGCATCTCCGTGCATCAGTCCTGTTCGTGGCATATCTGCCAGCCTGTTTCTGCCAATCAAACTGTGTAGTGTAATCCAGTGGGCCTGATTTTTCCCTGCATTCTCCCACACATAAAGAGGAAGATTTCCATTGCCAGTGTGTGCATCTTCGTCTCTCCTGTTAGTGGCATATCTGCCAGCCTCTTTCTGCCAATCAAACTGTGTACTGTATTCCAGTGGGCCTGATTTTTCCCTGCATTCTCCCACACATAAAGAGGGAGATTTCTATTGCCAATGTGTGTATCTGCATCACTCATGTTAGTGGCATATCTTCCAGCCTCTTTCTGCCAATTAAACTGTGTAGTGTAATCCAGTGGGCCTGATTTTTCCCTGCATTCTCCCACACATAAAGAGGGAGATTTCTATTGCCAATGTGTGCATCTGCGTGCGTCACTCCTGTTAGTGGCATATCTGCCAGCCTCTTTCTGCCAATCAAACTGTGTAGTGTAATCCAGTGGGCCTGATTTTCCCTGCATTCTCCCACACATAAAGAGGGAGATTTCTATTGCCTGTGTGTGCATCTGCGTGCATCTGTCCTGTTCGTGGCATATCTGCCAGCCTCTTTCTGCCAATCAAACTGTGTAGTGTAATCCAGTGGGCCTGATTTTTCCCTGCATTCTCCCACACATAGAGGGAGATTTCTATTGCCAGTGTGTGCATCTGCGTGCATCAGTCCTGTTAGTGGCATATCTGCCAGCCTCTTTCTGCCAGTCAAGCTGGGTAGTGTAATCCAGTGGGCCTGATTTTCCCTGCATTCTTCCACACATAAAGAGGGAGTTTTCTATTGCCAGTGTGTGCATCTGCGTCACTCCTGTTAGTGGCATATCTGCCAGCCTCTTTCTGCAAATCAAACTGTGTAGAGGAATCCAGTGGGCCTGATTTTTCCCTGCATTCTCCCACACATAAAGAGGGAGATTTCTATTGCCAGTGTGTGCATCTGCGTCACTCCTGTTAGTGGCATATCTGCCAGCCTCTTTCTGCCAATCAAACTGTGTAGTGTAATACAGAGGGCCTGATTTTTCCCTGCATTCTCCCACACATAAAGAGGGAGATTTCTATTGCCAGTGTGTGTATCTGCGTGCATCAGTCCTGTTCGTGGCATATCTGCCAGCCTCTTTCTGCCAATCAAACTGTGTAGTGTAATCCAGTGGGCCTGATTCTTCCCTGCATTCTCCCACACATAAAGAGGGAGATTTCTATTGCCAGTGTGTGCATCTGCGTGCATCAGTCCTGTTCGTGGCATATCTGCCAGCCTCTTTCTGCCAATCAAACTGTGTAGTGTAATCCAGTGGGCCTGATTCTTCCCTGCATTCTCCCACACATAGAGGGAGATTTCTATTGCCAGTGTGTGCATCTGCGTGCGTCAGTCCTGTTCGTGGCATATCTGCCAGCCTCTTTCTGCCAATCAAACTGTGTAGTGTAATACAGAGGGCCTGATTTTTCCTTGCATTCACCCACACATAAAGAGGGAGATTTCTATTGCCAGTGTGTGCATCTGCGTCACTCCTGTTAGTGGCATATCTGCCAGCCTCCTTCTGCAAATCAAACTGTGTAGTGTAATCCAGTGGGCCTGATTTTTCCCTGCATTCTCCCACACATAAAGAGGGAGATTTCTATTGCCAGTGTGTGCATCTGCGTCACTTCTGTTAGTGGCATATCTGCCAGCCTCTTTCTGCCAATCAAACTGTGTAGTGTAATCCAGTGGGCCTGATTTTTCCCTGCATTCACCCACACATAAAGAGGGAGATTTCTATTGCCAGTGTGTGCATCTTCGTCTCTCCTGTTAGTGGCATATCTGCCAGCCTCTTTCTGCCAATCAAACTGTGTAGTGTAATCCAGTGGGCCTGATTTTTCCCTGCATTCTCCCACACATAAAGACGGAGATTTCTATTGCCAGTGTGTGCATCTGCGTGCGTCAGTCCTGTTCGTGGCATATCTGCCAGCCTCTTTCTGCCAATCAAACTGTGTAGTGTAATACAGAGGGCCTGATTTTTCCCTGCATTCTCCCACACATAAAGAGGGAGATTTCTATTGTCAGTGTGTGCATCTGCGTCACTACTGTTAGTGGCATATCTGCCAGCCTCTTTCTGCCAATCAATCTTTGTAGTGTAATACAGGGGGCCTGATTTTTCCCTGCATTCTCCCACACATAAAGAGGGAGATTTCTATTGCCAGTGTGTGTATCTGCATCACTCATGTTAGTGGCATAGATTCCAGCCTCTTTCTGCCAATCAAACTGTGTAGTGTAATCCAGTGGGCCTGATTTTTCCCTGCATTCTCCCACACATAAAGAGGGAGATTTCTATTGCCAATGTGTGCATCTGCGTGCGTCACTCCTGTTAGTGGCATATCTGCCAGCCTCTTTCTGCCAGTCAAGCTGGGTAGTGTAATCCAGTGGGCCTGATTTTCCCTGCATTCTCCCACACATAAAGAGGGAGATTTCTATTGCCAGTGTGTGCATCTGCGTCACTCCTGTTAGTGGCATATCTGCCAGCCTCTTTCTGCCAATCAAACTGTGTAGTGTAATCCAGTGGGCCTGATTTTTCCCTGCATTCTCCCACACATAAAGAGGGAGATTTCTATTGCCAGTGTGTGCATCTGCGTGCGTCACTCCTGTTAGTGGCATATCTGCCAGCCTCTTTCTACCAATCAAACTGTGTAGTGTAATCCAGTGGGCCTGATTTTTCCCTGCATTCTCCCACACATAAAGAGGGAGATTTCTATTGCCAGTGTGTGCATCTGCGTGCGTCAGTCCTGTTCCTGGCATATCTGCCAGCCTCTTTCTGCCAATCAAACTGTGTAGTGTAATCCAGTGGGCCTGATTTTTCCCTGCATTCTCCCACACATAAAGAGGGAGATTTCTATTGCCAGTGTGTGCATCTACGTCACTCCTGTTAGTGGCATATCTGCCAGCCTCTTTCTGCAAATCAAACTGTGTAGTGTAATCCAGTGGGCCTGATTTTTCCCTGCATTCTCCCACACATAAAGAGGGAGATTTCTATTGCCAGTGTGTGCATCTGCGTCACTCCTGTTAGTGGCATATCTGCCAGCCTCTTTCTGCCAATCAAACTGTGTAGTGTAATACAGAGGGCCTGATTTTTCCCTGCATTCTCCCACACATAAAGAGGGAGATTTCTATTGCCAGTGTGTGCATCTGCGTCACTCCTGTTAGTGGCATATCTGCCAGCCTCTTTCTGCCAATCAAATTGTGTAGTGTAATACAGTGTGCCTGATTTTTCCCTGCATTCTCCCACACATAAAGAGGGAGATTTCTATTGCCAGTGTGTGCATCTGCGTCACCCCTGTTCGTGGCATATCTGCCAGCCTCTTTCTGCCAATCAAACTTTGTAGTGTAATCCAGTGGGCCTGATTTTTCCCTGCATTCTCCCACACATAAAGAGGGAGATTTCTATTGCCAGTGTGTGCATCTGCGTCACTCCTGTTAGTGGCATATCTGCCAGCCTCTTTCTGCCAATGAAACTGTGTAGTGTAATACAGTGTTCCTGATGGGGAGGAGACTGTAGGACAGGAGACTACAATCTATTACTCCCTGCTAGGAGCAGCACCTGTCTTGTGAGCTCCAGGACTTCCAGCAGGAGGCCCAGAGTCTGCCTCTTTTCTCCCCAGGGAGAGGGAGGCTTCCTGGGAGGCCGGCATGGCTTCCCAGGCTTCTGTTCCCCGGTCTGTGCCGGCGGGGGACAGAGAGCAGCAGCAGCAACCGGCCCAAGAGGGACTGAGGAGGTCAGGACGGGTGAAGAAAACCTTACCCACCTACTCCAACCCTGAGACGGCTCATCGTCCGACCAGAGAGGGAGACAGGGGCACCCCAGGCCCCAGGAAGGAGAGCCCAGGAACATCCTGGGGGGAGAAGAGCTCCAGCGTGTCCACGAGTACCTTCTCCTCCCGAGTGGTCGCCATGCTACGTGAGTATGAGGACGCCGGCAAAGCACTGACCGGGCTGAAGGAGGAGCTGAGGGTAGCTCGGATCCTGAATACCCGAGCCTCTAACAAGGAGAGACCCGCGACCTCCCAGAGGTTCAGAGCCCTCAGAGATGAGGTGGTCCGGTTAGTGCTCCTCCGGGAGGGGATTGAGAAAAGCGCAGGTCCCTTCCTGGAGAGGTTTAAGAACCAGCGGCGGTTCTCAGAAATGAAGGGGTTAAATACCCCAGGAGAGCCGCCAGCCGGCGTCCTAAGCGACGAGGAGGAGGAGGACGAAGACGTGGCTGTAACTGGAGTCCTACAAGCTGGAACCAGCCGGGAGAGTGAGTCGCAGAGCCGACAACAGGGAAGCGGCCTCCCAGCACGGCAGAGGACTCCGACAGCACAGGCTGGAGTGTCAGCGGAGGAAGAGGAGGAGGGCGGTCTGCTACAGGAGATCGGGGACGGTGTGGGCAGACTCCATCCCTGCTCACTACGGCTGAGCCGGCCGACGCCGGGGCTGTGGGGGGCAGGTCCGAGGAACATGGTGCGGCGAAAGGGGGGTGCACTGTTGTGACAGGGGCGCAGTGCGCCTTAAAGGAGAACAGGCACGCAGCTGTGACAGGGGAGCAGCGAGTCCAAAAAGGACAGAAAAAGGATAAATCATCTGCAGGGAACACGAGGCGCCCTGCTGCGACAGGGGGACAGAGTGCTCCAGCACCCCAGCATGACACCAGGACCCCGAAGTCTGTGGGTGCGGGGCAGGCGGCGCCCCCCAACAAGCAGCGGGCCCAAAATAATAAAGTACAAACTGCTGCAGTGGGGGGGCAAGGCGCTCCAAAGACACAACAGAGAGTCAGCACCAATCAAGGGAAATCGGGTGTGGTGCTGCACCCCTCCCCCGGTCCAGCAGGTGTGAGTGCAGAGAAGCTAGCAGACACAAGTGAGGAAGGAATGGATGTGACTGTGGCAGGTGCAGAGAACACTGGGACAAATGGTGGTGACAATACAGGTAATAAAGTGACGGGAAGTGGTGGCAGTGGTAAGGGGAATGAAAGGAGCTGTGCAGGAAATGATGGTAGTAGTGGAGTGAATGGTGGGAGTAGTGACGTTGCCAATGATGGGAGTAGTGGTGGAGTGAATGAGGAGAGCATTACTGGTGTTGGTGGAGGGGAAGCAGGTAGTGGTCCCACTGCCCTCCCAGCGGTGGCGGGGGCTTCGGCCCCAAGCTATTCAGCAGCTGTCACTGCTGGGGGTAGTAGTGCGCCCTTGTCTGGTGACCCTGAGGATGGTGACTTGCAACAGCGCTTCCTGGACGCCCTGAGGAGAGGGGAGAGTTCCATCAATGTAGAGGGGAGGGAGGTTGATCTGTCTTTCTGGATAGAGAGACACGGTCTTTCCGCCTTCCGAGATAGAGGGGCAGAGACTGTCTGGTCTCTGCCGACACCGGGGCAGAGGAGCAACCGTAGGAACGTGGCCCGTCTCCAGTGGGTAAGCAAGGATGCCTGTCCTGATCGGTCAAAGGTTGCTGAGCTCCTGCTGGGGATGGGCTTCGTGGCATATGACATCTTCGCCTTGATCCATCCCTATGGGACCTCCTACTTCGATGTCAGCTTCGTGAGACCGGAGGGCCTTGAGCTTTTCTGGTCTCGCCACGAGCTGGCTCGGGGTCGCCCCGAATGGCAGGGTTTCCTCGCTGTAGCAATATCCCGCCAGAACTCGGTCAGGAAGGTGACCGTTTTGACCAGTAACGAGTCACTTTCCTGTGTTGACATCTCCACCTGGGTTGGACGATACGGCGACATCGTCGGTATTCCCGAGAAGACCCTCGATGAGCATGGTATCTGGTCAGGAGCCTGGACCTTCATGGTGAAATTGAAGGTTTCAGGAAACACCGTTACCCATATCCCTTCCTCAACATTTTTGGGGAGGGACAGGATCTTGATTTTCTACCGGGGGCAGCCTAAGGTCTGTCACAGGTGCGGCAGCCCCCCACACTTCAGTGCGCAGTGTACCACCCAGAAATGCGCACTGTGTGGGGACCTCGGCCATCTTGCTGCTACCTGTGGCAGGATTAGGTGTAACCTGTGTGGTGACCTCGGTCACCCGTTCAGTCGCTGTCCGCGTTCCTTTGCCAATGCGGTCCTGAAAGCGGCGAGTGCGGGACAGGCGAAAGCCGGGACTAATCTCGCCGGTGAAGGGACCAGCAGAGGCGGAGGAGGCAGGGAACTGGTGAGGAGCAGGCTGCCGCCATCCAATATCAGGCGGCAGGAGCAGCGCCATGGGAAAAGGGGGCAGGGAGTAATGACCCTAAACTCTGACCCGGGTGCTTCACTTGCAGCTGAGGATCCTAAAGACAGCGAATTGAGCGAGGAAGTCAAGAGACTTGAAAGGGAGGAGCAAAAGGATGCCATGTCTGCCCAAGAACCTTCATCCGGTGACAGTCTGGATGAGGGAGAGGGGGAGTGGTCACAGCAAAAGAAAAAGGGTAACAGGAAAACAACTAAGGATAAGAGGGGGTCCGGGCCTCGAGCCTCCTTGTTGTGGATTCTGTTTGTGGGCTCCCTCTGGTGGTTACTGCTGGTACTGGGTGACTTTGGTGGGTTGCGGCCTTTGGTTTCCACCTGTCCATCAGAGGCTGGGTGTTTCCTATTTTACCTGGCCTTTCTGTCATTTCCTTGCCGGCTATCAATGTATTCAGATGTGCTCTGTTTTGTTCCTGCCTACCTGCTCCCAGATCTTTCAGGATAAGCTAAGTGCTGATTTTCAGTTGTTTGGTTTTTTGTCCAGCTTGCTTATTATGTCTCTATGCTAGCTGGTAGCTCTAGTGGACTGAGGTTCTCCCCATGTGCCATGAGTTGGCACATGGGTTCTTGTAATCTCAGGATGGTTTTTTGATTAGGGTTTTTTGCTGACCGCTCAGACCCCTTTTGTATCGTTCTGCTTTCTAGTTTACAGCGGGCCTCTATTTGCTAAACCTATATATATCATCTCTATGTGTGTGCCTTCCTCTCATTTCACCGTCAATACATGTGGGGGGCAACTATACCTTTTGGGGTTCGTTCCTCTGGAGGCAAGTGAGGTCTTTATTTTCTCTGCAGTACTAGTTAGCTCTTAGGCTGGTGCGTGGCGTCTAGAACCAACGTAGGCACGCTCCCTGGCTATCTCTAGTTGCGTTTGTCAGGCGTAGGGCAGCGGTCAGCCCAGGTTCCATCACCCTAGAGCTCGTCCGTTATATATTTGTACCTTGCTTGTCCTGTGCTATCCCTAGCCATTGGGATTCATGACAGTATAGCCGGACACAAAGTGTTAATTGTTTGGGCTGAAGCAGGAGAATAAGAAGTGTTTAAGGGAAATTTATTTTTTTTTTTTTCCCTTCAGAGTTTTGCTGCCTAGCCCTTAATTGCTGTCTAGCTGCTTCTTACCTCCTCTTAACCCTTGAATGGCTCTGATCTTAGCTGTTTAACATGGATGTCCAGAGTTTGGCTTCCAGCCTGAGTAATCTCGCGGCAAAAGTTCAAAACATACAGGATTTTGTTGTTCACACTCCCATGTCTGAACCTAGAATTCCTATTCCAGAGTTCTTCTCTGGAGATAGATCTACCTTCCTGAATTTCAGGAACAATTGTAAATTGTTTCTTTCTTTAAAATCTCGCTCCTCTGGAGACCCTGCTCAACAGGTCAGGATTGTAATATCTTTCCTGCGGGGCGACCCTCAGAATTGGGCATTTGCATTGGCACCAGGGGATCCTGCATTGCTCAGTGTGGATGCGTTTTTTCTGGCATTGGGATTGCTCTATGAGGAACCCAACCTGGAGATTCAGGCTGAAAAGGCTTTGTTAGCCCTCTCTCAGGGGCATGATGAAGCGGAAATATATTGTCAAAAATTTCGGAAATGGTCGGTGCTTACTCAGTGGAATGAGTGCGCCCTGGCTGCAAACTTCAGAAATGGTCTTTCTGAGGCCATTAAGGATATTATGGTGGGGTTCCCTACACCTACAGGTCTGAATGAGTCTATGGCTATGGCCATACAGATTGATCGGCGTTTGCGGGAGCGCAAACCCGTGCACCAGTTGGCGGTGTCTTCTGAACAGGCACCTGAGACTATGCAATGTGATAGAATTCAGTCCAGAAGTGAACGGCAAAATTATAGGCGGAAAAATGGATTGTGTTTTTATTGTGGTGATTCAGCTCATGTTATATCAGCATGCTCTAAACGCACAAAAAAGCTTGATAAATCTTTTGCCATTGGTACTCTGCAGCCTAAGATCATTTTGTCTGTGACTCTGATTTTTTCACTGTCTTCCATTTCCGTTGATGCCTATGTGGATTCGGGCGCTGCCCTGAGTCTTATGGATTGGTCATTTGCTAAACGCTGCGGTTTTAGTCTGGAGCCTCTGGAAGTTCCTATTCCTCTGAAGGGAATTGACTCTACACCATTGGCTATGAATAAACCGCAGTATTGGACACAAGTGACCATGCGCATGACTCCCGTTCATCAGGAGGTGATTCGCTTCCTTGTACTGTATAATTTACATGATGTACTAGTGCTGGGGCTGCCATGGTTACAAACTCATAATCCTGTCCTGGACTGGAAAATAATGTCTGTGTTAAGCTGGGGATGTCAGGGGGTTCATGATCATGCACCTCCGATTTCAATCGCTTCATCTACTCCTTCTGAGATCCCTGAGTTTTTGTCTGACTATAGGGATGTTTTTGAGGAGCCTAAGCTCAATTCGCTCCCTCCTCATAGAGATTGTGACTGTGCTATAGAATTGATTCCTGGCAGTAAGTTCCCTAAGGGTCGTTTATTTAATCTGTCACTGCCAGAGCATACTGCTATGCGGAATTATATTAAGGAGTCCTTGGAAAAGGGACATATTCGTCCATCTTCGTCCCCTCTGGGAGCAGGTTTTTTTTTCGTGGCAAAAAAAGATGGTTCCCTGAGGCCTTGTATAGATTATCGCCTTCTGAATAAGATTACAGTCAAATATCAGTATCCATTGCCATTATTGACTGACTTGTTTGCTCGCATTAAGGGGGCTAGGTGGTTCACTAAGATAGATCTTCGCGGTGCGTATAATCTGGTGCGGATAAAACAAGGTGATGAGTGGAAAACCGCATTTAATACGCCTGAGGGCCATTTTGAGTATTTGGTAATGCCTTTTGGACTCTCCAATGCTCCGTCAGTCTTTCAGTCCTTTATGCACAATATTTTCTGTGAATATCTGGATAAGTTTATGATTGTGTATTTGGATGATATTTTGGTGTTTTCTGATGACTGGGAGTCTCATGTTCTACAGGTCAGGAAGGTGTTTCAGGTTCTGCGGGCCAATTCTCTGTTTGTGAAGGGCTCAAAGTGTCTCTTCGGAGTCCAGAAGATTTCTTTTTTGGGGTACATTTTTTCTCCTTCTACTATTGAGATGGATCCCGTCAAGGTTCAGGCAATTTGTGACTGGACACAACCTACATCTGTTAAGAGCCTACAGAAGTTCTTGGGGTTTGCTAATTTTTATCGTCGGTTCATTGCAAATTTTTCCAGTATTGTTAAACCTTTGACTGATTTGACTAAAAAGGGTGCTGATGTTGCTAATTGGTCTCCTGCGGCTGTGGGGGCCTTTCAGGAACTTAAGCGCCGGTTTTCTTCTGCTCCTGTGTTGTGTCATGTCAACCAGATGTTTCACTTCCTTTTCAGGTTGAGGTTGATGCTTCCGAGATTGGAGCGGGGGCGGTTTTGTCACAGAGAAGTTCTGATGGCTCGGTGATGAAGCCATGTGCATTCTTCTCTAGAAAATTCTCGCCCGCCGAGCGCAATTATGATGTGGGTAATCGGGAGCTTTTGGCCATGAAGTGGGCATTTGAGGAGTGGCGTCATTGGCTTGAGGGTGCTAAACATCGTGTGGTGGTCTTGACTGATCACAAGAATCTCATTTACCTTGAGTCTGCCAGGCGTTTGAATCCTAGACAGGCTCGTTGGTCGTTGTTTTTTTTCTTGTTTCAATTTCGTGGTTTCATACCTGCCAGGTTCAAAGAATGTGAAGGCAGATGCTCTTTCCAGGAGTTTTGTGCCTGACTCTCCTGGAGATTCTGGGCCTACTGGTATCCTTAGGGATGGGGTAATATTGTCCGCCGTATCCCCAGACTTGCGACGTGCATTGCAGGAGTTTCAGGTGGATAAACCGGATCGTTGTCCACCAGAAAGACTGTTTGTTCCGGATGATTGGACCAGTAGAGTCATCTTTGAGGTCCATTCTTCTGTGTTGGCTGGTCATCCTGGAATATTTGGTACTAGAGACTTGGTGGCCAGGTCTTTTTGGTGGCCTTCCTTGTCTAGGGATGTGCGTACCTTTGTGCAGTCTTGTGAAGTGTGTGCTCGAGCTAAGCCTTGCTGTTCTCGGGCCAGTGGGTTGTTGTTATCCTTGCCCATCCCGAAGAGGCCTTGGACGCACATTTCCATGGATTTTATTTCTGATCTCCCGGTTTCACAGAAAATGTCCGTTATCTGGGTTGTGTGTGACCGCTTTTCTAAGATGGTTCATTTGGTGCCCTTGCCTAAGTTGCCTTCCTCCTCTGAGTTGGTCCCTTTATTTTTTCAGAACGTGGTTCATTTGCATGGGATTCCGGAGAATATCGTTTCTGACAGGGGATCCCAGTTTGTGTCTAGATTTTGGCGGACATTTTGTGCCAAGATGGGCATTGATTTGTCTTTCTCGTCTGCATTCCATCCTCAGACGAATGGCCAGACGGAGCGAACTAATCAGACCTTGGAAACTTATTTGAGGTGTTTTGTTTCTGCTGACCAAGATGACTGGGTTGCTTTTTTGCCACTGGCCGAATTTGCTCTTAATAATCGGGCTAGTTCTGCCACGTTGGTCTCTCCTTTTTTTTGTAATTCGGGGTTTCATCCTCGTTTTTCCTCTGGTCAGGTGGAGTCTTCGGATTGTCCTGGAGTGGACGTGGTGGTGGACAGGCTACATCAAATTTGGAATCAGGTGGTGGACAATTTGAAGTTATCTCAGGAGAAGACTCAGCAGTTTGCTAATCGCCGTCGCCGCGTGGGTCCCCGACTTCTTGTTGGGGATTTGGTGTGGTTGTCTTCTCGTTTTGTCCCTATGAAGGTCTCTTCTCCTAAGTTCAAGCCTCGGTTCATCGGTCCTTATAGGATCTCGGAGATTCTTAACCCTGTATCTTTTCGTTTGGATCTCCCAGCATCGTTTGCTATTCATAATGTGTTCCATCGGTCGTTGTTGCGGAGGTATGAGGTGCCCGTTGTTCCTTCGGTTGAGCCTCCTGCTCCGGTGCTGGTGGAGGGAGAATTGGAGTATGTTGTTGAGAAGATCTTGGATTCTCGTGTTTCCAGACGCAAACTCCAGTATTTGGTTAAGTGGAAGGGTTATGGTCAGGAGGATAATTCCTGGGTGGTCGCCTCCGATGTTCATGCGACTGATTTGGTCCGCGCCTTCCATAGAGCTCACCCTGATCGCCCTGGGGGTTCTCGTGAGGGTTCGGTGACCCCTCCTCAAGGGGGGGGTACTGTTGTGGATTCTGTTTGTGGGCTCCCTCTGGTGGTTACTGCTGGTACTGGGTGACTTTGGTGGGTTGCGGCCTTTGGTTTCCACCTGTCCATCAGAGGCTGGGTGTTTCCTATTTTACCTGGCCTTTCTGTCATTTCCTTGCCGGCTATCAATGTATTCAGATGTGCTCTGTTTTGTTCCTGCCTACCTGCTCCCAGATCTTTCAGGATAAGCTAAGTGCTGATTTTCAGTTGTTTGGTTTTTTGTCCAGCTTGCTTATTATGTCTCTATGCTAGCTGGTAGCTCTAGTGGACTGAGGTTCTCCCCATGTGCCATGAGTTGGCACATGGGTTCTTGTAATCTCAGGATGGTTTTTTGATTAGGGTTTTTTGCTGACCGCTCAGACCCCTTTTGTATCGTTCTGCTTTCTAGTTTACAGCGGGCCTCTATTTGCTAAACCTATATATATCATCTCTATGTGTGTGCCTTCCTCTCATTTCACCGTCAATACATGTGGGGGGCAACTATACCTTTTGGGGTTCGTTCCTCTGGAGGCAAGTGAGGTCTTTATTTTCTCTGCAGTACTAGTTAGCTCTTAGGCTGGTGCGTGGCGTCTAGAACCAACGTAGGCACGCTCCCTGGCTATCTCTAGTTGCGTTTGTCAGGCGTAGGGCAGCGGTCAGCCCAGGTTCCATCACCCTAGAGCTCGTCCGTTATATATTTGTACCTTGCTTGTCCTGTGCTATCCCTAGCCATTGGGATTCATGACAGTATAGCCGGACACAAAGTGTTAATTGTTTGGGCTGAAGCAGGAGAATAAGAAGTGTTTAAGGGAAATTTATTTTTTTTTTTTTCCCTTCAGAGTTTTGCTGCCTAGCCCTTAATTGCTGTCTAGCTGCTTCTTACCTCCTCTTAACCCTTGAATGGCTCTGATCTTAGCTGTTTAACATGGATGTCCAGAGTTTGGCTTCCAGCCTGAGTAATCTCGCGGCAAAAGTTCAAAACATACAGGATTTTGTTGTTCACACTCCCATGTCTGAACCTAGAATTCCTATTCCAGAGTTCTTCTCTGGAGATAGATCTACCTTCCTGAATTTCAGGAACAATTGTAAATTGTTTCTTTCTTTAAAATCTCGCTCCTCTGGAGACCCTGCTCAACAGGTCAGGATTGTAATATCTTTCCTGCGGGGCGACCCTCAGAATTGGGCATTTGCATTGGCACCAGGGGATCCTGCATTGCTCAGTGTGGATGCGTTTTTTCTGGCATTGGGATTGCTCTATGAGGAACCCAACCTGGAGATTCAGGCTGAAAAGGCTTTGTTAGCCCTCTCTCAGGGGCATGATGAAGCGGAAATATATTGTCAAAAATTTCGGAAATGGTCGGTGCTTACTCAGTGGAATGAGTGCGCCCTGGCTGCAAACTTCAGAAATGGTCTTTCTGAGGCCATTAAGGATATTATGGTGGGGTTCCCTACACCTACAGGTCTGAATGAGTCTATGGCTATGGCCATACAGATTGATCGGCGTTTGCGGGAGCGCAAACCCGTGCACCAGTTGGCGGTGTCTTCTGAACAGGCACCTGAGACTATGCAATGTGATAGAATTCAGTCCAGAAGTGAACGGCAAAATTATAGGCGGAAAAATGGATTGTGTTTTTATTGTGGTGATTCAGCTCATGTTATATCAGCATGCTCTAAACGCACAAAAAAGCTTGATAAATCTTTTGCCATTGGTACTCTGCAGCCTAAGATCATTTTGTCTGTGACTCTGATTTTTTCACTGTCTTCCATTTCCGTTGATGCCTATGTGGATTCGGGCGCTGCCCTGAGTCTTATGGATTGGTCATTTGCTAAACGCTGCGGTTTTAGTCTGGAGCCTCTGGAAGTTCCTATTCCTCTGAAGGGAATTGACTCTACACCATTGGCTATGAATAAACCGCAGTATTGGACACAAGTGACCATGCGCATGACTCCCGTTCATCAGGAGGTGATTCGCTTCCTTGTACTGTATAATTTACATGATGTACTAGTGCTGGGGCTGCCATGGTTACAAACTCATAATCCTGTCCTGGACTGGAAAATAATGTCTGTGTTAAGCTGGGGATGTCAGGGGGTTCATGATCATGCACCTCCGATTTCAATCGCTTCATCTACTCCTTCTGAGATCCCTGAGTTTTTGTCTGACTATAGGGATGTTTTTGAGGAGCCTAAGCTCAATTCGCTCCCTCCTCATAGAGATTGTGACTGTGCTATAGAATTGATTCCTGGCAGTAAGTTCCCTAAGGGTCGTTTATTTAATCTGTCACTGCCAGAGCATACTGCTATGCGGAATTATATTAAGGAGTCCTTGGAAAAGGGACATATTCGTCCATCTTCGTCCCCTCTGGGAGCAGGTTTTTTTTTCGTGGCAAAAAAAGATGGTTCCCTGAGGCCTTGTATAGATTATCGCCTTCTGAATAAGATTACAGTCAAATATCAGTATCCATTGCCATTATTGACTGACTTGTTTGCTCGCATTAAGGGGGCTAGGTGGTTCACTAAGATAGATCTTCGCGGTGCGTATAATCTGGTGCGGATAAAACAAGGTGATGAGTGGAAAACCGCATTTAATACGCCTGAGGGCCATTTTGAGTATTTGGTAATGCCTTTTGGACTCTCCAATGCTCCGTCAGTCTTTCAGTCCTTTATGCACAATATTTTCTGTGAATATCTGGATAAGTTTATGATTGTGTATTTGGATGATATTTTGGTGTTTTCTGATGACTGGGAGTCTCATGTTCTACAGGTCAGGAAGGTGTTTCAGGTTCTGCGGGCCAATTCTCTGTTTGTGAAGGGCTCAAAGTGTCTCTTCGGAGTCCAGAAGATTTCTTTTTTGGGGTACATTTTTTCTCCTTCTACTATTGAGATGGATCCCGTCAAGGTTCAGGCAATTTGTGACTGGACACAACCTACATCTGTTAAGAGCCTACAGAAGTTCTTGGGGTTTGCTAATTTTTATCGTCGGTTCATTGCAAATTTTTCCAGTATTGTTAAACCTTTGACTGATTTGACTAAAAAGGGTGCTGATGTTGCTAATTGGTCTCCTGCGGCTGTGGGGGCCTTTCAGGAACTTAAGCGCCGGTTTTCTTCTGCTCCTGTGTTGTGTCATGTCAACCAGATGTTTCACTTCCTTTTCAGGTTGAGGTTGATGCTTCCGAGATTGGAGCGGGGGCGGTTTTGTCACAGAGAAGTTCTGATGGCTCGGTGATGAAGCCATGTGCATTCTTCTCTAGAAAATTCTCGCCCGCCGAGCGCAATTATGATGTGGGTAATCGGGAGCTTTTGGCCATGAAGTGGGCATTTGAGGAGTGGCGTCATTGGCTTGAGGGTGCTAAACATCGTGTGGTGGTCTTGACTGATCACAAGAATCTCATTTACCTTGAGTCTGCCAGGCGTTTGAATCCTAGACAGGCTCGTTGGTCGTTGTTTTTTTTCTTGTTTCAATTTCGTGGTTTCATACCTGCCAGGTTCAAAGAATGTGAAGGCAGATGCTCTTTCCAGGAGTTTTGTGCCTGACTCTCCTGGAGATTCTGGGCCTACTGGTATCCTTAGGGATGGGGTAATATTGTCCGCCGTATCCCCAGACTTGCGACGTGCATTGCAGGAGTTTCAGGTGGATAAACCGGATCGTTGTCCACCAGAAAGACTGTTTGTTCCGGATGATTGGACCAGTAGAGTCATCTTTGAGGTCCATTCTTCTGTGTTGGCTGGTCATCCTGGAATATTTGGTACTAGAGACTTGGTGGCCAGGTCTTTTTGGTGGCCTTCCTTGTCTAGGGATGTGCGTACCTTTGTGCAGTCTTGTGAAGTGTGTGCTCGAGCTAAGCCTTGCTGTTCTCGGGCCAGTGGGTTGTTGTTATCCTTGCCCATCCCGAAGAGGCCTTGGACGCACATTTCCATGGATTTTATTTCTGATCTCCCGGTTTCACAGAAAATGTCCGTTATCTGGGTTGTGTGTGACCGCTTTTCTAAGATGGTTCATTTGGTGCCCTTGCCTAAGTTGCCTTCCTCCTCTGAGTTGGTCCCTTTATTTTTTCAGAACGTGGTTCATTTGCATGGGATTCCGGAGAATATCGTTTCTGACAGGGGATCCCAGTTTGTGTCTAGATTTTGGCGGACATTTTGTGCCAAGATGGGCATTGATTTGTCTTTCTCGTCTGCATTCCATCCTCAGACGAATGGCCAGACGGAGCGAACTAATCAGACCTTGGAAACTTATTTGAGGTGTTTTGTTTCTGCTGACCAAGATGACTGGGTTGCTTTTTTGCCACTGGCCGAATTTGCTCTTAATAATCGGGCTAGTTCTGCCACGTTGGTCTCTCCTTTTTTTTGTAATTCGGGGTTTCATCCTCGTTTTTCCTCTGGTCAGGTGGAGTCTTCGGATTGTCCTGGAGTGGACGTGGTGGTGGACAGGCTACATCAAATTTGGAATCAGGTGGTGGACAATTTGAAGTTATCTCAGGAGAAGACTCAGCAGTTTGCTAATCGCCGTCGCCGCGTGGGTCCCCGACTTCTTGTTGGGGATTTGGTGTGGTTGTCTTCTCGTTTTGTCCCTATGAAGGTCTCTTCTCCTAAGTTCAAGCCTCGGTTCATCGGTCCTTATAGGATCTCGGAGATTCTTAACCCTGTATCTTTTCGTTTGGATCTCCCAGCATCGTTTGCTATTCATAATGTGTTCCATCGGTCGTTGTTGCGGAGGTATGAGGTGCCCGTTGTTCCTTCGGTTGAGCCTCCTGCTCCGGTGCTGGTGGAGGGAGAATTGGAGTATGTTGTTGAGAAGATCTTGGATTCTCGTGTTTCCAGACGCAAACTCCAGTATTTGGTTAAGTGGAAGGGTTATGGTCAGGAGGATAATTCCTGGGTGGTCGCCTCCGATGTTCATGCGACTGATTTGGTCCGCGCCTTCCATAGAGCTCACCCTGATCGCCCTGGGGGTTCTCGTGAGGGTTCGGTGACCCCTCCTCAAGGGGGGGGTACTGTTGTGGATTCTGTTTGTGGGCTCCCTCTGGTGGTTACTGCTGGTACTGGGTGACTTTGGTGGGTTGCGGCCTTTGGTTTCCACCTGTCCATCAGAGGCTGGGTGTTTCCTATTTTACCTGGCCTTTCTGTCATTTCCTTGCCGGCTATCAATGTATTCAGATGTGCTCTGTTTTGTTCCTGCCTACCTGCTCCCAGATCTTTCAGGATAAGCTAAGTGCTGATTTTCAGTTGTTTGGTTTTTTGTCCAGCTTGCTTATTATGTCTCTATGCTAGCTGGTAGCTCTAGTGGACTGAGGTTCTCCCCATGTGCCATGAGTTGGCACATGGGTTCTTGTAATCTCAGGATGGTTTTTTGATTAGGGTTTTTTGCTGACCGCTCAGACCCCTTTTGTATCGTTCTGCTTTCTAGTTTACAGCGGGCCTCTATTTGCTAAACCTATATATATCATCTCTATGTGTGTGCCTTCCTCTCATTTCACCGTCAATACATGTGGGGGGCAACTATACCTTTTGGGGTTCGTTCCTCTGGAGGCAAGTGAGGTCTTTATTTTCTCTGCAGTACTAGTTAGCTCTTAGGCTGGTAGGTGGCGTCTAGAACCAACGTAGGCACGCTCCCTGTCTATCTCTAGTTGCGTTTGTCAGGCGTAGGGCAGCGGTCAGCCCAGGTTCCATCACCCTAGAGCTCGTCCGTTATATATTTGTACCTTGCTTGTCCTGTGCTATCCCTAGCCATTGGGATTCATGACACCTCCTCCTTGGAGTGCGACCCCTCTGACTCCGTAGCCCTGATCCAGGTGCCATTGGAAGGTCCAGCCACCCCCCCTCTGGTGGATCTCTCTAACCGGTTCCGGGCCCTCCAGGACTCCCCTCCAGAGGGGGGCGATGGGGACCCGGGGCCGGAGGTTGCGGACAAGGTTGTTGGGGCTCAGGAGGTCGCTGGGTCTTCTTCTCAGGGGGCAAATACAAAGCCTTCTGGGGGGGGGACTACCTCAGGACCACCAGACAAGGGCCAGAGTGTATGTAAGGAGAGAATGGATGAGTCTGTTTGTCTTAAGCGCACTAAAAACTCATCATTGTCAGAGGAAGAGGGTGAAACTGTTGGGGGTGGGAAGAAAAAGGCTATCTAATTCAATCAATCATGATGGCGGCACCCACCCCGTTGACGCTGGCAACCATTAATGTTGCCAGCATAAAGTCAGAAGCGGCAAGGTACACGGCCTTTCATTTTCTCGGCCAACTTGACGCCGACATTTTGTTTTTGCAGGAGACCAGGTTGACCGACCTATCAACCATGCATAAAGCAAGGCGGGAGTGGAGGCACGGGCCCTCCTACTGGTCTCTTGCGGCCGAGCCGTATAGCGGGGTGGCGGTCCTTTTTAAGACCGCAGCGGTTGAATGCAGACGATTGATCGAGTTAGAAATGGGGAGATGCTTGATCCTAGATGTCTCCATGGGGGGACAGGAGCTTCGGCTCATTAACATCTACGGTCCCCAGTCCAAGTGGGACCGCAAGTGTCTCTTCATGAAGATCAAGCCTTTCTTATTTTCGAGTCGGCAGGTGGTCTTTGGAGGGGATTTCAACAATGTCACGAGACCCTGTGATGGAGGAGGTTCCGGAGACCAGCTGGCTTACGATTGCGTCGCGCTAAATAGGATAGTAAGTGAGGCACGCCTGGTGGATGTCCACATCCGGCACAACACAGGCCACGCGGGGTTCACCTTTTTTAGAGGTAGTCAGTGCAGGTCTAGGTTAGACAGGTTTTATTTGAAGGAGGAGGCCGTCTCCTCTCCGTTGTCGGTTGTGGAGGTGGAATTCTCCGATCACTGTTTGATTATGTTTTCTCTGAGCGTTACAGAGACTCCTCGGATGGGAAGAGGTTATTGGAAGCTGAATTCATCACTCCTTGAGGAAGAAGCTGTAAGACGGTCCTTTGAGGAATTTCTTCAGAGCCAGGTACCGCTGCTGGGCCTAAGTAACACTAAGTCTGAGTGGTGGGAGATGTTCAAACATCGGGTGGCGAGATTCTTCCGGCAACTCTCGAACCTCAGAAGCCTGAACAGGGATCGCCTGTATCAGAGCCTGAGGAGGAAACTCGAGCATCTTGTCTCGACTGGGGGTAGCCGCGAGGCGATCTCCAGTGTGAAATCCTTACTAATGAGGTGTCAGTACGATAGGCACGCATCTTTGGTTTTTGAGAGGGACTACGGGAAGTACTACTCGCCCGACCCCTACAGAAGCTGCAAGATGTCAGTGAATAGTAAGATAGTGACGGGGCTGATGGACAGTACGGGATCCCTGAGAAGGTCCAGATCAGGGATCTTGGAGGTCGTCAGTTCATACTACTCGCACCTCTTGGGAAGGAAGGAACTGGATCGTGATAGGATGTCGGCTTTCCTGGCTGAAGCTGTTCCTGAGCCAGGGGCTGACCTCTCGCTGGGCAGTTTGGCAGAAGCAATCAAAGAAGAGGAAGTGAGACTGGCGATCGATGGGCTCCGGCCCAAAAAATCGCCAGGTCCGGATGGCTTAACATCCGAGTTCTTTAGGACTTTTAGGGACTCCTTGGTCCCCCTCTTGACTCAGGTGTTTAATGAGTGTCTCTCCTCGGGCACTCTGCCTGGATCATTACGGAGGTCGGCTCTGATCATTTTGTCAAAGGGTATGGATCCGTCACGCATTGAGAATTGGCGTCCCATATCACTTCTCAATGTGGACAGGAAGGTTTTGGCTAAGATACTCTTCAACAGGCTGGTGAAGTTTGCACCGCGGCTCCTTTCAGAGGCCCAGCACTGTTGCGTTCCTGGCCGTAGCACTTTCAGTGCTGTTCTGGGTGTCCGAGAGGCCGTGGAGCAAGGCAGGGCGGGCCTTTGGAAGGGGTTCTTGCTGACCCTGGATCAGGCAAAAGCCTTTGATCGGGTCGACCACGAGTACCTTTGGTCCACTCTTTTGAGGTATGGTCTGCCTGGAGGGTTTGTGGACTGGCTTAAGACCTTGTACGCAGGGGCTCAGACTTTCCCTCTGGTAAACGGGTGGATTGGACAACCTTTCGGGGTAGGATCCGGTGTCCGCCAGGGCTGCCCTCTTAGCCCTTTGCTTTACGCGTTTGCGATCGATCGCTTCCTCAGAAGGGTCGATTGTGGGCCGTTGGCAGAGGTGAGGATGGGCGGGGTGGCGCCGGAGGCTATCCTGAGGGTAGTGGCCTACGCGGATGACGTCACAGTCTTTGTTTCTTCGCAAGAGGAGGCGATGGTGGTGATGTCAGAAGTGGAGAGCTACTCGGAGGCATCCGGGTCCAAGGTCAACCAGGACAAGTGTGAGAGTCTCTGGCTGGGAGGCGGGGATCCCACGTTTGATCTTCCGGACACCCTCCCCGAACCCCAAGAACATGCCAAAGTCCTAGGCATCGAATTTGGCCAGGGTGATTACCCCACGAAAAACTGGGAAGGCAGAATCAAAGGTGTCGCCCAAAGAGTGGACCAATGGAAGGGTTGGTCTTTGACCCTGAGGGAAAGGGTTGACCTGTGCAAAGCTTTCCTGCTCCCCTTGCTAATCTACCTGGGCAGCGTCTGTGTCTTACCAGAGCCTCTCTGGACACGGGTCTACAGTCTGTTCTTCCAGATGTTATGGGGGAATAGACTGAACCTAGTCAAACGGGAGGTCACTTACCGCACGAGGAGACTAGGGGGGTTGAATATGGTAAACCCCGTGGTGTTCCTAGTGAACACCTTTTTGAAAGTTAACGTGGCAAACCTCTGGAAAGAGAGGGCTCCTCCGTGGGTATTCTCCTGCAAGGGATGGTTTCAGCCTTTCTTCCAGGAACGGGAGACAGGGGGAAGATTGAAGGATCTCCGCACACCGCACGGGCATCTCCCGGCTTATGTTACCCCGGTTCTGAAAATGATGCGCCGGTGGGGTCTGGGAATGTGGGAAGTGAGGTCCCTCCCGAGGAAACTCCTCGACATGCGGGTCTTGCTTTCGCATTTTCAGAAACCATTGGTCCTCAAGGACTGCCCAAGTCGGGATCTAGAGGTTGGGTTAAGTTTGTTAAATTCTAGCAGGATCCCCAAGAAGTATTGGGACTTGACTTGGTGCTGCTTCCAAGGTAAGTTGTATGTGAAGGACAATTTGAAGTACAGGAGCTCCGAGGACAGGAATTGTCCCCGTGAGGCTTGTGCTACCATGCTGGAAAGCATGGAGCACTTCCTGCTTCATTGTCCTTTTAATACAGAGGTGTACAACAGGGTGGGCGCTTCCATTGGTTGGCCGCGGCTGGCCACTCTGTCCTATGCCAAGTGGGCCTATGGAGCGTTCAGAGACCTCGGGAGAAGGGACCGCGTCACTTTATTCTTAGTCAGCGCAGTGGTCAGGTACTTCACGTGGAACGCATGAGTTTTAGTTTCGACGCAGAGTAAAATCCTCCGTGTAGATGAAGTTTGTAGCAGCATCCTAGGTGCCCTGGTGAAGGTGCGTTCTCTGGAGTGCGAAAGACTGGGTGCCCGGAGGGCGGCCCATCTCTGGAGGGGTTTCTCCTTCGGGGTGCCTTAGTCCGTTAGCGCTCCTATATCCTGGTGGTGGGCTGATATCTTTACACCCTAGATTTTTGTTTTGTATTTCTGTTCCCTGAATAGAAGGTTTGCAGGCATCGAACTTGAGCCTTGGGTGGTGAGTATGTAGGTTGTGTTCTGTGAAGTTGGTTTATGTATATGTTGTATATAGTGTATTGTATATATTGTATATAGTGTGTATAATAGAGGGTCTTAGTTAGGTTGGGTGGGGGGATTGGGGGTTCAACGGCGGTGATAAGAGACTGATCTGGCCTGGCCCAGGCCCCGCCTGGGGAAAAACTTTGGGGCCTGATCCTAGCTCGGATAATTCCTGAACTTTGTGGCCAGAGCTGGATCAGGGGTGGCGGGATAGTTAGAGTAGGTGTGTGTATATATTGAAAAAAGGAAAAAAAAAATAAAAAAAATAAAAAAATAAAAATAAAATAAATAAATAAAAATAAATAAATAAATAAATTAAAAAAAAAAAATGTTAATTTTGTACACTATATTGTATTTAGGTTTGTTGTAGGGTGAATGTGGCGGTGCAATCGGGTGGCTGTAAGGTGAGGCAGTGGGACCAGTAGGGTTTTGTGTTTGCGGCATTGTACAAATCTGTATATAATGTGTTTATAGTGTATATATTATATATAATATTGTATATAGGAAGGTGTGAATGTAGTTGGGGTTGTATATAGTAGTATGAATGAAGCTGGTCCGGGGGTCTTACATGATTTTATACTATTTATTATTTATAATTTTTACAGGGGTATTCATGTAAGTTAAGAGTTTTCTGTTTGTTGTCTTTTGTTTTTGCTTTCTTTATTTTATCGGAATTTTTCTTTCTTGTCCCTGATTTGTAGGTTTCTTTTTGTCGTTTGTTGCCGTTTGATTGGAGCTTTGTTCTTATGTTTGGTTCTGTTGTGTTTTATTTGTAATGTATCATAGTTAGTGTCATGTGAAAGTATTTTTTATTTAATAAAAGACCTACAGTGTGCCTGATTTTTCTCTGCATTCTCCCACACATAAAGAGGGAGATTTCTATTGCCAGTGTGTGCATCTGCGTCACTCCTGTTAGTGGCATATCTGCCAGCCTCTTTCTGCCAATCAAACTGTGTAGTGTAATACAGAGGGCCTGATTTTTCCCTGCATTCTCCCACACATAAAGAGGGAGATTTCTATTGCCAGTGTGTGCATCTGCGTCACTCCTGTTAGTGGCATATCTGCCTGCCTCTTTCTGCCAATCAAACTGTGTAGTGTAATCCAGTGGGCCTGATTTTTCCCTGCATTCTCCCACACATAAAGAGGGAGATTTCTATTGCCAGTGTGTGCATCTCCGTGCATCAGTCCTGTTCGTGGCATATCTGCCAGCCTGTTTCTGCCAATCAAACTGTGTAGTGTAATCCAGTGGGCCTGATTTTTCCCTGCATTCTCCCACACATAAAGAGGAAGATTTCTATTGCCAGTGTGTGCATCTGCGTCACTCCTGTTAGTGGCATATCTGCCAGCCTCTTTCTGCAAATCAAACTGTGTAGTGTAATCCAGTGGGCCTGATTTTTCCCTGCATTCTCCCACACATAAAGAGGGAGATTTCTATTGCCAGTGTGTGCATCTGCGTGCGTCACTCCTGTTAGTGGCATATCTGCCAGCCTCTTTCTGCCAATCAAACTGTGTAGTGTAATCCAGTGTGCCTGATTTTTCCCTGCATTCTCCCACACATAAAGAGGGAGATTTCTATTGCCAGTGTGTGCATCTGCGTCACTCCTGTTAGTGGCATATCTGCCAGCCTCTTTCTGCCAATCAAACTGTGTAGTGTAATACAGAGGGCCTGATTTTTCCCTGCATTCTCCCACACATAAAGAGGGAGATTTCTATTGCCAGTGTGTGCATCTGCGTCACTCCTGTTAGTGGCATATCTGCCTGCCTCTTTCTGCCAATCAAACTGTGTAGTGTAATACAGAGGGCCTGATTTTTCCCTGCATTCTCCCACACATAAAGAGGGAGATTTCTATTGCCAGTGTGTGCATCTGCGTGCGTCACTCCTGTTAGTGGCATATCTGCCAGCCTCTTTCTGCCAATCAAACTGTGCAGTGTAATCCAGTGGGCCTGATTTTTCCCTGCATTCTCCCACACATACAGAGGGAGATTTCTATTGCCAGTGTGTGCATCTGCGTCACTCCTGTTAGTGGCATATCTGCCAGCCTCTTTCTGCCAATCAAACTGTGTAGTGTAATACAGTGTGCCTGATTTTTCCCTGCATTCTCCCACACATATAGAGGGAGTTTTCTATTGCCAGTGTGTGCATCTGCGTCACTCCTGTTAGTGGCATATCTGCCAGCCTCTTTCTGCCAATCAAACTGTGTAGTGTAATCCAGTGGGCCTGATTTTTCCCTGCATTCTCCCACACATAAAGAGGGAGATTTCTATTGCCAGTGTGTGCATCTGCGTCACTCCTGTTAGTGGCATATCTGCCAGCCTCTTTCTGCCATTCAAACTGTGTAGTGTAATACAGTGTGCCTGATTTTTCCCTGCATTCTCCCACACATAAAGACGGAGATTTCTATTGCCAGTGTGTGCATCTGCGTCACTCCTGTTAGCGGCATATCTGCCTGCCTCTTTCTGCCAATCAAACTGTGTAGTGTAATCCAGTGGGCCTGATTTTTCCCTGCATTCTCCCACACATAAAGAGGGAGATTTCTTTTGCCAGTGTGTGCATCTCCGTACATCAGTCCTGTTCGTGGCAAATCTGCCAGCCTGTTTCTGCCAATCAAACTGTGTAGTGTAATCCAGTGGGCCTGATTTTTCCCTGCATTCTCCCACACATAAAGAGGAAGATTTCTATTGCCAGTGTGTGCATCTTCGTCTCTCCTGTTAGTGGCATATCTGCCAGCCTCTTTCTGCCAATCAAACTGTGTAGTGTAATCCAGTGGGCCTGATTTTTCCCTGCATTCTCCCACACATAAAAAGGGAGATTTCTATTGCCAGTGTGTGCATCTGCGTGCGTCAGTCCTGTTCGTGGCATATCTGCCAGCCTCTTTCTGCCTATCAAACTGTGTAGTGTAATACAGAGGGCCTGATTTTTCCCTGCATTCTCCCACACATAAAGAGGGAGATTTCTATTGTCAGTGTGTGCATCTGCGTCACTCCTGTTAGTGGCATATCTGCCAGCCTCTTTCTGCAAATCAAACTGTGTAGTGTAATCCAGTGGGCCTGATTTTTCCCTGCATTCTCCCACACATAAAGAGGGAGATTTCTATTGCCAGTGTGTGCATCTGCGTGCGTCACTCCTGTTAGTGGCATATCTGCCAGCCTCTTTCTGCCAATCAAACTGTGTAGTGTAATCCAGTGGGCCTGATTTTTCCCTGCATTCTCCCACACATAAAGAGGGAGATTTCTATTGCCAGTGTGTGCATCTGCGTCACTCCTGTTAGTGGCATATCTGCCAGCCTCTTTCTGCCAATCAAACTGTGTAGTGTAATCCAGTGAGCCTGATTTTTCCTTGCATTCTCCCACACATAAAGAGGGAGATTTCTATTGCCAGTGTGTGCATCTGCGTGCGTCAGTCCTGTTCGTGGCATATCTGCCAGCCTCTTTCTGCCAATCAAACTGTGTAGTGTAATCCAGTGGGCCTGATTTTTCCCTGCATTCTCCCACACATAAAGAGGGAGATTTCTATTGCCAGTGTGTGCATCTGCGTCACTCCTGTTAGTGGCATATCTGCCAGCCTCTTTCTGCAAATCAAACTGTGTAGTGTAATCCAGTGGGCCTGATTTTTCCCTGCATTCTCCCACACATAAAGAGGGAGATTTCTATTGCCAGTGTGTGCATCTGCGTCACTCCTGTTAGTGGCATATCTGCCAGCCTCTTTCTGCCAATCAAACTGTGTAGTGTAATACAGAGGGCCTGATTTTTCCCTGCATTCTCCCACACATAAAGAGGGAGATTTCTATTGCCAGTGTGTGTATCTGCATCACTCCTGTTAGTGGCATATCTGCCAGCCTCTTTCTGCCAATCAAACTGTGTAGTGTAATCCAGTGGGCCTGATTTTTCCCTGCATTCTCCCACACATAAAGAGGGAGATTTCTATTGCCAGTGTGTGCATCTGCGTGCGTCACTCCTGTTAGTGGCATATCTGCCAGCCTCTTTCTGCCAATCAAACTGTGTAGTGTAATCCAGTGGGCCTGATTTTTCCCTGCATTCTCCCACACATAAAGAGGGAGATTTCTATTGCCAGTGTGTGCATCTGCGTCACTCCTGTTAGTGGCATATCTGCCAGCCTCTTTCTGCCAATCAAACTTTGTAGTGTAATCCAGTGAGCCTGATTTTTCCTTGCATTCTCCCACACATAAAGAGGGAGATTTCTATTGCCAGTGTGTGCATCTGCGTGCGTCAGTCCTGTTCGTGGCATATCTGCCAGCCTCTTTCTACCAATCAAACTGTGTAGTGTAATCCAGTGGGCCTGATTTTTCCCTGCATTCTCCCACACATAAACAGGGAGATTTCTATTGCCAGTGTGTGCATCTGCATGCGTCACTCCTGTTAGTGGCATATCTGCCAGCCTCTTTCTGCCAATCAAACTGTGTAGTGTAATCCAGTGGGCCTGATTTTTCCCTGCATTCTCCCACACATAAAGAGGGAGATTTCTATTGCCAGTGTGTGCATCTGCGTCACTCCTGTTAGTGGCATATCTGCCAGCCTCTTTCTGCCAATCAAACTGTGTAGTGTAATCCAGTGGGCCTGATTTTTCCCTGCATTCTCCCACACATAAAAAGGGAGATTTCTATTGCCAGTGTGTGCATCTGCGTGCGTCAGTCCTGTTCGTGGCATATCTGCCAGCCTCTTTCTGCCAATCAAACTGTGTAGTGTAATACAGAGGGCCTGATTTTTCCCTGCATTCTCCCACACATAAAGAGGGAGATTTCTATTGCCAGTGTGTGCATCTGCATCACTCCTGTTAGTGGCATATCTGCCAGCCTCTTTCTGCCAATCAAACTGTGTAGTGTAATCCAGTGGGCCTGATTTTTCCCTGCATTCTCCCACACATAAAGAGGGATATTTCTATTGCCAGTGTGTGCATCTGCGTGCGTCACTCCTGTTAGTGGCATATCTGCCAGCCTCTTTCTGCCAATCAAACTATGTAGTGTAATCCAGTGGGCCTGATTTTTCCCTGCATTCTCCTACACATAAAGAGGAAGATTTCTATTGCCAGTGTGTGCATCTTCGTCTCTCCTGTTAGTGGCATATCTGCCAGCCTCTTTCTGCCAATCAAACTGTGTAGTGTAATACAGAGGGCCTGATTTTTCCCTGCATTCTCCCACACATAAAGAGGGAGATTTCTATTGCCAGTGTGTGCATCTGCGTCACTCCTGTTAGTGGCATATCTGCCTGCCTCTTTCTGCCAATCAAACTGTGTAGTGTAATCCAGTGGGCCTGATTTTTCCCTGCATTCTCCCACACATAAAGAGGGAGATTTCTTTTGCCAGTGTGTGCATCTCCGTGCATCAGTCCTGTTCGTGGCAAATCTGCCAGCCTGTTTCTGCCAATCAAACTGTGTAGTGTAATCCAGTGGGCCTGATTTTTCCCTGCATTCTCCCACACATAAAGAGGAAGATTTCTATTGCCAGTGTGTGCATCTTCGTCTCTCCTGTTAGTGGCATATCTGCCAGCCTCTTTCTGCCAATCAAACTGTGTAGTGTAATCCAGTGGGCCTGATTTTTCCCTGCATTCTCCCACACATAAAAAGGGAGATTTCTATTGCCAGTGTGTGCATCTGCGTGCGTCAGTCCTGTTCGTGGCATATCTGCCAGCCTCTTTCTGCCTATCAAACTGTGTAGTGTAATACAGAGGGCCTGATTTTTCCCTGCATTCTCCCACACATAAAGAGGGAGATTTCTATTGTCAGTGTGTGCATCTGCGTCACTCCTGTTAGTGGCATATCTGCCAGCCTCTTTCTGCCAATCAAACTGTGTAGTGTAATCCAGTGGGCCTGATTTTTCCCTGCATTCTCCCACACATAAAGAGGGAGATTTCTATTGCCAGTGTGTGCATCTGCGTCACTCCTGTTAGTGGCATATCTGCCAGCCTCTTTCTGCCAATCAAACTGTGTAGTGTAATACAGAGGGCCTGATTTTTCCCTGCATTCTCCCACACATAAAGAGGGAGATTTCTATTGCCAGTGTGTGTATCTGCATCACTCCTGTTAGTGGCATATCTGCCAGCCTCTTTCTGCCAATCAAACTGTGTAGTGTAATCCAGTGGGCCTGATTTTTCCCTGCATTCTCCCACACATAAAGAGGGAGATTTCTATTGCCAGTGTGTGCATCTGCGTGCGTCACTCCTGTTAGTGGCATATCTGCCAGCCTCTTTCTGCCAATCAAACTGTGTAGTGTAATCCAGTGGGCCTGATTTTTCCCTGCATTCTCCCACACATAAAGAGGGAGATTTCTATTGCCAGTGTGTGCATCTGCGTCACTCCTGTTAGTGGCATATCTGCCAGCCTCTTTCTGCCAATCAAACTGTGTAGTGTAATCCAGTGAGCCTGATTTTTCCTTGCATTCTCCCACACATAAAGAGGGAGATTTCTATTGCCAGTGTGTGCATCTGCGTGCGTCAGTCCTGTTCGTGGCATATCTGCCAGCCTCTTTCTGCCAATCAAACTGTGTAGTGTAATCCAGTGGGCCTGATTTTTCCCTGCATTCTCCCACACATAAAGAGGGAGATTTCTATTGCCAGTGTGTGCATCTGCGTCACTCCTGTTAGTGGCATATCTGCCAGCCTCTTTCTGCCAATCAAACTGTGTAGTGTAATCCAGTGGGCCTGATTTTTCCCTGCATTCTCCCACACATAAAGAGGGAGATTTCTATTGCCAGTGTGTGCATCTGCGTCACTCCTGTTAGTGGCATATCTGCCAGCCTCTTTCTGCCAATCAAACTGTGTAGTGTAATACAGAGGGCCTGATTTTTCCCTGCATTCTCCCACACATAAAGAGGGAGATTTCTATTGCCAGTGTGTGTATCTGCATCACTCCTGTTAGTGGCATATCTGCCAGCCTCTTTCTGCCAATCAAGCTGTGTAGTGTAATCCAGTGGGCCTGATTTTTCCCTGCATTCTCCCACACATAAAGAGGGAGATTTCTATTGCCAGTGTGTGCATCTGCGTCACTCCTGTTAGTGGCATATCTGCCAGCCTCTTTCTGCCAATCAAACTGTGTAGTGTAATCCAGTGAGCCTGATTTTTCCTTGCATTCTCCCACACATAAAGAGGGAGATTTCTATTGCCAGTGTGTGCATCTGCGTGCGTCAGTCCTGTTCGTGGCATATCTGCCAGCCTCTTTCTACCAATCAAACTGTGTAGTGTAATCCAGTGGGCCTGATTTTTCCCTGCATTCTCCCACACATAAACAGGGAGATTTCTATTGCCAGTGTGTGCATCTGCATGCGTCACTCCTGTTAGTGGCATATCTGCCAGCCTCTTTCTGCCAATCAAACTGTGTAGTGTAATCCAGTGGGCCTGATTTTTCCCTGCATTCTCCCACACATAAAGAGGGAGATTTCTATTGCCAGTGTGTGCATCTGCGTCACTCCTGTTAGTGGCATATCTGCCAGCCTCTTTCTGCCAATCAAACTGTGTAGTGTAATCCAGTGGGCCTGATTTTTCCCTGCATTCTCCCACACATAAAAAGGGAGATTTCTATTGCCAGTGTGTGCATCTGCGTGCGTCAGTCCTGTTCGTGGCATATCTGCCAGCCTCTTTCTGCCAATCAAACTGTGTAGTGTAATACAGAGGGCCTGATTTTTCCCTGCATTCTCCCACACATAAAGAGGGAGATTTCTATTGCCAGTGTGTGCATCTGCATCACTCCTGTTAGTGGCATATCTGCCAGCCTCTTTCTGCCAATCAAACTGTGTAGTGTAATCCAGTGGGCCTGATTTTTCCCTGCATTCTCCCACACATAAAGAGGGATATTTCTATTGCCAGTGTGTGCATCTGCGTGCGTCACTTCTGTTAGTGGCATATCTGCCAGCCTCTTTCTGCCAATCAAACTATGTAGTGTAATCCAGTGGGCCTGATTTTTCCCTGCATTCTCCTACACATAAAGAGGAAGATTTCTATTGCCAGTGTGTGCATCTTCGTCTCTCCTGTTAGTGGCATATCTGCCAGCCTCTTTCTGCCTATCAAACTGTGTAGTGTAATACAGAGGGCCTGATTTTTCCCTGCATTCTCCCACACATAAAAAGGGAGATTTCTATTGCCAGTGTGTGCATCTGCGTGTGTCAGTCCTGTTCGTGGCATATCTGCCAGCCTCTTTCTGCCTATCAAACTGTGTAGTGTAATACAGAGGGCCTGATTTTTCCCTGCATTCTCCCACACATAAAGAGGGAGATTTCTATTGTCAGTGTGTGCATCTGCGTCACTCCTGTTAGTGGCATATCTGCCAGCCTCTTTCTGCCAATCAAACTGTGTAGTGTAATCCAGTGGGCCTGATTTTTCCCTGCATTCTCCCACACATAAAGAGGGAGATTTCTGTTGCCAGTGTGTGCATCTGCGTCACTCCTGTTAGTGGCATATCTGCCAGCCTCTTTCTGCCAATCAAACTGTGTAGTGTAATACAGAGGGCCTGATTTTTCCCTGCATTCTCCCACACATAAAGAGGGAGATTTCTATTGCCAGTGTGTGTATCTGCATCACTCCTGTTAGTGGCATATCTGCCAGCCTCTTTCTGCCAATCAAACTGTGTAGTGTAATCCAGTGGGCCTGATTTTTCCCTGCATTCTCCCACACATAAAGAGGGAGATTTCTATTGCCAGTGTGTGCATCTGCGTGCGTCACTCCTGTTAGTGGCATATCTGCCAGCCTCTTTCTGCCAATCAAACTGTGTAGTGTAATCCAGTGGGCCTGATTTTTCCCTGCATTCTCCCACACATAAAGAGGGAGATTTCTATTGCCAGTGTGTGCATCTGCGTCACTCCTGTTAGTGGCATATCTGCCAGCCTCTTTCTGCCAATCAAACTGTGTAGTGTAATCCAGTGAGCCTGATTTTTCCTTGCATTCTCCCACACATAAAGAGGGAGATTTCTATTGCCAGTGTGTGCATCTGCGTGCGTCAGTCCTGTTCGTGGCATATCTGCCAGCCTCTTTCTACCAATCAAACTGTGTAGTGTAATCCAGTGGGCCTGATTTTTCCCTGCATTCTCCCACACATAAACAGGGAGATTTCTATTGCCAGTGTGTGCATCTGCATGCGTCACTCCTGTTAGTGGCATATCTGCCAGCCTCTTTCTGCCAATCAAACTGTGTAGTGTAATCCAGTGGGCCTGATTTTTCCCTGCATTCTCCCACACATAAAGAGGGAGATTTCTATTGCCAGTGTGTGCATCTGCGTCACTCCTGTTAGTGGCATATCTGCCAGCCTCTTTCTGCCAATCAAACTGTGTAGTGTAATCCAGTGGGCCTGATTTTTCCCTGCATTCTCCCACACATAAAGAGGGAGATTTCTATTGCCAGTGTGTGTATCTGCATCACTCCTGTTAGTGGCATATCTGCCAGCCTCTTTCTGCCAATCAAACTGTGTAGTGTAATCCAGTGGGCCTGATTTTTCCCTGCATTCTCCCACACATAAAAAGGGAGATTTCTATTGCCAGTGTGTGCATCTGCGTGCGTCAGTCCTGTTCGTGGCATATTTGCCAGCCTCTTTCTGCCAATCAAACTGTGTAGTGTAATACAGAGGGCCTGATTTTTCCCTGCATTCTCCCACACATAAAGAGGGAGATTTCTATTGCCAGTGTGTGCATCTGCATCACTCCTGTTAGTGGCATATCTGCCAGCCTCTTTCTGCCAATCAAACTGTGTAGTGTAATCCAGTGGGCCTGATTTTTCCCTGCATTCTCCCACACATAAAGAGGGATATTTCTATTGCCAGTGTGTGCATCTGCGTGCGTCACTCCTGTTAGTGGCATATCTGCCAGCCTCTTTCTGCCAATCAAACTATGTAGTGTAATCCAGTGGGCCTGATTTTTCCCTGCATTCTCCTACACATAAAGAGGGAGATTTCTATTGCCAGTGTGTGCATCTGCGTCACTCCTGTTAGTGGCATATCTGCCAGCCTCTTTCTGCCAATCAAACTGTGTAGTGTAATCCAGTGGGCCTGATTTTTCCCTGCATTCTCCCACACATAAAGAGGGAGATTTCTATTGCCAGTGTGTGCATCTGCGTGTGTCAGTCCTGTTCGTGGCATATCTGCCAGCCTCTTTCTGCCAATCAAACTGTGTAGTGTAATACAGTGGGCCTGATTTTTCCCTGCATTCTCCCACACATAAAAAAGGGAGATTTAAATTCACAACAAGTTTACGTACACCTTCTAGCTGGTTGTACAGGACCACATAACGGTTGTTAGTTTGGTTTCATTTTTCCAAGAATGAGGAAGTCTGGTGGAAGAGGTCGTGGTCGTGGGTGGATATTGCCAGCTGGTAATGATGGTAGTGGTGGTGGTCGTGGAGCATCAGGTGGTCGTGGCAAAAGCAATATAGACCCTAATTCTCGAGCTGTTGAGTGTTGTGAATTCCGTTCTTGGGCTCCCTCCTGTGGTCATGAATGGTACTTTGGTGAGTTCTGTCCTTGGACACCCTCTGGTGGCTTTGAGTGGAACTGCTGATCATTGAGGTTGGCTTTCTCAGCTGCCCTCGTTTATTGCATCTGCTTGCTTCCCTATTTAACTCTGCCCAGGTCGTTAGTACATGCCAGCTGTCAATGTCTCAGTACTGGTTCAGATCTTTCTAGGATTTCTCAGATGACCTGTCTACTCCAGCAGAAGCTAAGTCCTTGCTAGTCATTTTGCTGTTCATCGGTTTTTGAATATATTTTCAGTACATGCTATGTTTCAGTCCAGCCTGCTATTATGATATTTCCTTGCTAGCTGGAAGCTCTGGGGGTGCAGAGCTGCACGTCCACACCGTGAGTCGGTGTGGAGGTCCTTTTGCACACTCTGCGTGGTTTTTGTAGTTTTTTATACTGACCGCATAGTTCCCTTTCCTATCCTCTGTCTGTTTAGAGAAGATTCGGCCTCCTTTGCTAAAATCTGTTTCATTCCTGTGTTTGTTACTTCCCTCTTAACTCACAGTCAATATTTGTGGGGGGCTACCTTACTTTGGGGAATTTCTCTGATTCAAGGTAGGCTGCTATTTCTGTCTTTAGGGGTAGTTAGCTCTTAGGCTGTGAAGAGGGGTCTAGGGAGAGTTAGGTACGCTCCACGGCTATTTCTAGTGTGTGTGATAGGATTAGGGATTGCGGTCAGTAGAGTTACCACTTCCTCAGAGCTTGTCCCAGGTTTTCCATTTTAACCATCAGGTCATTTCGGGTGCTCCTAACCACCAGGTCCATAACAGTTGAGCCCGCGTCATCGTCTGGCTACACAAGGCCTCGAACGCTCCCTTTTCTGGGAGTAGGAAAACCGCTTTTAAAGCCGGAGCAGCAGGAACAAGTTTTGTCTTACCATGCTGACTCTGCCTCTAGCTCTTTCGCCTCCTCCTCGGAAAGTGCAAAATGTAAAAGCAGCCCGTCGTCAGTGGATGTTCCCGGTCAGGGACAAGTCGCTTCCTTGTGTTCTTCACCCAGAGCAACAGAGAAGAATGCATCAGGCGACACAACAGGTTACTCCATGGAGCTCTTTACACATACCGTTCCTGGGTTAGAAAGGGAAATTGTTAATAGGCCATGCCCATTACAAGATGAATCGGACATGGAGTGCACAGATGCACAGCCACAGCCAGATTATTATGCTGTTCCTTTGACTCAGACCAGAACATTGCCCTCGCAGTGTACTGATCCAGAATCTGACCCTGATGAGACTATTAAGCCCCGTCACGAACGCTATAGCACCGGCTTACACAGTGACCCAGAGGAAGGTGCCCAGGACATAGAAGAGGAGGTCATAGATGACACAGTTGTTGACTCCGATTGGCAGCCATTGGGGGAACAGGGTGCAGGCGGCAGTAGCTCTGAAGTGGAGGAGGAGGAGCCGCAGCAGGCATCAACATGGCAACAGGTTCCATCTGGCAGGCCCGTATCTGGTCAAAAACGTGTGGCAAAAACAAAACCAGTTGTAGGACAGCGTGGCCATCCGGTTAAAGTAGCTCAGTGTGCAATGCCTGAAAAGGTATCCGATAGTAGGAAGAGTGCAGTCTGGCATTTTTTTAACCAAGATCCAAATGATCAGTGCAAAGTCATCTGTAAGAAATGCTCAAGGACCTTAAGCAGAGGTCAGAATGTTAAAAATCTAAATACAAGTTGCATGCGTAGACATTTAACCACCATGCACTTGCAAGCCTGGACTAACTACCAAACGTCCCTTAACGTTGTAGCACCCTCTCACAATGAAGCTAGTCAGCAACGCTACATCCCTTCCCTCACTGTAAGCCCACCGTTTACCACACCACCTGCAGTAAATGTGGCGGTTTCGTCGCAAGGCCAAAACAGTCAGGGAATCACCAGGTTCGTGGTAGGAAACACTGTATGTAGGGCAACAGCAAGAATACCATCACCAACCCTCTGTCAGTCTGCCATGTCCACCGGCACCCCCGCTAGTTCCACCCTATGCAGCTCTCCAGTCCAGCTCACCCTACACGAGACTCTCGTTAGGAAAAGGAAGTACTCATCCTCGCATCCGCGTACACAGGGTTTGAACACCCACATTGCTAGACTAAACTCGTTAGAGATGATGCCCTACCGGTTAGTTGAAACCGAAGCTTTCAAAGCCCTGATGGACTACGCTGTACCACGCTACGAGCTACCCAGTCGACACTTCTTTTCGAGAAAAGCCATCCCAGCCCTCCACCAGCATGTAAAAGACTGCATTGTCCATGCACTCAGGCAATCTGTGAGTAGAAAGGTGCACCTGACAACAGATGCATGGACCAGTAGGCATGGCCAGGGGCGTTACGTCTCCATCACGGCACACTGGGTTAATGTGGTGGATGCAGGGTCCACAGGGGACAGCAATATTGGGACAGTTCTTCCTTGGCCACGGTCTAGGAAACAGTTGGCTGTAGGCGTTCGTCCCCCCTCCTCCTCCTCGTCCTCCAGCAGAAGCGAGAGCTCGTCCACAGACCGCAGTCGCACGACCACTCCATCCGCAGCTGGCACTGTTGCACACGAGGTGTCCCATTATGGAACAGCTAGTGGCAAGCGTCAGCAGGCTGTATTGGCAATGAAGTGTTTGGGCGACAACAGACACACTGCGGAAGTTCTGTCCGAGTTCTTGCAGCAAGAAACTCAGTCATGGCTGGGCACTGTACATCTTGAGGCAGGCAAGGTAGTGAGTGATAACGGAAGGAATTTTATGGCTGCCATAGCCCTTTTACAACTGAAACACATTCCTTGCCTGGCTCACACCTTAAACCTGGTGGTGCAGTGCTTTCTGAAAAGTTATCTGGGGTTACACGACCTGCTCCTGAAAGTGCGCAGACTTTGCTCGCACATCCGCCGTTCGCCCGTACACTCCAGCCGTATGCAAAACCATCAGTGGTCTTTGAAACTTCCCCAGCATCGCCGAATCATTGACATTGCAACAAGGTGGAACTCCACACTGCACATGCTTCAGAGACTGTGCAAACAGAGGCGTGCTGTTATGTATTTGTGGGAGGATACACATACACGGGTAGGCAGTTGGATGGCAGACATGGAGTTGTCAGGTGTGCAGTGGTCGAAGCTACAAGACCTGTGTCAAGTCCTTCAGTGTTTTGAGGAATGCACATGGCTGGTTAGTGCAGACAGCGCCATAATAAGCATGAGCATCCCCCTAATGCGCCTGCTGATGCAAAGTTTGACGCACATAAAGGAGCAGGTGTCGACAGCCGAGGACGAGGGAAGCCTAGATGACAGTCAGCCATTGTCAGCTCAGGGAAATCTACAGGACGAGGTGGGGGGCGAAGAGGAGGAGGACGAGGAGGATTATGGGGATGAGTATTTTTTGGATGAGGAAGCTTCTCAGGGGGCAATAGAAACTGCTGTCGTTGCAAGGCCGGGTTCAGGTTTTTTGAGGGAGACAAGTGACGTTGATTTGCCCGAAAGTGCTCCTCAACCCAGCACATGCACTGATTTGACAACTGGAACATTGGCCCACATGGCGGATTATGCCTTGCGTATCCTCAAAAGGGACCCACGCATTATAAAAATGATGACCGATGACAATTGCTGGTTGGCCTGCCTCCTTGATCCTCGCTATAAAGGCAAATTGCAAAATAATATGCCACATGAGAACCTCGAACATATATTGGCAACCAAACAAGCTACTCTTGTAGACCGTTTGATTCAGGCATTCCCAGCACACAGCGCCGGTGATGGTTCTCACACGAGCTGCAGGGGGCAACAGGGCAGAGGTGTTAGAGGTGCACAAATCAGAAGTGGCGTTGGACAGAGGGGTTTTCTGACCAGGTTGTGGAGTGATTTTGCAATGACCGCAGACACGACAGGTACTGCAGCATCATTTCAAAGTGACAGGAGACAACATTTGTCCAGTATGGTTACTAACTATTTTTCCTCCATTATCGATGTTCTCCCTCAACCGTCATTCCCCTTTGATTACTGGGCATTAGTGTTGAGCATTCCGATACCGCAAGTATCGGGTATCGGCCGATACTAGCGGTATCGGAATTCCGATACCGGGATTCCGATACTTGCCGCGTATCGGATACCGGAATCGGAAGTTCCCAGATTCAAAATGCAGAAATTCAGCCAATGAGAATGATTTCAAGTGTGGGCACATCCTGTTCAGCATGGAGGGCATGAAACTACTGGCATGGCTGTGATTGGCTGCTGAAATGATGTCATGATGCAGTTTAAAAGTCGCTGGCGCCATTTTGCGATCACTCTGCTGTGAATTCAGTTAGTGACAGGACGCTGTTTGCTGACTGAGGGACAGTTTAGAGATAGCGATTTGCTTCTTTGTGCTTTCCAAAGGCTAATTTAGCAACCGCTGTGTTCACCTACTATTCACCTTCCTTTTGCCTTGTAGCGCTGTTTTCACAGCGATCTGCAAGGTCTCTCTGTGTGTGTGTGTGTGAGTGCAGCCCACTCTCTAGTCTGAGTGCAGCCACATAGGCCATCCATAGCTGGTTGTATTCAGTTCAGGGAGGGTGGTTCATTGCCTCATACAGTACTGTTCTCTTTTTTTTTTTTTTTTTTTTCCAAGTAGTGTAGTCTGCTGCTAATTTATTCCAAAAAATCCTATTAGTGTCTTTCCACCCGTCTCCAGCTAATTTGTGGAAAAACACTACATAGGATAAAGTAGAGGAGGATTTTTGGGCCTTGCAGCGCCGTTTACGGCTGTCTGCACGGTCTCCGTGTGACTGCAGCTCGCCCTGTAGTCTGTGAGCAGCCGTAGCTTGGTTGTCTCCAGCTCAGGGTTGTTCACTGCGTCATACCGCCAAATCAATTTTCATTTTGTTTTCAAGTAGTGTAGTCTGCTGCTAATTAATTTAAAAAAATCCTATTAGTGTCTTTCCACCCGTCTCCAGCTAATTTGTGGAAAAACACTACATAGGATAAAGTAGAGGAGGGTTTTTGGGCCTTGCAGCGCCGTTTACGGCTGTCTGCACGGTCTCCGTGTGACTGCAGCTCGCCCTGTAGTCTGTGAGCAGCCGTAGCTTGGTTGTCTCCAGCTCAGGGTTGTTCACTGCGTCATACCGCCAAATCAATTTTCATTTTGTTTTCAAGTAGTGTAGTCTGCTGCTAATTAATTTAAAAAAATCCTATTAGTGTCTTTCCACCCGTCTCCAGCTAATTTGTGGAAAAACACTACATAGGATAAAGTAGAGGAGGGTTTTTGGGCCTTGCAGCGCCGTTTACGTCTGTCTGCACGGTCTCCGTGTGACTGCAGCTCTATCCGTTGTCAGTTCAGCCCCAAAAAAATAAATAATAAAGTTCACCAAACACACCAGTTACACCACTTTACATTTGTGTAGGCCACATTAGCTCATATTCAAGTCTAGTCCACACTTTAGAAAATTAGTGTGTCTTATACCTGTTAGGAGGAGTTGCTCAGGAATAAGCACACAAAGCCGTTAGTACTTTTCTGCTTATCTTTATCAGTCAACCAAGATGAAGAAGGCAGTGAGTAAGGCACGTGGGCGTGGGCGTGGGCGCGGAGCAGGGAGGGGACGTGGGGATTCTGTGCCTGCTGCGGGCACCGGTGAGTCATCAGCACCCACTTTCACAAGGGAACAGTCGTTCATGCGCAGCTTTGTCGCCGAGCGCCGTACACCGCTGCTGCGTCAAGACCAAATTGAAGCCGTTGTGGGATGGATGGCAGCTAATGCATCAACTTCCATTAGTGCCACATCCTCTCAGACACAGAGCACTGGAGAGCAGCCATCTGTCTCTTCACCACCTGCAAAATTGCCCAGGCAGACAGAGATCCCAGGACAGGAGCAGTCTCTACTTCTGTTCTCTGAATCATCTCTTGGCTTGGAAACAGGGGGCCAGCCAAGCAGCATTGGAGAAATGGAAGAAGAGGCAGGGTGCAGTGATGCCCAACCGCTTTTTCTGTCTTCCTCTGAAGAGGCGGGTGGGCCAGTGGCTCCGGTCACCACCTCGCAGGCCGCATCAGCTGATGATGACACTCAGGTGCCACTTACTGGTGCGTGCTCTGCTGCTGAGACTACCCAGGAGGAGCAGTTGGGGGCAGAGGGTAGTGTAGATGATGAGGTCCTTGACCCATCTTGGCGTCAGGGACAGGAAGGTGGTGGGAGCAGCTCTGAGGAAGAGATTCCCCGTACGGCCCAAAGAGGGAGGGGGAAGACTGCGGATCCTGCAGCCTCCGCTTTGGCACCCGTAAGGAGCATGTCTCTTCCAAAAGTCAAAAGGGGGGCTCCCAAGACTTGCAGTGCCTGGTCCTTTTTTGACCCAGTTGCAGATGACATTTGCTATGTCAGATGCAAGGTGTGTCATCAAAAAATCAAAAGAGGTCAAAAAGTCGCCAACCTCAATACCTCCAACATGTGGAAACATGTGCGCAACAGGCACCCGGCGGAGTTAGACAAACACACTGAAGAGCTAGGCCAACCAACAGCGGCAGCTACCACCTCTTCAGCTCGTGTTGCCTCTTCCTCTAGCTCACACGCAGCTGGTTCGGCTTCCTCCCAGGATCGCCGTGGAAGAACCTCTGGCCCTGTTGTCCAGAGACCCGCTGTCATTCCACCCGCAGCACCACTTTCCCAGTCATCCACACACTCCCAGCCCAGTCTACAGCCATCGGTAGTACAGGCATGGGAGAAAAGGCGGCCTTTCTCGTCAAACCACCCACGAGCACAGGCTCTGACTGCAGGCATTGCCAAACTTCTGTCACTGGAAATGCTGTCATTCAGGCTGGTGGAGACTGACAGCTTCCGTGACTTGATGTCATTGGCAGTCCCACAGTACAATGTGCCCAGCCGCTTTTACTTCAGCAGGCAAGCCGTCCCTGCCCTGCACAAGCATGTGGAGGGACACATAAAACACGCGCTACTGAACGCCGTCAGTAGCAAGGTCCACCTCACCACCGATGCGTGGACCAGTCAACATGGACAGGGGCGATACCTTTCCCTCACTGCCCATTGGGTTAATGTAGTTGAGCCGGGTACAGACCGTGCGAGTGGCGCAAGACGTGTCCTGCCCACTCCAAGGATTGCAGGAATCCATTCTGTACGCATTGACTCCTCCTCTTACACCAGTTCCTCAGAATCATCGCTGCAGGAGCCGTCACAGTCCACCTCCACATGGACCCGTGATGAACGTGTACCTGTTACGACCGACATGAGCACAGCCGTGGCCAAACGTCAACAGGCCGTCTTGAAATTAATTTTTTTGGGGAATCGTAGCCACACAGCGCAGGAGCTCTGGAATGCCATCAAGCAGGAGAGCGATGTGTGGTTTGAGCCAGCGAATCTCCAGCCAGGCATGGTAGTGTGTGATAATGGCCGAAATCTGGTGGCAGCCCTGGGCCTCGGCAACCTCACTCACATCCCATGTCTGGCACATGTGCTCAATTTGGTCGTGCAGAGTTTTTTGAGGGACTATCCGGATCTTGATGCACTGCTGCACAAGGTCCGCCTAGAGTGTGCTCACTTGCGGCGTTCCAGCACGGCAAAAGCGCGCATTGCGGCTCTGCAGCGCCGACACCGCCTGCCGGAACATCGCATCATATGTGACCTACCTACCAGGTGGAATTCCACGTTACATATGTTGGAGCGGTTGTGTGAGCAGCAGCAAGCTGTAATGGAGTACCAGCTGTATCAGGCGCAAAAAAGTCGCAGTCAGCGCCGTACAGACTTCACAACCACAGAGTGGGCCACTATGAAGGATGTCTGCCAGGTTTTGCGTCCCTTTGATTATTCCACGCGGATGGCGAGTGCAGATGATGCACTAGTCAGCATGACTGTCCCCCTTATCTGCCTGCTTGAAAAATCACTGCAAGCGCTAAGGGATGATGTTGTGGAAGAGGTGGAGGATGAGGATTCACCACTTCCATCATCTTCTGGACAGTCAGCGCCACGTGGTTCCTCACAAACGCGTAGGCAGGGGACAGTTTGTGAGGAGGATGAGGAGGAGTCAATGGAGGAGGAAGACATCCGTCCAGAGGAGGGAGTTACACAATTGTCCAGTACTCAGTGTGTACAGCGAGGGTGGGGTGATGACGAGCGGGCAGAGATCACGCCTCCAGCTGGGGACAGCGTTTCTTGGGCAGTTGGCAGTCTGCAGCACATGGTGGATTACATGCTGCAGTGCCTGAGAAACGACCGCCGCATCGACCACATTCTCAACATGTCTGATTATTGGGTGTTCACCCTCCTCGATCCTCGCTACCGGGACAACGTAGAAAGCCTCATCACACCGTTGAACCGGGAGCGAAAAATGCGGGAGTACCAAGACACACTGGTCAGTTCCATCATCTTCTCCATTCCAACTGAGAGAAGTGCTGCTACTGCATTCCAAAGCAGCTCAGTGCGTCCAGGCAGTGGTGGAGGCTCTGCACAAAGAGGGAGCAGAAGCAGTGCCTCTGCCCAAGGCAAGACCAGTATGGCCCAACTGTGGCACAGTTTTGTGTGCCCCCCACAAAAGTCTACACCATCACAGACGGCTCCAGTCAGCAGGAGGCAACGGTTCCGTCAGATGGTGACAGACTACATGTCTTGCCCTCTTGCTGTACTCCCAGACGGCTCTTCCCCTTTCAAGTTTTGGGTCTCAAAGCTGGATACATGGCCAGAGCTAAGCCAGTATGCATTGGAGGTGCTGTCTTGCCCTGCGGCCAGTGTATTATCGGAACGTGTCTTTAGTGCTGCAGGTGGTGTACTAACTGACCGTCGCATGCGACTATCCCCCGATAACGTTGACCGGCTTACTTTTCTGAAAATGAACAAGGCCTGGATCTCGCAGGAATTTGCCACTCCTCCTCCTGATTAAATAATTAGGTCACTGTATACGTTATCCAGGTCTCCTGTTGTGTTCATCTTTCTACCACCTGAACTTAAATTCCTGGGCTCCAACACCGCCAGTTGAGGCTCAGACGTGCCGTCTGCACAGTCAAAACATACGACCCAGTGTTATTGGGTTTCAGTAACGTCAGCTGATCCCCAGCTGTGTAGCCGGCAATGTGTCATGCGACCGCCACGCTGACACAACAACTGAAATGTAAGGGAATCTGTCCCCCCCCCCCCCAAGGCGTTTGTTACTGAAAGAGCCACCTTGTGCAGCAGTAATGCTGCACAAGGAAAAAGGTAGCTATTTTGGTTTTGCTCCTTGCACACGCAAAACTTAACACTTATAAAATGTGTCCACTGATACCGTAAAACCGTCCCGGAGGTGGGACTTTCCTTCGTAATATGACGCAGCACAGCCGTCATTCCTACCCCCCCGGCGCCGCGCCCCGGCTCCTCAGCGTTGTTTGATTCCGTCCCGGAGCCTGCGCTGTTATGTTATCCCGTGGCCAGGCACACTTAGCGCTGCCCGTCTTCTGGCATCATTTGGTGTCAGGCTGGCTGCGCCTGTGTGGCCACGCTGGCCGAGAGCCCGCCTCGCAGTGTCTTCTGATTTAATCCCACTGGGGGCCTGGGATCTATGGACATGCGCAGTGCATATCTGAACCTCCACCTCTCACTCATCTCCCTATGGCTTCTTCAGACTGTTCGGTGTCAGCTGGTCCCTAATAGCATGCCACGGCCGTGACACCGCACAGTCTGAAAAAGAAGCCGTAGGGAGGGGAGTGAGAGGCGAGGATATGCACTGCGCATGGCCATGGATCCCAGGCCCCCAGTGGGATTACATCAGAAGACACTGCGAGGCGGGCTCTCGGCCAGCGCGGCCGCACAGGCGCAGCCAGCCTGACACCAAATGATGTCAGAAGATGGGCAGCGCTAAGTGTGCCTGGCCACGGGATAACATAACAGCGCAGGCTCCGGGACGGAATCAAACAACGCTGAGGAGCCGGGGCACGGCGGCGGGGGGGTAGTAATGATGGCTGTGCTGCGTCATATTACGAAGGAAAGTCCCACCTCCGGGACGGTTTCACGGCTTCAGGGGACACATTTTATAAGTGTTTAGTTCTGTGTTTGCAAGGAGCATGATGAAAAGAGCCACCTTTTCCTTTTGCATCTTTTGTGCTGCACAAGCTGGCTCTTTCAGCTACAAACGCCTTGGGGGGGGGGGTTAAAGGTTCCCTTTCGACTTTCTCAGGCTTCGGCCTACATTGTGTTCCTCTGCTTTTCCACCTGCCCCTGGGCTCCAACACCGCTAGTTGCCGTCCAGAAGTGCTGTACGCACAGTCAACAGTCGCTCCTCTGTTATTGGGGTTCAGTAACGTCAGCTGTTCCCCTGCTGTGTGTGTGGCAATCCCTCCTACCTCCTCCAACCTCCTCCAACCTCCTCCTCCTCCACCTGTCCCTGGGCTCCAACACCGCCAGTTGCCGTCCAGAAGTGCTGTACGCACAGTCAACAGTCCCTCCTCTGTTATTGGGGTTCAGTAACGTCAGTTGTTCCCCTGCTGTGTGTGTGGCAATCCCTCCTACCTCCTCCAACCTCCTCCAACCTCCTCCTCCTCCACCTGTCCCTGGGCTCCAACACCGCCAGTTGCCGTCCAGAAGTGCTGTACGCACAGTCAACAGTCCCTCCTCTGTTATTGGGGTTCAGTAACGTCAGCTGTTCCCCTGCTGTGTGTGTGGCAATCCCTCCTACCTCCTCCAACCTCCTCCTCCTCCACCTGTCCCTGGGCTCCAACACCGCCAGTTGCCGTCCAGAAGTGCTGTACGCACAGTCAACAGTCCCTCCTCTGTTATTGGGGTTCAGTAACGTCAGCTGTTCCCCTGCTGTGTGTGTGGCAATCCCTCCTACCTCCTCCAACCTCCTCCAACCTCCTCCTCCTCCACCTGTCCCTGGGCTCCAACACCGCCAGTTGCCGTCCAGAAGTGCTGTACGCACAGTCAACAGTCCCTCCTCTGTTATTGGGGTTCAGTAACGTCAGCTGTTCCCCTGCTGTGTGTGTGGCAATCCCTCCTACCTCCTCCAACCTCCTCCTCCTCCACCTGTCCCTGGGCTCCAACACCGCCAGTTGCCGTCCAGAAGTGCTGTACGCACAGTCAACAGTCCCTCCTCTGTTATTGGGGTTCAGTAACGTCAGCTGTTCCCCTGCTGTGTGTGTGGCAATCCCTCCTACCTCCTCCAACCTCCTCCAACCTCCTCCTCCTCCACCTGTCCCTGGGCTCCAACACCGCCAGTTGCCGTCCAGAAGTGCTGTACGCACAGTCAACAGTCCCTCCTCTGTTATTGGGGTTCAGTAACGTCAGCTGTTCCCCTGCTGTGTGTGTGGCAATCCCTCCTACCTCCTCCAACCTCCTCCAACCTCCTCCTCCTCCACCTGTCCCTGGGCTCCAACACCGCCAGTTGCCGTCCAGAAGTGCTGTACGCACAGTCAACAGTCCCTCCTCTGTTATTGGGGTTCAGTAACGTCAGCTGTTCCCCTGCTGTGTGTGTGGCAATCCCTCCTACCTCCTCCAACCTCCTCCAACCTCCTCCTCCTCCACCTGTCCCTGGGCTCCAACACCGCCAGTTGCCGTCCAGAAGTGCTGTACGCACAGTCAACAGTCCCTCCTCTGTTATTGGGGTTCAGTAACGTCAGCTGTTCCCCTGCTGTGTGTGTGGCAATCCCTCCTACCTCCTCCAACCTCCTCCTCCTCCACCTGTCCCTGGGCTCCAACACCGCCAGTTGCCGTCCAGAAGTGCTGTACGCACAGTCAACAGTCCCTCCTCTGTTATTGGGGTTCAGTAACGTCAGCTGTTCCCCTGCTGTGTGTGTGGCAATCCCTCCTACCTCCTCCAACCTCCTCCAACCTCCTCCTCCTCCACCTGTCCCTGGGCTCCAACACCGCCAGTTGCCGTCCAGAAGTGCTGTACGCACAGTCAACAGTCCCTCCTCTGTTATTGGGGTTCAGTAACGTCAGCTGTTCCCCTGCTGTGTGTGTGGCAATCCCTCCTACCTCCTCCAACCTCCTCCTCCTCCACCTGTCCCTGGGCTCCAACACCGCCAGTTGCCGTCCAGAAGTGCTGTACGCACAGTCAACAGTCCCTCCTCTGTTATTGGGGTTCAGTAACGTCAGCTGTTCCCCTGCTGTGTGTGTGGCAATCCCTCCTACCTCCTCCAACCTCCTCCAACCTCCTCCTCCTCCACCTGTCCCTGGGCTCCAACACCGCCAGTTGCCGTCCAGAAGTGCTGTACGCACAGTCAACAGTCCCTCCTCTGTTATTGGGGTTCAGTAACGTCAGCTGTTCCACTGCTGTGTGTGTGGCAATCCCTCCTACCTCCTCCAACCTCCTCCAACCTCCTCCTCCTCCACCTGTCCCTGGGCTCCAACACCGCCAGTTGCCGTCCAGAAGTGCTGTACGCACAGTCAACAGTCCCTCCTCTGTTATTGGGGTTCAGTAACGTCAGCTGTTCCCCTGCTGTGTGTGTGGCAATCCCTCCTACCTCCTCCAACCTCCTCCAACCTCCTCCTCCTCCACCTGTCCCTGGGCTCCAACACCGCCAGTTGCCGTCCAGAAGTGCTGTACGCACAGTCAACAGTCCCTCCTCTGTTATTGGGGTTCAGTAACGTCAGCTGTTCCCCTGCTGTGTGTGTGGCAATCCCTCCTACCTCCTCCAACCTCCTCCTCCTCCACCTGTCCCTGGGCTCCAACACCGCCAGTTGCCGTCCAGAAGTGCTGTACGCACAGTCAACAGTCCCTCCTCTGTTATTGGGGTTCAGTAACGTCAGCTGTTCCCCTGCTGTGTGTGTGGCAATCCCTCCTACCTCCTCCAACCTCCTCCAACCTCCTCCTCCTCCACCTGTCCCTGGGCTCCAACACCGCCAGTTGCCGTCCAGAAGTGCTGTACGCACAGTCAACAGTCCCTCCTCTGTTATTGGGGTTCAGTAACGTCAGCTGTTCCCCTGCTGTGTGTGTGGCAATCCCTCCTACCTCCTCCAACCTCCTCCTCCTCCACCTGTCCCTGGGCTCCAACACCGCCAGTTGCCGTCCAGAAGTGCTGTACGCACAGTCAACAGTCCCTCCTCTGTTATTGGGGTTCAGTAACGTCAGCTGTTCCCCTGCTGTGTGTGTGGCAATCCCTCCTACCTCCTCCAACCTCCTCCAACCTCCTCCTCCTCCACCTGTCCCTGGGCTCCAACACCGCCAGTTGCCGTCCAGAAGTGCTGTACGCACAGTCAACAGTCCCTCCTCTGTTATTGGGGTTCAGTAACGTCAGCTGTTCCCCTGCTGTGTGTGTGGCAATCCCTCCTACCTCCTCCAACCTCCTCCTCCTCCACCTGTCCCTGGGCTCCAACACCGCCAGTTGCCGTCCAGAAGTGCTGTACGCACAGTCAACAGTCCCTCCTCTGTTATTGGGGTTCAGTAACGTCAGCTGTTCCCCTGCTGTGTGTGTGGCAATCCCTCCTACCTCCTCCAACCTCCTCCAACCTCCTCCTCCTCCACCTGTCCCTGGGCTCCAACACCGCCAGTTGCCGTCCAGAAGTGCTGTACGCACAGTCAACAGTCCCTCCTCTGTTATTGGGGTTCAGTAACGTCAGCTGTTCCCCTGCTGTGTGTGTGGCAATCCCTCCTACCTCCTCCAACCTCCTCCTCCTCCACCTGTCCCTGGGCTCCAACACCGCCAGTTGCCGTCCAGAAGTGCTGTACGCACAGTCAACAGTCCCTCCTCTGTTATTGGGGTTCAGTAACGTCAGCTGTTCCCCTGCTGTGTGTGTGGCAATCCCTCCTACCTCCTCCAACCTCCTCCAACCTCCTCCTCCTCCACCTGTCCCTGGGCTCCAACACCGCCAGTTGCCGTCCAGAAGTGCTGTACGCACAGTCAACAGTCCCTCCTCTGTTATTGGGGTTCAGTAACGTCAGCTGTTCCCCTGCTGTGTGTGTGGCAATCCCTCCTACCTCCTCCAACCTCCTCCTCCTCCACCTGTCCCTGGGCTCCAACACCGCCAGTTGCCGTCCAGAAGTGCTGTACGCACAGTCAACAGTCCCTCCTCTGTTATTGGGGTTCAGTAACGTCAGCTGTTCCCCTGCTGTGTGTGTGGCAATCCCTCCTACCTCCTCCAACCTCCTCCAACCTCCTCCTCCTCCACCTGTCCCTGGGCTCCAACACCGCCAGTTGCCGTCCAGAAGTGCTGTACGCACAGAGCCAAACACCTCGCCTATGTGTTAGTGGGGTTCAGCACCGCCAGCTGTTCCCCTGCTGTGTATACGGCAACGTGTACTGCGACCACCACGCAGGCACAACAAGTTAAATTTAAGGGAACCTGTCCCCCCCCCCCCATGCGTTTGTTACTGAAGGAGCCACCTTGTGCAGCAGTAATGATGCAAAGGGAAAAAGTGCCTCTTTTCGTGGTGCTCCTTGCATATGCTGAACCTAACACTTATGAAATGTGTCCCCTCACAGCGTTCAACCGTCCGGTAGGTGGAACTTTCCTTTGTCATGTGACGCAGCACAGCCGTCATTTTTACCCCCTTGTCGCCGTGCGCCGCCTCCTCAGCGTTGTTTGAATCTGTCCCGGAGCCTGCGCTGTTAGGTTACCCCTTGGCCATGCACACATTTTGCGCTGCCCGTCTTCTGACATCATTTGCTGTCAGGCTGGCTGCGCCTGTGCGGGTGCGCTGTCCGAGATTCAGCCTCGCGGTGTCGTCTAATGTAATCCCACCGCGGGCCTGGGATCCGTGTCCATGCGCAGTGCATATCCTCGCCTCTCACTCCCCTCCCTACGGCTTCTAAAGACTGTTCGGTGTCAGCTGGTCCCTAATAGCATGCCACGGCCGTGACACCGCACAGTCTTTAGAAGCCGTAGGGAGGGGAGTGAGAGGCGAGGATATGCACTGCGCATGGACACGGATCCCAGGCCCGCGGTGGGATTACATTAGACGACACCGCGAGGCTGAATCTCGGACAGCGCACCCGCACAGGCGCAGCCAGCCTGACAGCAAATGATGTCAGAAGACGGGCAGCGCAAAATGTGTGCATGGCCAAGGGGTAACCTAACAGCGCAGGCTCCGGGACAGATTCAAACAACGCTGAGGAGGCGGCGCACGGCGACAAGGGGGTAAAAATGACGGCTGTGCTGCGTCACATGACAAAGGAAAGTTCCACCGACCGGACGGTTGAACGCTGTGAGGGGACACATTTCATAAGTGTTAGGTTCAGCATCTGCAAGGACCATAATTAAAAGAGCTAAGTTTACCTTTTCCAGCATTAGTGCTGTACACGATGGCTCTTCCAGCTACAAACGCCTGGGGGGGGGGGTTAAAGGTTTCCTTTCAACTTGCTCCAGTGCAGGCTTCGGCCTACACTCCGCTCCCCCTGCTCCTCCTGCTGTCCCTGGGCTCTAACACACCGCCAGTTGGGGCCCAGATGTGCTAGCTGCACAGAGAAAAACACCTCGCCAATGTGTCAGTGGGGTCCAGCACCGCCAGCTGTTCCCCTGCTGTGTAGCCGGCAACGTGTCCTGCAAAAGCCACGCAGACACAACAGACCCAAAGCTGCCGCCAGTGCAGGCTTCGGCCTACACTCCCCTCCCCCTGCTCCTCCTCCTCCTGCTCCTCCTCCTGCTGTCCCTGGGCTCTAACACACCGCCAGTTGGGGCCCAGATGTGCTAGCTGCACAGAGAAAAACACCTCGCCAATGTGTCAGTGGGGTCCAGCACCGCCAGCTGTTCCCCTGCTGTGCAGCCGGCAACGTGTCCTGCAAAAGCCACGCAGACACAACAGACCCAAAGCTGCCGCCAGTGCAGGCTTCGGCCTACACTCCCCTCCCCCTGCTCCTCCTCCTCCTGCTCCTCCTCCTGCTGACCCTGGGCTCTAACACACCGCCAGTTGGGGCCCAGATGTGCTAGCTGCACAGAGAAAAACACCTCGCCAATGTGTCAGTGGGGTCCAGCACCGCCAGCTGTTCCCCTGCTGTGCAGCCGGCATCGTGTCCTGCAAAAGCCACGCAGACACAAGAACTGAAATTGAAGGGAACCTGTCCCCCCTCCCCCAGGCGTTTTTACGTTATCCAGCCACCTTGTACAGCGGTAATGCTGCATGTGTGCAAGGTGGCTCAGAAACGTATTCTCCTCGCACATGTGGAACTGAAAACACGTCTGAAATGTGTCCTCTGTGTGACCAGTTAACCGTCCCGGTGGTGTGACTTTCCTTTGTAATGACACGCTGCAACCCCCTTGGTAGCGCTGCCCGTCTTCTGGCATCATTGTTTGGCTGGCTGCGCCTCTGCGGCCGCCCTGACCCACACAACGCCCCTCGGTGTCTTATTTATTGGGACTGCGAGGGTGTGATTCATGGGCAGGATCAGTGCATCAGTTCGCCTGTCCCTCCTCTCCTTCCGCCTTCTTCGGACTGTGCGGCTTCATGGCCGTGGCATGCGATAAGGGATCAGATGACGCCGCACAGTCTGAAGCGGGTGTAAGGACCCGAGTGTGAGAGGCCAACATATGTGCTGCGCCAGGCCCTGAATCCCAGCCCCGCAGTGTTTTAACAATGTTAAGACACTGCGGGGCTGGGATTCATGGTCATCGCGAACCGCACCGGCCGACATTACATGATGCCAGAAGATGGGCAGCGCTAACGGCGCTAGGCCAGGGGATAACACGACAGCGCAGACTCCTGTACAGCAAATAACAACGCTCGGGAGGCTGCACCCAGCACCAAGGTGGGATTCTTGACACCTGTGCTGCGTCTCATTACAAAGGGAACTCGCGCCTCCATTACACAGTTTGACTGTATAAAGGGCTGAATGTTATACGTGTTCCATTCAGCGTGTGCAAGGAGAAAAATTACAAGAGCAACCTTTGACTTGCGCAGCACTGCTGCTGCATAAGCTGTGGCTCTTCTACTTTGTAACCCCTGAGGGGGGGTTAAAGGTGACTTTTGAAATCGGTTCAATTAGGCTTCGGCCTACACTCTGCTCCACCTGCAGAGCCCGGGCTCCAACAACGCTAGTTGCTGTCCGGAAGTGCTGGCTGCACAGAGCCAAACACCTCGCCAATGTGTCAGTGGGGTCCAGCACCGCCAGCTGTTCCCCTGCTGTGTAGCCGGCAACGTGTCCTGCAAAAGCCACGCAGACACAACAGACCCAAAGCTGCCGCCAGTGCAGGCTTCGGCCTACACTCCCCTCCCCCTGCTCCTCCTCCTCCTGCTCCTCGTCCTGCTGACCCTGGGCTCTAACACACCGCCAGTTGGGGCCCAGATGTGCTAGCTGCACAGAGAAAAACACCTCGCCAATGTGTCAGTGGGGTCCAGCACCGCCAGCTGTTCCCCTGCTGTGCAGCCGGCATCGTGTCCTGCAAAAGCCACGCAGACACAAGAACTGAAATTGAAGGGAACCTGTCCCCCCTCCCCCAGGCGTTTTTACGTTATCCAGCCACCTTGTACAGTGGTAATGCTGCATGTGTGCAAGGTGGCTCAGAAACGTATTCTCCTCGCACATGTGGAACTGAAAACACGTCTGAAATGTGTCCTCTGTGTGACCAGTTAACCGTCCCGGTGGTGTGACTTTCCTTTGTAATGACACGCTGCAACCCCCTTGGTAGCGCTGCCCGTCTTCTGGCATCATTGTTTGGCTGGCTGCGCCTCTGCGGCCGCCCTGACCCACACAACGCCCCTCGGTGTCTTATTTATTGGGACTGCGAGGGTGTGATTCATGGGCAGGATCAGTGCATCAGTTCGCCTGTCCCTCCTCTCCTTCCGCCTTCTTCGGACTGTGCGGCTTCATGGCCGTGGCATGCGATAAGGGATCAGATGACGCCGCACAGTCTGAAGCGGGTGTAAGGACCCGAGTGTGAGAGGCCAACATATGTGCTGCGCCAGGCCCTGAATCCCAGCCCCGCAGTGTTTTAACAATGTTAAGACACTGCGGGGCTGGGATTCATGGTCATCGCGAACCGCACCGGCCGACATTACATGATGCCAGAAGATGGGCAGCGCTAACGGCGCTAGGCCAGGGGATAACACGACAGCGCAGACTCCTGTACAGCAAATAACAACGCTCGGGAGGCTGCACCCAGCACCAAGGTGGGATTCTTGACACCTGTGCTGCGTCTCATTACAAAGGGAACTCGCGCCTCCATTACACAGTTTGACTGTATAAAGGGCTGAATGTTATACGTGTTCCATTCAGCGTGTGCAAGGAGAAAAATTACAAGAGCAACCTTTGACTTGCGCAGCACTGCTGCTGCATAAGCTGTGGCTCTTCTACTTTGTAACCCCTGAGGGGGGGTTAAAGGTGACTTTTGAAATCGGTTCAATTAGGCTTCGGCCTACACTCTGCTCCACCTGCAGAGCCCGGGCTCCAACAACGCTAGTTGCTGTCCGGAAGTGCTGGCTGCACAGAGCCAAACACCTCGCCAATGTGTCAGTGGGGTCCAGCACCGCCAGCTGTTCCCCTGCTGTGTAGCCGGCAACGTGTCCTGCAAAAGCCACGCAGACACAACAGACCCAAAGCTGCCGCCAGTGCAGGCTTCGGCCTACACTCCCCTCCCCCTGCTCCTCCTCCTCCTGCTCCTCCTCCTGCTGACCCTGGGCTCTAACACACCGCCAGTTGGGGCCCAGATGTGCTAGCTGCACAGAGAAAAACACCTCGCCAATGTGTCAGTGGGGTCCAGCACCGCCAGCTGTTCCCCTGCTGTGCAGCCGGCATCGTGTCCTGCAAAAGCCACGCAGACACAAGAACTGAAATTGAAGGGAACCTGTCCCCCCTCCCCCAGGCGTTTTTACGTTATCCAGCCACCTTGTACAGCGGTAATGCTGCATGTGTGCAAGGTGGCTCAGAAACGTATTCTCCTCGCACATGTGGAACTGAAAACACGTCTGAAATGTGTCCTCTGTGTGACCAGTTAACCGTCCCGGTGGTGTGACTTTCCTTTGTAATGACACGCTGCAACCCCCTTGGTAGCGCTGCCCGTCTTCTGGCATCATTGTTTGGCTGGCTGCGCCTCTGCGGCCGCCCTGACCCACACAACGCCCCTCGGTGTCTTATTTATTGGGACTGCGAGGGTGTGATTCATGGGCAGGATCAGTGCATCAGTTCGCCTGTCCCTCCTCTCCTTCCGCCTTCTTCGGACTGTGCGGCTTCATGGCCGTGGCATGCGATAAGGGATCAGATGACGCCGCACAGTCTGAAGCGGGTGTAAGGACCCGAGTGTGAGAGGCCAACATATGTGCTGCGCCAGGCCCTGAATCCCAGCCCCGCAGTGTTTTAACAATGTTAAGACACTGCGGGGCTGGGATTCATGGTCATCGCGAACCGCACCGGCCGACATTACATGATGCCAGAAGATGGGCAGCGCTAACGGCGCTAGGCCAGGGGATAACACGACAGCGCAGACTCCTGTACAGCAAATAACAACGCTCGGGAGGCTGCACCCAGCACCAAGGTGGGATTCTTGACACCTGTGCTGCGTCTCATTACAAAGGGAACTCGCGCCTCCATTACACAGTTTGACTGTATAAAGGGCTGAATGTTATACGTGTTCCATTCAGCGTGTGCAAGGAGAAAAATTACAAGAGCAACCTTTGACTTGCGCAGCACTGCTGCTGCATAAGCTGTGGCTCTTCTACTTTGTAACCCCTGAGGGGGGGTTAAAGGTGACTTTTGAAATCGGTTCAATTAGGCTTCGGCCTACACTCTGCTCCACCTGCAGAGCCCGGGCTCCAACAACGCTAGTTGCTGTCCGGAAGTGCTGGCTGCACAGAGCCAAACACCTCGCCAATGTGTCAGTGGGGTCCAGCACCGCCAGCTGTTCCCCTGCTGTGTAGCCGGCAACGTGTCCTGCAAAAGCCACGCAGACACAACACACCCAAAGCTGCCGCCAGTGCAGGCTTCGGCCTACACTCCCCTCCCCCTGCTCCTCCTCCTCCTGCTCCTCCTCCTGCTGACCCTGGGCTCTAACACACCGCCAGTTGGGGCCCAGATGTGCTAGCTGCACAGAGAAAAACACCTCGCCAATGTGTCAGTGGGGTCCAGCACCGCCAGCTGTTCCCCTGCTGTGCAGCCGGCATCGTGTCCTGCAAAAGCCACGCAGACACTTGCTCTTGTACCTTCTGCTCCCCATCCTGGTTCCAGTACCGTCAGCTGGTTCCGGGCAGAGCCTTTGGCTTAGGTGCCTCCCTTTGGTATCCGAGTTCCACCAACGTCAGGTGGTCCTTGGTAGTGCTTTCAGGCACGGGTACCTCCTGCTTAGTAACCGGGTTCCAGTAACGTCAGCTGGTCCTCGGTAGTTCCATTGGCTCTTGGACCTTCGGCTACCCATCCGGGTTCCAGCACCGTCAGCTGGTTCTCGGCAGTGTCTTTTGCTCTTGTACCTTCTGCTCCCCATCCTGGTTCCAGTACCGTCAGCTGGTTCCGGGCAGAGCCTTTGGCTTAGGTGCCTCCCTCTGGGTATCCGAGTTCCACCAACGTCAGGTGGTCCTTGGTAGTGCTTTCAGCACAGGTACCTCCTGCTTAGTAACCGGGTTCCAGTAAAGTCAGCTGGTCCTCGGTAGTTCCATTGGCTCTTGGACCTTCGGGTAGCCATCCGAGTTCCAGTTCCATCAGCTGGTTCTCGGCATTTTCTCAGCCTTCTTGTACCTTCTGCTACATTTCCAAGTTCAAGAGACTAAACACAATGACCCAGAAGACCACCCCTAAGATGACGACGACACCAGAGACGACAACCACCGTGATGACGACGACCCTGGAGACGATGACCCCGAAGACCACCCCGATGACGACGACCCCGGAGACGACGACCCTGAAGACCACCCCGATGACGACGACCCCGGAGACGACGACCCTGGAGACGACGACGACCTGGAAGACCGAGAAGCAGAAGAACAAGAGGCTGCAGAACAAAGAGCAGAAGGACATTAAGCATAACACAAAATATCAGAGCAAAAAATATTATGTAAATTATAAGCAGAAGAAGACTAAGCAGTGTATGGGGGTGAGTCCGTTCCTCCTCGTGGTGCCCCTGGATAAAGCCTGATGCTGCAGGCCAAACTGAACGCGGACAAATGTAACTGTTTTGTGACAGGCAGAACGGAAGGTGTAATCTTCAAACTTTTATAGATAACAACTACGGGAATGCCTGTCACAAATAAGAATATGATGAAGAAGTTGAATATGATGAAGATAATAGTAAAATAAAAAGAATATGAACAATGTAACCCAAAAAATTATAGGTAGAAGATGAAGAAGAAGATGAATAAGGTGAAGAAGTTGATGTCAAAGAAGCTGATGATGAGGATAATTAAGAAGAAAGCGTGGGAGAAGTAAAAAAGAAGGTGAAGGGCGTGGAAGTAGTGAAACATCAATATCTGACATAAAAAAAAAAAAAAAACATAGTCAAATTCTTTCTAACGCCGAACTTCATAAAAAAAAAAAAAAAATCCTGCTATTCTATTACATTGGGCTAAACCTCTGTCCCTTTAATATCTCCGCCACGTCCCCCAATACATCCTACAATATTTTTAGTTGTTTTCCTTCATGTAGAATGAACCTACAAGTGTATAAAGGGTTTATTTTAATTCCGATATTTTCGTCCCATTGACTTGCATTGGGATCGGGTATCGGTATCGGATTGGATTCCGATACTGTGACGGTATCGGCCGATACTTTCCGATACCGATACTTTCCGATATCGGAAAGTATCGCTCAACACTACTGGGCATCCAAAATAGACACCTGGCCTGAATTGGCCGAATATGCATTGCAGGAGCTTGCTTGCCCAGTAGCTAGTGTGCTATCAGAAAGAGTATTCAGTGCTGCTGGTTCAATACTGACCGAAAAAAGGACTCGTCTGGCGACCCAAAATGTTGATGATCTAACCTTCATTAAAATGAACCACTCATGGATTTCTAATTATTTTGCCCCACCTTTCCCGGCTGACACCTAGCTTTCCTGAAAAAAGGTCTTGCTTTGGGACTGGTGTTACTGACTGTTCCAATCTCTTAATTTGCAGCTGCTGTTTGTACAGCATATGACATTTTTACACCTCCCTAAATGGCCTAACTCCCCCCACGGGGCTGTGGTCTCGCCACTTGGCGCAAGCACCCGTCAGAGTGCCGTTTGTCTGAAGAGGTGGGTGTGCCCACTTTTGGTCGACGGCACTGCCACTGGGTCCCTCATAGTACAATGAAGTGTCTCTGGCGGTGGTGGCGCGCACCCAACGTCAGACACACCGTTGTAACATGAGGGGCCCTGGACCTGTACTGCCGGCCACGAGAGAGTGTCCCCCCCCCCCCAGGTCAAACAGTGCTCTACCACTTGCAAAATTATTTCTCGCTGCTCCACCACTGTTTAGTCTATGCGCTGAAATCCTTCAATGCCTGGCACTGACAATAACCATTACTCTGTCGCCTCATTGGGGGACACAGGACCATGGGTGTTATGCTGCTGTCCACTAGGAGGCGACACTATGCATAATCTGAAAAAGATTAACTGTGGCTCCTCCTGTGCAGTATACACCCCTGGACGGCATCAGCCTTCTCCAGTTTTTGCTTAGTGTCGCAAAGGAGGCACACCTAAAGATTTTTACTCCGTTTTACTCCGTTTCCCGTTTTCCGACGGGATTACAGATGAAGAAAAGAGGGTCTCCTGTGAGACTCCCGGCATGGCTCCTTCCTCGGCCCCTTATTATGGGGTGCCCAGTTGAAGTTGAGATGGCTATTCCCCATGCTGCTCCTTCCCCAGCCCCTCGGGTGTTGGTTCGAAGTCGAGACCCCCCTCCTTCCCCAATTCCTTTTGGTTTCTGGGTTGAGGTCGAGGCGAGGATAAAGGCCCCTGAAGGTGTGACAAAAGCACCCTCCCTATCCCCCTCTGGGGGTATTAGGTTGAGACACCTCAGGTAGGGCCTGTACAGGCAGCATCCTACAGCTCCCAGCAATGGGCCAGCATACTGCGCCTGCATCCAGGGACCCCAGCCCAGCTGCGGGCTCCTGTTGGGGCAGGGGGGAGTGCAGGCAGGCATGGCACATACAGACACAGGGCTCCCTGCGTCCCTGTCTCTGCGGCAGCACCAGCTCTATACTGCCTCAGGGGGACCCCAGCCGGGCTCCCCCTTCCGCTTATAGCCCCACCGCCATCCTGCCTTCAAATCCGGAGGGGTCCGGTTCAGATCCGACCCCCTCCCGGACTTTCGCGCCGGCCTGGAGCCCTTCTGGGCCTCAGGCATCTAATTTAGGCCCCGGCTTCGGCCTAGCTGAAGCAGCAGCCTCCTCTCCGCCCCCCGGCCCGCCCCCCGGATGACAAATATGACACTCTACAGTGTCATACAAGGGGCGGATCGAGACAGAAAGGGCGGGTTTTTTATAGCCTTGCCGCCTTTTTCCAGCTCTCTGCCCCCTTCTCCTCCTCTCTCCTCTGTCTCTGCAGCCATTTTCGGCTGCAGATTAACCCTGCATCTCCCGGTCTGCAGGACCAGGCAGCCAGTCTCCGGGGGGCACAGGACTGTGGATTTTCGGCGCTGGACCTAGGGGTACACTGGTGGGGTAAGATCACAGCTGGGTTATCTTTACTCAGCTGTGAATCCATATTACCTATAAGGCTCCCCTGTAGGTTCTCTACCCCTGTAAGGTCCATCTGCTGGCAGCACTTCTGCACTCCGTGCACTATGCCGGGCTCAAGGTCTAAGAGAACCAGGCAGAACTGCTATTATGCATTCTGCACAGCCTGCGGGACCGCTCTCCCCAGTAGTAGCACGTACCCGCATTGTCAGAACTGTATACAAACTACTGTGTCACAGCCTCAAGAAGCCCCTGCCAATGCCTCAGTGTCTAATGCCACACCGGAATGGGCTACTCAGATATCGCAATCTATGACGCAGTCTATAGATAACCTAACTTCCACATTGCTTCAGGCTCTGCAGGGTCATGCCCCGGCTATGACCGTTACCCAGCAAAGGGAGAGCTTGACTCAGGAACAAGATGACCCTGGCACATCCACGTCTAGGTCACGACGCAAGCGGATCCATAGATCAAGTCCATCTGCGTCATCCCATAGCACACGGTCATCCCCCTCTAGGGAGAGACACCGTTGCTCCAGGTCATCTAGACCGTCCCATTCCAGGGACAGACAATGCAGATCTCCGCAATCCTCCTAGCAATACAGCGCTAGTTGAGGACATATCGTCCATCCATCGGGTGCTGGACATTTCTGATCCGCCACCAGAGGCCCCAGAACATCAGATTTCCTTTGAAGGACCTCTGAAGCCGCCTAAGGTTTTCTCTAACCATCCAGAGTTTAAGGCGATCCTTAAAAAACAGCTCTCACAGCCTGAGAAAAAATTTGCTAATCGCAAATATCTGGAGGCGAGGTACCCCTTCCCACAGAAGGACACCAAGGAATGGACAGATCCACCTGAAGTGGATCCCCCAGTCTCCAGGCTAGCAGCACAGACCCTCCTTTCACTGCCAGATAGCTCAACCCTAAGGGACGCAGCAGACCGGCAGGTAGAACGCATGGCTCGTTCAATTTTCGAGGCAGCAGGGGCATCCCTGGCTCCCGCGTTCGCCTCAGTTTGGGCTGCCAAGGCCATCCTGGCCTGGGCAAACAATTTACAAGCCTTCCAAGCATCCGCTCCTGAACTGTCGGACCAAGCGGTTCAAATTGCTGTTGTAGCAGATTACATGCTCCATGCAGCTCTGGATTCAGCAAGGGGAGTCGCGGGGATAGCATCAAACGCCATCACGATTCGGCGTATCCTCTGGCTGCGGGAATGGAAAGCGGACGCAGCCTCAAAGAAGTCCCTCACACACCTCCCCTACCTCAGGGGGAGACTTTTCGGTGAACAGTTGGACACTATGATATCCAACGCCACAGGGGGTAAGAGTACTTCTCTTCCCCAACTGAAACCTAAACGCACTTACAAGAAGCGTAACCAAACTCGATTCCGATCCTTTCGGAATTCCTCCGGCTGGTCCGTCTCACGTCCAGTACAAAATCGAAACCGTTCCCCACGCAGGGACAACTCACGATCGACGCGAAGGTCGGACAAGACCTGGCAGTCAAAAGCAGGCCAGACTAAGCCCAGAGGAGGAAAATCTCAGACTTTCTCCTCCTCATGACTCACGGACTCTGGAAGACACCACACCAGTAGGCGGCCGACTTTTGCTCTTTCATCAAGTCTGGCTGCCTATTACAGAAGACAGGTGGGTCACGGAACTAGTGTCTTCCAGATACAAAATAGACTTCACCTCCTGCCCACCGGACCGGGTCTTCCTCTCTGTCCCCCCAAAACCGCCAGCCAAGGCTCGAGCCTACCACCAAGCGGTCTCCTCGCTTTCTCAATCAGGAGTCATAGTACCGGTACCCACGACCGACCGCTTCCGAGGGTTCTACTCCAATCTGTTCGTAGTTCCCAAGAAAGGAGGCAGCGTACGGCCCATACTAGACCTAAAACAGCTCAACAAATATGTACGGGTCCGTCATTTCCGCATGGAGTCCCTTCGGTCCATCATTGCGTCCATGGAGAAGGGAGAATATCTCGCCTCCATAGACATACAAGACGCATACCTGCATATACCCATTGCACCTGCCCATCAGAGGTTTCTCAGGTTCGCAATAGGCCAGGACCACTACCAATTCGTGGCTCTCCCCTTTCGACTCGCCACGGCTCCCAGAGTGTTCACCAAGGTCATGGCAGCCACCATGGACGTCCTGCACTCCAGAGGCTTAGTAGTCGTTCCATACCTGGACGATCTACTCATCAAGGCTCCCACCTTCAAGGACTGCGAGCTCAGCGTCTCAATCACAACCGATACTCTCAGTCGCATGGGCTGGTTAATCAACCTACAAAAGTCATCACCAACCCCGAGTCAGTCCCTGACCTTCCTGGGAATGTTATTCAACACCTCCAGGGGTCTAGTGCTCCTTCCCAAGGACAAGGCACTGGCTCTCCGACTAGCAGTTCGCACCCTCCTCCGCAAACCCCCTCGATCTCTCCGGTTTGCCATGAGAGTCCTCGGCAAGATGGCAGCGGCAATAGAAGCTGTCCCATTTGCCCAGTTTCACCTCAGACCTCTCCAACTAGCCATTCTCAAGTCCTGGGACAGGAATCCCTTTTCTCTCGACAGGGAGTTCCAGCTAACGTCGTCAACCAGGAGGTCCCTGCACTGGTGGCTCAAGCCAACCTCGCTAGCAAAGGGGAAATCCTTTCTCTCAGGTCAATGGAAGGTCCTGACCACCGACGTGAGCCTGACGGGTTGGGGTGCGGTGCACCTACACCACAGGGCACAGGGCAAGTGGTCCCCAGCGGAAGCGACCATGCCCATCAACATCCTGGAAATTCGTGCCATCCTACTGGCATTGAGGGCCTTCCATCACTTACTGGCAGCCTCTCACATCAGGATACAGTCGGACAATGCCGTGGCTGTGGCATATGTGAATCATCAAGGGGGGACCCGCAGTACCCAGGCGATGCGGGAAGTGTCACATATCCTCCGCTGGGCGGAGGACACAGGGTCGGTTCTTTCGGCGGTCCACATTCCGGGTGTGGACAACTGGGAAGCAGACTTCCTCAGCCGACAAGGAATAGACTCGGGAGAGTGGTCTCTCCATCCCGAAATTTTTCAACAGATCTGTCTCCGCTGGGGGACCCCGGATGTGGACCTAATGGCATCCCATTTCAATGCCAAGGTCTCCAACTTCATTGCCAGAACACACGATCCGCGGTCGCTCGGAGCAGACGCTCTGGTTCAGGACTGGACCCAGTTCCAGCTTCTGTACATTTTTCCACCTCTCCCCCTGATATCCAGAGTGGTGAGGAAGATCAAAAAAGAGGGAGTTCCAACCATCCTCATTGCACCGGACTGGCCCAGACGCACATGGTACGCCGACATCGTACAACTCACAGCAGACGCCCCTTGGCGTCTCCCCGACCGCCACGATCTTCTATCACAAGGGCCGTTCTACCACCAGAACTCAGGGGCTCTCAATTTGACGGCGTGGCCCTTGAGACCTGGGTTCTAACCCAGGCAGGGCTCTCGGCAGATGTCATTGGAACCATGATCAGAGCACGGCAACCAGCCTCTGCCAAGATTTATTACCGTACCTGGAAAGCTTTCTTTACCTGGTGCGAATCTCGTGGCCAGATCCCACTCCCTTATTCCATACCCAAAGTACTTGGTTTTCTCCAATCGGGTCTGGAGGCCAGGCTGTCATTGGGCTCGCTTAAGAGCCAGGTGTCAGCCCTCTCAGTGCTTTTCCAAAAGCGCATTGCTACCAAGCCGCAAGTAAGGACTTTCCTTCAGGGGGTTTCCCGATTGGTTCCCCCCTACAGACGACCACTAGAAACGTGGGACCTCAACCTGGTCCTGACAGCATTGCAGGAACCACCCTTCGAACCTCTTAAGGAGGTCCCGCTCCGCCTTCTTTCCCAGAAGGTGGTTTTTCCTGGTGGCAATCACCTCGCTACGCAGGGTGTCTGAACTGACAGCACTCTCCTGCAGACGGCCTTTCCTGGCATTTCACCAGGACAAGGTAGTTCTTCGTACAGTCCCATCCTTCCTCCCGAAGGTTGTGTCCGACTTCCACCTCAATGAGGAAATTTCACTACCATCCCTTTGTCCGGTTCCGGTTCATAGAGTGGAGAAGGCTCTGCATACGCTTGACCTTGTCAGGGCTTTGCGTATATACGTGTCTAGGACTGCGTCCTTCCGGAGGTCTGATTCCCTTTTCCTCCTTCCGGAAGGCGGCCACAAGGGTATGCCAGCTTCCAAAGCTACTCTTGCCAGGTGGATCAAATCCACCATACAAGAGGCGTACCGCCTTAAGAATTCTCCTCTTCCAGCCGGTATTACGGCACACTCTATACGGGCGGTAGGGGCCTCCTGGGCCATTCGGCACCAGGCTTCGGCACAACAAGTGTGTAAGGCGGCCACTTGGACTAGCTTACACACGTTTACTAAACACTACAGGGTTCATACCCAGTCCTCAGCGGACGCGAGCCTGGGTAGACGTGTCCTGCAGGCGGCGGTGCCCTAAGTGTACGGGCCTGTCTGCACAATATTCGTCCATTGCTTCCCACCCAGGGACTGCTTTAGGATGTCCCATGGTCCTGTGTCCCCCAATGAGGCGACAGAGTAAAGGAGATTTTTGTGTACTCACCGTAAAATCTCTTTCTCTTAGCCTCTAATTGGGGGACACAGCTCCCACCCTGTTGCCCTTTCCGGGCTGTTGTAACTGTTGAGTTCTCATACTGTTTCTTGAGCTCGTACATAGTTGCCTTCTTACAGGCATAATTATGTTATTCATGTTACGTTCCTCCTACTGCTTTTGCACAAAACTGGAGAAGGCTGATGCCGTCCAGGGGTGTATACTGCACAGGAGGAGGCACAGTTAATCTTTTTCAGATTATGCATAGTGTCGCCTCCTAGTGGACAGCAGCATAACACCCATGGTCCTGTGTCCCCCAATTAGAGGCTAAGAGAAAGAGATTTTACGGTGAGTACACAAAAATCTCCTTTTTTTGACATGTATGATGCTATTAAAAATAGGCAGGGGCCCTGTCCTACATTTACACCAGTAAATACTTTGCACAAAATTACAATGTCTGAAAGTCAGCATAGGAGCCCAACTCTGTACCTAAGTATGGCATTTTTTTTTTTTTTGCGAGACATTAACATCTATTTAGTTTTTTGGAGTACTTACTGTCTGAGGTCCCTCCTTCCAATTGTCCTCCTCTGAGCACACCAATGCTGCCTGTGTACCCCTGCCACATAATGGAAGCTGCATAGAGCCTATTTTGTTATTTTAGACCTACTAAGTCTGTCTGCGGTCCCTCCTTCCAATTGTCCTCCACTCAGCACACCAATGCTGCCTGTGTTTTCCTGCCACATAATGGAAGCTGCATAGAGCCTATTTTGTTATTTTAGGCCTACTCAGTCTGTCTGCGGTCCCTCCTTCCAATTGTCCTCCACTGAGCACACCAATGCTGCCTGTGTACCCCTGCCACATAATGGAAGCTGCATAGAGCCTATTTTGTTATTTTAGGCCTACTAAGTCTGTCTGCGGTCCCTCCTTCCAATTGTCCTCCACTCAGCACACCAATGCTGCCTGTGTTTTCCTGCCACATAATGGAAGCTGCATAGAGCCTATTTTGTTATTTTAGGCCTACTAAGTCTGTCTGCGGTCCCTCCTTCCAATTGTCCTCCACTCAGCACACCAATGCTGCCTGTGTACCCCTGCCACATAATGGAAGCTGCATAGAGCCTATTTTGTTATTTTAGGCCTAGTAAGTCTGTCTGCGGTCCCTCCTTCAAATTGTCCTCCACTGAGCACACCAATGCTGCCTGTGTACCCCTGCCACATAATGGAAGCTGCATAGAGCCTATTTTGTTATTTTAGGCCTACTAAGTCTGTCTGCGGTCCCTCCTTCCAATTGTCCTCCACTGAGCACACCAATGCTGCCTGTGTACCCCTGCCACATAATGGAAGCTGCATAGAGCCTATTTTGTTATTTTAGGCCTACTAAGTCTGTCTGCTGTCCCTCCTTCCAATTGTCCTCCACTGAGCACACCAATGCTGCCTGTGTACCCCTGCCACATAATGGAAGCTGCATAGAGCCTATTTTGTTATTTTAGGCTTACTAAGTCTGTCTGCGGTCACTCCTTCCAATTGTCCTCCACTGAGCACACCAATGCTGCCTGTGTACCCCTGCCACATAATGGAAGCTGCATAGAGCCTATTTTGTTATTTTAGGCCTACTAAGTCTGTCTGCGGTCCCTTCTTCAAATTGTCCTCCACTGAGCACACCAATGCTGCCTGTGTACCCCTGCCACATAATGGAAGCTGCATAGAGCCTATTTTGTTATTTTAGGCCTACTAAGTCTGTCTGCGGTCCCTCCTTCCAATTGTCCTCCACTGAGCACACCAATGCTGCCTGTGTACCCCTGCCACATAATGGAAGCTGCATAGAGCCTATTTTGTTATTTTAGGCCTACTAAGTCTGTCTGCGGTCCCTCCTTCAAATTGTCCTCCACTGAGCACACCAATGCTGCCTGTGTACCCCAGCCACATAATGGAAGCTGCATAGAGCCTATTTTGTTATTTTAGGCCTACTAAGTCTGTCTGCGGTCCCTCCTTCCAATTGTCCTCCACTGAGCACACCAATGCTGCCTGTGTACCCCTGCCACATAATGGAAGCTGCATAGAGCCTATTTTGTTATTTTAGGCCTACTAAGTCTGTCTGCGGTCCCTCCTTCCAATTGTCCTCCACTGAGCACACCAATGCTGCCTGTGTACCCTTGCCACATAATGGAAGCTGCATAGAGCCTATTTTGTTATTTTAGACCTACTAAGTCTGTCTGCGGTCCCTCCTTTCAATTGTCCTCCACTCAGCACACCAATGCTGCCTGTGTTTTCCTGCCACATAATGGAAGCTGCATAGAGCCTATTTTGTTATTTTAGGCCTACTAAGTCTGTCTGCGGTCCCTCCTTCCAATTGTCCTCCTCTGAGCACACCAATGCTGCCTGTGTTTTCCTGCCACATAATGGAAGCTGCATAGAGCCTATTTTGTTATTTTAGGCCTACTAAGTCTGTCTGCGGTCCCTCCTTCCAATTGTCCTCCACTGAGCACACCAATGCTGCCTGTGTACCCCTGCCACATAATGGAAGCTGCAGAGAGCCTATTTTGTTATTTTAGGCCTACTAAGTCTGTCTGCGGTCCCTCCTTCCAATAGTCCTCCACTGAGCACACCAATGCTGCCTGTGTACCCCTGCCACATAATGGAAGCTGCAGAGAGCCTATTTTGTTATTTTAGGCCTACTAAGTCTGTCTGCGGTCCCTCCTTCCAATTGTCCTCCACTGAGCACACCAATGCTGCCTGTGTACCCCTGCCACATAATGGAAGCTGCAGAGAGCCTATTTTGTTATTTTAGGCCTACTAAGTCTGTCTGCGGTCCCTCCTTCCAATAGTCCTCCACTGAGCACACCAATGCTGCCTGTGTACCCCTGCCACATAATGGAAGCTGCATAGAGCCTATTTTGTTATTTTAGACCTACTAAGTCTGTCTGCGGTCCCTCCTTCCAATTGTCCTCCACTGAGCACACCAATGCTGCCTGTGTACCCCTGCCACATAATGGAAGCTGCATAGAGCCTATTTTGTTATTTTAGGCCTACTAAGTCTGTCTGCGGTCCCTCCTTCCAATTGTCCTCCTCTGAGCACACCAATGCTGCCTGTGTTTTCCTGCCACATAATGGAAGCTGCATAGAGCCTATTTTGTTATTTTAGGCCTACTAAGTCTGTCTGCGGTCCCTCCTTCCAATTGTCCTCCTCTGAGCACACCAATGCTGCCTGTGTTTTCCTGCCACATAATGGAAGCTGCATAGAGCCTATTTTGTTATTTTAGGCCTACTAAGTCTGTCTGCGGTCCCTCCTTCCAATTGTCCTCCACTGAGCACACCAATGCTGCCTGTGTACCCCTGCCACATAATGGAAGCTGCAGAGAGCCTATTTTGTTATTTTAGGCCTACTAAGTCTGTCTGCGGTCACTCCTTCCAATAGTCCTCCACTGAGCACACCAATGCTGCCTGTGTACCCCTGCCACATAATGGAAGCTGCATAGAGCCTATTTTGTTATTTTAGACCTACTAAGTCTGTCTGCGGTCCCTCCTTCCAATTGTCCTCCACTGAGCACACCAATGCTGCCTGTGTACCCCTGCCACATAATGGAAGCTGCATAGAGCCTATTTTGTTATTTTAGGCCTACTAAGTCTGTCTGCGGTCCCTCCTTCCAATTGTCCTCCACTGAGCACACCAATGCTGCCTGTGTACCCCTGTAGCCTAATTTAAACCGCATCAAGCCTGCTTTATTATTTTATGCCTAGGAAGTCTGTCTGCGGTCCCTCCTTGAAATCGTCCTCCGCTGACCTCAGCAATGCTGCCTGTGTACCCCTGTAGCCTACTTTAAACTGCATAGAGCCTACTTTCTATTGTAGGCCTACTACCTGTGTCTGTCTCGGCCAGTCCACTCCTTGCAGTTGTCCTCCACTGAACAAAGCTATGCCGCCTGTGTACTCCTGTGACCAATTGTGAACTGCATGTATACTACTTACTTTTTTGTGCCTAGTAACTGTGTAAGCCTGTCATAACAGTTGTCCTCCACCACAGAACCCAGCTATGCCACTTGTGTACTCCTTTTACCAATTTTGAACTTAATATAGCCTTCATTTTTATTTTAGGCCTACTTCCTGTGTCAGAGCCACTAATTACACATGCCCTCCTCCGCTGAACCACGCTATGCTGCAAGTGTACTCCACTTACCAATTTAGAACTGTATTTTGCCTAATTACTTATTTAGGCCTACTTATTGTGTCTAAAGAGAAGTCTCGCACTCAACTTAAGTATTTTAGTTTTGCTGAATTTTATTGAGGTAGCACTGGAAACGTTTCAGCCTTTGTCAGGCTTTCATCAGTCACTATGACATTTACAATGAAAAAAATAATGAATATAATACAGTGTAGAAACAAACGTATAAATAAACAAAAGTATATAGAAATATATATAAGATACAATGGGAGCCAAAAAAGTTGCAAAATTGCATAAACAGTCATGATATGGCAGTGAAACCATGTATAACAATCTCGCTCAATATGTAGATTAAATGACAATTGTGGACGAAGCGTATTGTGAAGGAAAAACGTACCGTGCTGTGCCTTTAAGAGTATGTAGATGGTACTCATAAATAGGACGCCAATCAAGCGTGATGCCTAGTATGGCGTGAGAGAAAAATAATAGTTTACAAGTAGTAAAAGGACATGTGTAGCAGAGCTGGGGTAGATGTGATCGTACTCACAGTGGGTAGCTGTCTTGTATAGAGGTGGAGTGGTTAGTTAGTACCACTGAATACAAAGAAGCTATGGGAAATGATATTAACAGAAGAAGGAGGAATATTCAAAATATGGTATTAGGTATGTCCTTCAAAGAAAATATCAGATATATTATCATACCTCAAAAGCTCATGTGTGGGGCTCAGAGATAATCTCCTCTAATGGCCAGCTATGGCTATAGGAACCGGGGCTGAAAAGGAATGTAAGAATGAAGCTCAGTCACGTACCTATAGAGTAGGGGCTGTGGTCCTGAGAACGTGCGGTATATTACCTGGAGGGAAGCCCTACTGCTGCACGAGACTACCTCTCCGACGCGGAGTCCACCGCTCATCTGGGAGGTGCATGTGCACGGTGTTTTTTAAACCCCCATGTCGGCGTTGTAGTAAGACGCCGTAACCAGAAGTGACATGAGCTAACCCGGCCAGGGCGGAAGTATATGGCCGTGCGTGTCACCCGCAGTCTAGCGTACCATCAGGGTAGCGCGGATGTGTATATGAATAAAAGTAGAGTGAAACTAATGAAGACGGATGTAAAACATCGGGTGGGAAATAGCGGGACATATATATCATAGGTACTTGAGACGGAGTCCAGAATATGTGTGTTGTAACTGTGGATGGGTGGAGTGGAGAGGGGAGGAGACCAATGTGAGGATGTGAGGATGTAACGCCCTCAATGCTGTAATGTATGGGGGTAAACTGTAATTCGTATAGAGGGAGATATAGGAGGAGTATATTTAATAGGCATAATATATGTAAGAGTATACATATACTGCAAGGCGCAGTATGTGACAGATAGTCTATATAGTGACACACATACGTGGACTAGGTGGAACATGCCCTTAATACGAGTGCCGATAGTAACAGTGGATCTGAAGGTGCATCCGTGATGAATAGTGGCACGGAGAGATGTGCTCGATCCAGTGGTGGCAAAGATTCATGATGTATCGACCGCCGTTAATACAGACGATTCTAAAAAATAAAGGCACATGTCAGTCCAAATACATAAACCTGTATAGTCAGAAATATCTACATCAAATATACGGTAGCAGTTATATAGATACACAATATCCTTAAATGAATGCGGACAACTCGTATTCTCTGTTGAGTCCTTTTGGTGACAATGTATCCAAAGCATGAATCCAATATGCCTCACATTTCTTGAGCATAAGTATCCTGTTGCCACCCCTACGTTGTATGGGAATATGCTCCAGAACCTGAAACCTCAATTGTGAGATGCTATGTCCTGATGTATGGAAATGGTAGGGTAGTGGTAGTAGCAGGTTTTTGCAGCGGATGGTGGATTTGTGCTTGGACACTCGGTACTTAATTGGTTGTGATGTTTCTCCCACATACAATAGGCCGCAGGGGCACTTGATTACGTAGATCACATATGAAGAGTTACACGTAAAATATCCTCTGATTTTAAATTCCTTGCCCGAGTGTGGGTGTCTGACTACGTTACCTTTCAGGACGTTATTGCACTGAACACAATTTAAGCAAGGAAAAGTGCCATCCTTTGGAGTGCCTAAAAAGCTTTGTCTAGTGAGGATATTTGTGCCGATGTCCGCTTTAACTAGATTATCCCGTAAGCTGGGGGCTCTTTTGAAACATGGGAGGAACGGGTGTTGGAATTCCACAACACTTGGAAAGGCTTTGGAGAGAATGGACCAATGACTCCGTATGGCCCTATGTAGTTTGTACATAAAGGGATTGAATGTGTGTACAAATGGGATGCGTGTGGTGGTGTCTGTTCTTGGTCTGTGGGTAGTGGTCTTGGATGTTTCAAGGAGGGATGGTGGGTAACCCCTCGCTCTGAACTTATGTGTCATCTCTCGTATGCGTTGTTCCCTGGTATCCGTGTTGGAGACAATGCGTTGTACCCTCTGGTACTGGGCCTTCGGTATAGATTTTTTGGTGGATGGAGGATGAAGACTCTGAAAATGTAGTAGACTGTTGCGGTCAGTACTCTTAGAATAAAGATCTGTGCTTAGAAGGCCGCTCGAGTCCTTCACTACCAATGTGTCCAAAAAATTCATTTTCCACAGATCATAACTCATAGTGAAAGTGATACCCGGCCAGGATGTATTCAAGAATAGTAAGAAGGTATGGAGGGATTCTTCAGAGCCACGCCATACGCAGAACACATCATCTATATACCTCCTCCATATGATGACATTATCCCTAAACAAGGGGTTCGGATATATGGTACTTTCCTCAAAATGAATCATGTAAGCGTTTGCGTATGGAGGCACTGCGTGCGATCCCATCGCGGTACCCCGTTTTTGTAGAAAAAAACGTGTCCTCGAATACAAAAAAGTTAAATGTGAGTATGATTTTTAGGAGCTCAATACACAGTGATACTTGTAGCTTTTGAGGTATGATAATATATCTGATATTTTCTATGAAGGACATACCTAATACTATATTTTGAATATTCCTCCTTCTTCTGTTAATATCATTTCCCATAGCTTCTTTGTATTCAGTGGTACTAACTAACCACTCCACCTCTATACAAGACAGCTACCCACTGTGAGTACGATCACATCTACCCCAGCTCTGCTACACATGTCCTTTTACTACTTGTAAACTATTATTTTTCTCTCACGCCATACTAGGCATCACGCTTGATTGGCGTCCTATTTATGAGTACCATCTACATACTCTTAAAGGCACAGCACGGTACGTTTTTCCTTCACAATACGCTTCGTCCACAATTGTCATTTAATCTACATATTGAGCGAGATTGTTATACATGGTTTCACTGCCATATCATGACTGTTTATGCAATTTTGCAACTTTTTTGGCTCCCATTGTATCTTATATATATTTGTATATACTTTTGTTTATTTATACGTTTGTTTCTACACTGTATTATATTCATTACTTTTTTCATTGTAAATGTCGTAGTGACTGATGAAAGCCTGACAAAGGCTGAAACGTTTCCAGTGCTACCTCAATAAAATTCTGCAAAACTAAAATACTTAAGTTGAGTGCGAGACTTCTCTTTAGTTTACTATATGGTTTGGGTACCTAGTCTCTGCACCTGAATATAGCAGTGCACACGGTGTTTATGTTCATACTTATTTTGTCTGTCTCCCATTACAGTTGTCCTCCACTGTACAAAGCTGAGCTTCAATCTTCAGGCTCTCATTAAGTAGCTGTTGTTAAGATAACAGAGCAGTTGGCCTACTATTTCAGTTGGGGCCTACTAACGGTGTCTGCCGCTCCCTGTTGTTGTCCTTCACTGTACAAAGCTGAGCTTCAATCTTCAGGCTCTCATTAAGTAGTTGTTGTTAATATGTGTGGTTGGGGCCTACTAACGTTGTCTGCCGCTCCCTGGTGTTGTCCTCCACTGTACAAAGCTGAGCTTCAATCTTCAGGGTCTCATTAAGTAGTTGTTGTTAAGATAACAGTGCAGTTGGCCTACTATTTCGGTTGGGGCCTACTAACGGTGTCTGCCGCTCCCTGTTGCTGTCCTTCACTGTGCAAAGCTGAGCTTCAATCTTCAGGCTCTCATTAAGTAGTTCTTGTTAATATGTGTTTATGTGTTGTTGGGGCCTACTAACGTTGTCTGCCACTCCCTGTTGTTGTCCTTCACTGTACAAAGCTGAGCTTCAATCTTCAGGCTCTAATTAAGTAGTTGTTGATAATATGTGTGGTTGGGGCCTACTAACGGTGTCTGCCGCTCCCTTGTGTTGTCCTTCACTGTACAAAGCTGAGCTTCAATCTTCAGGCTCTCATTAAGTAGTTGTTGTTAAGATAACAGTGCAGTTGGCCTACTATTTTGTTTGGGGCCTACTAACGGTGCCTGCCGCTCCCTTGTGTTGTCCTTCACTGTACAAAGCTGAGTTTCAATCTTCAGGCTCTCCTTAAGTAGTTGTTGTTAATATGTGTGGTTGGGGCCTACTAACGGTGTCTGCCGCTCCCTGGTGTTGTTCTCCACTGTACAAAGCTGAGCTTCAATCTTCAGGCTCTCATTAGGTAGTTGTTGTTAATATGTGTGGTTGGGGCCTGCTAACGGTGTCTGCCGCTCCAAGGTGTTCTCCAGGTTTACTTGCCTGAGCTTCAATCTTTAGGCTCTCATTAAGTAGTTGTTGTTAATATGTGTGGTTGGGGCCTACTAATGGTGTCTGCCACTCCCTGGTGTTGTTCTCCACTGTACAAAGCTGAGCTTCAATCTTCAGGCTCTCATTAAGTAGTTGTTGTTAATATGTGTGGTTGGGGCCTACTAACGGTGTCTGCCGCTCCCTGGTGTTGTTCTCCACTGTACAAAGCTGAGCTTCAATCTTCAGGCTCTCATTAAGTAGTTATTGTTAAGATAACAGTGCAGTTGACCTACTATTTTGTTTGGGGCCTACTAACGGTGTCTGCCGCTCCAAGGTGTTCTCCAGGTTTACTTGCCTGAGCTTCAATCTTCAGGCTCTCATTAAGTAGTTGTTGTTAATATAACACTGCAGTTGGCCTACTAGTGTGGTTGGGGCCTGCTAACGGTGTCTGCCGCTGCTTTCTGTTCTCCACTGAACAGAGCTGAGCTTCAATCTTCAGGCTCTCATTAAGTTGTTGTTTATATAACACTGCAGTTGGCCTACTATTTTGTTTGGGCCTAGTAACAGTGTCTGCCACACCTTGGTGTTGTCCTGTGTTATTTTCCAGAGCTTCAGTCTTCAGGCTTTCGGGCTAGATTTGTAATATTAAACTGCATTGGGCCTACTAGTGTGGTTGGGCCCTTAAAACGGTGTCTGCCGCTCTTGGGTTTTCTCCTGTTTTGTTTTCCCGAGCTTCAATCTTCAGGCTTTCGGCCTTTATTTGTAATATTAAACTGCATTGGGCCTACTACTGTGGTTGGGCCCTTAAAACGGTGTCCGCCGTTCCTGGGTTTTCTACTCCACTGAACAAACCAATGCCGCCTGGTTAGTCCTGTTACCAATTTTGAACTGCATTTCGCCCACTTTATTATTTGGGCCTATATCTGTGTTTCCTCCTCATCCTGCCCATTGCCCAGCCAGTGCTAGATGAGTCTTGTGGTACACTGACCCAGACCACTACATTCCCCTTGCACGCTACACAGCCACAATCTGACCCTGCTGAAAATCAGGTTCCCCTTCCCGCATACTATACCACCTTACACAGGGACAAAGAGGAAGGTGCAGATGAAAGTGAAGGTTACTTCATCAGGTGGGGGGGCATACTCGTTGGCAATGTCACAGGCACAGGGCCCCTCAGAGTACGCAGAAGTGTCACTGCCGGTGGGAGGCGCCCCCGCCGTGCAAACACACCGCCGTACTTTGAGGGGCCCTGTGCCAGTGCCAATGCGAACGAGTGGGCCCCCCCTGCTTGCTCAGGATCACAGCACTTGCAAAATGGAAATACTTACCTCTCACTGCTCCACCGCCGTGACGTAGTCCACGTTTCCAGGGCCCACTAAAAACTTGAACCAGCCCTACCCCCCACAACTTTAGCCAAATGACCCCCACTTTCCAATGCCCAACTATTATTATAAAGTTAATTAAGATTGACAAGCTTCAGAAACAAGAATGGATGTTTTTGCCATTAAAATGGGCACTGTAGGTGTTTTCCTGGCCCCCACTCACTGCCGACTATGCTTCCCCATTGGCTTGCATTGGGTTTCGTGTTTCGGTCGATCCCCGACTTTTCGCGATAATCGGCCGATTGCACTCGACTCGACTTTTGAGATAGTCGGGTTTCGCAAAACCCGACTCGACCCCAAAAAAGTAAAAGTCGCTCAACCCTAGAGAGTGTAACTCTTGACAGACAGAAAAAGATTCTAGAATGTGAGCATATTTATCTTGTCCACGGAATCACGATAGAGAACAAACAATGTTAATGTGTAGACCGCGTAGCCTAATGGATAAGGCGTCTGACTTCGTATCAGAAGGTTGAGGGTTCGAGTCCCTTAGTGGTCATGGCAATCTTTCTGCACACTTTTCGAAAAATATGTAAATATGCTTAGCGTTTGTTGCGAAAATATAGACAAATAAGATCTGTTATACAGCTGTTAAGCAACCAAACGCCCATAAAAAAAAAAAAATTGAGCGAACAGAAGTAAGATTTGAACCCACACCTTCTGTTGGAGGGTCAGTTCATCCTACTATGGGGGAAGAGTCATACGGGAGCTATCAGGGAACACTATTCTTGGCGCCCACCAACAATCAATAAAACGGACAGAAAAAGATTCTAGAATGGATAAGGCGTCTGACTTCGGATCAGAAGATTGAGGGTTCGAGTCCCTTTGTGGTCATGGCAATCTCTTTCTGCACACTTTTCGAAAAAATATTAATATGCTTAGTATTCATTGGGAAAATATAGGCAAATAAGATCTGTTATACAGCTGTTATGCAACCAAACTTCCTTAACAAAAAAAAAATTTGAGCGAACAGAAGTAAGATTTGAACCCACACCTTCCGTTGGAGGGTTAGTTCATCCTTTCGTGGTCGTGGCTAGTGTTGAGCGATACCTTCCGATATCCGGAAATATCGGATCAGATTGGATTGGACCGATACCCAAAAAATATAGGGTATCGCCGATTCCGATACCGGAAACTAATGCAAGTCAATGAGGCACAAATATCGGAATTAAAATAAACCCTTTCTTTCCTTGTAGGTTAATTCTACATGAAGGAAAACAACTAAGAATAATGTAGAATGTATTGGGGAAGGTGGAGGAGACATTAAAGGCATAGAGGTTTAGCCCAATCAAATGGAATAGCAGGAATAAATTTTTTTTTAAGACGTTCGGAGTTACAAAGATATTGACTATGTTAAGCTTTTTTATATTTTGTCAGATATTTATGCTTCACTACTTCCATGCTCTTCACCTTCTTTTTTAATTCTCCCACACTTTCTCCTTCATCATCCTCAGCAGCAGCATCTTATTCATCAACTTCTTCTTCACCTTATTCATTTTCTTCTTCTTCACCTTCTTCCTATTATTCTTTTTTTTACATTATTCATATTCTTCTTAATCATCTATTCTTCTTCCTCATATTCTACTTCTTCATCTTCTTCATATTATTCTTCTTCATCATATTCTTATTTGTGACAGGCATTCCTGTAGTTGTTATCTATAAAAGTTTGAAGATTACACCTTCTGTTCTGCCTCTCACAAAAGATTTACAACAGGATTTGTCTGAGTTCAGTTTGGCCTGCAGCAGCAGGTTTTTTCCAGGGGCACGACGAGGAGGAACGGACTCACCCCCATACACTGCTTAGTCTTCTTCTGCTTATAATTTAGATAATATCTTTTGCTCTGATTTTTAGTCTTATGCTTATGGAGCGCCCCCAGACGCAGGGCCGCGGGGTACTCGGTACCGGGCCTCTCTGTCTCAGTTCTGGGGTTGTCACGGTGGCTAGACCCAGTCCGTGACCCTGCTAAGGGGCGTCCAATGAAAGGTGTGATGGTGGTGCGTGGTGTGAGGCGCGATGAATAACGAGGACACAGGGTTGCAGTCTCTTTACCTCTTTACTGAAGGCTTCAGGATCCTCAATCCAGAGTACTGTTAACAGGGCTGGCTGAGACCGGCCGGTCCGAAGGCACCTCCAGAGTTCCCTTTGCAGGTGGAAATCTGTGCCTACCTTTTAGCGCCTGTGTGTTGTAGTCCTTCCCTGCTGAGCACCATGGGATAGTCCTCACAACTGTTGTGTCTGTTTCTGATGTTCTTTCTCACAACTTATATCTGTTCTGATGTTCTTCTCTGTCCCCCAGATGATATGGCTAGGATGCACCCGTATGACGGGTAGGCCTGGAGTTCTTCCGGGACCCTAGTGACGCCCCTCTCCCACAGTTGCCCCCTATGTCTGCTTAGGTGATTTAGGTGAGACAGCCAACCTATAATTAACTGTCCTGCCGTTGGTTTGAAGTAATGCTTGGAGCCCAATACTTCCTCGGCATTCCGGCCACCGGCTACGCGCCTCAGTAGGATGTTGCCTCGATCTTACGGCCGACTCCTACTGGTGTTATCTCCTTTTTGCTGTGATCTCGTTTCTCACTCTCCACAATAAACCTCGCTTCTTGTCCTTTCTTGAGATACTGCCGCAATGTCGTGCAGGCCCGGTTCCTTAACGCTCTGTCTTGTTCGCTAGGCCTCGGTCAGGATCCCACCCCTGACAGGGACCCCCCTGAATCTTTCCCCTGCAACACCCCCTGCCACAGGATGTTGCCTGGTTCCAACCCAGTCAGCTTCTAACTAACGTCCTATCCAACCCCCCGTTTTACCAGATTGTGAGGAGTGGCCTAATACATAGTACCCTTTGCTCCCCCTGGAGGCCAGACTGTGAAGTGTATTAGTGTCTGTGATACCTGGTCAGGTAAACTCCTTAAGTGCCATCAGACGTACCATCACTCCCCTTAGCGGCGGAGTGTCAGTACTGCAACGACCAGGACTCTGGGGCGCTGCACTTAATGTGCTTCTGCTTTTTGTTCTGCAGCTTCTTGTTCTTCTGCTTCTTTGTCTTCTGTCTCTTGTTCTTCTGTATCTTGGTGGTTGTCTTCTTGTTCTTTATCTTCTTCAGGATCATCTTCTTGGTCTTCTTCGGTGTGGTCTTCAGGGTTGTCATCTCCTGGGTCGTCGTCTCCGTGGTCGTCGTCTCCGGGTTGTCGTCTTCTTCGGGGTGGTCTTCAGGGTCGTCGTCTCCAGGGTCGTCATCTCCAGGATCATCATCTTCTTTGGGGTGGTCTTCAGAGTCGTCGTCTCCAGGGTCGTCATCTTCGGGGTGGTCTTCAGGGTCGTCGTCTTTAGGGTCGTCGTCAGGGAGATCCAGAGTGATTACCAAAAACCATTTCAAAAAGCTTAAACTTGGAAATGTAGCAGAAGGTACAAGAAGGCTGAGGAACTGCCGAGAACCAGCTGACGGTACTGGAACCCGGATGGGTAGCCGAAGGTACAAGAGCCAATGGAACTACCGAGGACCAGCTGATGGTACTGGAACCCGGTTACTAAGCAGGAGGTACCCGTGCCAGAAAGCACTACCAAGGACCACCAGACATTGGGGGAACTCAGATACCAAGAAGGAGGCACCTAAGCCAAAGGCTCTGCCTGGAACCAGCTGACGGTACTGGAACCCAGGGGGACCTATTCGAGATTGACTTCCAAAGAACCAGCTAATAGTGCTGGAACTCAGATAGGCAGCAGAAGGTCCACATAAAAAAAAAAATTGCAAGGCCGCGGCCGGAGTTACCGAAAACCCACAGTCCTACAGGGGGAGCTTGTCCTATTGGCACCACGGAACCAGCCTTGATTGCCAGAACCCGCAGCCCACATAGGAAGCACCTAAACTGCAGGCACCATAGAGTCGGCTAACCCGACCGCAACCCGACAGGACAACGTATTGGAGGCAAAGTGACCTTGACACTACCCGGAAACAGCTGGCATGCTGGAACCAGGCTGGGCAGGAGGGAGTACCCATGCCAAAGACACTTCTGAGCAGCAACTGGCGGTGTTGGAGCACAGGGATTACAGGAGAAACAGAGTTTAGGCAGAGGCCTAATTGGAGCAAGTTTAATATCTGTAGTAGTGTGAATGTGGAGGGAGCAGGAGAAATTGCCGCACACACAGCAGGGGATCAGCTGACGTTACTGAACCCCAATAACACTGGAGCATGTGTTGACTGTGCAGATGGCACTTCTGAGCAGCAACTGGCAGTGTTGGAGCCCAGGGATTATAGGAGAAACAGAGTGTAGGCTGAGTCCTAATTGGAGCAAGTTTAATATCTGTAGTAGTGTGAATGTGGAGGGAGCAGGAGAAATTGCCGCACACACAGCAGGGGATCAGCTGACGTTACTTAACCCCAATAACACTGAAGCATGTGTTGACTGTGCAGACGGCACTTCTGAGCAGCAACTGATGGTGTTGGAGCCCAGGGATTACAGGAGAAACAGAATGTAGGCTGAGGCCTAATTGGAGCAAGTTTAATATCTGTTGTAGAGTGAGTGTGGACGGAGCAGGAGAAATTGCCGGATACACAGCAGGGGATCAGATGACGTTACTGAACCCCAATAACACGGCAGCAAGTGTTGACTGTGCAGACGGCACTTCTGAGCAGCAACTGGCGGTGTTGGAGCCCAGGGATTAGAGGAGAAACAGAGTGTAGGCTGAGGCTTAATTGGAGCAAGTTTAATACCTGTTGTAGTGTGAGTGTGGAGGGAGCAGGAGAAATTGCCGCACACACACCAGGGGATCAGCTGACGTTACTGAACCCCAATAACACTGGAGCATGTGTTGACTGTGCAGATGGCACTTCTGAGCAGCAACTGGCGGTGTTGGAGCCCAGGGATTACAGGAGAAACAGAGTGTAGGCTGAGGCCTAATTGGAGCAAGTTTAATATATGTTGTAGTGTGAGTGTGGACGGAGCAGGACAAATTGCCGGATACAGAGCAGGGGATCAGCTGACGTTGCTGAACCCCAATAACACGGCAGCAAGTGTTGACTGTGCAGACGGCACTTCTGAGCAGCAACTGGCAGTGTTGGAGCCCAGGGTCAATGCTAGAAACAGAGTGTAGGCTGAGGCCTAATTGGAGCAAGTTTAATATCTGTTGCAGTGTGAGTGTGGATGGAGCAGGAGAAATTGCCGGATACACAGCAGGGGATTAGCTGACGATACTGAACCCCAATAACATGGCAGCAAGTGTTGACTGTGCAGACGGCACTTCTGAGCAGCAACATGAACACAACAGGAGACCTGGATACTGTTGCCAACCTATTATTTAATCTGGAAGAGGACTGGCAAATTCCTTCAAGATCCAGGCCTTGTTCATTTTCAGAAAAGTAAGCCGGTCAACGTTATCGGAGGATTGTCGCATGCGACGGTCTGTTAGTACACCACCTGCGGCACTAAAGACGTTCCAATAATAGACTAGCAGCAGGGCAAGCCAGCACCTCCAATGCATACTGGCTAAGCTCTGGCCATGTATCCAGCTTAGAGACACAAAACTTGAAGGGTGAAGAGCCATCTGGGAGTACACTGAGAGGGCAAGACATGCAGTCTGTCACCATCTGACGGAAACGTTGCCTCCTGCTGACAGAAGCCATCTGTGATGGTGTAGACGTTTGTGGCGGGGACACAAAACTTTACCAAATTTGGACCATACTGGTCTTGCCTTGTGCTGAGGCACTGATTCTGCTCCCTCTTTGTGCAGAGCTTCCTCCACTGCCTCAATGCACTGAGCTGCTTTGTAATGCACTAGCAGCACTGCTCTCGGTTGGAATGGAGAACATGATGGAATGCACCAGTGTGTCTTGGAAATCCCGTATTTTACACTCCCGGTTCAACGGTGTTATGAGGCTTTGTAAGTTGTCCCGGTAGCGAGGATCTAGGAGGGTGTACACCCAATAATCAGCCGTGTCGATAATGTGGGCGATGTGGCGGTCGTTTCTCAGGCACTGCAGCATGAAATCAACCATGTGCTGCAGACTGCCAACTGGCCATGAAACGCTGTCCCCTGCTTGAGGCGTCATCTCTGCCTGCTCTGCATCACCCCACCCTCGCTCTGCATACTGACTACTAGAGCATAGTGTAACTCCCTCCTCTGGACAGATGTCGTCCTCCTCCATTGAATCCTCCTCATCCTCCTCACAAAGTGTCCCCTGCCTAGGCCTTTGTGAGGAACCACATTGCGCAGACTGTCCAGAAGCAGATGGCATTTGTGACTCCTCATCCTCCACCTCTTCCACAACCTCCTCCCTTAGTGCTTGCAGTGTTTTTTCAAGCAGGCAGATAAGGGGCATAGTCATGCTGACTAGTGCATCATCTGCACTCGCCATCTGCGTGGAATCATCGAAGGCACGCAAAACGTGGCAGATGTCCTTCATAGAGGCCCACTCAGTGGTGGTGAAGTGTGAATGGCGCGCAGTGCGACTTGTTTGCGCCTGATGCAGCTGGTACTCCATTACTGCTGCCTGCTGCTCACACAACCACTCCAACATATGTAACGTTGAATTCCACCTGGTGGGTAGGTCACATATGATGCGATGTTCCGGAAGGCGGAATCGGCGCTGCAGAGCTGCAATACGCGATCTTGCCATGCTGAAACACCGCAAGTGAGCGCACTCTAGGCGGACCTTGTGCAGCAGTGCATCAAGATCCGGATAGTCCCTCAAAAAACTCTGCACGACCAAGTTGAGCACATGTGCCAGACATGGGATGTGAGTGAGGTTGCCTAGGCCCAGAGCTGCCACCAGATATCGGCCATTGTCACACACTACCATGCCTGGCTGGAGATTCGCTGGCACAAACCACACGTCGCTCTCCTGCTTGATGGCATTCCAGAGCTCCTGTGCTGTGTGGCTTCGATTCCCCAAAGAAATTAATTTCAATACGGCCTGTTGACGTTTGGCCACAGCTGTGCTCATATCGGTTGTAACAGGTAAGAGTTCACGGGTCCATGTGGAGGTAGACTGTGACGGCTCCTGCAGAGCTAATTCAGAGGAACTGGAGTATGAGGAGGAGTCAATGTGTACAGACTGGATTCCTGCAATCTTTGGAGTTGGCAGAACACGTACAGCGCCACTCTCAAGATCTGTACCCGGCTCCACAACATTTACCCAATGGGCAGTGAGGGAAAGGTATCGTCCCTGTCCATGGTTACTGGTCCACGCATTGGTGGTCAGGTGGACCTTGCTACTGACGGCGTTTAGTCACGCATGTTTAATTTTTCCCTCCACATTCTTTTGCAGGGCAGGGACGGCTTGCCTGCTGAAATAAAAGCAGCTCGGCACGTTGTATTGTGGTACTGCCAAAGCCATGAAGTTACGGAAGGTGTCAGTCTCCACCAGCCTGAATAACAGCATTTCAAGGGACAGTAGTTTTGTAATGCCAGCATTCAGAGCTTGTGCTCGGGGGTGGTTTGACGAGTATGGCCGCCTTTTCTCCCATGCCTGTACTGCCGATGGCTGTAGACTGGCCTGGGAGTGTGAGGATGACAGGGAACGTGGTGCTGTGGGTGGAATTACAGTGTCTCTGTACAACAGTGCCAGAGGTTCTTCCATGGCGATCCTGTGAGGAAGCCGAACCAGCTGTGTGTGAGCTGGAGGAAGAGGCTACAACATGAGCTGAAGAGGTGGTAGGTGGTGCTGTAGGTTGGCCTAGGCCTTCAGTGTGTCTTTGTAACTCCACCATGTGCTTGGTTCGCACATGTTTCCACATATTTGTGGTATTGAGGTTGCTGACACTTTTCCATCTTTTCACTTTCTGATTACACAGCTTGCATTTGACAAAGCAAATGTCATCTGCAACTGTGTCAAAAAAGGACCAGGCACTGCAAGTCTTGGGAGCGCCCGTTTTGGGTTTTGGAGGAGGCATGCTCCTAATGGGTGCCGAAGTGGAGGCTACAGGCAACCCAGTCTGCCCCCTCCCTCTCCCTTCTTTTTGGGCCATTTGGGGAATCTCTTCTTCAGAGCTGCTCCCACCACCTTCCTGTACCTCACGCCATGATGGCTCAAGGACCTCATCATCTACACTACCCTCTTCCAACGACTGCTTCTCCTGGGTAGTCTCGGCAGCACAGTACACACCAGAAAGTGGCACCTGAGTCTCATCATCAGATGCGTACTGAGGTGTGCTGACCGTGGGCACCCGCCCATCCGCCTCTTCAGATTCAGAGAGACAAAGCAGTTGCGCATCACTGCATACTGCCTCTTCTTCAATTTCTCGAATGCTGCTTGGCTGGCCCCCTCTTTCCAAGCCAAGAGATTCAGAGAACAGAAGTAGAGATGGCTCCTGTCCAGGGCTCTCTGACTGCCTGGGCAATTTGGCAGGTGGTGAAGAGACAGATGGGTGTTCTGTGCTCTGGACCTGAGAGGGTGTGGCACTAATTGAAGTCGATGTGTTAGCTGCCATCCATCCGACAACGGCTTCAATTTGTTCTTCCTGCAGCAGTGGGGTACGGCGAGCTCCTACAAAGCTGCGCATAAAGGACTGTTCCCTGGAAAAACTGGGGGATGCTGAGTCACTGGTGCCCGCAGCAGGCACAGAATCCTCATGTCCTCTCCCTGCAGAAATTCCATGCCCATGACCACGTGCCTTACTCCCTGCCTTCTTCATCTTGGTAGACTGATAAAGATAGGCAGAAAAGTACTAAGGGCTTAGTGTGCTTATTCCTGAACAGCTGCTAACAGGTATAAGAAACACTAATTTTATAAAGTGTGGACTAGACTTTAATATGAGCTAATGCGGCCTACACAACTGTAAAGTGGAGTGTTTGGTGAACTTTATTTAGGGTTTTTGTTTAACAATAAGACACTGGATGTGCCCAAAGATGTCAAACCTATAGTATCACAAACTTTTGCAGGAAGGTAACCTACAATGCAGGAAGGTAACCTACAATGCAATAGATGAGGTTCCAAAAAATAGGCTAATACTAATCTGGCTGGGGCTGCAGGGCACAAGGCTGCAGAAAGGCTCCTCTATCTACTCCTATATAGTGTTTGTGCAGCGCCCCAGAGTCCTGGTCGTTGCAGTACTGTGGCTCCGCCACTATGGGGAGCCATGGTGCGTCTGATGGCACTGAAGGAGTTCATCTGATCAGGTATCACAGACACCAATACATTTCACAGCCGGGCCTCCGGGGGGAGCTAAGGGTGCTATTCATTAGGCCACTCCCCACCATAGTGGGTAAACTGGGGGTCAGGCAGGAAGTTAGATCAGAAGCTGACTGGGTTGGAACCAGGCAACACCTTGTGGCAGAGGGTGTTGTAGGGGAAGAGACAGTAGGGTCTCTGTCAGGGGTGGGATCCTGACAGAGGCTTGGCATTGAAAAGAACGTAACGGGTCCGCGCCAGCTCCGGGAAGCGGCGGGACCCAAGAAAGGACTAGAAGCGAGATAGATTGTGCTGAGTGAGAAACGAGATCAAGCAATAGGAGAATTCCAGTAGGGGTCGTGCTGTAAGACCGGAGCAACACCCTACTGAGGCGCACTACCGGTGGCCGGAACGCCGAGGGAGTATTATAACATTCAGCTTCAAGCAATACTCTAAACAGCGGCAGGACAGTCAGTTTAAGGCGGGCTGTCTAACACATATCACCTATGAAGTCTTGGGAGGCAATTGCGGGAGAGGGGCGTCTCTAGGGTCCCGGAAGAACTCCAGGCCTATCCGACAAACGGGTGCCGTTCTAACTGTAACATCAGGAAGGGACGGAAGATTAGAAGAACATCATTTAATCGAGTTGTGAGGGAACTTAAGAAACAGACACAACGGTTGTGGGGTACTTTCCGTAAGCACAGCAGGGGAGGACTACAACACATAGCGCTAAGAAGGAAGGCACCGATTTCCACCTGTGAAGTGAACTCTGGAGGTGCCATTGGACCGGCCGGACTTGCGCAGCCTGGTGAACCGTATTCTGGACTGAGGACTCAGAGATCTCCAGTAAAGAGGTAAAGAGACTGCAACCTGGTGTCCTCATTATTTACCGCGACCTGCACCCCACAACTGCACCGTTACAACACCACTTATTTCACCGGACGTCCCCCACTGACAGACAGGGCCACGGACCGAGTCTAGCCACCGTGACAACCCCAGGACTGAGACCCTGAGGCCCGGCTCCGGGTACCCCTCGGCCCTGCGGCGGTGTGGGGGTGCTCCAAACTTGGCGTCACGAACAGGATCTACTTAAGCCTGAAGAATCAGGTCATGTGTGCCTTGGAACTGTGATTTATAGTGCTTGGACTGTACTTTATTAGAAGGGCCGTGTATTGCCGCTTGCCGCCAGAAGTTCCCGCCAAAACCGCCGCCATTACAGCGCTAAGGAGAGCGCAGGAGAAGAAGAAGGGCGTGGAAGTGGGCGTGAACAAGCTGAAGAGCGCGAAAGACAATGGCCGCCCAGTCTAAATATCTCGGCCCCTTGAGGACTTGTCCGTCAGCAGCCGAGATCCGCCTCCTGATCCTCAATGGTGGGCAGAGACAGAGAAAACGGAACCGCCCACGAAGGAGAGAGCGGGAAAAGGACCAGGAAGAAGAAGCGAGCAACATGGAGGACGCCATGGCCAGCCGCCCGGAGCCGGAGTGTGGGGTCGGAGCCGAGGACTCCCCCAGCTACCCGGAGAGGCACCGCAGCCAGACCTCCACAGTTGACGCTGACCTCCTGCAGACCGGAGCGGATGAGCTGATCCACCAACCCCGGCGGATGCAGCTGAGCACTGAGGCCAGGTGGAAGAAGACCATCATCGGGAGCCTCGCCAGACGTCTGTCGGCAGCCTCGTCTGGTCCGGAGCAAGAAAGAAATTCCAGCGCTCCGAAGCCAGAAAGCAGGGCCCTGCCGGAAAGCGAGATGCTGCAAGCAGAGATGACAACGCCGCAGCACAAGGCCCCGCAACCAGCGTTCCAGACCCCAGCGGAGGTGGAGCAGACCGGCACCGGAGGGACCGCGTCTGAAGCAGGTATGAAGGACGACCCTGCCCTGACGACCGACACCACTCCAGCGACTGCTAGTGCCACAGCTGCTGACTCCGTTCCAGTGACTGATCTTGCAGCAGCCGCTACCTCTGCTGCAGCAAATGCCCATACTCAAGCTGCGTAGACCTCCATCGCTGCGCATGATTTAACTGTACATGAGAGACGGATTAACGGCGTGTGTCCAGCACTAGGTGCAACCCTGGACTTCACCCTTCCCGGGCCAAGAGGTGTTAAGTGCCAGGTGCAGCCCTGGAAGCCGTTCAACTAAGCCTCGGAAACCTGAAACTGTAAATAGTTAACTGTTTATTTCCTTGCTGTTTTGCTGCTAAAACCCGTCCTGGGTTAACTCTTAAAGGGATCCCTTTGTTTACCCGGGATCCCTATTGCTTTTTATTTTTGCTTTCACTTTCATTTTTGCTTTTTTTGTTCCACAATGTTATAAAAACTGCTGAATCATGAACAATGCATGATACAAACTCCTTGTAAATAGTTGCACCTTATTAAAGGCGCTTCCTACTGGTTTTACTTAAAGACTCTTTGCGAAGATACCGCACCGGAGCCTTGCTGAGTATGGACTGGTAGTCTGAGAAGACATGCTACCTCAGAAAGACTTGATTCCCTCTTAAAGGGGATGCCAAAAGTATACTTATGAGTGATACTGTTCTAGAACAGTAATGTGAAAGTAAAAATGATAATGTTTACATGTAAAAGTTATGTGTATTGAAATGGTTAACTGTAAAAAGAAGTGTTGATAATGTTCCTTAGAAGAAAGTGCGAGAGCTAGAAGAAAGATGCAGTGGGCCCGTAGGGGTAGACAGAGTGTCCTGCATAGTCGGAAGTAAGAAAGTAGTAATGAAGGTTGATGATATAAGGAAATAGTTGATAATGTTGATAAGAAAATGGGGATAGAAGGTAAACCCTGAGTCCTCCATAGTAAGTCAGTTGTTGTAAAGAAAGAGTTAATAATGTGTTACAGAGGACAGAAAGTGAACCCGTAGGGGTTAGGTAGAGAGTCCTCCTAAGAGCCATACGTAGGTGGCTCAGTGCTTCTAAAACTGAAAGTATGTTATGTCCTATACTGTGTATAGCAGTTGAAAAGGCAGTAGGTCCTGGCCGAACAGGACGGTCCTGTAATAGAGGGGAGAGGCAGTAGGTCTGGTGCCGATAGGACAGGCGGTCCTGCAGATTCAAAGAAGGAGAATGAAAAGTTGATATGCCTTATAATGTGATTATAGGAAGGTCTTTGGTGGACTTAGAGTGTGTGTCCTTTAAAGACAATGTTAATGTATTATACCAATGTTTGCACTAAGTAGAATACCCGGTTGGGTAACAGGAGTTATTTATAGCCTGTAATTTATAATGTTTTAATATTTTGCCATGTTTGTAACGTTCAAGTGTCCTTACCTCCCATAAAGGGAAGCCTGTTCAAGTATACTTATTGTCATTGCACTCAACAAAATTGTATGTCTTTTTGTTAACTTGTATTGTTGTTTTCTTCCCAGTCCCGGAGTACTGTGTTTAACCAGGGGGGAGTGCAGCGCCCCAGAGTCCTGGTCGTTGCAGTACTGTGGCTCCGCCACTATGGGGAGCCATGGTGCGTCCGATGGCACTGAAGGAGTTCATCTGATCAGGTATCACAGACACCAATACATTTCACAGCCGGGCCTCCGGGGGGAGCTAAGGGTGCTATTCATTAGGCCACTCCCCACCATAGTGGGTAAACTGGGGGTCAGGCAGGAAGTTAGATCAGAAGCTGACTGGGTTGGAACCAGGCAACACCTTGTGGCAGAGGGTGTTGTAGGGGAAGAGACAGTAGGGTCTCTGTCAGGGGTGGGATCCTGACAGAGGCTTGGCATTGAAAAGAACGTAACGGGTCCGCGCCAGCTCCGGGAAGCGGCGGGACCCAAGAAAGGACTAGAAGCGAGATAGATTGTGCTGAGTGAGAAACGAGATCAAGCAATAGGAGAATTCCAGTAGGGGTCGTGCTGTAAGACCGGAGCAACACCCTACTGAGGCGCACTACCGGTGGCCGGAACGCCGAGGGAGTATTATAACATTCAGCTTCAAGCAATACTCTAAACAGCGGCAGGACAGTCAGTTTAAGGCGGGCTGTCTAACACATATCACCTATGAAGTCTTGGGAGGCAATTGCGGGAGAGGGGCGTCTCTAGGGTCCCGGAAGAACTCCAGGCCTATCCGACAAACGGGTGCCGTTCTAACTGTAACATCAGGAAGGGACGGAAGATTAGAAGAACATCATTTAATCGAGTTGTGAGGGAACTTAAGAAACAGACACAACGGTTGTGGGGTACTTTCCGTAAGCACAGCAGGGGAGGACTACAACACATAGCGCTAAGAAGGAAGGCACCGATTTCAACCTGTGAAGTGAACTCTGGAGGTGCCATTGGACCGGCCGGACTTGCGCAGCCTGGTGAACCGTATTCTGGACTGAGGACTCAGAGATCTCCAGTAAAGAGGTAAAGAGACTGCAACCTGGTGTCCTCATTATTTACCGCGACCTGCACCCCACAACTGCACCGTTACAACACCACTTATTTCACCGGACGTCCCCCACTGACAGACAGGGCCACGGACCGAGTCTAGCCACCGTGACAACCCCAGGACTGAGACCCTGAGGCCCGGCTCCGGGTACCCCTCGGCCCTGCGGCGGTGTGGGGGTGCTCCAAACTTGGCGTCACGAACAGGATCTACTTAAGCCTGAAGAATCAGGTCATGTGTGCCTTGGAACTGTGATTTATAGTGCTTGGACTGTACTTTATTAGAAGGGCCGTGTATTGCCGCTTGCCGCCAGAAGTTCCCGCCAAAACCGCCGCCATTACAGCGCTAAGGAGAGCGCAGGAGAAGAAGAAGGGCGTGGAAGTGGGCGTGAACAAGCTGAAGAGCGCGAAAGACAATGGCCGCCCAGTCTAAATATCTCGGCCCCTTGAGGACGTGTCCGTCAGCAGCCGAGATCCGCCTCCTGATCCTCAATGGTGGGCAGAGACAGAGAAAACGGAACCGCCCACGAAGGAGAGAGCGGGAAAAGGACCAGGAAGAAGAAGCGAGCAACATGGAGGACGCCATGGCCAGCCGCCCGGAGCCGGAGTGTGGGGTCGGAGCCGAGGACTCCCCCAGCTACCCGGAGATGCAAAAACCAGAAAAGATAGACTCACATAGTATGCACAGCCGAAACAATAAAAGATATATGTATATAAGTATCAAAAAACACACCTTTATTGCACTCAGAAAAACACTTTAAAAACATTTAAAACATGATAAACATGTATCAAAGCACCATACCCCAAAAGATACAGATGAAAAACCCCCATAAATATGCAAATAATATCATATAAATGCATACCAATATATCAAATATATATTCTCAAATAGATCCCTCCTGATGTCAAGGGCCCCTATGTAATAATTATCCTGACCTAATGCCCAGGAACTTCCACAAGTGGAAGGAATATGTCTGCTACCAATATAAACCCATGCACCATGAGCAAACGAGAGGCATGACGTTCAGGGTATCCCAAATCAATACTACCTGTTGGTAGTCAGATGGCAGCAGAACAAAGCCGTCAAAGACACAGCACACATGGGAGGACAGGAATCTGGAGCCAGGGTTCAATCCCCATACCGAGAACTGAAGGGAAGGGGAAAAGAATGGGAGAGAAAAGGGAGGGGGGGGGGCCAAATAACCCAAGATGATGCCAGGGGTATGGAGCAGGGAAAGCCCCACGCGTATCGCTGTCTCAGCAGCTTCGTCAGGGGAAGTGACTGAGAGCATAGCAGGCGGCTTTAAGTAGTATGTCTAATAGGGTCAATTACATACCCATGTGTGGATCGTCATGCAGGCGGACAGGGAAGCAGGAGGCGCCATGTCCGATAAGTCAGAGAGGGCGGCATAATGCCGGAATAGAGGAAGTGTCCATGGGTACAATGCGCATGCGCACACCGCGACTCCGGATAGGGTCGCGTTGCGCACGCGCCGTCCCTGGCCGGCAAGACACTGCAGAGGGGAATCGCCGGGAATGTAAAATAAAAGAGAAGAAAAGAAAAGTGGGAGCCAAGTTGAAGGGGCTACATAGGAGCCAAGAGGAGCCGCCGGGGGGATGGAATGAAAGCCCATAAGGCAGTAAATGTTAATAAGGGCAAAGATAAACTATTCATGTGGATAAAGGATCAGCTGATTTCTCAGAAAACCTATGGTGGTATCCCAATAGGTGTCCGGGACCTGTGAGATAAAACTTGTTTATTAGAGACAAGAATAAATGGTCCATTATATATATAGGGGCACTATAAGGGTACACATTGGGGGCGTAAGCTAATGCTCAAAATAGCCAGTAAAACCTATAACAAAGGCTGGTTGTTATACAGAGTGTTTATAATATGAACCCCCCAAAACCCAAATACATAACAGGATACAAAAACTGCATATAGATATACACCCATGTGTGAATATGCCTTAGTGAACTTTCCACTGATGAAGCAGTTCGAGGGGCCTAGTGAAGTCTGTGCCTGACCAAAAGGCTTCTCACAAAGATCTTCCATCCAGCTGCCTCGGTCTTGTATCCTTTTTGTGGTGATGGGTAAGGACCGCTGTATTACAATCCAAACAGGAGATGAGGATAACCACAATCATCGCCACCGAGTTGCTGAAGATAGCCCCATCTGTTGTATTTCTATCCTCTTCGGTAGCTGTCTACATCCACCCACCAGCTATTTCGCATCCAATATTTCTAAAGTTCCACATGCCACCATAGGTATCGGAGTGATTGTCCAGAATCATCAGCGTCCATGATGTATCCACCTGGTCCCATTTTATGTTGTCAACTTTCCTGAGGGGAGTAATATTATTATTATTGTGTAAAAAGCGAGGAGCAAAAAAGCAGCTATCAGTAGGATCAAATATCCCACTACAGGCCTACCCCAAAAACCCCGTAAAGAGAAGCTCTTCGTTGAGCCCCAGGGGCGCCACTGTCTGGAGTTCGAAGATCCACCTGGATTCTGCGCGCAAGAGAAGTTTCCGAATATTGCCACCTCTTTCACTACAACGGATCTTTTGTAATCCCACAATTTTAAGGTTCGTTGGAGAACCCCTGTGTATAGACAAAAAATGTGCTGCCACAGGGGTGAGGACTTTACCTTTTATTTGATCTATGGCCGCCAGTCGTATGGTGGATATATGCTTCTGTAATCGTTTACGCAATTCTTGGGACGTCTGTCCCTAACAAATCTTGGAAAGTTTCACGCTCATCTGGAGGCATGGATTGCAAGATGTCTGGCTTTTTGTAGATCACCTGGAATGTAAGGTTCCTACAAAACAGATAAAGGTCTTTGACCAAAGTAAATTTGTCAGCAGTGTTCGTAGGAACAAAGGTAAGGCCCTTTCTCAAGACTGCAAGTTCTATAGTAGTTAACACATGATTTGAGAGATTTAATACCTGTAAAGCTGATGTAGAAGGTTCTGAGGCCCGTTCCCTGGGGTGAGAGGTGGCCGCCGAATTCACTTCCGCCTGGTCGGATATTTGTGATGGTATGGCGGGTTGTGGCTCTTGTAGCGCGTTGTGCGTTTTCTTATGGCTCCTCCGTCCCCTTCCACGTCTGGTCCGTGGTCTATTTCGCTTCCGGTGGAAGATTGAAAACTTATATAAACTGCAAGACTAGGAACGTGATTTATGCTCTTTTATGTCCCTGCAACAGGATCTATGTGGGACAGACGTCCCAAGAATTGCGTAAACGATTACAGAAGCATATATCCACCATACGACTGGCGGCCATAGATCAAATAAAAGGTAAAGTCCTCACCCCTGTGGCAGCACATTTTTTGTCTATACACAGGGGTTCTCCAACGAACCTTAAAATTGTGGGATTACAAAAGATCCGTTGTAGTGAAAGAGGTGGCAATATTCGGAAACTTCTCTTGCGCGCAGAATCCAGGTGGATCTTCGAACTCCAGACAGTGGCGCCCCTGGGGCTCAACGAAGAGCTTCTCTTTACGGGGTTTTTGGGGTAGGCCTGTAGTGGGATATTTGATCCTACTGATAGCTGCTTTTTTGCTCCTCGCTTTTTACACAATAATAATAATATTACTCCCCTCAGGAAAGTTGACAACATAAAATGGGACCAGGTGGATACATCATGGACGCTGATGATTCTGGACAATCACTCCGATACCTATGGTGGCATGTGGAACTTTAGAAATATTGGATGCGAAATAGCTGGTGGGTGGATGTAGACAGCTACCGAAGAGGATAGAAATACAACAGATGGGGCTATCTTCAGCAACTCGGTGGCGATGATTGTGGTTATCCTCATCTCCTGTTTGGATTGTAATACAGCGGTCCTTACCCATCACCACAAAAAGGATACAAGACCGAGGCAGCTGGATGGAAGATCTTTGTGAGAAGCCTTTTGGTCAGGCACAGACTTCACTAGGCCCCTCGAACTGCTTCATCAGTGGAAAGTTCACTAAGGCATATTCACACATGGGTGTATATCTATATGCAGTTTTTGTATCCTGTTATGTATTTGGGTTTTGGGGGGTTCATATTATAAACACTCTGTATAACAACCAGCCTTTGTTATAGGTTTTACTGGCTATTTTGAGCATTAGCTTACGCCCCCAATGTGTACCCTTATAGTGCCCCTATATATATAATGGACCATTTATTCTTGTCTCTAATAAACAAGTTTTATCTCACAGGTCCCGGACACCTATTGGGATACCACCATAGGTTTTCTGAGAAATCAGCTGATCCTTTATCCACATGAATAGTTTATCTTTGCCCTTATTAACATTTACTGCCTTATGGGCTTTCATTCCATCCCCCCGGCGGCTCCTCTTGGCTCCTATGTAGCCCCTTCAACTTGGCTCCCACTTTTCTTTTCTTCTCTTTTATTTTACATTCCCGGCGATTCCCCTCTGCAGTGTCTTGCCGGCCAGGGACGGCGCGTGCGCAACGCGACCCTATCCGGAGTCGCGGTGTGCGCATGCGCATTGTACCCATGGACACTTCCTCTATTCCGGCATTATGCCGCCCTCTCTGACTTATCGGACATGGCGCCTCCTGCTTCCCTGTCCGCCTGCATGACGATCCACACATGGGTATGTAATTGACCCTATTAGACATACTACTTAAAGCCGCCTGCTATGCTCTCAGTCACTTCCCCTGACGAAGCTGCTGAGACAGCGATACGCGTGGGGCTTTCCCTGCTCCATACCCCTGGCATCATCTTGGGTTATTTGGCCCCCCCCCCTCCCTTTTCTCTCCCATTCTTTTCCCCTTCCCTTCAGTTCTCGGTATGGGGATTGAACCCTGGCTCCAGATTCCTGTCCTCCCATGTGTGCTGTGTCTTTGACGGCTTTGTTCTGCTGCCATCTGACTACCAACAGGTAGTATTGATTTGGGATACCCTGAACGTCATGCCTCTCGTTTGCTCATGGTGCATGGGTTTATATTGGTAGCAGACATATTCCTTCCACTTGTGGAAGTTCCTGGGCATTAGGTCAGGATAATTATTACATAGGGGCCCTTGACATCAGGAGGGATCTATTTGAGAATATATATTTGATATATTGGTATGCATTTATATGATATTATTTGCATATTTATGGGGGTTTTTCATCTGTATCTTTTGGGGTATGGTGCTTTGATACATGTTTATCATGTTTTAAATGTTTTTAAAGTGTTTTTCTGAGTGCAATAAAGGTGTGTTTTTTGATACTTATATACATATATCTTTTATTGTTTCGGCTGTGCATACTATGTGAGTCTATCTTTTCTGGTTTTTGCATATTGCTATTTATAGACTCAGTATTGCACCCTATTATGATTAATCATATTTGATTCTGGTGCGCCCCCGTTTTTCTCATCTGCCAGCTACCCGGAGAGGCACCGCAGCCAGACCTCCACAGTTGACGCTGACCTCCTGCAGACCGGAGCGGATGAGCTGATCCACCAACCCCGGCGGATGCAGCTGAGCACTGAGGCCAGGTGGAAGAAGACCATCATCGGGAGCCTCGCCAGACGTCTGTCGGCAGCCTCGTCTGGTCCGGAGCAAGAAAGAAATTCCAGCGCTCCGAAGCCAGAAAGCAGGGCCCTGCCGGAAAGCGAGATGCTGCAAGCAGAGATGACAACGCCGCAGCACAAGGCCCCGCAACCAGCGTTCCAGACCCCAGCGGAGGTGGAGCAGACCGGCACCGGAGGGACCGCGTCTGAAGCAGGTATGAAGGACGACCCTGCCCTGACGACCGACACCACTCCAGCGACTGCTAGTGCCACAGCTGCTGACTCCGTTCCAGTGACTGATCTTGCAGCAGCCGCTACCTCTGCTGCAGCAAATGCCCATACTCAAGCTGCGTAGACCTCCATCGCTGCGCATGATTTAACTGTACATGAGAGACGGATTAACGGCGTGTGTCCAGCACTAGGTGCAACCCTGGACTTCACCCTTCCCGGGCCAAGAGGGGTTAAGTGCCAGGTGCAGCCCTGGAAGCCGTTCAACTAAGCCTCGGAAACCTGAAACTGTAAATAGTTAACTGTTTATTTCCTTGCTGTTTTGCTGCTAAAACCCGTCCTGGGTTAACTCTTAAAGGGATCCCTTTGTTTACCCGGGATCCCTATTGCTTTTTATTTTTGCTTTCACTTTCATTTTTGCTTTTTTTGTTCCACAATGTTATAAAAACTGCTGAATCATGAACAATGCATGATACAAACTCCTTGTAAATAGTTGCACCTTATTAAAGGCGCTTCCTACTGGTTTTACTTAAAGACTCTTTGCGAAGATACCGCACCGGAGCCTTGCTGAGTATGGACTGGTAGTCTGAGAAGACATGCTACCTCAGAAAGACTTGATCCCCTCTTAAAGGGGATGCCAAAAGTATACTTATGAGTGATACTGTTCTAGAACAGTAATGTGAAAGTAAAAATGATAATGTTTACATGTAAAAGTTATGTGTATTGAAATGGTTAACTGTAAAAAGAAGTGTTGATAATGTTCCTTAGAAGAAAGTGCGAGAGCTAGAAGAAAGATGCAGTGGGCCCGTAGGGGTAGACAGAGTGTCCTGCATAGTCGGAAGTAAGAAAGTAGTAATGAAGGTTGATGATATAAGGAAATAGTTGATAATGTTGATAAGAAAATGGGGATAGAAGGTAAACCCTGAGTCCTCCATAGTAAGTCAGTTGTTGTAAAGAAAGAGTTAATAATGTGTTACAGAGGACAGAAAGTGAACCCGTAGGGGTTAGGTAGAGAGTCCTCCTAAGAGCCATACGTAGGTGGCTCAGTGCTTCTAAAACTGAAAGTATGTTATGTCCTATACTGTGTATAGCAGTTGAAAAGGCAGTAGGTCCTGGCCGAACAGGACGGTCCTGTAATAGAGGGGAGAGGCAGTAGGTCTGGTGCCGATAGGACAGGCGGTCCTGCAGATTCAAAGAAGGAGAATGAAAAGTTGATATGCCTTATAATGTGATTATAGGAAGGTCTTTGGTGGACTTAGAGTGTGTGTCCTTTAAAGACAATGTTAATGTATTATACCAATGTTTGCACTAAGTAGAATACCCGGTTGGGTAACAGGAGTTATTTATAGCCTGTAATTTATAATGTTTTAATATTTTGCCATGTTTGTAACGTTCAAGTGTCCTTACCTCCCATAAAGGGAAGCCTGTTCAAGTATACTTATTGTCATTGCACTCAACAAAATTGTATGTCTTTTTGTTAACTTGTATTGTTGTTTTCTTCCCAGTCCCGGAGTACTGTGTTTAACCAGGGGGGAGTGCAGCGCCCCAGAGTCCTGGTCGTTGCAGTACTGTGGCTCCGCCACTATGGGGAGCCATGGTGCGTCCGATGGCACTGAAGGAGTTCATCTGATCAGGTATCACAGACACCAATACATTTCACAGCCGGGCCTCCGGGGGGAGCTAAGGGTGCTATTCATTAGGCCACTCCCCACCATAGTGGGTAAACTGGGGGTCAGGCAGGAAGTTAGATCAGAAGCTGACTGGGTTGGAACCAGGCAACACCTTGTGGCAGAGGGTGTTGTAGGGGAAGAGACAGTAGGGTCTCTGTCAGGGGTGGGATCCTGACAGAGGCTTGGCATTGAAAAGAACGTAACGGGTCCGCGCCAGCTCCGGGAAGCGGCGGGACCCAAGAAAGGACTAGAAGCGAGATAGATTGTGCTGAGTGAGAAACGAGATCAAGCAATAGGAGAATTCCAGTAGGGGTCGTGCTGTAAGACCGGAGCAACACCCTACTGAGGCGCACTACCGGTGGCCGGAACGCCGAGGGAGTATTATAACATTCAGCTTCAAGCAATACTCTAAACAGCGGCAGGACAGTCAGTTTAAGGCGGGCTGTCTAACACATATCACCTATGAAGTCTTGGGAGGCAATTGCGGGAGAGGGGCGTCTCTAGGGTCCCGGAAGAACTCCAGGCCTATCCGACAAACGGGTGCCGTTCTAACTGTAACATCAGGAAGGGACGGAAGATTAGAACATCATTTAATCGAGTTGTGAGGGAACTTAAGAAACAGACACAACGGTTGTGGGGAACTCTGGAGGTGCCATTGGACCGGCCGGACTTGCGCAGCCTGGTGAACCGTATTCTGGACTGAGGACTCAGAGATCTCCAGTAAAGAGGTAAAGAGACTGCAACCTGGTGTCCTCGTTATTTACCGCGACCTGCACCCCACAACTGCACCGTTACAACACCACTTAGTTCACCGGACGTCCCCCACTGACAGACAGGGCCACGGACCGGGTCTAGCCACCGTGACAACCCCAGGACTGAGACCCAGAGGCCCGGCTCCGGGTACCCCTCGGCCCTGCGGCGGTGTGGGGGCGCTCCATTTGCACGCAATCTAGCTGGATACGGATGGAAACACAATAATAGGAGAAATCAGGAAAAATGTGCAGCAGCACTAATGCAAAAAAGGACAATGTAACAGTATGAGGCAGTGACGCACACTACAACCAGATGTGGCTGCAGAACAGACTACAGCGTGAGCTGCACTCACACACAGACACCTTGCAGACAGCCGTGAACAGCGCTGCAAGGCAAAAAAAAGCTTCTCACACAGCGGTTGCTACAGTAGCCTGGGTAAAGCACAATGAAGCAAATCGCTATCTCAAACTGTCCCTCAGTCAGAACAGCAGCGTCCTGTCCCTAACTGAATTCACAGCAGAGTGAACCCAAAATGGCTGCGGCGGCTTTTATTATGCATCATGACATCATTTCAGCAGCCAATCACAGCCATGCCATTAGATACATGCCTAACATGCATAAAAGGATGTGCCCACACTTCTTAGGATTCCTCATTGGCTGAATTAAATCAAACTGGCTCATAGCATTATGGGAATTTCCGATTCCGGTATTCGATATTGCAAAAGCATCGGAACTCAGTATCAGAACTCTGATATCGCGAATATTTGCAGTATCGGAATGCTCAACACTACTCGTGACATTCTCTTCTTTCCGCCACACACTTTTCTAAAAAATGTAAATATGCTTAGAGTTCGGTATGAAAATTTAGAAAAATAAAATCTGTTATACAGCTGTAAAGCAACCAAACGCCTTTAACAAACCAAAAAAAATAGAGTGGTCAGAAGAAAGATTTGAACGCACACCTCCCGTTGGAGGCCAGTTCATCCTACGATGGGTGAAGAGTCATACGGGAGGAATCAGAGAGCACTGTTCTTGGTGCCCACAACAAGCAATATAAAAATAAGACAGATCACAGTCTACAACAAAAGGAGATTGTGCAGAGAGTGTAACTCTTGATGGACAGAAAAAGATTCTAGAATGTGAGCATATTTATCTTGGCCACGGAATCATGATAGAGAACAAAAAATGTTAATGTGTAGACCGCGTGGCCTAATGGGTAAGGCATCTGACTTGGATCAGAAGATTGAGAGTTCGAGTCCTTTTGTGGTCGTGGCAATCTCTTTCTGCACACTTTTAGAAAAAATGTAAATATGCTTAGCTATCGTTGCGAAAATATAGACAAGTAAGATCTGTTATACAGCTGTTAAGCAATCAAACGCACTTAACAAAAAAAAAATTGAGCAAACAGAAGTAAGAAGTAAGAGAGAGAGAGAGAGAGATATTTGTGTCATAGTTATCAGACTACGTACGATTGAAGAAAGAGTCTGATTTCGGATCAGAAGATTGAAGGTTCGATTCCCTTCGTGGTCGTGACATTCACTTCTTTCTGCCGCACACTTTTCTAAAAAATGTAAATATGCTTAGAGTACATTATGAAAATTTAGAAAAATAAACTATGTTATACAGCTTTAAAGCAACCAAAACAAACAAAATAGAGCGGTCTGAAGGAAGATTTAAACCCGCACCTCCCATTGGAGGCCAGTTCATCCTACGATGGGGGAGGACTTTGGATCGGAAGATTGAGTGTAAGTTTCTCGAGCATGATCGCGTGTCCTGCGAGTATTTTTTACTGCTCGGAGATTTCGTTTTCATCGCCGCAGCTGAATGATTTAGGTCTGTTAGCCAACATAAGTACATGTGGGGGTTGCCTCATTGCTAGGGAATCCCCACATGTAATCAAGCTGGCTAACAGATGTAAATCATTCAGCTGAGGTGAGGAAAGCTAAATCTCCGAGCACTAAAAAATACTCGGAGGTCACCCGAGCGTGCTCGGGAAATCTCGAGTAATGAGTATATTCGCTCATCACTATTCCAGTCCCTTCGTGGTCGTGGCAAGCTCTTTCCACATACCTTTTGAAAAAAATGGCCACATGCTGAGAGGTATGACTCTAATATGTGGAAATATAACAGGGTTCTTGGCACAGTTTTGGCACAGTTCTCACACAATGACTTTCCTGGAGCTTTCCCCGTTTTTCCTGCAGTCTCGGCTTCGTCCTGGCATTACCCGCCACGCTGGACAATCTCTCTCCCATCCTGGCAATTCCTGCCTTGTTGGACATTCTCTGTCCCATCTGAAATTCTCTGTCTTTCCCAGCAATCTCTGCCTTGCTGGACAATCCCTTTACCTTCTGACATTCTCTGTCTTGCCCAGCAATCTCTGCCACGCTGGACAATCCCTGTTTTTTCTGCGGCGTCTGTGCATTGAGGTCCACCAGCTTCCTCTCATTCCCCTTGTCCGTCTTCAATAGGAAAAGGTAAAAGGCTCGCCATCTCAGCTTCGCACTTGCATGCCCCTCAGCCTGGGGTACCTTCTTGCCTCAGTAACTTCACCCCCACGGCTATCTGACTGCTTCCACTACTGCTGCAGCACTACACCTTGCCCTGGGCATGGTTACCCAGGCTCTGCACACTAACAAGGAAGTACCTTCACTATATCCCACTGTCCTGTACTACACCCATCTGTGACTCCTCCCAGCCTGTAAAGCCCCCTATGCTAACTATACTTGTTCTAAGGCTCTTATCCTCTGTCTCTAATATGCCCTACTATTCTATGCTTACTATTGTCCTTTGCTATCCCTAATCCTCTACACACACAAATACATGTACATTACAGCAACAGTAAAGCAGTACATTTACAGTCATAACCACTATGGAACCACACACAATTAATGTGAATACTGTCCAAAAAGGGGAGGCATATGACGACCTCTGTCACCTCCTTACATGGGCACGAGAATCTCATTAACACAAAATAAAGATTAAGAAACAACCACAAGATGGATTTCATCAACCAAGGTATAATTTTATTCAGTATAACAGCGCTGACCTGACACTGTGTGTAGGTTACTGTGCACAATCCTGCTGACAGGTTCCCATTAAAGAATATTACACAGAATTAGGATGGAGTGTGGAAACAAAAAATTGATGAGACTACTTTGTTAACTACTTCCAGACTGCCCATAGACTTTAAAGGAAACATCTCCAAACACTATTAATTTGTAAAAATAGGGTTAATCTGCAAGTTAATAGAACTCTAAAACTGAGCAGGCAGCTGCTCTGAAAACCTTGCAACCAGGAGAAAATTAGCTTTATTCCTACCGGCAACCTCTGGCTTTCAGTCATGGAGATGTGGCTTCAATCAATCAAGGGGAGTAAGCCTTGACATGCTGTACATGAAACGCACATCGGGGCAATTCTGTCAGAGCCCCACCAAGTCTCTCTCCCCCTCTCTAAGGGTAAAGCATTACAACCTGTAAACTTGTCGCTAGTTGGTGGTTTATGGTTACTCCAATTTTTGTTTGTTATGTGCACATTCCCTTTAAGGCTAGGGATACACGACCATTTTCTCTCCATCCAAAACAAATTATCTGATTATGCAAATCAGAATCTGATCAGAGTTTGATCAGAGTGGGATCCATTCTTTTCGGAGGTGGACAGAAAAAAAAAGTTTTTCTTCTTTTTCCACGCAGTCAGTCCATGAAAATCAGACCACACTCCGATGTCATGCGAGTGTGTTGCAATTTTTTTCAATAAACCCATAGACTTGATTGGGAAAGCACCATCTGAATCTCCGAGGCAATTTGTGCATGTTGTGAATTTTTTCTTCCTACCACTCAGGCCGAGGAAAAAATTGGACTTGTGCACAGTCCCATAGAATAACATGGGTATGAGTGCTATCTGTCACATCCGTGATTGCACTTGTCCTATTTTAATGGTTGTGTGCATGAGCCCAAACAAGAATATATACGGAATTTACAACTTTGTAAGGCTGGGGTCACACTTGGCGTAAGACAATACGCCACGTATTATACGTCCGTACTACGGCCGTAATACGGAGAAATGTTCCCAAAATATTGATCCGTAGTCAGGGTGTGTCAGCGTATTTTGCGCATGGCATCCTCCGTATGTAATCCGTATGGCATCCGTACTGCGAGATTTTCGCGCAGGCTTGCAAAACCGACATCTAATGGATTTATGTGCTCAAATGTTCGGGAAAACATATATACAGTATATATATATATATATATATATATATATATATTGAAAAAATTAGAACAGCACCATATTACCACACTTGCAGTGCAAAGCTTCCCAAGCCAGTATTCCAGTGGCTCCAATAATATAAGAAAAAAGGAAAACAGCACAAAAAGTAACAAAAAAGTGGGTCTTTAACGCCATTCAGGCATTAAAGACCCACTTTTTTGTTACTTTTTGTGCTGTTTTCCTTTTTTCTTATATATATATATATATATATATATATATATATATATATGTCATTGAGACACATATATATATATATTCTGTCTTTAGATTTCATTCAGCGCGATATCTGTGAAAAGCCGGTAATTCAATTGCCGGCTTCTCATTTCTCCTGCACAAACCCGACAGGATATGAGACATGGTTTACATATAGTAAACCATCTCATATCCCATTTTTTTTTGCATATTCCACACTACTAATGTTAGTAGTGTGTATGTGCAAAATTTCAGCGCTGTAGCTGCTAAAATAAAGGGTTAAATGGCGGAAAAAATTGGCGATGGATTACTTCGTGGGACGTGACGTTTCATCTGAAGGTATGTATCTTGTGCGTTTATTATTTTTCCAAGCGAGGGCCTGGAAATGGATTGAGAGAGCAATAAATTATTAAAACAACCGCTGTGTTTATTTCATTAAAATACTTTTAAATCATGTGTGTGTGTGTGTTTTTTTAACCCTTTCAAACAATTGGATTAATAATGGATAGGTGTCATAATTGACGCCTCTCCATTATTAATCTGGCTTAATGTCACCTTACAATAGCAAGGTGGCATTAACCCTTCATTACCCCATATCCCACCGCTACAGGGAGTGGGAAGAGAGTGGCCAAGTGCCAGAATAGGCGCATCTTCCAGATGTGGCTTTTCTGGGGTGGCTGGGGGCAGATGTTTGTAGCCAGGGGGGCCAATAACCATGGACCCTCTCCTGGCTATTAATATCTGCCCTCGGTCACTGGCTTTACCATTCTGGCGGAGAAAATTGCGCGGGAGCCCACGCCAATTTTTTCCGCCATTTAACCCTTTATTTTAGCAGCTACAGCGCTGAAATTTTGCACATACACACTACTAACATTAGTAGTGTGGAATATGCAAAAAAAAGGGGGCTATGAGATGGTTTACTGTATGTAAACCATGTCTCATATCCTGTCGGGTTTGTGCAGGAGAAATGAAAAGCCGGCAATTGAATTACCGACTTTTCACTAACACCGCTGCGTATTTCTCGCAAGTCACATTGCTGGTCCGTGTGGAATCCGTATTTTTCTCGCCCCCATAGACTTTCATTGGCGATTTTTTTTGCGCAATACGCTGACAAACGCAGCATGCTGCGATTTTGTACGGCTGTAGAAAGCCGTATATTACGGATCCGTAATATACGGCTGATAGGAGCAACCCCATTGAGAATAATTGTGCCGTATGTAATGCGAGTTTTACGGACGTAGTTTCTGCGCTCTTACGTCCGTAAAACACGCATGTGTGACCCCGGCCTAAGAAAAGAGCCAAATTTTACAAGGTGTCCAGACCATCTTACGACCATTTTACCATTTTTTCCTGCAAGTTCTATAAAAAATATCATTCATAGTGCCGATTATGGTATTATAGCAATTTTATTTAACAGGTTTGTTTTCATTCGTTGAAAGTTAGCAATCTATGTGACACTTTATTCCCTGTGAAGCTGTCCTTTTGTGCTGACTAATAATTACTACATAGAAATCATAATTATTTCTATCGGAAGGTGACAATTTGTGCTCGATGATAACCAAGCACTTTTCCCGTAGAGACATACCATGTATACTAATGACATAGCATAAAAAGACACTTGTTACAAGCATCTCATTTATTTTGGAAAAGCAACATTTTGGGACCATCACTTCTGCACTGACCTCTTACCTTCTGATATAAGCTGCACTCAGTAAAAAAAATCTCATTTTTCTATGAAGTCATTTTTTGATATGAGAACCGTTCTTAGAAGTACATTGACTCTGCTGTTAATCTGTGATGGCGTCTGTCAGACCCTAATATTTGGCTGCAGACCTGGGACACCTTATCCACAAAGACCATTCTACATGAGCGGAGATGTTATTATAGGGGGTCTGTTTGATATACATATTTACTATAAAACTGAAGCTTTTAACTTTTCAAGTCCTCCGCATCTTCAGCCTCGAAAGATAAGGTGAGAATTGGTCTGTTCTGCTTTGACTACATTGGAAAATTAAGTGCATAAATAAATAGAATTCAAATACGGTAAAAACTAATTTTTCGGAAAATATTTAAAAAAAAGGTGGATGATTTCATATAATTTTTTATATGATTTCCCCTTCACGCGTCCATATAAAACACGTACATGAAAAACTGGTGTCATCAGTGTTTTCCATCAGTGTGACATCCGTGTGACAGTGTTTGTTTTTCCGGTACAAATAGCTTTTTGTTTTATTTTTTATATACCAGTGTCTTTTTTTATGAATTTTCAAAAAGCATGCTGCATTCTCTCAAAAATACTGCTGATACCTAAAATAATTTAAAAAAATTCCAAAACTGAAAATGTTGCTTATGAGGACTTGTACACTACAATATTTAATTATGTTGACTACAATATCAGCGCTTTGGACTTTAGTGTAACGTCTGGCTCCTGCATTTCTCAACAAAAAAAATATAGAATTCTACCAAAAACGCAACAACAATTTGTGTCTCAATCCGAATGAAGAGATGAAATCATTTCTGATAAAGGTACAAATTATTTTACTAGGTAAATGAAAAAGTTATAGAAAGAAGGCAGATGGAGCTCATTTCCATAATGCTAAATATCTCTTAACGTTATACAAAAATGTGAAGATTATGTTTGAGCTTTGCAAGGGGGATATTAGTGGTGATGACCACCAAGAGACTTTTGACAGGTCATAAAAAGTTGATACAGAAAAATAAAACTTTGTCCAATGGTGTCGCTATTTGCATTTTGCACATTAAAGTTTAAAAGGTAAATTTTGCCAATAGCTTGTAAGAGACTCTTAACTTAAGTAGGAACGTTCATTTGACCTAGTGAGTCAAAAACCTTTTAGGTTTATTTTGTGTTAGTCAAACACTGGGTGCTGAGGATTGGTGGTGGTCACCATCGTGAAACCTTACACCACTTGACCTTACAGAAGTGAGTGTCAAACTTTATTAAACACTTTGACTTCTCTAGCATTTCTCTGACAGCGCAGCAAATTATCGACATGACAGGATCAAGCTGTCAGTGTACACATCCCATCTCGGCTCTCATGTAGTGATGGTTAAAGGGAATCTGACAGCAAGAGTTGCTTACAGTGTCCTTCACACATCCATGTTTCCTGTATGTGTGGTATCCATTTTTTCCCCATTATAATCTATGTGCCATGCACATGTCCAGGTTTTTACATGGACTGTATATCCTTGCAAAACACAAGTTTTTTTCCAGTAGCACAGATGACATGGACCAATATAAATCTAGGGATCCGTGAAAAGCAAGCATGGCATCCATGTGTCATCCATGTGCCATCCGTGCTTAACATTGCAAAGTATAGGAGAAGCTTTGCAATTTATTTATTTCTTTATTCACACTGGAAAAACACTGATGACACTGATGGTACAAACAGACACACAGATGACACAATGGTGACACACGGATGACACATTGGTGACACACTGGTGACACAATGATGAAACACTGATGACACACTGGTGACACAATGGTGACACACTGATGGTAAAAACAGACACAAGGATGACACACTGATGGTAAAAACAGACACACTGATGACTCCAGTACTGGTTTTCCACGTACGATCACCCTGCATATGCTGGGATATCAGTCACGCCACTGTGGGCTTGATTCCAGGGCACTGTTGCAATGATTGACTGAGGTCCTGGACTAGGTCTTTACCCACAGGCAAGGAGAGGTGGGATAATTTAAAATAATTTTTATACAGACCCACGCAGCCTTTAGGTATAAAACAGTGAAAATTACAAAATGATATCTGGAAGCTGATAAGGCATTTTTGATACTTCCTTTAAGTAAATCCTCCAGTTACAATGCGTCTACAGATAGGTATATCAATCACTACATACTGTGTATTGACCATTGTGTTACTTTACATTTTCAGCATGCTCTTGGAAGACTTTTATAATTTCCTAAATTTGGTGTTCGCAGTGGATGAAATCAATCGTAACCCGAGCATTTTACCTAACGTGACTCTTGGGTACAACGTGTATGACTCTTATGTCGACCTCTTCAGAACTGTACAAGGAGCTGCTCGCATCTACTCAGGAAACACCAAACAATACCCAAATTACAACTGTGACAAATACGGCGTTCTTGCTTCCGTCATCGAGGGAATGGCATCTAGTTTCTCCATACAATATGCCAATATATTTGGAATCTATAAGTACCCACAGGTAAGTAAATACATAATGGGTCCTTGCCGTTGCAATACCATTAATTAGACTGGCAGAATTACTAATTTAAATTGCGTGGTTTGATCATTTCATATTTACCACTCACCAACCTAACCTCAGTATTATGACTTCTGTGCCATGTTCTTAGAGACTAATGGATTTGACTAAGGCCGGCTTCACATGTCCGACATTCACGGACCAAGTACATCATATCCACATTAGCCTAGGGTCACATCGGTATGTATTTTCTCATCCGAGACAATCAGGTCAATAATGCAAATCACACACTGATCAGAACCTGATCAGAGTGTGATCATAGTGTGATCCGATTCTCTTTGGACTGGGCTCGGTTGTCATCCGAGTGCAATCCAATATTTCCTATGGACTCACAGACTTACATGGCTGAGCACCATCTGAATATCGGAACAAGCTCGGATATGCTGCATTTTTTTCCCTGGACCGGCTCTGTCTGAAGAAAAAATTGGACATGTTCATGGCCCCATAGACTAACATTAGTCAGAATGCTATCTGTCAAAATGACGGATAACATTCATCTGAATATTAAAGTTGTCTGTATTTGCCCTTAGGCTGTTGAGTTTGGGTCAGGAGACTAGTAGTTGATTCAGACATAATGGTTCGTACTTGAATTGTCAACATCGAAAATCTGAAACCAGCCTCAACCTAGTTCTTGAATAATCATCAAAGTGAGAGTGAGGAGAGGCAATCCAACTGCTAATTTTATTATATTTTTCAAATTTTTTCCCTTCTAGAATACTCTGAAACATTTCAGCCTTTCAGAGATCTAAGGGATAACGTTTCTTCCCGTTGAGTGTGACATGCCAAGCCTGGCATGTCAGAGTAAGGAAACTTAAAAGCCATGCATGCTCCTCTGGGAAATTAAATATGCAAATTGTCTCTTCAGAGAGGCAGAGGGCTATTGGAAGCAGTGATCCTAGATATCAATATGGACTCTTTAACAAGCCTTGCAATATGACTTAGGATAAAAGCCAAACCAGAATCTCAATTTGCAGACATGGTGTTTCAAGGTTTTGCCCCTCATCAGCAAAATATGATTTGGCTAGGTGAGCCATGCTTGACATGTCACTCCCCACAAGGAGAAACGTTTTTCTTTAGACCCCAGTTCAGAGCCTCTCACCTACCCAAATCAGATCTCATACTTTATACTGATAGAGGGGCAATACCCCGAAACACAGTGACTGCAAATTGAGATTCTGGTTTGGCTTATATCTTAAGTCATATTGCGAGACTCGTAAAGTTGATGATGACTTATAGGATCACTGCTTCCAATAAGTGGTGCTAAAGCTCAAGTCCTTTTCCTTTCTGAAGACACAATTTGCATACTGCATTTCAGAGAAAACATATTTTGTAAAGCTGTCCGTGCTGTGCACTATGTGTCGTAGATGACTAGTTAGAGGGAGGTCGAAGGTGACTTCTTCCTGCCCATCGTCCCACCATTACTAACAAGTCTCTCTCTATGTGTGTATGGGAAGAAACCTGTCAGTATAGGGGAGCAGAGCAGGGAGAAAACACCTTAGTGCTGTCTCGTACTAGTCATCTGCGACACACAGTCCCCGGTCAGCTTCAATAATGGCTGCAATAAGGCAGCTGGTAGCTTTTTCATGCAGACCGTGGTTCAGGCAGCATGAATAAGCTGTTGGGTTCCCTTTAAAACTATGAATATTAATTGTAATGAAAAAATGTAGTGAGTTACCTTTTCTTACAAATCCAGGAGCGGACACAGATAGAAAAGGGCCCCTGAGTAAGATCAGGCCAATAACTAATGATAATGCTCAATTCCACTTGCTTGGAGATAGTAGTGGCCCCTTACCTCTTGGGCCCCTGTGCGGATGTCAAGGTTGCATCAATGGTATGTCAGCCCCTATATAAGTCCTATAGATAAATATAAAGAGACTGTCATGTAAATACTGTATCTGGTATTTTCATTGACATGTCTGTAAGGATTTCCAATACCCCGAAACACAGTGACTGCAAATTGAGATTCTGGTTTGGCTTATATCTTAACTCATATTGCGAGACTCGTAAAGTTGATGATGACTTATAGGATCACTGCTTCCAATAAGTGGTGCTAAAGCTCAAGTCCTTTTCCTTTCTGAAGACACAATTAGCATACTGCATTTCAGAGAAAACATATTTTGTAAAGCTGTCCGTGCTGTGCACTATGTGTCGTAGATGACTAGTTAGAGGGAGGTCGAAGGTGACTTCTTCCTGCCCATCGTCCCACCATTACTAACAAGTCTCTCTCTATGTGTGTATGGGAAGAAACCTGTCAGTATAGGGGAGCAGAGCAGGGAGAAAACACCTTAGTGCTGTCTCGTACTAGTCATCTGCGACACACAGTCCCCGGTCAGCTTCAATAATGGCTGCAATAAGGCAGCTGGTAGCTTTATCATGCAGACCGTGGTTCAGGCAGCATGAATAAGCTGATGGGTTCCCTTTAAAACTATGAATATTAATTGTAATGAAAAAATGTAGTGAGTTACCTTTTCTTACAAATCCAGGAGCGGACACAGATAGAAAAGGGCCCCTGAGTAAGATCAGGCCAATAACTAATGATAATGCTCAATTCCACTTGCTTGGAGATAGTAGTGGCCCCTTACCTCTTGGGCCCCTGTGCGGATGTCAAGGTTGCATCAATGGTATGTCAGCCCCTATATAAGTCCTATAGATAAATATAAAGAGGCTGCCATGTAAATACTGTATCTGGTATTTTCATTGACATGTCTGTAAGGATTTCCATGACTCAAAGTTCTTCTCTAGGATTGGGGAACTGGAGACTGATGAAGATGTGAATAATTAACAATGTTTACATCACTCCCCATCATATAGATGATGGTCAGAATGATTGGAGAAATTATTAGACAATATTTCTCACTTTGCCTCCCCGAAGTTTTGTTAAGAAGAGAAATGCAAATCAAGGTAGACATGCAGAGAACATAAATTTTACATAACCTGTATATTTGCATGCATATTTATTTGTGTGACACCTCAGAAAGCCGGTTGTCACAGTAGTATTGCCTTCCTCACTGGGAGGGTGATGCAATGCCTGGAAGTGACAAGGATCCCTTTAACAGGTAACACGTACATGCAACACTGTTCTGACTCCTGGCCAGAAGGGGGAGCTCTAGACCCAGTTTGAGGGTAGCTTCCCTATATATTCTGGCTGGAGGAGGAGTTAGCAGTCAGTCTGTAGGAGACAGTGAGGGGAGAAGGAGCACAGGAGGAGAGAGAGCTCACTCCAGCTTCAAGAGCAAGAAACCAGAGCCCAGAACTGTATGCCCCACAGCAGAAACCGATGGGCAGGAGATTCCAAGTCTCCTGGCCACAATTACACCCGAAGGCACAGCAGCAGATTAGAGCCCGGAGTCACCATGAGAGAGGGACCCCTGTAAAAAGGCTAGAGTTGCCGGCCATGCGGGTAGTGTCCACCTAGAAGGACAGACACTGTGAGAGGACCTTGAGTGAGGCCTCAGGCAACAAGGGACTGAGAATACAGAGCAGTAAGGAAGGCTTCCAAGTCCAACTACACCTGGCTATGGGCATTCTGAATCGCTTCCAGGCTGCCTGGATTCCATAGATCGTCTGTAACCTGTACCTGAACTTCACCAGTAAAGGGTAAAGGGATTGCAACCTTGTGTCCTCCAATTCTTTCCTGCACTTCACCATCTATCATCCTTACCAACTGCAGAGGGAGCCCTGGGGACTAAGCTCTACCTGTGGGGAGCTATACCACCTCTGTTGCAATACCATCATCCCCAGAGGACCCCTTTAAGCAGCATGGGCCATCCCTGGCCGAGTACCACAGGTGGCGTCATGAACATTACTACATTAGACTTTATTTCCATTTCCATTCATCCCCTTTTATTAGACACCCAGGGCTACGTACCGGGTCACTGATGGTGAGACACATCCCTTTAAGAACCGGCCCATTTCCGAGTACCCCACGATCCTACCGGACACTCTATTTGCATATGGAAAGGGACACAGACAGATACCAGAAACCTTTGGTTGGAGGTTATCCACTGCCCCAACAAATGGATGGACATGTTGAAATTCAATCTACTATCAAGAGAGAGTTGTAAAGACACATATAATAATAATAATAATATAAAATATATAAAGTATAATGTAATAAAGGTGACCTGAAATTCTATGTATAGCCATTAGGTCATATAAAATGCTGAAGGAAATGCCATAGCTGCCCACTTTAGTGTTTAGTGCCCACTAAAGCTGCCCACTTTAGTGTTTGAAGATGCATTTATTAAGTTATGTGTTTATCTTGCAGATCAGCTTTAAGTCACAAGAACCTTTGCAGAGTAACAAGCTGTATTTTCCGTACTTCTACCGGACGGTACCGAGTGAAAAGGCTTTGTATTCTGCGGTAATAGCATTACTGAAGCACTTTGGCTGGATGTGGGTTGGTATTATATATCCAGATGATGACGGCAGCATAAACGCTATAAAGATTATTAAAAATCTGATAGTGGAAAATGGAGGATGCATTGAATTTATTAAGCTTGTACCCTCTATTAATGACTTTAGTCCAGAAAGAATCAAAGAAATCGAGAAAACTATCGCAAAGTCATCAGCAAATGTCATACTCGTCTATGGATCCAAAAATTATGTGTATTACTTGGAATTAAATGTTCACGTGACAAGCATTCCTGGGAAAGTGTGGATCCATACGGCAGAGTCAAGTTTTCGAATGTTCAACTTGGAAAACGACACCAGCGTTAACGGTTCTTTAAGGTTTATCATGCAAAAAAATGAGAACCCAGTATTTATTAAATTTATCAAAGAAGTGAATCCAAGTAGATTCCCATCAGGAAGGACGTTTACAACGTGGTGGGATGAATTGTGTGAAAACCGTTGTCCATTCAACCCAAGGAGAAGAAACTGTACAGGAGTGGAGAGTGGAAGACAAATTATGTACTCACATTGCAATCTCCGATTCACAGGCATGAGTTATAACGTATATAATTCCGTCTACGCAGTGGCTTATGCTTTACGAGAAATGTATCGAGAGATACCACTGAGAGAACGACTGAGTGATAAAAACAAACTAAAATTTCAAGATCTAAAAGGTTGGAAGGTAAGAATGACCATACGGAATAGTATTAAACAAAATGTATGAGTCAACCTAGTTCAGCACAGTTGATCCAAAGGAAAGCAAAACCCCCAAATTTGACAGAAGTTGATCCTGCCCAGTCCACACAAAAACCCTTAGGTCACTAATGAGATACATCTCATACAAATTGATTAGTTACTGAAGATCATTCATAAAGAAGCATAGTAGAAAGCAAAACTATGTCCTCATCTTCTCCTGATCATGGTCCATACCACAATTGGAGGAGAACCTAATGTTACATCGAAAATATTGTAAAGAAAAAAATACCAAAAAACAAAATACAAAAAATGTATTAATTTATTTAAAATCTGACCCTTGTAGGTTTTGAGTTAAAAGGCTCTTATCGATGACCAAAGGACCTGGTGTTAATTCATCACCCGCTCATGCCTTAACTGGACTGGATTACTTTCAGATCAATATCAGCTGTTTTGTTCTCTACTGTTTTAGTGCTTGTGGTGGTAACGGTGTATTCGCAGAATCAAGTTAACCCCTTTTCCATAGAATAGAGGATAACTTACTGATTGCTGGTGACTTAAATCTCCAGTGATTCTGAGTATGGGGCTCCATATTGAATGTGGTTAGCACTGTAGCCTGACAGTGCTGCTGGGGTTCTGGGTTCAGATTTCACCAAGGATGACATCTGCAAGGAGTTTGTATGTTCTCCCCATGTTTGCTTGGGTTTCCTCCAGGTTCTCCGTTTTCCTCCTAGACTCCAAAGACATACTGATAAGGAATTTAGATTGTGAACCCCAATGGTGACAGTGATTATGATGTCAGTAAAGTGCTTCGGAATTAATGGCACTATATAAGAGAGTACATTAAATAAAAAGAGATGTGCATGCTCCACCTCCACTTCATTGGCTATGGAATTGCAGGAGATAGCAGATTATAGATAAGGGACAACTTTCAGTTCTGGAATATTCCCTTTAAAAGGAAGTGTGGAGTTTATGTAGACCATGGAAAGGAGTAACCAAACAAGAACTAAGCTTGTCCATTTCTAAAGACTCCACAGAAGCTGCATTGAAAGTGTGTATATAAAAAATGGCTTTGTGTGAATGCATACCATTTTTTGAGATTTCACATGGTCACACTTTAGACAGCCACTCTATATGGTTTATCTATAGCTAGGCAACCAAAGGAATAATTTAAGCTCTACAACAAAGCTCCCAACTTTTTGGTGACAATTTGGTAGCAGGATCCTTTCAACCTCCTCATGTACCATCACCAGCTGCAAGCCATGTATAGTAGTCTACTCATATAGCTGCTCTCGTAGACAACCCAGTTTGAGAATCAGAACTCATAGGTGATAAATTACCTTAAATCTCTAGTGATCAGTTGTTATTGCTTGGGTAAAGTAATTACACATCTTGGATTATATTCATATGAATAATTGACCTTGTAATATGGGATTTCGCTAGAGTCTTTCTATTTGGGAACTTAGTAGAAAAGATTGAAGCTGGTTACTATAGACCAGTGTTCCCCAACTCCAGTCCTCAAGAGCCACCAACAGATGTTTTCAGGATTTCCTTAATATTGCATGAGCCATAGTATGGAATGATCACCTGTACAATACTAAGGAAATCCTGAAAACATGATCAGTTGGTGGGCTTTGACGATTGGAGTTAGGGTACACTGCTATAAAGGTCCCTTTGGTTCTTCTATGATAAACAGATAAAACTCCACACATGGTTCTACATGTTGTGACCAGTGGAACATTGATTGATTAAATGTCACTGAAATTATTGACTTTGAGACATAAGTAAGTTACTTTTCCAGATATCCTGAATATTTTGGTGGAATTTTCCTTTTAGAAAATATATGGTAAACAGGATCTTCCATAACTTTTATTGTTCTAGAATGCTTTATTTTCTTACAGTTGCATAAATATCTCAGAAAAGTCAATTTCACAAACCCCCTGGGGCAAGATATTTTCTTTAGCGATGGAGAAATTTCAGTTGGCTATGATATTTATAATGTTATTCACTATCCAAACTGGACCATAAATTCTCAAAGAATTGGAAGTTTTTATTTCCATGCTCCGTTAGGAAAAAAAATAATTTTAAATAATTCAGCCATAGTTTGGGAAAACAAATTCTCCAAGGTAGGTAACAATCTATACAGTCAGTCTAAAACAGAGGCACACAACTAGTTTTAGTAAAGGTCTTATAACACAAAAGTTTGCCCTCAATATGATACCCCATAGCCAGGGGGACAAGTACCACTGAATACATGATACATAAATCACTTTTTTTGGGAATTTCTGCTGTGTAGTAAACTCCAAAACAGGTGGTACTTTTTGAATAAAATATAATTTATTGAACACAAAAGGATAAAAGCCAAGTCAACATGTAACATTGATACAAAAATATGTAACATAAATGAATGAAATTTACTACACAGCAGAAATTCCAAAAAAAAGTGATTTAGGTAAAGGTCTGCAGAACGACAACAGTATATACATACAGAAGATATGGTAACATTTTTCAAACTTTGTAATACAAAATCAAGACAGACCCAAACACATAGCCTCTTTTGGACATCAAGCTATTTAGACCACTAACAAGACCCCTGATACTCGCCACTACTTCAGGCAGATGAGACAAAGACTACCTTCTCTATAATGGAAATCAAAAGTATAAACTTTGCTCAAACATTCAGTCAGAGAGCGATGGTTGTCATTGTCTGGTCAGAGTCCAACAAAGCAGACAGATAAACTAAATTTGATAATTGAATGGATTCTTTAGCTTGGATTACCTAATCAGGTCAACATGTCTTATACACCACATGGAACATGAGCTTGTGTTAATTAAATACATGCATTTTAATATTAAGAGCATTGTTTAAAGGGGTTTCCAGGATTGAAATATCGATGACCTATACGATAAGTCATCAATCTGAGAACTATAGAGGTACAACAATTAACACCCCTTACCGATTAGTTAAAAACTGCACTGAATGCAATTTAGAGCGCAGTACTGGGCATTAATCAATAAATAATGTACAGGGTTGCTGTGTTCCACCCCTACATTGCTTAGCTACAGCTGCTCTGGGTGCAGTTTTCAGTTTCAGACACTCACCAATTTCATATTGATTAAGATCATCAATATATTACCCCTTTAAAAGAGTTGCAAAGGTCTGCTTTGTGAATGTGATCAAAATTGCCGCCGTCACATAATTCAAGCAGCAACCCATCCTAGGCACAAATTTAGATGGGTTGCAGCATGACAATAGAATGCTTGAGATGTGTCTCACCTGAAATGCTGAGGAGCATCATGAATAAGCTTAATTAATCAGCTTAGTCACGCTGAAACCCATGAACCTCTAACATTCAGCTGGTACTTCTAGCTCTGTTGAGGCCTGGGAGGGTTCTGCTCATGCAAGATCACGGTGCATGCTGTAACATGATGAACCCATGACTTTTCCTCTCAGCCCCTGAATTTCAGCATAAGCAGTGTCAATCATAAGAAGCAAAGTCTTGGTCGGTGACGATGAAAAGTTGAGGGTCTGAAGGTGAACGCTGAGGTAAATATAAGAATTTATTCTTTCTTTTACATGTTATGTTTATTATGCTCTTAGGTCTGGAGAGAAAAAGGGACATTAAGTTTGTGGGGAATAACTTCTGTATGTATTGAATTTTCAAGGAAAGTTCATGTGAACAGGCAAATTAGAATTTTGCCTGATCCGCTCATCTCTAAACAGGATTGACGCCGGAAGAAAAAACAGCTCATTCTCCTCAATTAGCTGAGGAGATTTTTTACCTTGCTTCATCCCTGTGACCCCATTCCATCACATCTCCTCCAGTTCCTTTCCCTTGTTGTCACCTCTCACCTAACAAAAATATTCAACTTCTCTCTCTCTTCCGGTATCTTTCCCTCCTCATTTAAGCATGCCATTATACATCCATTACTTAAAAAACCATCCCTCGACCAAAACTGTGCTGCTAACTATAGACCAGTCTCTAATCTTCCCTTCATCTCTAAACTCCTTGAACACCTGGTCCACTCCTGTCTTACCAGCTACCTCTCAGATAACTCTCTTCTCGACCCTCTTCAATCTGGTTTCCACTCTTTGCACTCTACTGAAACGGTCTCACTAAAGTTTCTAATGATCTACTAACAGCTAAAACTAATGGTCACTGCTAGTGTTGAGCGATACCGTCCGATACTTGAAAGTATCGGTATCGGAAAGTATCGGCCGATACCGGCAAAGTATCGGATCTAATCCGATACCGATACCCGATACCAATACAAGTCAATGGGACTCAAGTATCGGACGGTATCCCTGATGGTTCCCAGGGTCTGAAGGAGAGGAAACTCTCCTTCAGGCCCTGGGAACCATATTAATGTGTAAAATAAAGAATTAAAATAAAAAATATTGCTATACTCACCTCTCCGAGGGAACCGGCAGCGTTGTTTGCTTAAAATGCGCGCTTTTCCTTCCTTCCGTGACGTCACGGCTTCTGATTGGTCGCGTGCCGCCCATGTGGCCGCGACGCGACCAATCACAGCAAGCCGTGACGTAATTTTCAGGTCCTTCTAGGCATTCAGTATTTTAAAATTACGTTCCGGCTTTGTGATTGGTCGCGTCGCGGTCACATGGGCGACGCGACCAATCACAAGCCGTGACGTCACGGGAGGCAGGAGACGCGCGCATTTTAAAATGCGCGCGTGTCCAGCCTCCCGTGACGTCACGGCTTGTGATTGGTCGCGTCGCCCATGTGACCGCGACGTGACCAATCACAAAGCCGGAACGTAATTTTAAAATACTGAAGGACCTGAAATTACGTCACGGCTTGCTGTGATTGGTTGCGTCGCGGCCAACATGGGCGACGCGACCAATCACAAGCCGTGACGTCACGGGAGGCTGGACACGCGCGCATTTTAAAATGCGCGCGTCTCCTGCCTCCCGTGACGTCACGGCTTGTGATTGGTCGCGTCGCCCATGTGACCGCGACGCGACCAATCACAAAGCCGGAACGTAATTTTAAGATACTGAATGCCTAGAAGGACCTGAAAATTACGTCACGGCTTGCTGTGATTGGTCGCGTCGCGGCCACATGTGCGGCACGCGACCAATCAGAAGCCGTGACGTCACGGAAGGAAGGAAAAGCGCGCATTTTAAGCAAACAACGCTGCCGGTTCCCTCGGTGAGGTCCAGGCTGCGTCGGAGAGGTGAGTATAGCAATATTTTTTATTTTAATTCTTTATTTTACACATTAATGTTGTTTCGATACCGATACCCGATACCACAAAAGTATCGGATCTCGGTATCGGAATTCCGATACAGCAAATATCGGCCTATACCCGATACTTGCGGTATCGGAATGCTCAACACTAGTCACTGCTCCATGTTAATTCTCTTGGATCTCTCCGCAGCATTCGACACTGTGGCTCATCAGCTCCTCCTCACTATGCTCCCCTCCATCAGCCTTAAGGACACCATTCTCTCCTGGTTCTCCTCCTATCTCTATGACCGCTGTTTCCCTGAATCTTTTGCTGGTTCCTCCTCCTCTCCCCTTCCCCTTACTGTTGGGGTTCCTCAAGGATCAGTCCTAGGCCCCCTCCTTTTCTCTTTCTATACCGCCCCTATTGGACAAACAATCAGTAGATTTGAGTTCCATTACCATCTCTATGCTGATGACACCCAATTATACACTTCTGCTCCTGATATCTTTCCTGCCTTTTTAGAAAACACCAGTGATTGTTTTACCGCTGTCTCTAACATCATGTCCTCCCTCTATCTGAAAATGAACCTGTTAAAAACTGAACTCCTCGTATTTAATCCCTCTACTAACCTACTTTTGCCCGACATTGCCATTTCTGTGTGTGGTTCCACCATTACTAACAAGCAACATACCGGCTGCCTTGGGGTCATACTTGATTCCGAGCTTTCATTCACCCCCCCACATCCGATCACTGGCTCGCTCTTGTTATCTGCACCTCAAAAACATTTTTTTACTTTCGACTCTGCAAAAACTCTTACTGTTTCTCTTATTCATTCTCGTCTGGACTATTGTAGGGGTACCGCCACACAGTGCCATTTTCATCGCTACGACGGCACGATTCGTGACGTTGCAGCGTCGTATAAGTATCGCTCCAGCGTCGTATACTGCGGTCACACGTTGCAATACACGGCGCTGGAGCGATAATTTCATGACGTATTTGCGATGTAGAAGCCATTGGTTACTGTGCGCACATCGTATACAACCTGTGTCACACAATGCAATCATGCCGCCACAGCGGGACACTAGACGACGAAAGAAAGTTTCAAACGATCTGCTACGACGTACGATTCTCAGCGGGGATCCGGATCGCAGTAGCGTGTCATACACAGCGATATCGTAAATGCATCGCTGGAACGTCACGAATCGTGCCGTTGTAGCGATCAAAATTGCACTGTGTGACGGTACCCTAACTCTCTACTAATTGGCCTTCCTCTTACCAAACTCTCCCCTCTCCAATCTGTCCTGAATGCTGCAGCCAGGATCATATTCCTCACCAACCGTTTTTCCGATGCCTCTACCCTGTGCCAATCATTACGCTGGTTACCCATCCACTCCAGAATCCAGTACAAAATTATTACCCTCATCCACAAAGCACTCCATAGCTCAGCACCACCCTACATCTCCTCTCTGGTCTCAGTCTACCACCCTACCCATGCCCTCTGCTCCGCTAATGACCTGAGGTTAGCATCCTCAATAATCAGAACCTCCCACTCCCGTCTCCAAGACTTTTCACGTGCTGTGCCGATTCTTTGGAATGCACTACCCAGGTTAATACAATTAAACCCCAATCCCCACAGTTTTAAGCGTGCCCTAAAAATGCATTTGTTCAGACCGGCCTACCGTCTCAACGCATTAGCCTAACTATCCCTGTGTTGCCCATTCAAAAAACTTAAACCATAATCAGGTTCCTCGCATCATGTTCTCATACACTTTATGCATTTAATAACCCTCTGTATCTGTACTGTTACATACTAAGGCTGATAACCGGCTCGTGCAGCATTACATGAACGTCCGAACAACAAAACAATTGTTACCATTCACCTCCCGTGTCTCCCCTTTTTCCTCATAGTTTGTAAGCTTGCGAGCAGGGCCCTCATTCCTCCTGGTATCGGTTTTGATCTGTGTTTATTAGACTGTAATGTCTATTGTCTGTACAAATCCCCTCTATAATGTAAAGTGCCGTGGAATATGTTGGAGCTATATAAATAAAAATTATTATTATTATTCCTGCTCCATGGATGAGTGAGTAGATCAGTTATGCTCACTGATGATGCCTTGCAGGTGAGATGCATCTTGAGCGCTGTTTCCTCAGGCTGCAGCCTGTGCTGATGCATGCCAATGACAGGTTGCAATTTGAAATATGTGACAGAGGCCATTTTTCTCAGAGATTCTCAAAGAACATCTTAAAGGCTGGTTTCACTCATCAATTACTCGTGATCTCCGGGTCCACTTACCCAAACCTGGCAGTCTCATAGACATCCCTACGGCTGTTGACTCCAGGTCCTGAAACCTGCCGCCAGTCCATGCATTGCAGTCCGTGCTTGAACTACATATATAAGGCTGTTGACTCCAGGTCAGGAAACCTACTGCCAGTCTATGCATTGCAGTCCTTGCTTTGACTATGAAACAGATGTATAAAATTTACCTAAAGCACATTCTCTGAATCATACTCATTTTGTCAATGATGACATTTTATCATGCAGATACCACAATCTGTGTGCAGTGATATCTGCCAGCCAGGAAACAGAAAATCTATCCGAGAAGGACAGCCAGTATGCTGCTATGACTGTCTTAATTGCCCAGAAGGACAAATTTCCAACCAAACAGGTTAGTTTCTACTATAGACAGTAATCGACAATTCTTTTATACTGAATACAAACAAAAAGATATATCATAAAGCAAGTTATAACTCACCTGGGAGAAAATCTACACCATGCAAATACATACAGTCCTAATAGCCTTTAATTAATATGATGGAGGCAAGTCCAAAATGAGGGCACTTTTACGCGAGACGACCGCTGCCAGTAAACAACCACATATCAGTTACCTGCAAGCCAATGAGCAGTGGTATGATGACTTATTTAGCTGACAAAAGTTCTGTGCACACAGAATGATCATTAATATGGGTGTTTTATCTGCACAGAACAACTTGTTTATGCTGGATAATGTGCTGCCGAGAATGATGAGTTTTAAGCTCGCTCAAAATTTTTCTCAGACCAAAAAAATGAGCATTTTTCTTATTTTTTGGGTGATTGCAGCCCTGTTTATACAATCCTATAGCCAGAATTGAGAAATAATTCTGAGATGTCTATGGATTTTAATGCGGTTATATATATATTATTTTATTATATTATACACCATCCAAAATATTACTAACTGGTATTCTGAAGAGGATCTTTGAGATTTTACTTACTACTTCCTGCAAATCCTGTTTAATCTGATTATGAATTTCCTGATCGCTAATTTTAATAAATACTCATTATACTCCATACTCCAGAATACAGGATCTAACATTATTTGTTTAAGGCTCATTCACACGTCTGATTTATCCTTATTTATTTGATTATTTTGATCAGTGTGGTCCAAGTGTCATCTGTGTTTCTATTATATGGAGAAATGAAAAAAAATCTCCTCCTCCTCTATTCTGACAGTCCGTGAAAATCAGACCGCATTATGATGCTTTTGAATGCAGTCCGATTTTTTTCACGGACCCATTGCAGTGCCATGCATTGCCGATCGTGATCTGACCCTCGGATCAAAGTTGGACATGTCTTTGTGCTTATCTACGGAACCATGGCTCAATAGACTTTCGCAGGTATGAGTGGCATTTGTGTAAAACGTGGATAGCAGTCACATGTGAAAATCAGATGTGTGAATGAGCCCTTATACAAGATCAGCTCTTTTAGGTGCAGGTATGAGTTGTATCATCCCATGAGAAAACCCCTAGTGAGCAATTTGCAAGTCAACAAAGTAAAGTTCTGAGCATTAGGACTCTATGGGCAAAGTCCAGATTTTGGTTGATGCTTAGAGATAAGTTTTAAAAAGTGTAGATATAGTCAGTTTTTCATACAATGTATGGGGTGGGCCATTTATATGGATACACCTGGGTGGGCCTAAATAAAATGGGAATGGTCGGTGATATCAACTTCCTGTTTGTAGCACATTAGTATATGGGAGGGGGAAAACTTTTCAAGATGGGTGGTGACCATGGTGGCCATTTTGAAGTCAGCCATTTTGGATCCAACTTTATACATGGCCCACACAGGTATACCCAAATAAATGGCCCACCCTGCATATTAGAACAATTTTCTAGCTGAGAGGGCAGCATCAGACATATATAGTATGATGACCAGCTATAGTTTCCTAAATATTGACTTGCTACATAGTCTACAGTGCATCAGTAATCAGTGAAGCGATGGTCCATACACTTGCAAAAATATCATTTTATACAAACGATAATAATTGTGTGTTGAATCATTGTAGATATGGATGTGTGTACCAAATGCCCCGAAGACGAATGGCCCAATGATCCGAAGACAGTTTGTATCAAGAAAGATTTAACATTCTTATCTTACAAAGATCCCATTGGAGTCGTCTTAACTTTCATAGCCATCTTATTCTCTGCGGCCTCTGCGGCAGTTCTTGCAGCATATATTAAGAATCGGCAGACGCCAATTGTCAAAGCCAACAATCGGGACCTGAGCTACCTCATTTTATTATCGCTCATGCTCTCCTGCCTCTGCTGCCTTATTTTTATTGAGCGTCCACAAAGAGCAACATGTTTTTTACGACAAGCCATTTTTGGAATCACCTTCGCTATCTCGGTATCATCACTTCTAGCTAAAACATTGATTGTGGTGATAGCTTTCAATGCCACCAAACCAGGAAAAAACTTACGGAAGTGGGTGGGGGCCAAAGTTCCAAAATACATTGTTTTCACCTGCTCAATCATACAGGTCCTCATATGTATGATATGGTTTTTCGTAACACCCCCTTCCATCTATTATAACAGACAGTCAGAAGTGGCCAGAATCATAGTGGAGTGTGATAAGGAATCGGCCATTGCTTTCTATATAATATTGGGCTACTTGTGTATTTTGGCATCAGTTTGTTTTATTGTCGCCTTTTTCGCTAGAAAATTACCTGACACTTTTAACGATGCTAAATTAATTACTTTCAGTATGTTGGTTTTCTTTACTGTTTGGGTTTTCTTCATTCCGACTTATCTCAGTGCTAAAGGGACGTCCACGGTGGCTGTTGAGGTATTTGCCATTTTGGCCTCCAGTTCTGGGATGTTATGTTCTGTATTTGCTCCAAAGTGTTATATAATATTGGTAAAACCTCATAAAAACAAGAAAAACTTAGTATTGAAAGGAACTATGTAGTTTGGTCCATAAAAATATTTGCCATTTTTAGATTGAAGATAACCCTAGGGTTATTTTTGTACAAATTCTAGAACAATGGAATTTCCAGACCGTCATGTGCCGAGGAACTATACTGTGCCTTCAAGTTATCATTTTAAGGGTGATTTCCAACAATAAGGCGTAAATGATGTTATACTGGTTCCAGGGAGCCGAATACTTCCGCAAGGCACTGTATGAGTGTCTGAGCAAAGGGTCTGAAGACTTATGACCATGTGATATTTCGGTTCTTCTTTTTTAATAAATTTGCAAAAATGTATACGTTTCTGGTTTTTTTTCAGTCAAGATGGGGTGGAGAGTGAACATTAATGAGAAAAAGTGAACTTTTTTGAATTTACCAAATGGCTGCAATGAAACAAAGAGTGAAAAATTTAAAGGGGTCTGAATACTTTCCCACTGTATATATCTATTATCTATCTATTATCTATTATCTATCTATTATCTATCTATCCATCTATCTATCTATCTATCTATCTATTATCTATCTATCTATCTATCTATCTATCTATCTATCTATTATCTATCTATCTATCTATCTATCTATCTATCTATCATCTATCTATCTATCTATCTATTATCTATCTATCTATCTATCTATCTATCTATCTATCTATTATCTATCTATCTATTATCTATCTATTATCTATCTATCTATCTATCTATTATCTCTCTATTTATTATCTATCTATCTATCTATCTATCTATCATCTATCTATCTATTATCTATCTATCTATCTATCTATCTATCTATTAAGGTATCTATCTATCTATCATCTATCTATTATCTATCTACCTATATCTATCTATCTATTATCTATCTATCTATCTATCTATCTATCTATCTATCTACCTATATCTATCTATCTATTATCTATCTATCTATCTATCTATCTATCTATCTATCTATCTATCTATCTATCTATTATCTATCTATCTATCTATTATCCATCTATTATCTATTTATTATCTATCTATTATCTATCTATCTATATCTCTATTAGGCTGGTTTCACATTTGCGGACGAGGGCTTTGCGGAGGGCTGCGTAGCTCCTCAGTTAAGCCCCGCCCACTGCTGCGCCTCTTCCTTCAGCTCCGCCTATGTCGGCATGCGTCCTGCGTACCCTATCTTTAACATTGGGTATGCATGCCATGCCTCTGCATGCGTCGTTTTCACGCTGCGCCGACCAGCGTCGAACGCAACATGTTGCATTTTGTTATGGTCTGCGCAGCTTGAAAACGACGCATGCACAGGCATCCGCATACATCGGCATGGCCTGCATACCCAATGTTAAAGATAGGGTACGCAGGACGCATGCCGACATAGGCAAATGTCCCCAAATGTGAAACCAGCCTTAGCTATCGATTACCTATCAATCAGTAACTATCTCTCTATTATCTATTATCTTTCATCCATTTATTATCTATTATCTAATTATCTTTCTATATATCATTATTAAATTTAAATCATATTAAATGATACAAATACATGTATATATCTATATATCAATATATATAATTGTCTAAGGGTTTTTCTGTCTGTCCTGGAAATCCCGCGTCTCTGATTGGTCGAGGCCGCCTGGGCCTCAACCAATCAGCGACGGGCACAGTATCGACGTAGATGTCATAATGGTTGCCATGGCGACGATGATGTCATAAAGGTTGCCTTGACCAATCAGCGACGGGCACAGTCTGCCGTGAATTCTGGAATCATCATTGTCCATATACTACGGGGACATGCATATTCTAGAATATCCGATGCGTTAGAATCGGGCCACAATCTAGTATATATATATTTCTCTTTGTAGCATTACATTATTATTTTAGCATTCCCTGCAGCACCATTTACTGTCCAGCAGACTCCTCAGCGTCTGCACATTCACTTTCTAAATTTCCATTGGCGTTAATAGTTCCCTGCTGTGTCACATGATCTCACCATCAGCAGGAGCTCACCGTCACCCTCTTCTGGTGGTCTGCGCGTCACTACAGGTAAGGTGGCTTGTAAAAACCTGGATACCACATGAAGTCTCTGTGGCGCAATCGGTTAGCGCGTTCGGCTGTTAACCGAAAGGTTGGTGGTTCGAGCCCACCCAGGGACGCTGATTCTTTTCTCTCTTCAGATAAGTATTATGTTGTTTTACTTATTTATTCGATTGTTTGTTTAAATATATATTTTACTTCTGCTTTAAAGTAATTTTACATATTTAATTTCACGCCATCTGAATGTTTTATAACTAAATACTTCATAAACTATAAAGCTAAAGTGGATATTGCTTCATTCTGAATAGCATGCTCTGGGGCCGATACGTGCTATTCCTCTTAGAGACATGTGAACCCAATGCTCCCAGTCCTCCCTGGTGGTCTAGTGGTTAGGATTCGGCGCTCTCACCGCCGCGGCCCGGGTTCGATTCCCGGTCAGGGAAGTTATTTTCTTGTTATTTACTTTCAAAATAAAATTCAAAATAAACGTTTTTAATTTTCATGTTTGGTGATACGTGTACGAGCTGTGAAAACAGGCATCAAATCAGGAAGTCCTATAGCATGAAAGCAGCTTCATCTTGGTAATTATATATATAGAGCAGGCATGACACTGTGTCCATCATCTCTAGTTGCACTAAGTTAATTTTGTACTCCGTTTTTTATTCTCTTTTTTTAATGGGAACAATATGAGCCAAAGGAGGTGCCCTTTTTTGTTTCAATAGATTTTTATTTATTTAAAAGAAAAATAACAATAACAAGCTGTGCATGTGGTCTAATTACAACCTATTTAGCCATTAACCAGTTCAAAACCAGGAAAATTTACATTGTTTATTTTTTTTCATTTTTCATCCATGTTGCTTAAAAAGCTGTAAAATTTTTTCTTGAAATGGAAATTTCGTTTTTATTGTTTTTTCATCTCCCGTTTTCCCGAGAGCCATCACTTCTTTCTTTATCATTATGGCCCTGTGAGAGCTTGTTTTATTGCAGCATGAGTTGTACTTTTCAATGACACCATTGATTTTACCTTATAGTGTACGGGAAAACTGGAGAAGAAACAATTCCATATAAAAAAAAGTACAATGCCACGATTGTTTTTTTTTTTTTTTATTTACCATGTTTTCTACATGGTAAAACTTCGCAGGCAATATGATTCCCCAGGTCAGTATGAGCATGTAGATACCAAACATGGATAGCTATCTTTTTGTCGCCATTTTCTGAGATCAGTAGCATTTGCATTTTTGGGATCTGGGGCTTGGTGAGGGCAAACATCCTGAGCTGACAATTGTTTTTATTGAAACCATAAGCCAGCGTTCATAGGAGATTCACAATGACAGGCGCGGGGACTTCTGCAGATCCCCAGCTGTCATGGCCAGGGAGGGCCACCATCAGGGCGTAATGGACTCGGTGAGGGGGGGGCCCAGTCCAAGCCCCCTTCTCACCAGACCCCATGTTCAGTTAAAATTTAAGGTTGTGCAGGAAGCCACCATCTTCCTGCATGGCATCCATGGCCAACATCACCACCCGGTGCAAGTGCTGGGCCCTGGACGAACGAGAGGCGCTGCTCACCGCTGGGGACATTATGGGCTTCTGTGAATGATTACTATTTCTAGTCCCTCCACCATAGGGAGGGCGCCAGAGCAACAAGTATCCTCAGCTGCTAACTTCCTGTTCCTGCTACCATGTGCTTCTGTTTCTAAAGTTCTGCCAGTGCTCCGCTTACACTGTTTGTCTCCACAGACTATCTGCTACCTGTTACCTGGCTTTCCTGGATGATCTCCAACTTGCTACTCCAGTTCTGTCTCGTCACCTGAACCTCAGGACAACGTCAGTACCGCTGGAACCAGCTTCTACCCGTACACCCGGTATCACCTGGTTAGCACCACGTCTTCTGTTAACCCTGCTTGTCCGTTTGTTCCGCTGGGACAGCTGCCACGAGTCCAGGGTCTAACTGAAGGTAGCACCCGTGTCCCCCAGCCATTCCATTCTGACCCTGTTCGAGTGGCCATACTACGGGTGTCTGGGGCTCACGTAGTCATGCCCCCTTCGGAGCCCCCTGGACCGTGGTCCCGAGGTTCCACATTAAACTTTAATAAAAACGAATGTGAACTTCTGTGCCTCTGTTTCCATTCATTACACCATATACCCATTATAAACATGAGCTTCTCCATGGCAACCATTCTGACATCATCGCCATGGCAACCTATTATGACATCATCAACACCATGGCAACCATTATGACATAACCGTCACCATTGCAACCTATTATGACATAATCATCGCCATGGCAACCATTATGACATCATCTTCGCCATGGCAACCTTTATGACATCATTGCCATGGCAACCATTATGACATCATCGTCGATATACACACAGATACACTCGTTTTTATATATAGAGATGGAGTAATGTATGAGGCCATTATACACTGTATGGAGCAATATATGGGGCCATTATATACTGTATGGAGCAATATATGGGACCATTATATACTGTATGGAGCAATATATGATGCCATTATATACTGTAAGGAGCAATATATGGGGCCTTATATACTGCATGAAGCAATATATGAAGCCATTATATACTGTATGGAGCAATATATGAGGCTATTATATACTGTATGGAGCAAAATGTGAGGCTATTATATACTGTAAGGAGCAATATATGGGGCCATTATATACTGTATGGAGCAATATATGGGGCCATTATATACTGTATGGAGTAATATGGGGCTATTATATACTGTATGGAGTAATATGGGGCCATTATATACTGTATGGAGAAATATATGGGGCCATTATATTCTGTATGGAGCAATATATGGGGCCATTATATACTGTATGGAGCAATATATGGGACCATTATATACTGTATAGAGCAATATATGAGGCTATTATATACTGTATGGAGCAATATATGAGGCTATTATATACTGTAAGGAGCAATATATGGGGCCATTATATACTGTAAGGAGCAATATATGGGGCCATTATATACTGTATGGAGCAATATATGAGGCCATTATATACTGTATGGAGCAATATATGGGACCATTATATACTGTATGGAGCAATATATGAGGCTATTATATACTGTAAGGAGCAATATATGGGACCATTATATACTGTATGGAGCAATATATGAGGCCATTATATTCTGTATGGAGCAATAAATGGGGCCATTATATACTGTATAGAGCAATATATGGGGCCATTATATACTGTAAGGAGCAATATATGGGGCCATTATATACTGTATGGAGCAATATATGAGGCCATTATATACTGTATGGAGCAATATATTGGACCATTATATACTGTATGGAGCAATATATGAGGCTATTATATACTGTAAGGAGCAATATATGGGACCATTATATACTGTATGGAGCAATATAAGAGGCCATTATATTCTGTATGGAGCAATAAATGGGGCCATTATATACTGTATAGAGCAATATATTGGGCCATTATATACTGTATGGAGCAATATATGGGCCATTATATACTGTATGGAGCAATATATGGGGCCAATATATACTGTATGGAGCAATATATGGAGCCATTATATACTGTATGGAGCAATATATGGGGCCATTATATACTATACGGAACAATATATGGGGCCATTATATACTGTATGGAGCAATATATGGGGCCATTATATACTGTATGAAGCAATATATGGGATCCATTATATTCTGTATGGAGCAATATATGGGGCCATTATATACTGTATGGAGCAATATATGGGGCCATTATATACTGTATGGAGCAATATATGGGGCCATTATATACTGTATGGAGCAATATATGGAGCCATTATATACTGTATGGAGCAATATATGGGGCCATTATATACTATACGGAGCAATATATGGAGCCATTATATACTGTATGGAGCAATATATGGGGCCATTATATACTGTATGGAACAATATATGGAATCCATTATATTCTGTATGGAGCAATATATGGGGCCATTATATACTGTATGGAGCAATATAGGGGCCATTATATACTGTATGGAGCAATATATTAGGCTATTATATACTGTAAGGAGCAATATATGGGGCCATTATATACTGTATGGAGCAATATATGGAGCTATTATATACTGTATGGAGCAATATATGAGCCATTATATACTGTAAGGAGAAATATACGTATGGGGCCATTATATACTGTATGGAGCAATATATGGGATCCATTATATTCTGTATGGAGCAATATATGGGACATTATATACTGTATGGAGCAATATATGGGACCATTATATACTGTATAGAGCAACAGATGAGGCTATTATATTCTGTATGGAGCAATATATGGGGCCCATTATATAATGTATGGTGCAATATATGGGGCCATTATATACTGTATGGAGCAATATATGGGGCCCTTTATATACTGTATTGCGCAATATATGGAGCCATTATATACTGTATAGAGCAGTATACAGAGCCATAATTTACTGTATAGAGCAATATATGAGGCCATTATATACTGTATGGAGCAATATATGGGACCATTATATACTGTATGGAGCAATATATGGGGCCCATTATATACTGTATTGAGCAATATATGGAGCCATTATATACTGTATGGAGCAATATATGGGGCCATTATACACTGTATGGAGCAATATATGGGGCCATTATATACAGTATGGAGCAATATATGGGACCATTATATACTGTATGGAGCAATATATGATGCCATTATATACTGTATGGAGCAATATATGGGGCCATTATATACTGTATGGAGCAATATATGGGGCCATTATATACTGTATGGAGCAATATATGGAGCCATTATATACTGTATGGAGCAATATATGGGGCCATTATATACTATACGGAGCAATATATGGTGCCATTATATACTGTATGGAGCAATATATGGGGCCATTATATACTGTATGAAGCAATATATGGGATCCATTATATTCTGTATGGAGCAATATATGGGGCCATTATATACTGTATGGAGCAATATATGGGGCCATTATATACTGTATGGAGCAATATATGAGGCTATTATATACTGTAAGGAGCAATATATGGAGCTATTATATACTGTATGTAGCAATATATTAGCCAATATATACTGTAAAGAGAAATATACGTATGGGGCCATTATATACTGTATGGAGCAATATATGGGATCCATTATATTCTGTATGGAGCAATATATGGGGCCATTATATACTGTATAGAGCAACAGATGAGGCTATTATATAATGTATGGTGCAATATATGGGGCCATTATATACTGTATGGAGCAATATATGGGGCCCATTATATACTGTATTGAGCAATATATGGAGCCATTATATACTGTATAGAGCAATATATGGAGCCATAATTTACTGTATAGAGCAATATATGAGGCCATTATATACTGTATGGAGCAATATATGGGACCATTATATACTGTATATAGCAATATATGAGCCATTATTAACTGTAAAGAGCAATATATGGGGCCATTATATACTGTATGGAGCAATATATGGAGCCATTATATACTGTATAGAGCAATATATGGAGCCATCATTTACTGTATAGAGCAATATATGGGTCCATTATATACTGTATGGCGCAATATTGGGCCATTATATACTGTATGGAAATATGGGGGGCCATTATGTACTGTATGGAGCAATATATGGGGCTATTATATACTGTATTGAGCAATATATGGAGCCATTATATACTGTATAGAGCAATATATGGAGCCATCATTTACTGTATAGAGCAATATATGGGGCCATTATATACTGTATGGAGCAATATATGGGACCATTATATACTGTATAGAGCAACAGATGAGGCTATTATATACTGTATGGAGCAATATATGGGGCCCATTATATAATGTATGGAGCAATATATAAGGACCATTATATACTGTATGGAGCAATATATGGGACCATTATATACTGTATAGAGAAATATATGGGACCCACTATATACTGTATTGAGCAATATATGGGGCCATTATATACTGTATTGTGCAATATATGGGGCCATTATATATTGTATGGAGAAATGTATGGGGCCCATTATATACTGTATTGAGCAATATTTGGGGCCCATTTTATACTGTAAGGAGCAATATACGTGGCCCATTAAATACTGTATGGAGCAATATATGTGACCCATTATATACTGTATGGAGCAATATATGGGGCCCATTATATACTGTATGGAGCAATTTATGGGACCATTAAATACTGTATAGAGCAATATATGGGTCCATTATATACTGTATGGAGCAATATATGGGGCCATTATATACTGTATGGAAATATGGGGAGCCATTATGTACTGTATGGAGCAATATATGGGGCTATTATATACTGTATAGAGCAATATATGGGGCCATGATATACTGTATGGAGCAATATATGGGGCCATTATACACTGTATGTGGCAATATATGGCGTCATTATATACTGTATGGCAGTAGCATAGCTATGGGGGCAGAGGGGGAAGCCATCCCGAGACCAGCGCTCTGAGGGGGCCCACCTAGAGCTACGCTACTGTAACTGTATCGGCACGCACAGCACCCATTCAGTTACACGAAGGGAGAATCAATCTCCATGCACTGCTACACGGCCGTTCTGGGGCCCCTGTGCAGTGGGGGGGTGTTTCTAGCAGTGCCCCCATCCACCATTGCAAGTTCAACTATATCGGCTAGATGCCGATACAGTTGATTGAATTGACGAGAATGGGAGCGTTACGATACCTCACCCATCATTCCCCCTCTCAGTGTCTGACGTCACTGATGCAGACACTGACAGAGGCCACGATGACGTCATTACTTGGCGCCTGCTGTCCTGAGATGTGCAGGTGCTTGGAGCAGCGAGGGAACAAGGAGAGATGAGTATTGTATTTTTTTTTTATGGGGGTACTGTATATTATATAGAGTCTGCCTATGGGGAGTGCATTATGCAATATAGAGTCTGCCTATGGGGAATGAATTCTACTATATAGTTTGCCTATGGGGAGTGCATTATACTATATAGAGTCTGCCTATGGGGAGTGCATTATAATCATAATAATAATAATTTCATTTATATAGCGCCAACATATTCTGCAGCGCTTTACAAAGTATAGATGGGATTTGTACAGACATTAGACATTACAGCATAACAGAAATCACAGTTCAAAATAGATACCAATAGGAGTGAGGGCCCTGCTCGCAAGCTTACAATCTATAGGAAAAAGGGAGACACGAGAGGTGGATGGAAACAATTGCTTTTGTTGTTCGGACAAGCCATAGTGTAAGGATCGGGTGTTCATGTAAAGCTGCATGAACCAGTTAACGGCCTAAGTATGTAGCAGTACAGACACAGAGGGCTATTAAATATGAAATGAAATATATGAGAACATGATGCGAGGAACCTGATTAAGGTTTAATGTTTTTTTTTTGTTTTTCGTTAATGGGCCACACAGGGATAGTTAGGTTAATGCGTTGAGGCGGTAGGCCAGTCTGAACAGGGCACACTTAAAACTGTGGGGATTAATCTTATTTACCTGGGTAGTGCATTCCAAATAATAGGCAAAGCACGTGAAAAGTCTTGGAGACGGGAGTGGGAGGTTCTGATTATTGAGGATGCTAACCTCAGGTCATTAGCAGAACGGAGAGCACGGGTAGGGTGCTAGGCTGAGACCAGGGAGGAGATGTAGGGTGGTGCTGAACCACGGAGTGCTTTGTGGATGAGAGTAATAAGTTTTGTACTGGATTCTTGAGTGGATGGGAAACCAGTGTAATGACTTGAACAGGGTAGAGGCATCGGTGTAGCGGTTGGTGAGGAATATAATCCTGGCAGCAGCATTCAGGACAGATTGGAGCGGGGAGAGTTTGGTAAGAGGGAGGTCAATTAAGAGAGAGTTACAATAGTCCAGACGAGAATGAATGAGTGAAACAGTAAGAGTTTTTTCATTGTCGAAAGTAAGAAAAGGGCGAATTCTAGAAATGTTTTTGAGATGCAGATAAGAAGAGCGAGCCAATGATTGGATGTGGGGGGTGAATGAAAGCTCGGAATCAAGGATGACCCCAAGGCAGCGGGCATGTTGCTTGGGAGTAATGGTGGAACCACACACGGAGATGGCAATGTCAGGCGAAGGTAGGTTAGTAGAGGGAGAGAACACGAGGAGTTCAGTTTTTGACAGGTTCAGTTTCAGATAGAGGGAGGACATGATGTTAGAGACAGCGGTAAGACAATCACTGGTGTTTTCTAAAAAGGCAGGTGTGATATCAGGAGAAGAAGTGTATAATTGGGTGTCATCAGCATAAAGAAGGTACTGGAAACCAAATCTACTGATTGTCCAATAGGGGCAGTATACAAAGAGAAGAGAAGGGGGCCTAGGACTGATCCCTGAGGAACCCCAACAGAAAGGGGCAGGTGAGAGAAGGAGGAACCAGCAAAAGATACAGTGAAGGAGTGGTCGGAGAGATAGGAGAATCAGGAGAGAACAGTGTCCTTGAGGCCGATGTAGCGGAGCATGGTGAAGAGGAGCTGATGATCCACAGTATCGAATGCTGAGAGATCCAAGAGAATTAGCATGGAGTAGTGACCATTAGATTTAGCTGTTAGTAGATCATTAGAGACTTTAGTGAGAGCAGTTTCAGTAGAGTGTAAAGAGCGGAAACCAGATTGAAGAGGGTCGCGAAGAGAGTTATCTGAGAGATAGCGGATAAGACGGGAGTGGACCAGGCGTTTGAGGAGTTTAGAGATGAAGGGAAGATTAGAGACAGGTCTATAATTTGCGGCACAGTTTTGATCAAGGGATGGTTTTTAAAGTAATGAGTGTATGATGGCATGCTTAAATGAGGAGGAAAAAATGCTGGAAGAGTGCATTAGACTATATGGGGCCCTATGGGGAGTACATTATACTATATAGAGACCTATGGGGAGTACATTATACTATATTGAGGACTATCTGGTGCATTATACTATATGGAGGCTATCTAGCGGACCATCATATAGTATGGAGAATAGTGAGTGGGTCATCATACAGTGTTCGAGCCATCAAAACGTTTGGGAGTTATTAAAGGGTCAGCATACTGTGTGAATGGTACTATACAGTGAGGGTGCATTATACTGTGTATAAGAGAGCATCATACTGTGTATAGGGGAGCTGTAGGGGGGAGACTCGGGACATTATTAAATGTAAAGTGGGCACTTATTGTTGTAGGGGAACTCAGGTTAATGTGCCTGTCAAAAGGACACACAGGGCATTATTACTTTATAGGGGGCAAAATGTGGGCACTGTTTTCTAGGGCACTTGCACAGGGCAATACTATAGTATAGAGGTTTATTTTACCATCTAGAGCAGAGGTGTCAAACTGCATTCCTCGAGGGCCGCCAACAGGTCATGTTTTCAGGATTTCCTTGTATTGCACTGGTGATAATTTAATCAAGATAGCCAGGGGAATCTCCTATATATAAATAAAACATAGCCTTTAATGGTAATAATATAAAAAACGTTTTATGGACGATAAATGTGATAAAGTGCAAACAGTGCTCAAAATACCAGTGCTGAGTAAAAAATGGTTTTATCTCACCAAATCAGTCGCTTTTTGTTCTCTCTTATCAGGAGCTTTCATTTGTACACAGGGGAAGGGAAATGTTTACTATCCTACCCCGGTCGTGCCCCTGTGTTGCTCCCGCCCTGACAAGGGCAGTCCCCAAGTCAGGCTCAATAATTGTACCCACCACAAACTAGGTAAACTTCCCTACGCGTTTCCTCTCCCATCAGGGAGACTCATCAGGGGAACATATAGATATAAATTGTGGGATATTCTATTTTAAAGCTAGAGCCCCTCCGTCGGGAGGTGGTTCCTATGTGTCCAGTGCACCTGATTTCGGGTATGGACTATGGTAAGGTGAGACGACGGACGGAAGTAAATCCCCTTAAATAATTTCCTGCTCATATGATTAATTGTTCAGCGTCCTACCTCATTTCCGTTAAACACATGTTGTATGTGTATACCGGCGCCATTATTTGGCACTGTGGATTACATACCGCCATTCTCTTTGCGTATGTACTTCCGGTATCCGGATCACCCTTCTACTGCGCATGTCCGGTCCAGCTCCAGCACAAGAGGCCGTCGGGACACATTTCCGGTTCAGGCCCCCAAGTTGCTTGCTACTGCGCATGCGGCGCTTCAGGGGCCGGTACACGCCCACCTTCTGGTGGCGTCGCAGTATCTCAAACAGCCACCAGGCTTTCAAAGTTAGATATAACTGCGCACGCGTCGTTAGAAGCCGGTAAACCAGCTGGTTGCGTCACCATATCCCCAGCAACCGCCAGGTTTTTAAAGTTAGATATAGCTGCGCATGCGTCATTATAGAGCCAATATGCGACTGAGCCGGTGATGTCACTATATCCCTGACGGCCATAAAGCTACAGTTGTTTCTTGTGATGTAAATTCAAATGAACCTAAAGACAATGGGGGTTCTATTGCTGTACATTTGATATGTTGGAGTCTAGGGTCTGCCCCCTAGGAATATTGAGTCAATAAAACGGAGTTTATATTATATTATCTATCAGGATTTAATAATAGAATACTAGCCATTAGGGTTGAGCGACTTTCATTTTTTTAAGATCGAGTAGGGTTTTGGGAAACCCGATTTTGTCCAGAGTCGAGTCGAGTGCAGTCGGCCGATTATCGCTAAAAGTCGGGGATCGACCGAAACACGAAACCCAATGCAAGTCAATGGGGAAGCATAGTCGGCAGTGAGTGGAGGCCAGGAAAACACCTACAGTGCCCATTTTAATGCCAAAAACATCCATTCTTGTTTCTGAAGCTTGCCAATCTTAATTAACTGTATAATAATAGTTGGGCATAGGGAATTGGGGGAAAGTTGTGGGGGGAGTAGGGCTGGCTCAAGTTTTTCGTGGGCCCAGGAAATGCGGACTACGTCACGGCGGTGTTGCAGGGAAAGGTAAGTATTTAAACGTTGCAAGTGCTGTGATCCTGAGCAAGCAGGGGGGGGCCCACTCGTTCGCATTGCCACTGGCACAGGGCCCCTCAAAGTACGGCGGTGTGTTTGCATGGCGGGGGCGCCTCCCACCAGCAGCGACACTTTTGCGTACTCTGAGGGGCCCTGTGCCAGTGACGTCGCCAACGAGTATGCCCCCCAACCTGATGAAGGAACCTGCACTTTCATCTGCACCTTCCTCTTTGTCCCTGTGTAAGGTGGTATAACATGCGGGAAGGGGAACCTTACTTTCAGCAGGGTCAGATTCTGGCTGTGTAGAGTACAAGGGGAATGTAGTGGTCTAGGTCAATGTACCAGCAGACTCATTTAGCAGTGGCTGGGCAATGGGCAGGATGAGGAGGAAACAGATATAGGGCCAAAGAATAAAGTAGGCTACATGCAGTTCAAAATTGGTAACAGGACTAAACAGGCGGCATTGCTTTGTTCAGTGGAGTAGCAAACCCAAGAGCAGCAGACACTGTTTCAAGGGCCTAACCACACTAGTAGGCCAAATGCAGTTTAATATCTGATAGTATAGGGCGAAAGCCAGAATGTGGAAGCTCAGCTTTCTTCAGTTGAGGACAACACCAGGGAGGGGCAGACACCTTTAGTAGGCCGGAAAAGCCTATTGCATTTTTTAAAATGGTAATTTGGAGCAGAAGGTTGAAGCTCAGCTTTATTTAGTTGAGGGCAACACCAGGCAGGGGCACACAGACAGACACCTTTAGTAGGCCGGAAAAGCCTATTGCATTTTTTAAAATGGTAATTTGGAGCAGAAGGTTGAAGCTCAGCTTTATTTAGTTGAGGGCAACACCAGGGAGGGGCAGAAGCCGTTAGTAGGCCCTAACCACCATTTTTTTTTTTTAAAACCACTTAATGAGAGCCGGAAGGTTGAAGCTCAGCTTTATTTAGTTGAGGACAACACCAGGCAGGGGCACACAGACAGACACCTTTAGTAGGCCGGAAAAGCCTATTGCATTTTTTAAAATGGTAATTTGGAGCAGAAGGTTGAAGCTCAGCTTTATTTAGTTGAGGACAACACCAGGCAGGGGCACACAGACAGACACCTTTAGTAGGCCGGAAAAGCCTATTGCATTTTTTAAAATGGTAATTTGGAGCAGAAGGTTGAAGCTCAGCTTTATTTAGTTGAGGACAACACCAGGCAGGGGCACACAGACAGACACCTTTAGTAGGCCGGAAAAGCCTATTGCATTTTTTAAAATGGTAATTTGGAGCAGAAGGTTGAAGCTCAGCTTTATTTAGTTGAGGGCAACACCAGGGAGGGGCAGAAGCCGTTAGTAGGCCCTAACCACCATTTTTTTTTTTTAAACCACTTAATGAGAGCCGGAAGGTTGAAGCTCAGCTTTATTTAGTTGAGGACAACACCAGGCAGGGGCACACAGACAGACACCTTTAGTAGGCCGGAAAAGCCTATTGCATTTTTTAAAATGGTAATTTGGAGCAGAAGGTTGAAGCTCAGCTTTATTTAGTTGAGGACAACACCAGGCAGGGGCACACAGACAGACACCTTTAGTAGGCCGGAAAAGCCTATTGCATTTTTTAAAATGGTAATTTGGAGCAGAAGGTTGAAGCTCAGCTTTATTTAGTTGAGGGCAACACCAGGCAGGGGCACACAGACAGACACCTTTAGTAGGCCGGAAAAGCCTATTGCATTTTTTAAAATGGTAATTTGGAGCAGAAGGTTGAAGCTCAGCTTTATTTAGTTGAGGACAACACCAGGCAGGGGCACACAGACAGACACCTTTAGTAGGCCGGAAAAGCCTATTGCATTTTTTAAAATGGTAATTTGGAGCAGAAGGTTGAAGCTCAGCTTTATTTAGTTGAGGGCAACACCAGGGAGGGGCAGAAGCCGTTAGTAGGCCCTAACCACCATTTTTTTTTTTTAAAACCACTTAATGAGAGCCGGAAGGTTGAAGCTCAGCTTTATTTAGTTGAGGACAACACCAGGCAGGGGCACACAGACAGACACCTTTAGTAGGCCGGAAAAGCCTATTGCATTTTTTAAAATGGTAATTTGGAGCAGAAGGTTGAAGCTCAGCTTTATTTAGTTGAGGACAACACCAGGCAGGGGCACACAGACAGACACCTTTAGTAGGCCGGAAAAGCCTATTGCATTTTTTAAAATGGTAATTTGGAGCAGAAGGTTGAAGCTCAGCTTTATTTAGTTGAGGACAACACCAGGCAGGGGCACAGAGACAGACACCTTTAGTAGGCCGGAAAAGCCTATTGCATTTTTTAAAATGGTAATTTGGAGCAGAAGGTTGAAGCTCAGCTTTTTTTAGTTGAGGACAACACCAGGCAGGGGCACACAGACAGACACCTTTAGTAGGCCGGAAAAGCCTATTGCATTTTTTAAAATGGTAATTTGGAGCAGAAGGTTGAAGCTCAGCTTTATTTAGTTGAGGGCAACACCAGGCAGGGGCACACAGACAGACACCTTTAGTAGGCCGGAAAAGCCTATTGCATTTTTTAAAATGGTAATTTGGAGCAGAAGGTTGAAGCTCAGCTTTATTTAGTTGAGGACAACACCAGGCAGGGGCACACAGACAGACACCTTTAGTAGGCCGGAAAAGCCTATTGCATTTTTTAAAATGGTAATTTGGAGCAGAAGGTTGAAGCTCAGCTTTATTTAGTTGAGGGCAACACCAGGGAGGGGCAGAAGCCGTTAGTAGGCCCTAACCACCATTTTTTTTTTTTAAAACCACTTAATGAGAGCCGGAAGGTTGAAGCTCAGCTTTATTTAGTTGAGGACAACACCAGGCAGGGGCACACAGACAGACACCTTTAGTAGGCCGGAAAAGCCTATTGCATTTTTTAAAATGGTAATTTGGAGCAGAAGGTTGAAGCTCAGCTTTATTTAGTTGAGGACAACACCAGGCAGGGGCACACAGACAGACACCTTTAGTAGGCCGGAAAAGCCTATTGCATTTTTTAAAATGGTAATTTGGAGCAGAAGGTTGAAGCTCAGCTTTATTTAGTTGAGGACAACACCAGGCAGGGGCACACAGACAGACACCTTTAGTAGGCCGGAAAAGCCTATTGCATTTTTTAAAATGGTAATTTGGAGCAGAAGGTTGAAGCTCAGCTTTATTTAGTTGAGGGCAACACCAGGGAGGGGCAGAAGCCGTTAGTAGGCCCTAACCAAAGTTGAAGGCCAAATGCAGTTTAATTTCTGATACTATAGGCCGAAAGCCAGAAGGTGGAAGCTCCGATTTAGACAGTGGAGGACAATTTGAATTAGGGACTGCAGACAGACTTAGTAGGCTGTCCCCTGTGGACCATGCATCCACCACATTAACCCATTGCGCCGTAATGGACACGTAATCTTCCGTGGCCATGCCTACAGGTCCATGCGTCTGTTGTCAGGTGCACCTTTGTACTCACAGATTGCCAGAGTGCATGGACAATGCGGTCTTCTACATGCTGGTGGAGGGTTGGGATGGCTTTTCTCGCAAAAGAAGTGTCGACTGGTTAGCTTGTAGCGTGGTACAGCGTAGTCCATCATGGCCTTATTAATAGTAAATAAAATATATAACTAGGCTCTATGAACTTTTAAATAGGTTCCAGGGGTACACGGGCAGCATTGGTGTGGTCAGTGGAGGAGTATTGCAAGTAGGGGCTGCAGACAGGCTATCAAAGGCCTAAAATAACAAACAGTAGGCAGTCATGGCAGTTTTACATCGGTTACATGGATACACAGGCAGGCACTCCAGGCAGCATTGTGGTCAGTGGAGGAGTATTGCAAGTAGGGGCCGCAGACAGGCTATCAAAGGCCTAAAATAACAAACAGTAGGCAGTCATGGCAGTTTTACATCGGTTACATGGATACACAGGCAGGCACTCCAGGCAGCATTGTGGTCAGTGGAGGAGTATTGCAAGTAGGGGCCGCAGACAGGCTATCAAAGGCCTAAAATAACAAACAGTAGGCAGTCATGGCAGTTTTACATCGGTTACATGGATACACAGGCAGGCACTCCAGGCAGCATTGTGGTCAGTGGAGGAGTATTGCAAGTAGGGGCCGCAGACAGGCTATCAAAGGCCTAAAATAACAAACAGTAGGCAGTCATGGCAGTTTTACATCGGTTACATGGATACACAGGCAGGCACTCCAGGCAGCATTGTGGTCAGTGGAGGAGTATTGCAAGTAGGGGCCGCAGACAGGCTATCAAAGGCCTAAAATAACAAACAATAGGCTCATTGCAGTTTTACAGCGGTTACATGGATAGACGGGCAGGCAGCTTGGTGGTGAGTGGAGGAGTATTTAAAGTAGGGACCGCAGACAGGCTATCAAAGGCCTAACATAACAAACAATAGGCTCATGGCAGTTTTACAGCGGTTACATGGATACACGGGCAGGCAGCTTGGTGGTCAGTGGAGGAGTATTTAAAGTAGGGACCGCAGACAGGCTTCAAAGGCCTAACATAAGAAAATGGGCTGGCTGTAGGCACTTTATAATTGGTTCCAGGGGTACACGGGCAGCAGTGGTCTGGCCAGTGGAGGACTAGTGGAAGGAGGGACCGCAGACAGGCTTCAAAGGCCTAACATAAAAAAATGGGCTGGCTGTAGGCACTTTATAATTGGTTCCAGGGGTACACGGGCAGCAGTGGTCTGGCCAGTGGAGGACTAGTGGAAGGAGGGACCGCAGACAGGCTTCAAAGGCCTAACATAAAAAAATGGGCTGGCTGTAGGCACTTTATAATTGGTTCCAGGGGTACACGGGCAGCAGTGGTCTGGTCAGTGGAGGACTAGTGGAAGGAGGGACCGCAGACAGGCTTCAAAGGCCTAACATAAAAAAATGGGCTGGCTGTAGGCACTTTATAATTGGTTCCAGGGGTACACGGGCAGCAGTGGTCTGGCCAGTGGAGGACTAGTGGAAGGAGGGACCGCAGACAGGCTTCAAAGGCCTAACATAAAAAAATGGGCTGGCTGTAGGCACTTTATAATTGGTTCCAGGGGTACACGGGCAGCAGTGGTCTGGTCAGTGGAGGACTAGTGGAAGGAGGGACCGCAGACAGGCTTCAAAGGCCTAACATAAAAAAATGGGCTGGCTGTAGGCACTTTATAATTGGTTCCAGGGGTACACGGGCAGCAGTGGTCTGGTCAGTGGAGGACTAGTGGAAGGAGGGACCGCAGACAGGCTTCAAAGGCCTAACATAAAAAAATGGGCTGGCTGTAGGCACTTTATAATTGGTTCCAGGGGTACACGGGCAGCAGTGGTCTGGTCAGTGGAGGACTAGTGGAAGGAGGGACCGCAGACAGGCTTCAAAGGCCTAAAATAACAAACAATAGGCTCATGGCAGTTTTACAGCGGTTACATGGATACACGGGCAGCTTGGTGGTGAGTGGAGGAGTAGTGCAAGGAGTGTCTGTCCCAGTACTCCCAAAATATAAATAGATGTTAATGTCTCGCAAAACAACCAAAACAAAAAAAAAGGTGGCATACTTAGGTACAGGGGTGGGCTCATCTGCTGAGTTTCTGACATAGTAATTTGGCAGTAACTATTTAATGGTGCCAATATAGGACACAGACACAGACTACTTTAAGTTGCATCATAGATGTCTACAAATTTGTATTGTCAGTGCCAGACATTGAATGATGTCAGTGAATAGACTTAAGATTGGTGGAGCTGTGCGACATAATTTTGCATGTGGTAGAGCACATTTTGAGCTGGGGTAGGGGGGAACTCTCTAGAGGCCGGCGGGACCGCCCCAGGGCCCCTCATGTTACAACGGTGTGTCTGACGTTGGGTGCGCACCACCACCGCCAGAGACACTACATTGTACTATGAGGGACCCAGTAGCAATGCCGTCAACCAAAAGCGAGCACACCCACCTCTTCAGACAAACAGCAGTCTCACGGGTGCTTGCGCCAAGTCGCGATACCACGGCCCCGTGTGGGGAGTTTGGCCATTTAGGGAGGTGTAAACATGTCGTATGCTGTACAATCAGCTGCAGCAAATTAGACATTAGAAAAGTAATTCACAGGCAAGAGCTTTTCATAGGAAAGCTAGGTGTCGGCCGGGCAAGGTGGGGCAAAAGATTTCGAAATCCAGTTGTGGTTCATTTTAATGAATGTTAGATCGTCAACATTTTGGGTAGCCAGACGAGTCCTTTTTTCGGTTAATATTGAACCTGCAGCACTGAATACTCTTTCTGATAGGACACTTGCTGCCGGGCAAGCAAGCTCCTGCAATGCATATTCTGCCAATTCTGGCCAGGTGTCTAATTTGGAGGCCCAGTAATCAAATGGGAATGACGGTTGAGGGAGAACATCGATAAGGGATGAAAAATAGTTAGTAACCATACTGGACAAATGTTGTCTCCTGTCACTTTCAATTGATGCAGCAGTACCTGTCCTGTCTGCGGTCATAGCAAAATCACTCCACAACCTGGTCAGAAAACCCCTCTGTCCAATGCCACTTCTGATGTGTGCACCCCTAACACTCCTAGTCTGCTGCCCCCTGGAGCTCGTGTGAGAACGATCACGTGCGCTGTGTGCTGGGAATGCCTGAAGCAAACGGTCAACAAGAGTTGATTGTTTGGTTGCTAATATTAGTTCCAAGTTCTCATGTGGCATAATATTTTGCAATTTGCCTTTATAGCGTGGATCAAGGAGGCAGGCCAACCAGTAATCGTCATCGTTCATCATTTTCGTAATGCGTGTGTCCCTTTTTAGGATACGTAAGGCATAATCCGCCATGTGGGCCAAAGTTCCAGTTGTCAAATCTCCGGTTGTGATTGGTTGAGGGGCAGTTGCAGGCAAATCTACGTCACTTGTGTCCCTCAAAAAACCAGAACCCGGCCGTGACACGCAACCAATTTCCTGTGCCCCCGGGAAAGGTTCGGCATTAAAAATATACTCATCCCCATCATCCTCCTCGTCCTCCACCTCCTCTTCGCCCGCTACCTCGTCCTGTACACTGCCCTGACCAGACAATGGCTGACTGTCATCAAGGCTTTCCTCTTCCTCTGGTGCAGACGCCTGCTCCTTTATGTGCGTCAAACTTTGCATCAGCAGACGCATTAGGGGGATGCTCATGCTTATTACGGCGTTGTCTGCACTAACCAGCCGTGTGCATTCCTCAAAACACTGAAGGACTTGACACATGTCTTGTATCTTAGACCACTGCACACCTGACAACTCCATGTCTGCCATCCTACTGCCTGCCCGTGTATCCTCCCACAAATAAATAACAGCACGCCTCTGTTCGCACAGTCTCTGAAGCATGTGCAGTGTTGAGTTCCACCTTGTTGCAACGTCTATGATTAGGCGATGCTGGGGAAGGTTCAAAGACCGCTGATAGGTCTGCATACGGCTGGCGTGTACAGGCGAACGTCGGATATGTGAGCAAAGTGCACGCACTTTGAGGAGCAGGTCGGAGAACCCAGGATAAGTTTTCAATAAGCACTGCACCACCAGGTTTAAGGTGTGAGCCAGGCAAGGAATGTGTTTCAGTTGGGAAAGGGAGATGGCAGCCATGAAATTCCTTCCGTTATCACTCACTACCTTGCCTGCCTCAAGATCTACTGTGCCCAGCCACGACTGCGTTTCTTGTTGCAAGAACTCGGACAGAACTTCCGCGGTGTGTCTGTTGTCGCCCAAGCACTTCATAGCCAATACAGCCTGCTGACGCTTGGCAGTAGCTGGCCCATAATGGGACAACTGGTGTGCAACAGTGTCATCTGCCGATGGAGTGGTTGGCAGACTGCGTTCTGTGGAAGAGCTGTAGCTTCTGCAGGAGGACGAGGAGGAGGAGGAGGAGGGGGTGCGAACGCCTACAGCCAACTGTTTCCTAGACCGTGGGCTAGGCACAACTGTCCCTAAATTGATGTCGCCTGTGGACCCTGCATCCACCACATTCACCCAGTGTGCCGTGATGGACACATAACGTCCCTGGCCATGCCTACTGGTCCATGCATCTGTAGTCAGGTGCACCTTTGTACTCACAGATTGCCTGAGTGCATGGACGATGCGCTGTTTAACATGCTGGTGCAGGGCTGGGATGGCTTTTCTGGAAAAAAGTGTCGACTGGGTAGCTCGTATCGTGGTTCAGCGTACTCCATCAGGGCTTTGAAAGCTTCGCTTTCAACTAACCGGTAGGGCATCATCTCTAACGAGATTAGTCTAGCTATGTGGGCGTTAAAACACTGTGTACGCGGATGTGAGGATAAGTACTTCCTTTTTCTAACCAGAGTCTCATGTAGGGTGAGCTGGACTGGAGAGCTGGAGATCGTGGAACTTTCGGGTGTGCCGGTGTACATGGTAGACTGAGAGACGGTTGGAGACGGTATTGTTTCCGCCGGTGCCCTAGATGCAATATTTCCTCCTACAAAACTGGTGATTCCCTGACCCTGACTGCTTTTGGCTGGCAAAGAAACCTGCACAGATACTGCCGGTGGTGCGGAAAATGGTGGCCTTACAGTGACGGAAGGGATGTTGCGTTGCTGACTAGCTTCATTGGCCGAGGGTGCTACAACCTTGAGGGACGTTTGGTAGTTAGTCCAGGCTTGAAAATGCATGGTGGTTAAGTGTCTATGCATGCAACTAGTATTTAGACTTTTCAGATTCTGACCTCTGCTTAAGCTAGTTGAACATTTTTGACAGATGACTTTGCGCTGATCAGTTGGATGTTGTTTAAAAAAATGCCAGACTGCACTCTTCCTAGACTCGGATCCCTTTTCAGGGATTGCAGACTGAGCTTTAACCGGATGGCAACGCTGTGCTCCAACAGGTTTTGGCTTTGACACGCGTTTTGGGCCAGATACGGGCCCGGCAGATGGAACCTGTTGCGATGTTGATGCCTGCTGCGGCCCCTCCTCCACCTCCGCTTCTGAACTACTGCCGCCTGCACCCTGTTCCCCCAATGGCTGCCAATCGGGGTCAATAACTGGGTCATCTATTACCTCCTCTTCGAGCTCGTGTGCAACTTCGTCTGTGTCACTGTGTCGGTCGGTGGTATAGCGTTCGTGGCGGGGCAACATAGTCTCATCAGGGTCTGATTGTGGATCTGCAGCACCCCAGAGTCCTGGTTGTTGCAGTACTGTGGCTCCGCCACTATGGGGAGCTGTGGTACGTCTGATTGCACCAAAGGAGTTTCTCTGACCAGGTACACTCACACCACACTTCACACTCCGGCCACCAGGGGGGGTGGTCCTATCTAGTAGGCCACTCCTCACAACTCTGGTAAAACTGGGGGTTGGACAGGAAGACAGGGAGAAGTAGCTGGGAAGAGCTAGTGAGAGGACCTGTCAGGGATGGGGATCCTGGCAGACTCCTCAGAGCAGAACTAACCAGTAAACAACGGGAATACAGAAAAAGGAGAAATACCAGAAGGGGTCTTGCTGTTAGACCGAGGCAACATCCTTCTGAGGCGCAAACAATCGGTGGCCGGAACGCCGAGCAAGTAAGAGACTTTAAGTACATTGCAAACCACGGCAGGACAGCTAATTACAGGTTGGCTGTCTCACTCAACACCTAAGCAGACAACGGAGGCAGCTGTGGGAGAGGGGCGACTCTAGAGTCCCGGAAGAACTCCAGGCCTACCCCGTCATACGGGTGCGTCCTACCATATCACCTGGAGGACGGAGAAAGAACAGTAGAGACAGAAAGAAACAGTTGTGAGGACTATCCCGGGAGCTCAGCAGGGAAGAACTACAACACCCAGCGCTAGAAGGTAGATACTGATTCCCACCTGTGAGGAGAACTCCTGATGTGTCGTTGGACCGGCCGGTCTCTGAAAACCCAGTTAACAGCGCTCTGGACTGAGGTCTCCAACATCTTCAGTAAAGAGGTAAAGAGACTGCAACCTGGTGTCTTCATTATTTACCGCGACCTGCACCGTTACAACACCGCTTATTGCACCGGACGTCCCCCACTGACGGACAGGGCCACGGACCGGGTCTAGCCACCGTGACAACCCCGAGACTGAGAACTAGAGGCCCGGCTCCGGGTACCCCTCGGCCCTGCGGCGGTGTGGGGGCGCTCCAAACTTGGCGTCACGAACAGGATTTACTTAAGCCTGAAAAATCAGGTCATGTGTGCCTTGGAACTGTGATTTATTGTGCTTGGACTGTACTTTATTGAAAAGACTGTGCTGTGCCATTTGCCGCCAAAATTCGCCATTGCCGCGCGCGGAGGGAGGAGCCTTAGCTACGTGGGCGGGATCGGCCAAAAGAAGCGCGGAACGGAAAGCGCGGTGAGGCGCCCATTCCGGAAGAGGAACTCCGACCTCCAGCAGGTTAGTGGGAGGAAGGGACGGCCATGTCCGAGTCGGGAGGAGAGGAGGTGGCGGTCGCAGCCGCGGACGCAGGGGCAGCTCCGGTCCCCGCAGCGGGCGAAGCCGCGGCCCTAATACCACCACCGGCTGCCGCAGAACCCGCTGCTCCCATCAGCCAGTCGGACACTGCCGCTAATGCAAAAGCCATAATGCCCTTCTCCATGCCCTACCTGCCCGGAGCGGCCTGGCTCCCACGATACTCTGGGGAGGCGCATACGTTCACTGACTTTAAAGAAGGACTCTGCAGCCTGCTCGAGTTCTATCCCCTAACCGAGCCCCAGAAGGTCCATATGATAACCGGCCAACTCTTTGGGGCGGCTCTGAGAGAAGTGAAATCCTGGCCCGATGAGGATAAAGGAACTGCACAACAGATTTTTGCCAAGCTTAAAGCCACCTTTGATACCCGCACTGCTACAGAAATTAAACTGACTTTTTATGGATGCAAACAAAGGTCACAGGAGAGCTTGCGGGACTATGCTCTTAATCTCCAGGAGGCGATGCGGGCCATTAAGCAGAGTGACCCCGGCAGCATGCAGGATGAAGATAAAATCCTGAAGGAGCGGTTCATTGAGGGGCTCCTGTGCAGTCACCAGCGGGGCCAATTGCACTTCCTGGCCATGCAAAATCCAGACTTGACTTTTGCGCAGTTTAAAGATAAAGCTATCCAGGCATTGCAGGAGCGACAGCCCAGCCGCGCAGTACCACCCAGGCGCCCCGCTCTCACCTACCACCAGGAGGTGGCATCGGATACCCCAGTTGCCGCGGAGGCCGACGCCCAGAGCTTCGAGGACGACTCCCCTGCAGGACTCCGTCTCCAGATGCAAGAGCTAACCAAGAGCGTTGCTGCCCTGGCCCGGACGGTGCAGTCCCTGCAGGAGGCCCTCAAAGAGAAGATCCAGTTGGCTTCCAGCCCGGAGGATGTCCCTTGGATGCGACGGAGGAGGACTCCGCCGACCAGGAGCCGGCCCGACGATCGCTTCCACCAGGATGGACGACCCATCTGCCGCCGCTGTCACCAGGTGGGCCATCTTGCAAGGTACTGTCCTTTAAACGAGCAACCCCTGGGGCAAAGGGCCAACCCCCAGGAGTAGGACGGTCAGGCCCGCAGCATTGGAGAACCAAGTATATTGGAGGACGACCAGTTCTCCCTGTAGTGATTGATGGAATCCCCTTGAATGCTTTGCTGGACACCGGTTCTCAGGTGACGACTATACCTCACGTGCTCTACAAACGGTATTGGGAGGACGCTGATATTACTCGTGGCCCTGACGATGATTTCACCATAATCGCCAGTAATGGTCAGCCGTTGCCACAAGTGGGGTATAAGGAGGTCACCATCAAAGTGGGGCGGGTGGAATTGAAAGCCCAAGGGATTGTGATTGTAGATATTGATCGTCGAGAATGTAATCCCATGATGACTCTTGGTACTAATGTTATAGAAAATTGTCTTGCAGAAGTGATTGTTTTGTTGCAACAGGTGGCAGAAAACGCTGGCCACAGTGAGCAACGTGCCCTGCAGAAGGAAATCAGGGCTCTGATGCAGAGACAGCAGGTAGAGCTGACTGGTGGCGAGATTGGTCGTGTCACTGTAAGTGATTCAAACCCCATCGCGATACCTCCCAAGAGTGAAATGTTAATATGGTGTCGAGCAGCCATAGGCCTCAGGGGTAGGGACTACCAGGCCTTGGTAGAACCTGTATATTCAGACAATAGGCCTACTGTTCTGACAGCCCGGGGGGTGGTCGACGTCCGACAGGGGAGAGTGCCCGTACGTGTCCTTAATTGTGGGGAGGAAGAGGTCCACCTAACCAAGTATACCACGCTCGCCAAACTGTTCACTGTCAATAATAGTGTAATACAGACACCTGGACCCTTGGTCCCGTCAAACGTGGCGGAGAACAAAGGTTCTGCAGAGCACTCGAAAGACTGGTGTCGGGAATTGCATGTGGGCACTGACTCTACCCCATCTCATCAAATACAGGGGGCTTACAGGGTAGTACACGAGTACGAGCAGGTATTCAGCAAACACCCCTCAGATTTTGGGCAGGTGAAAGGGATCCAACATCACATCCCCACGGGAGATCACCGACCCATAAAAGAGAGATATCGCCCTGTACCCCCAGCTCATTACCAGTGTGCCAAGGACATGTTGCGGGAAATGAAGGAGGCTGGGGTGGTGAGAGACAGCTGTAGCCCCTGGGCAGCTCCGTTAGTCCTCGTTAAAAAGAAAGATGGTACAATGAGGATGTGTGTTGATTATAGGCAGTTGAATCGCATTACACATAAGGACGCATACCCACTGCCCAGGATAGAGGAATCTCTGGCTGCTTTAAAATCTGCTAACTACTTCTCTACCCTAGATCTCACCAGTGGGTACTGGCAGGTTCCTGTGGCGGAGGCGGACAAAGAGAAGACGGCCTTCACGACGCCAATGGGCCTCTGTGAGTTCAACTACATGCCCTTCGGATTGTGCAATGCTCCCGGAACGTTCCAGAGGATGATGGAGAGCTGCCTGGGACACCTGAACTTTGAAACCGTACTGCTATATCTGGATGACGTCATAGTCTTCTCTAAAACCTACGAAGACCATCTGAAGCACCTGGCCGAGGTGTTCGAAGCCTTGTCCAACTTCGGCCTAAAAGTGAAACCGTCCAAGTGTCATCTGCTGAAACCTAAAGTGCAGTACCTGGGCCATGTGGTGAGCGCTGAAGGAGTGGCCCCAGACTCCGACAAGGTCACAGTGATCAAGGACTGGCCAAAGCCCAGTGACCTCCACGAAGTCCGGCAGTTCCTCGGGTTGGTAGGTTACTATCGGAGATTCATTAAGGATTTCACCAAGAAGGCCGCACCCTTGCAAAATCTGCTGGTGGGCCAACCAAAGAAGACCAAGGGGAGGAAAACCCCCTTTGATTGGAACGAAGAGCTGGAGGAATCCTTCACCTGCTTGAAGTCGGCACTGACGGGAGAAGAGATACTGGCTTACCCCGAATACGATCAACCGTTTGTGCTGTACACAGATGCCAGTAATGTGGGATTAGGAGCCGTGCTGTCCCAGGTTCAGAACGGCAAAGAAAGGGTGATCGCTTACGCCAGCAGGAAACTCCGTCCCACGGAAAGGAACCCTGACAACTACAGTTCCTTCAAACTGGAATTCCTTGCCCTTGTCTGGGCAGTGACAGAGAGATTTAAGCATTACCTGGCCTCTGCGAAATTCACCGTCTTCACGGACAACAATCCGCTAACGCATCTGGATACTGCCAAACTCGGGGCTTTGGAACAGCGGTGGATGGCCCGGCTGTCCAACTATGATTTCACCATCAAATATCGGGCAGGACACCAGAATGCCAATGCTGATGCTCTGTCCCGAATGCCCAATCTACCAGAAGTGGGAGAAGACCCGGAGGCACTTGTTGAGGTGGAGCTGCCTGCCTTCCATCGCCCCAAAGCCACTCAGAGCTCTCACCATGTGAAGAACAGGCACAAGAACCAACCGGATGCCACGCTGAATCCCCTGCCCCACCACGGATGGGCAGAAACCCAGGATAGTGACCCCGCGGTCCGTCAGGTGAAGGAGCTCTTGACGCAGGCTGGGTTGCACCCTGGCCCAGATGATCCACAAGAAACCCAACAGCTGTGGAAGGGGAGAAGCAAGCTGTTTATCCATGATGGCAAGCTGTGCAGGAGGAGCATCGACCCACGTACTCATGAATTGGTGTGGCAGATAGTGGTGCCAAGGCGAGATGCGCCCATGGTTCTGGGAGCCTACCATGATGGAGCCGGACACTTCGGATGGAAGAAGCTAGAGAAGCTACTCCGAGGGAGGTTCTATTGGATTGGCATGAAGAGAACCATTGAGAAGTGGTGTCGGGAGTGTGGTCCATGTAGTCTGCGCAGAAAGGACCGTGACAGCCAACGGGCCCCCCTGCGGCCTATCATCACCAAACGGCCGCTTGAACTGGTCGCGCTGGATCATGTGAAGCTGACACCTAGCCGGTCGGGCTATATCTACGCCCTTACCATCGTGGACCACTACTCCAGGTTTCTGGTGGTTGTGCCTGTTAAAGATCTAACGGCCAGGACTGCCGCCAGGGCCTTCCAGCAGCACTTTTGTAGACCCCATGGCTACCCAGAGAAGGTACTGACCGACCAGGGGCCTGCCTTTGAAGCAGAAGTATTCCAAGAATTCTGCCAGTTGTACGGGTGTAAGAAGATCAGAACCACACCGTACCACCCTCAAACCAACGGGATGTGCGAGAAGATGAACCAGGTAGTAATCGATTTATTGAAGACCTTGCCTGTGGAAGAACGGAATCTGTGGCCGACAAAGTTGCCTGACTTGGTGGATATGTACAACCACATCCCAGTAAGTTCCACCAACTGTACTCCAGCGTACCTGATGCGAGGAAGGTCTAGTCGGTTACCCGTTGATCTGGACATGGGGGTCCTAGTACCTGAAGATACCTCGCCGGATGCGGATTGGGATGAAGAAAGGCAGCGAAGGTACCGCGAAGTGCAAGAGTGTGTGGAGAGAAGTCTCGCCCAGGCTAGGCAGAAGCAAGAAAGGGACTACAACCAACGCGCTCCTGCGATTCCCCTGTCACCTGGTGAGCAAGTGCTTAAACGGAAGAGGAGGTTACACAAGCTCGATGACCAATGGGAAGCGGAACCGTATACCATCTTGCCATCCGACTTCGACAACACTAAGGTCTGTCTCATCAGCAAGGACAAAGGGGAGACCTCGACAGCGGTATCCAGGGATCACCTTAAGGTCTGCCCCGATAAATTGAAAGAGAGGGGCACGGCCCCAGAGATCTCCCCGCCGGTGGAAAAGGAGAAAATGTTCCATACTGTCCTTGGTGACTTTCCCCAGTCCTGGACGCTGATAAACCAAGCCGTTGCGGTACCTGTTGTAATGTTTGAACAGCCGGACCCGCCAGAAACAATGGTGGTACCAGATCATCTGGCTCCACTACCTCAACAAGCCTTGCCTGAAGATGCCATGCCAACCATTGAACCGGCAAATCCTCCCTCTGCTATCAGTGAATCTGCTGTACCCACTGTTGATAATTGCAGCTCTGAGAGCCCTAACCTGCCAGTGCTACCCAGACTCACTAGAAGTGTAGTTAGAAGACAGCGCACTACACCAGCGGTAGCAAGCATAGCGGGCCCTGTTAGGCCAATAGCAACCCCTGCGCTGCGAAGGTCCACACGCAGCACTCAAAATCAAACTCCCCTCCGCTACAAACTTTGGAGGTATTAATAAGGGCTGCTATTTAATTGAAAATGTTGTATATATATCTTTTTGTTACAGGTTTTTAAATGGACAATAGAGTAATGGACGGTGAATTGCTCAAAAACTTTCAAAAGGGGGGCCCCTTTGTTTACTCGGGGTCCCCGCTGTTTCAATCACAGAACTGAGAGTCATAAACTGTGCATGACCTAACTTTTGCAACGTTCAAGAATCCTCACCTCCCGTAAAGGGAAGCCTTGTTATGTTCAATTGTTATGCTATTTCAAAAGTTTGTGTGTTTCCTGTTAACATGTATTATTGTTCTTGTTTTCCCAGTCCCGGAGTACTGGATTTAACCGGTGGGGAGTGCAGCACCCCAGAGTCCTGGTTGTTGCAGTACTGTGGCTCCGCCACTATGGGGAGCTGTGGTACGTCTGATTGCACCAAAGGAGTTTCTCTGACCAGGTACACTCACACCACACTTCACACTCCGGCCACCAGGGGGGGTGGTCCTATCTAGTAGGCCACTCCTCACAACTCTGGTAAAACTGGGGGTTGGACAGGAAGACAGGGAGAAGTAGCTGGGAAGAGCTAGTGAGAGGACCTGTCAGGGATGGGGATCCTGGCAGACTCCTCAGAGCAGAACTAACCAGTAAACAACGGGAATACAGAAAAAGGAGAAATACCAGAAGGGGTCTTGCTGTTAGACCGAGGCAACATCCTTCTGAGGCGCAAACAATCGGTGGCCGGAACGCCGAGCAAGTAAGAGACTTTAAGTACATTGCAAACCACGGCAGGACAGCTAATTACAGGTTGGCTGTCTCACTCAACACCTAAGCAGACAACGGAGGCAGCTGTGGGAGAGGGGCGACTCTAGAGTCCCGGAAGAACTCCAGGCCTACCCCGTCATACGGGTGCGTCCTACCATATCACCTGGAGGACGGAGAAAGAACAGTAGAGACAGAAAGAAACAGTTGTGAGGACTATCCCGGGAGCTCAGCAGGGAAGAACTACAACACCCAGCGCTAGAAGGTAGATACTGATTCCCACCTGTGAGGAGAACTCCTGATGTGTCGTTGGACCGGCCGGTCTCTGAAAACCCAGTTAACAGCGCTCTGGACTGAGGTCTCCAACATCTTCAGTAAAGAGGTAAAGAGACTGCAACCTGGTGTCTTCATTATTTACCGCGACCTGCACCGTTACAACACCGCTTATTGCACCGGACGTCCCCCACTGACGGACAGGGCCACGGACCGGGTCTAGCCACCGTGACAACCCCGAGACTGAGAACTAGAGGCCCGGCTCCGGGTACCCCTCGGCCCTGCGGCGGTGTGGGGGCGCTCCAGATCTGTACCCTGAGAGGGCAATGTGGTGGTCTGAGTCAAAGGAGCAGCATAGTACTCTGGCTGTGGCTGTGCATCAGTGCACTCCATGTCAGAATATACTTGTAATGGGCATGGCCTGTTAAATGTTTCACTTTCTAAGCCAGGGACGGTATGTGTAAAGAGCTCCATGGAGTGACCCGTTGTGTCGCCTGCTGCATCCTTCTCTCTTGTTGTAGTTTTTGCTGAGGAGGACAAGGAAGCGACTTGTCCCTGACCGTGAACATCCACAAGCGACGCGCTGCTTTTACATTTACCAGTTTCGGAAGAGGAGGCAAAAGAGCTAGAGACTGAGTCTGCAATGTAAGCCAAAACTTGCTGTTGCTGCTCCGCCTTTAAAAGCGGTTTTCCTACTCCCAGAAAAGAGAGCGTTCGAGGCCTTGTGTAGCCTGACGACGAAACTGGCTCCACAGCTCCAGACTTAGGTGGAATATTTTTATCCCCACGACCACCTGATGCTCCACTACCACTACCATCATTACCAGCTGACAATGAACGCCCACGACGACCTCTTGCACCAGACTTCCTCATTGTTTTAAAATCTTAACCAAAGTAACTTTATTTGTTGCTGTCAAACAACTTACACGGTGAGCTATAACTTCAGTATGATTTCAATATCCCTTAACAGGTTGGTGAGACCACAAGGAAAATCAGGCACAATGTTACACACTCTGTTTTCTGTGGCACAAAATCACAGAGATGACACACACGCAGGACTGTCACTCAAGCACTAATGTCAATATTAATCTCCCACCTAATTTATTTATTTATTTTTCTCAGGGAGACTTTAGAAACCAAATAATATTAAAAAAAAAAAAAAAAAAAAAGGCTTTCTATGGCCCACAATTAGAGAGAGAGAGGTGGCACACCCAGGAGTCAAGACTGGCGCACAAGCTGAAAGGGCAATATTACTCTCCCACTGTTTTTTTAAGTTTTTTTTTTATTTCAGGGAGACTTTAGAAACCAAATAATATAAAAAAAAAAAAAAATAGGCTTTCTATAGCCCACTGAATGAGAGAGAGAGGTGGCACACCCAGGAGTCAAGACTGGCACACAAGCTGAAAGGGCAATATTACTCTCCCACTGTTTTTTTATTTATTTATTTTTTTTTTTCAGGGAGACTTTAGAAACCAAATAATAAGAAAAAAAAATAAATAAATAAATAGGCTTTCTATAGCCCACTGAATGAGAGATAGCACACACAGCAGTGGCACACAAGCCCTGACTGAGGCCAATATTTTTCTCCCACTGATTGATGTAGTGTTTTTGTGTTGAGGTAGATTTTAGAACACAAATCAAGGAAAAAAAAAAAAATGCTTTCTATGGCCCACTGAATGAGAGAGAGGTGGCACACCCAGGAGTCAAGACTGGCACACAAGCTGAAAGGGCAATATTACTCTCCCACTGTTTTTTTATGTATTTTTTGTTTTTTAAGGGAGACTTTAGAAACCCAATAATATTTAAAAAAAAAAATAAATAGGCTTTCTATGGCCCACTAAATGAGAGGGAGAGAGGTGGCACACCCAGGAGTCAAGACTGGCACACAAGCTGAAAGGGCAATATTACTCTCCCACTGTTTTTTTATGTTTTTTTTTTTTTTCAGGGAGACTTTAGAAACCAAATAATATTAAAAAAACCAAAAAAAAAATAGCCTTTCTATGGCCCACTGAATGAGAGAGAGAGGTGGCACACCCAGGAGTCAAGACTGGCACACAAGCTGAAAGGGCAATATTACTCTCCCACTGTTTTTTTATGTTTTTTTTTTTTTTTCAGGGAGACTTTAGAAACCAAATAATATTAAAAAAAACAAAAAAAAAATAGCCTTTCTATGGCCCACTGAATGAGAGGGAGAGAGGTGGCACACCCAGGAGTCAAGACTGGCACACAAGCTGAAAGGGCAATATTACTCTCCCACTGTTTTTTTATGTATTTTTTGTTTTTTAAGGGAGACTTTAGAAACCCAATAATATTTAAAAAAATAAATAAATAGGCTTTCTATGGCCCACTGAATGAGAGGGAGAAAGGTGGCACACCCAGGAGTCAAGACTGGCACACAAGCTGAAAGGGCAATATTACTCTCCCACTGTTTTTTTATGTTTTTTTTTTTTTTTCAGGGAGACTTTAGAAACCAAATAATATTAAAAAAAACCCAAAAAAAAATAGCCTTTCTATGGCCCACTGAATGAGAGAGAGAGGTGGCACACCCAGGAGTCAAGACTGGCACACAAGCTGAAAGGGCAATATTACTCTCCCACTGTTTTTTTATGTATTTTTTGTTTTTTAAGGGAGACTTTAGAAACCCAATAATATTTAAAAAAAAAAATAAATAGGCTTTCTATGGCCCACTGAATGAGAGGGAGAGAAGTGGCACACCCAGGAGTCAAGACTGGCACACAAGCTGAAAGGGCAATATTACTCTCCCACTGTTTTTTTATGTTTTTTTTTTTTTTTTCAGGGAGACTTTAGAAACCAAATAATATTAAAAAAACAAAAAAAAAAAATAGCCTTTCTATGGCCCACTGAATGAGAGAGAGAGGTGGCACACCCAGGAGTCAAGACTGGCACACAAGCTGAAAGGGCAATATTACTCTCCCACTGTTTTTTTATGTATTTTTTGTTTTTTAAGGGAGACTTTAGAAACCCAATAATATTTAAAAAAAAAAATAAATAGGCTTTCTATGGCCCACTGAATGAGAGGGAGAGAGGTGGCACACCCAGGAGTCAAGACTGGCACACAAGCTGAAAGGGCAATATTACTCTCCCACTGTTTTTTTATGGTTTTTTTTTTTTTTTCAGGGAGACTTTAGAAACCAAATAATATTAAAAAAACCAAAAAAAAAAATAGCCTTTCTATGGCCCACTGAATGAGAGAGAGAGGTGGCACACCCAGGAGTCAAGACTGGCACACAAGCTGAAAGGGCAATATTACTCTCCCACTGTTTTTTTATGTATTTTTTGTTTTTTAAGGGAGACTTTAGAAACCCAATAATATTTAAAAAAATAAATAAATAGGCTTTCTATGGCCCACTGAATGAAAGGGAGAGAGGTGGCACACCCAGGAGTCAAGACTGGCACACAAGCTGAAAGGGCAATATTACTCTCCCACTGTTTTTTTATGTTTTTTTTTTTTTTTTCAGGGAGACTTTAGAAACCAAATAATATTAAAAAAACCAAAAAAAAAATAGCCTTTCTATGGCCCACTGAATGAGAGAGAGAGGTGGCACACCCAGGAGTCAAGACTGGCACACAAGCTGAAAGGGCAATATTACTCTCCCACTGTTTTTTTATGTATTTTTTGTTTTTTAAGGGAGACTTTAGAAACCCAATAATATTTAAAAAAAAAAATAAATAGGCTTTCTATGGCCCACTGAATGAGAGGGAGAGAGGTGGCACACCCAGGAGTCAAGACTGGCACACAAGCTGAAAGGGCAATATTACTCTCCCACTGTTTTTTTTTTTTTTTTTTTTTTTTCAGGGAGACTTTAGAAACCAAATAATAAGAAAAAAAATAAATAAATAAATAGGCTTTCTATAGCCCACTGAATGAGAGATAGCACACACAGCAGTGGCACACAAGCCCTGACTGAGGCCAATATTTTTCTCCCACTGATTGATGTAGTGTTTTTGTGTTGAGGTAGATTTTAGAACACAAATCAAGGAAAAAAAAAAAAATGCTTTCTATGGCCCACTGAATGAGAGAGAGGTGGCACACCCAGGAGTCAAGACTGGCACACAAGCTGAAAGGGCAATATTACTCTCCCACTGTTTTTTTATGTATTTTTTGTTTTTTAAGGGAGACTTTAGAAACCCAATAATATTTAAAAAAATAAATAAATAGGCTTTCTATGGCCCACTGAATGAGAGGGAGAGAGGTGGCACACCCAGGAGTCAAGCCTGGCACACAAGCTGAAAGGGCAATATTACTCTCCCACTGTTTTTTTATGTATTTTTTGTTTTTTAAGGGAGACTTTAGAAACCCAATAATATTTAAAAAAAAAATAAAAATAGGCTTTCTATGGCCCACTGAATGAGAGGGAGAGAGGTGGCACACCCAGGAGTCAAGACTGGCACACAAGCTGAAAGGGCAATATTACTCTCCCACTGTTTTTTTATGTTTTTTTTTTTTTTTTCAGGGAGACTTTAGAAACCAAATAATATTAAAAAAAAAAAAAAAAAAAAATAGCCTTTCTATGGCCCACTGAATGAGAGAGAGAGGTGGCACACCCAGGAGTCAAGACTGGCACACAAGCTGAAAGGGCAATATTACTCTCCCACTGTTTTTTTAGGTTTTTTTTTTTTTTCAGGGAGACTTTAGAAACCAAATAATATTAAAAAAAAAAAAAAAAAAAAAAAATAGGCTTTCTATAGCCCACTGAATGAGAGATGGCACACACAGCAGTGGCACACAAGCCCTGACTGAGGCCAATATTTTTCTCCCACTGATTGATGTAGTGTTTTTGTGTTGAGGTAGAATTTAGAACACAAATCACGGAAAAAATAAATAGGCTTTCTATGGCCCACTCAGTGAGAGATGGCACACACAGGGATGGCACTGTAGCAGAAATGCCAATCTTAATCTCCCACAAAAAAAACAAAAAAAAAACAGGGACTGTCCTACAATTACTATCTCCCTGCAGTAATGTAAGCCAGGTATGGCAGGCAGCAATAGGAGTGGACTGATGCACAAATTAAATAAAAAGTGTGGACAAACAAAAAAGATAGCTGTGCAGAAAGGAAGGAACAAGAGGATATGTGCTTTGAAAAAAGCAGTTGGTTTCCACAGTGGCGTACACACAGCAATACAGCTATCACGGAGCCTTCTAGGGCAGCCCAATGAGCTACAGCGCTGAGGGGAAAAAAAAAAAAAATAGCTTCCACAGTCCCTGCACACCGAAGGTGGTATTGGACAGTGGAAATCGCTGCAGCACAAGCGGTTTGGTGGTTAGTGGACCCTGCCTAACGCTCTCCCTGCTTCTGACGAAGCGGCAGCAACCTGTCCCTAAGCTCAGATCAGCAGCAGTAAGATGGCGGTCGGCGGGAACGCCCCTTTATAGCCCCTGTGACGCCGCAGACAGCAAGCCAATCACTGCAATGCCCTTCTCTAAGATGGTGGGGACCAGGATCTATGTCATCACGCTGCCCACACTCTGCGTTCACCTTCATTGGCTGAGAAATGGCGCTTTTCGCGTCATTGAAACGCGACTTTGGCGCGAAAGTCGCGTACCGCATGGCCGACAAGCACAGGGGTCGGATCGGGTTTCATGAGACGCCGACTTAGCCAAAAGTCGGCGACTTTTGAAAATGATCGACCCGTTTCGCTCAACCCTACTAGCCATTGCTGTATTTTATTCATCTGGTTCTCGGGCCCTTATATGTGAGGCCCATTACTGAGAATATTGTTTTGTGGATGTTTACGTTAGGACGGTTTTGTTTATTCCCCTTATGGTAACTATAATATCCCTCTTGTAGGATTTAATATGGTTTCTTATTCCTATTGTTAAAGTATGATGTATCCGTACTTAAATATACATCGATTCTATGAATGTGCATGAATTTGACGTGGGTTGCAATTGATAGCATAAGCTAATTAACCGGCCGGCTCATTTCAATAATGCATGTGCATCAATATGAAATCTTAAAAGTTTTATGGCCGTCAGGGATATAGTGACATCACCGGCTCAGTCGCATATTGGCTCTATAATGACGCATGCGCAGCTATATCTAACTTTAAAAACCTGGCGGTTGCTAGGGATATGGTGACGCAACCAGCTGGTTTACCGGCTTCTAACGACGCGTGCGCAGTTATATCTAACTTTGAAAGCCTGGTGGCTGTTTGAGATACTGCGACGCCACCAGAAGGTGGGCGTGTACCGGCCCCTGAAGCGCCGCATGCGCAGTAGCAAGCAACTTGGGGGCCTGAACCGGAAATGTGTCCCGACGGCCTCTTGTGCTGGAGCTGGACCGGACATGCGCAGTAGAAGGGTGATCCGGATACCGGAAGTACATACGCAAAGAGAATGGCGGTATGTAATCCACAGTGCCAAATAATGGCGCCGGTATACACATACAACATGTGTTTAACGGAAATGAGGTAGGACGCTGAACAATTAATCATATGAGCAGGAAATTATTTAAGGGGATTTACTTCCGTCCGTCGTCTCACCTTACCATAGTCCATACCCGAAATCAGGTGCACTGGACACATAGGAACCACCTCCCGACGGAGGGGCTCTAGCTTTAAAATAGAATATCCCACAATTTATATCTATATGTTCCCCTGATGAGTCTCCCTGATGGGAGAGGAAACGCGTAGGGAAGTTTACCTAGTTTGTGGTGGGTACAATTATTGAGCCTGACTTGGGGACTGCCCTTGTCAGGGCGGGAGCAACACAGGGGCACGACCGGGGTAGGATAGTAAACATTTCCCTTCCCCTGTGTACAAATGAAAGCTCCTGATAAGAGAGAACAAAAAGCGACTGATTTGGTGAGATAAAACCATTTTTTACTCAGCACTGGTATTTTGAGCACTGTTTGCACTTTATCACATTTATCGTCCATAAAACGGTTTTTATATTATTACCATTAAAGGCTATGTTTTATTTATATATAGGAGATTCCCCTGGCTATCTTGATTGTTTATATTAAAGGAGTATTTGGGGTATCTGTATCTGATACACCCTAGAGTTTTTGGGTTTTGCTATTTGCATGATAATTTAATCACCTGCACAGAATGATTCCAGCACCTTGTGGAATGCTAAGGAAATCTTGAAAACATGACCTGTTGGCGGCTCTCGAGGAATGCAGTATGACACCTCTGATCTAGAGGGCACATGGTACCACACAGAAGGTTCAGTAAGAGGGACACACACGACAGCAGTGGCTCAGCATTGAGGTATCAGCAGGAAAAGGAGTTTGTGCAGGTTGGGAATAGATAGGGACAATGCTGAAGATATGAGACATCAAATGTGCCTGTGTTGTAATCTCCCATTATTCTGTATGGAGCATTATATTGGACCAATATACTCTATGGAGCATTATATTGGACCAATATACTCTATGGAACATTATATGGGGCCCATTATACTGTATGGAGCAATATATGGGCCCCATAATACGTATGGGTCAATATATGGGGTCCATAATACCGTATGGAGCAATATACGGGGCTCATAATAATGTATGGAGCAATATAAAGAGCACATTATACTGTATTTAGGACTATGTGATGCCCATTATACTGTATGAAGCAATATCCCATAAGGGTAATATTAGTATTGTGTTTTTTATTAATGATCAGAATTGTAGTATTTGGTCACTATGTGGTGGTAATATGTGGTCGGGTCATGGTGTGGTGATATTTGTCCCCTGTATGGGGTATTATTCGGTCACTATGTGATGGTAATATGTGGCCTGGTCATGGTGTGATTATTTGTCCCTTGTATGTGGTATTATTTGATAACAAAGTGGTGGTAATATGTGGTCCGGTCAAGGTGTGGTGGTATTTGTCCCTTGTATGTGGTATTATTGGTCATATTAAAAAGGTATGTGACACATTCCCTTAAAGAAAAATAAATAAAACTATACCTAAATCGAGTTTTGGATATTTTAAGAAATGTTTAATAGGTTAGAGTAGAGTAGGGTCCGGCCAAAAGCGTCTATTTTGTCGTAGTGGCGGCTTAAATAATCTTTTGGCCTAAACAAAAGCTGATGGCTATGTATGTGATATGGTGTTCAATGGGAACTGATAATGTGTCATTGGTAAGAACATGGTGCAGAAGTGGAGTTTTTCCATTAGTGGGCAGTGTGACTGGAAGGTTCAAAGGGTGGAGGTGAAGCTGGGATGTAGCCTGGGCAGAGTCTCAAGGAGACCCGAAAATTTTGCCAGTATGGGGACCTGAAATTCCTGCTGGCAGCTCTGGGTATAACAACCCATTGATGCCCACCCAATCACGTGACAGAGGCGCCGATGGGTGGGATGTGTGACGCGCTGCCAGCAGGTTTGTTGTTAAATCCCATTGTCAGAGATTAACTGCAGGAATTAACTGGTTAGCAGCCGCAGGTGGAGCTCCGATCCCAGGGAAATATGCAAACTCAGTCCCAGAACCAGCATCAGAGTTGGGGTTAGGATTACCTTTACGATTGGGTTAGGGGTGTGTCAGGGTTAGGGGTGTGGTTAGAGTTATGGTTAGGGTTGTGATTAGGGTTAGGGGTGTGTTGGGGTTGGGATCAGGGGTGTGTTGGAGTTAGGGGTGTGGTTAGGGTTGGGATTAGGGTTAGGGGTGTGTTGGGGTTGGGATTAGGGATGTGTTGGAGTTAGGGGTGTGGTTAGGGTTGGGATTAGGGTTAGGGGTGTGTTAGCGTTACGGTTGTGTTGGGGTTAGGGGTGTGGTTAGGGTTGGGATTAGGGTTAGGGGTGGGTTGGGGTTAGAGTTGGAGTTAAAATTGGGGGTTTGCTGTTGTGAATTCTGTTCTCGGACTCCCTCCTGTGGTCATGAATGGTACTTTGGTTGGTTCTGCTCTTGGACTCCCTCTGGTGGCTTCGAGCGGAACTTCTGGTCACTGAGGTTGGCTTTATCAGCTGCTCTCGTTTATTGCTATGCTGCTTCCCTATTTAACTCCACTCAGATCGTTACTTCATGCCAGCTGTCATTGTTTCAGTATTGGTTCAGATCTCTCTTGGACTTCTCTGAGGACCTGTCTACTCCAGCAGAAGCTAAGTCTTTGCTAGTTCATTTGTTATTACTGCTAATTTCTAGTCCAGCTTGCTATCATGATGTTCCCTTGCTAGCTGGAAGCTCTGGGGTGCAGAGTGGCACCTCCACACCGTGAGTCGGTGTGGGGAGTCTTTTTGCTTACTCTGCGTGTTTTTTTGTAGTCTTTTGTGCTGACCGCATAGATCCCTTTTCTATCCTCTGACTATTTAGTGAAATCTGGCCTCCTTTGCTAAAACCTGTTTCATTCCTGTGTTTGTGACTTTCCTCTTAACTCACAGTCAATATATGTGGGGGTCTGCCTTTACCTTTGGGGAATTTCTCTGAGGCAAGGTAAGGCTTCTATTTCTATCTTTAGGTGTAGTTAGCTCTTAGGTTGTGAAGAGGCGTCTAGGGAGAGTTAGGTACGCTCCACGGCTATTTCTAGTTGTGTGTGATAGGAGTAGGGTTGCGGTCAGCAGAGTTCCCACTTACCCAGAGCTAGTCCTGATTTTGAATTTACTCATCAGGTCATTCCGGGTGCTCCTAACCACCAGGACCATAACAGTTTGCACTGTTTAGGCACAACAGGGGCTCTGCAAACGTAACGTGACGCCCGCAGACCATTCCATCAGAGTCTGCATTCCAAAACGTCACTACTTCCCTTCCGAGCCCCGATGTGCACCCAAACAGTGGTTTAACCCCACATATGGGGTATCAGCGTACTCAGGACAAATTGGACAACAACTTTTGTGGTCCAATTTCTCCTGTTACCCTTGTGAAAATAAAAAATTGTGGGCTAAAAAATAATTTTTGTGGAAAAAAAAGGATTTTTTATTTTCACGGCTCTGAAAATAAACTTTAGTGAAACACTTGGGAGTTCAAAGTTCTCACAACACATCTAGATAAGTTCCTTTGGGGGTCTAGTTTCCAATATGGTGTCACTTGTGGACGTTTTCTACTGTTTAGGTACATCAGGGACTCTGCATACCCAACGTGACGTCTGATCTCAATTCCAGCCAATTCTGCGCTGAAAAAGTCAAACGGTGCTCCTTCCCTTCCGAGCTCTGCCATGCACCCAAACAGTGGTTTACCCCCACATATTGGATATCAGCAGCATTCAGGACAGATTGGAGAGGGGAGAGTTTGGTAAGAGGGAGGTCAATTAAGAGAGAGTTACAATAGTCCAGACGAGAATGAATGAGTGAAACAGTAAGAGTTTTTTCAGTGTCGAAAGTAAGAAAAGGGCGAATTCTATAAATGTTTTTGAGATGCAGATAAGAAGAGCGAGCCAATGATTGGATGTGGGGGGTGAATGAAAGCTCGGAATCAAGGATGACCCCAAGGCAGCGGGCATGTTGCTTGGGAGTAATGGTGGAACCACAAACGGAGTTGGCAATGTCAGGCGAAGGTAGGTTATTAGAGGGAGAGAACACGAGGAGTTCAGTTTTTGACAGGTTCAGTTTCAGATAGAGGGAGGACATGATGTTAGAGACAGCGGTAAGACAATCACTGGTGTTTTCTAAAAAGGCAGGCGTGACGTCAGGAGAAGAAGTGTATAATTGGGTGTCATCAGCATAAAGATGGTACTGGAAACCAAATCTACTGATTGTCCAATAGGGGCAGTATACAAAGAGAAGAGGAGGGGGCCTAGGACTGATCCTTGAGGAACCCCAACAGTAAGGGGCAGGTGAGAGGAGGAGGAACCAGCAAAAGATACAGTGAAGGAGTGGTCGGAGAGATTGGAGAACCAGGAGAGAACAGTGTCCTTGAGGCCGATGTAGCGGAGCATGGTGAAGAGGAGCTGATGATCCACAGTATCGAATGCTGAGAGATCCAAGAGAATTAGCATGGAGTAGTGACCATTAGATTTAGCTGTTAGTAGATCATTAGAGACTTTAGTGAGAGCAGTTTCAGTAGAGTGTAAAGAGCGGAAACCAGATTGAAGAGGGTCGCGAAGAGAGTTATCTGAGAGATAGCGGATAAGACGGGAGTGGACCAGGCGTTTGAGGAGTTTAGAGAGGAAGGGAAGATTAGAGACAGGTCTATAATTTGCGGCACAGTTTTGATCGAGGGATGGTTTTTAAAGTAATGAGTGTATGATGGCATGCTTAAATGAGGAGGAAAAAATGCTGGAAGAGTGCATTAGACTATATGGGGTCCTATGGGGAGTACATTATACTATATAGAGACCTATGGGGAGTACATTATACTATATTGAGGACTATCTGGTACATTATACTATATGGAGGCTATCTAGCGGACCATCATATAGTATGGAGATTAGTGAGTGGGTCATCATACAGTGTTCGAGCCATCAAAACGTTTGGGAGTTATTAAAGGGTCAGTATACTGTGTGAATGGTACTATACAGTGAGGGTGCATTATACTGTGTATAAGAGAGCATCATACTGTGTATAGGGGAGCTGTAGGGGGGAGACTCGGGACATTATTAAATGTAAAGTGGGCACTTATTGTTGTAGGGGAACTCAGGTTAATGTGCCTGTCAAAAGGACACACAGGGCATTATTACTTTATAGGGGGCAAAATGTGGGCACTGTTTTCTAGGGCACTTGCACAGGGCAATACTATAGTATAGAGGTTTATTTTACCATCTAGAGCAGAGGTGTCAAACTGCATTCCTCGAGGGCCGCCAACAGGTCATGTTTTCAGGATTTCCTTGTATTGCACAGGTGATAATTTAATCACCTGCACAGAATGATTCCAGCACCTTGTGGAATGCTAAGGAAATCCTGAAAACATGACCTGTTGGCGGCTCTCGAGGAATGCAGTATGACACCTCTGATCTAGAGGGCACATGGTACCACACAGAAGGTTCAGTAAGAGGGACACACATGACAGCAGTGGCTCAGCATTGAGGTATCAGCAGGAAAAGGAGTTTGTGCAGGTTGGGAATAGATGGGGACAGTGCTGAAGATATGAGACATCAAATGTGCCTGTGTTGTAATCTCCCATTATTCTGTATGGAGCATTATATTGGACCAATATACTCTATGGAACATTATATGGGGCCCATTATACTTTATGGAGCAATATATGGGCCCCATAATACGTATGGGTCAATATATAGGGTCCATAATATGTATGGGTCTATATATGGGGTCCATAATACCGTATGGAGCAATATACGGGGCTCATAATAATGTATGGAGCAATATAAAGAGCACATTATACTGTATTTAGGACTATGTGATGCCCATTATACTGTATGAAGCAATATCCCATAAGGGTAATATTAGTATTGTGTTTTTTATTAATGATCAGTATTATAGTATTTGGTCACTATGTGGTGGTAATATGTGGTCGGGTCATGGTGTGGTGATATTTGTCCCCTGTATGGGGTATTATTCGGTCACTATGTGATGGTAATATGTGGCCTGGTCATGGTGTGATTATTTGTCCCTTGTATGTGGTATTATTTGATAACAAAGTGGTGGTAATATGTGTTCCGGTCAAGGTGTGGTGGTATTTGTCCCTTGTATGTGGTATTATTGGTCATTTTAAAAAGGTATGTGACACATTCCCTTAAAGAAAAATAAATAAAACTATACCTAAATCGAGTTTTGGATATTTTAAGAAATGTTTAATAGGTTAGAGTAGAGTAGGGTCCGGCCAAAAGCGTCTATTTTGTCGTAGTGGCGGCTTAAATAATCTTTTGGCCTAAACAAAAGCTGATGGCTATGTATGTGATATGGTGTTGCAGCGCCCCAGAGTCCTGGTCGTTGCAGTACTGTGGGTCCACCGCTAAGGGGGGCTATGGTACGTCTGATGGCACTGAAGGAGTTCATCTGACCAGGTATCACAGACACCAATACACTTCACAGTCTGGCCTCCAGGGGGAGCTAAGGGTTCTATTCATTAGGCCACTCCTCACAATCTGGAAAAACTGGGGGTTAGGCAGGAAGTTAGGGGAGAAAGCTGACTGGGTTGGAACCAGGCAACACCTTGTGGCAGAGGGTGTTGTAGGGGGAAGATTCAGAGGGGTCCCTGTCAGGGGTGGGATCCTGACAGAGGCCTAGCAACCAGAGAGAACGTTACGGGACCGCGCCTGCACGATATAGCGGCGGTACCCTAAGAAAGGACAAGAAGCGAGGTTTACTGTGCTGAGTGAGAAACGAGATCAACGCAACAAGGAGAATACCAGTAGGAGTCGTGCTGTAAGACAAGGCAACATCCTATTGAGGTGCATAACCGGTGGCCGGAACGCCGAGGAAGTATAGAGCTCCAAGCCAAGCTTCAAACCTACGGCAGGACAGTCAGTTACAGGCGGGCTGTCTCACCCAGACCCAGGAAGACACAGGGGGGTAACAACAGGAGTGGGGCGACGCTGGAGTCCCGGAAAAGCTCCGAGCCTCCCCGTCATATGGGTGCATCCTAACCGTAAGATCAGGGGGACGTAGAGGGAGAACATCAGAATCGAGTTGTGAGGGAACACGAGAAACAGACACAACAGTTGTGGGTGCTATCCCGTAAGCACAGCAGGGGAGGACCACAACACACAAGTGCAGGAAGGTAGGCACAGATTTCCACCTGCAAAGGGAACTCTGGAGGTGCCATCGGACCGGCCGGACTTGCGCAGCCCTGTTAACCGTATTCCGGATTGAGGACTCAGAAGCCTTCAGTAAAGAGGTAAAGAGACTGCAACCTGGTGTCCTCGTTATTGACCGCGACCGGCACTACACCGCACCATAACATCAGCACCATACCACCACCTTTCATTGTGCGCCCCTCAGCAGGGTCACGGACCGGGTCTAGCCACCGTGACAACCCCAGAGCAGAGACTCAGAGGCCCGGTACCGGGTACCCCTCGGCCCTGCGGCAGTTGGGGCGCTACAGTGTTCAATGGGAACTGATAATGTGTCATTGGTAAGAACATGGTGCAGAAGTGGAGTTTTTCCATTAGTGGGCAGTGTGACTGGAAGGTTCAAAGGGTGGAGGTGAAGCTGGGATGTAGCCTGGGCAGAGTCTCAAGGAGACCCGAAAATTTTGCCAGTATGGGGACCTGAAATTCCTGGTGGCAGCTCTGGGTATAACAACCCATTGATGCCCACCCAAACACGTGACAGAGGCGCCGATGGGTGGGATGTGTGACGCGCTGCCAGCAGGTTTGTTGTTAAATCCCATTGTCAGAGATTAACTGCAGGAATTAACTGGTTAGCAGCCGCAGGTGGAGCTCCGATCCCAGGGAAATATGCAAACTCAGTCCCAGAACCAGCATCAGAGTTGGGGTTAGGATTACCTTTACGATTGGGTTAGGGGTGTGTCAGGGTTAGGGGTGTGGTTAGAGTTATGGTTACGGTTGTGATTAGGGTTAGGGGTGTGTTGGGGTTAGGGGTGTGTTGGGGTTGGGATCAGGGGTGTGTTGGAGTTAGGGGTGTGGTTAGGGTTGGGACTAGGGTTAGGGGTGTGTTGGGGTTGGGATTAGGGATGTGTTGGAGTTAGGGGTGTGGTTAGGGTTGGGATTAGGGTTAGGGGTGTGTTAGCGTTACGGTTGTGTTGGGGTTAGGGGTGTGGTTAGGGTTGGGATTAGGGTTAGGGGTGGGTTGGGGTTAGAGTTGGAGTTAAAATTGGGGGTTTGCACTGTTTAAGCACAACAGGGGCTCTGCAAACGTAACGTGACGCCCGCAGACCATTCCATCAGAGTCTGCATTCCAAAACGTCACTACTTCCCTTCCGAGCCCCGATGTGCACCCAAACAGTGGTTTAACCCCACATATGGGGTATCAGCGTACTCAGGACAAATTGGACAACAACTTTTGTGGTCCAATTTCTCCTGTTACCCTTGTGAAAATAAAAAATTGTGGGCTAAAAAATAATTTTTGTGGAAAAAAAAAGATTTTTTATTTTCACGGCTCTGAAAATAAACTTTAGTGAAACACTTGGGAGTTCAAAGTTCTCACAACACATCTAGATAAGTTCCTTTGGGGGTCTAGTTTCCAATATGGTGTCACTTGTGGACGTTTTCTACTGTTTAGGTACATCAGGGACTCTGCAAACGCAACGCGACGTCTGATCTCAATTCCAGCCAATTCTGCGCTGAATAAGTCAAACAGTGCTCCTTCCCTTCCGAGCTCTGCCATGCGCCCAAACAGTGGTTTACCCCCACATATCGGATATCAGCGTGCTCAGGACAAATTGCACAACAACTTTTGAGGTCCACTTTCTCCTGTTACCCTTGGGAAAATACAAAATTGGGGGGGGGAGTGTAAATATCATTTTTGTGAAAAAAGTATATTTTTTTATTTTTACGGCTCTACATTATAAACTTCTGTGGGGGTTCAAAGTGGCCACCATCCACCTAGATAAGTTCCTTAGAGGGTCTACTTTCCAAAATGGTGTTACTTGTGCGGAGTTTCCACTGTTTAGGCACATCAGGGGCTCTCCAAACACGACATGGCGTCCTATCTCAATTCCAGCCAATTTTTCATTGAAAAGTCAAATGTAGCTCCTTCCCTTCGGAGCTCTGCCGTGCGCCCAAACAGTGGTTTACCCCCACATACGGGGTATCAGCGTACTCAGGATAAATTGTACAGCAACTTTTGGGGTCCATTTCTCCTGTTACCCTTGGCAAAATAAAACAAATTGGATCTGAAGTAATTTTTTTTTAAAATAGTTAAATGTTCTTTTTTTTTTTAAACATTCCAAAAATTTAGAATTTTAGAAAAAAAAGGATTAATAAACTTTTTAAATGTTGTTTTGAGCACCTTGAGGGGTGCAGTTTTTAGAATGGTGTCACTTTTTGCAATTTTCTATCATATAGACCCTTCAAAGTGACTTCAAATGTGATGTGGTCCCTAAAAAAAATGGTGTTGTAAAAATGAGAAATCGCTGGTCAACTTTTAACCCTTGTAACTCCCTAACAAAAAAAAATTTGGTTCCAAAATTGTGCTGATGTAAAGTAGACATGTGGGAAATGTTACGTATTAAGTATTTTGTGTAACATATCTCTGTGATTTAAGGGCATAAAAATTCAAAGTTGGAAAATTGCAAAATTTTTGCGAAATTTCCGTTTTTTTCACAAATAAACGCAAGTAATATCAAATAAATTTTACCACTATCATGAAGTACAATATGTCATGAGAAAACAATGTCAGAATCACCGGGATCCGTTGAAGCATTCCAGAGTTATAACCTCATTAAAGGACAGTGGTCAGAATTGTAAAAATTGGCCCGGTCATTAACGTGCAAACCACCCTTGTGGGTAAAGGGGTTAAACGGGTTGAAAACAATCTATCCAGAGATAGGTGGTAGCCGTTGGGACCGGCTACCAAAGAGCAGAGCAGCAGTACACATGCTCCACCACCACTACATTCACTCCCTATGGAGCTGCTGAGCGCTTCGCTGAGCTTTTTCCAGGAACCTCATGAAAAATAAATGGAGAGGCAGTTGAGATTCCAACCTGCAGCTTCATTTTATAATGGGGATAAAAGTGACATGTCAGGAATCTGTACGAGTCCCAGCGTTCAGACCCCCACCGATCAGAAAGTAATTCCTTATCCCGTTGATAGGTGATAACTCATTTAAACTCATCCAGTGTTGGAGTGGTGCTTTAAATGTAAGTCCCCTGCCACCGGTCATATACTTACCCTTCAGAGTCTTCACCGTTTTTCGGCGCCGATCCGGTCCCGTCGTGCAATCTTGTGCCTGTATCTTCCGATTGGCCGCAAGTCAGAAGCTACGACACAAACTCTCAATGCAAGTCTATAAGGGTCAGAATGAGGCTCTGATAGGCTTACATTGGTTAGTGACCTCCAGCGTGCACCATGAAACTGTGAAGGTTAAACTACGATCAAACCTAAAGGCTTCATTTTTTTTGCTTCTAACTCTGTCTTGTTTCTCATGAAGATAAAATTTTGTTACTTAATTAGGCTATGGTTCATAATTGGTATAAAGACCTTAAGTGTTCTGACTCGAGCCAGGGAGGGGACTCGGGGGTGTATCGCTACATAAGACTCTGAGGCACCTGTTAGTATGTTTTTTTATGCCAAAAAGACACATCCATATATGTAGTTTCCGGATTTTCTGTATCCTCATAGGTTAAGTTTTTCCTGCATTTTTATAGGTTGAGTGCTGAAAGTGTGTTTTTATACTATTGGTTGAAGTAGAATTTGCTAACATGATAAAAATGCAACACAATAAACGGGGCTTAAGAATCTCCTTTGATTCTCCCAAACAGAGATATGTCTCCGTCTGGTCATTCTCAGTTGCCCTGTTAATTAATTTGAAAATCATTAAGGTCAACCGTGAAGGGTCACTTTGGATCCTCCCTCAACAAAACAGTGGAGCAGCTGGCAGGTCACAAACAGCAGGAGACAGAACCGCAGAGGCGGTGAAAACAAATGAAAATGCGGAAGGTGAATGTCAAACAGGGGACAGGGGACTTGGATTTTCAGCACCACTCCAGCAGCAAAATAAAAAAAATACACTAGAGTGGTGCTTTACGTACGATCATAAAGTATTACCACTTTCTGCAAAATCAGGACTATCCAGCTAACCGTTGTAAAGTCCAGGTGCAGCGTAGCAATAAAGCTAAGGAAGGATTAGCCCAGCTCCATGAACAATCTTTTATTAGTGCAGGTACAACCTCTTCATCAATCTGCGGTGTCTTGACGAGTGGCGTGCGCCTCCCTGCACAAAGCTAGGAATCTCAATCCAGTTGGGTATTGCAGTGAGATTTCTGGCGTAGGAAACGCCACAGCTCGTCGTGACTTAGAGGCCCCCCCGTCCCGTCACAGTTTTGCCCAATTTGGCAGAGCTGGGAAAAGCCAATAACAGTTGCAAAATTTAGGCATAACTTTTGCGACTTTTCAAAGCTTTTTACGTCAGAATTCTGGTGTGAAAGCTTTGATGAGTTGGTCCATGTTTTTTCCCACTTTCTGGCACCCACACACTCATACCTTCTCTGGCCCTACAATAACTGAGCAGGCGACTCCGGTAATATCAGCAAACACAGGTCATTCCTAACAACTCTGGCACCCAACTGTTCAATCTGGATCCTTTAGGCTGCGGTCACACATTCAGTATTTGGTCAGTATTTTACATCAGTATTTGTAAGCCAAAACCAGGAGTGGGTGATAAATACAGAAGTGGTGCATATGTTTCTATTATACTTTTCCTCTGATTATTCCACTCCTGGTTTTGGCTTACAAATAACTGATGTAAAATACTGACCAAATACTCAACATGTAAACGTGGCCCTAGGAGAAGATACCAGCTTGGTTTCTTTACTCCCCCTTCACTACATTTTTTCTCTTCTACATTTGTTTGATGGCACTAGTATACTTTGTAGTGGTTATTATCCTCTTTGTATTTGTAAACATTAATAATTTTTTTTTATAAATTATAACAAAAAATACACAATGAATCCACTCAATCTCAAACCGTATCTTTATTGCACTGGCTTACAATTTAAATGTCTAAATATAAATATTTTTACATTTAAAGGGTAGGTAGCAAGATTAAACGCTACCCCTTATTCAAAGGATATGGGATAACGTCTCGATCACCTGGGGTCCAAACTAATCCCGATAATGGAGCTCTGAACTGTCCCATGAGAATGGATGCTAAGCATGCGCACCTCCGCTTCATTCATTCCTACTGAGACTGCCCAAGACATTTCAGGAAATCGGTGGGGACTCTTGTGATCATGAAAGTTATCCCCTAACCTATGAATCGGGGTTTACTTCTAATCTTGGTACATTCCCTTTAATACATTATAAGTGTGAAGGTTATATTGCATAGTGAAGAAATTCAAGGTATGTTTCCTGAATACATCTCCTGAAGGTCAAGATTCTATGAAGTTTTCCATTGTTTTCCTGGGAATATTTGGTCTTTTCTAAGGTTGTCCAGATTTAGTTTCGCCACAATCTCATGCTATCTGACCAGTTTGTGCATCCTCTGGTGTGCAGTAAGAGAAGCCTTGTACTCAAACTGCTTTATACAGTCAGTAGTGATGAGCGAGTGTACTCGTTGCTCGGGTTTTCCCGAGCACGCTCGGGTGACCTCCGAGTATTTGTTAGTGTTCGGAGATTAAGTTTTCATCGCGGCAGCTGAATGATTTACAGCTACTAGACAGCTTGATTACATGTGAGGATTCCCTAGCAACCCCCACATGTTCTCAGCCTGGCTAGTAGCTGTAAATCATTCAGCTGAGGCGATGAAAACTTAATCTCCGAACACTAACAAATACTCAGAGGTCACCCGAGCAACCAGTACACTCGCTCATCACTAACAGTCAGGACATATGTGAGGTGTCTCGGCCCTATGAACCTTCTGATGTATACTTAGACTATAAACTTCAGAGAAACCATCACCACAGTCCGAGCATCGGTGAGGCTTTTCCCCTCTATGTGTCCTTGTATGAACTATGAGACCAGACCTGTATGTAAACCGTAACCCGCACTTGTAACACCGATGCGGCTTCAGTCCACTATGAATTTGTTGGTGCACTAGAAGACATTGAAAATCAAATTTTTTTCCCAGAAACATCACACTGATAGAGTTACTTTTCACTGTAAGTCCTTTTGTGTGCAATGAGCCGGTATTTGTAGTTGTAGAAGATCCCACAGTCCAAACACCAATAATAGGTTTTGCCAGTATGACACCTCTGGTGTGCAAGACCACGAGATTTAGGCTATGTTCACACAGTGCAGATTATTTGCGGTTTTTTAGCGTTTTTGCGCTATAAAAACGCTATAAAACCGCAAATAATCTGCATACATTAAGCATCCTATCATTTTTAATGAAATCCGCACTTTCTGTGCACATGATGTGCGTTTTTCCGCATGAAAAACGCATTGCGGTAAAAAACCGGACATGCTCATTAATTTTGCGGTTTTTTCGCGGTTTTCCCACTGTCTAATGCATTTGGGAAATGTTTGGGAAAAACCGCGTCAAAAACGCGTCAAAACCGCGTCAAAAACGCGCAAAAAACGCGCAAAAAAACGCATGCGGTTTTTATGCGGAAATCTGGCAGAAATGTCCGGATTTTCACAGGAATTTTCTGCATCAATTCCTGAACGTGTGTATGGGGCCTTACAAGCAAATTGTTTTCCACATTCGTTGCAACTGAAAGACATCTCTCCCATGTGTCTTATCTTATGTTCCCCGAGGTGAGACATAAAACACTGTCCACAATGCTCGCACACATGAGCCTTCTGTGAGATTTCCACACCATTCAGAGTTATTTCTTTTGGTGCCCAAGAATTGTTATGCTTTTTCTTTTGAGTTGGAGGCTTTTTCTTAGATGCATCCCTATTTATCACATTGTTATTTACTGTTCAGATTTCACATTTCTTCTGAGGACGAAAAGATGCATGGCTTCCCTCTTCACACACCGATGAAGCAATAGAAGAGTTTCCTCTTCAATATTGATGAGACACACTGACATCATCTTCCATAGTCCTGCCTTGTGAACCTATATTGGAGTCTTCTGCCAGACCCTTGGACCCCAATTCATCTGTCAGAAATTAAAAGATAAATGGCACGTTAAAACATTACTCATGGGTATGAAAAGCACTATCTATTAGAAGGACCATAATACCAGATCACAAAACCTCATGTACAAAGATTCTGAAAAGTGCTGATAATATCACAGAGAAATGTGTGGCTTAATATCCCCAGAAGTTCTCCGAACTGGAGCATCTACTACGCATTTATGGCACTCACTGTGGATATGCCATAAATGTACTAAATGGAAATACCCCTTTACGGCAAACAAAATGTGCTTAGGCTTAAAGTGGTATTGCAATCTGATTAATCAGGTCTGCTATACCATTTAAAAAGCTAAAGCTAGAAATGGGAAATATTGACCCAATATTCAAGGTGCTTCAGCCTGCTCTGTAGCTTGTAAGCGCTGCACTGAAGCTGGCCAAGATTAGGAGGTAACCAGCGATCCTGGTTAGCTTCAAAACAATACTCATGAGCTCAATAGACAAAAAGCTTGTAAGTACTGCACAAGTTCTACTGTTTAGCAGTGGTGGTCGGTCTCTAAGACAATGAGTTGTAAACAAAAGAAAAGTCTTAATATTGCAAGAATGGCTGAACATTTTAATATGCAACAAATTGCAAAAATGCTTGTATTTGCAAGCACTATCTGACAATATTCATCTATGAAGATGGGAATAACCCTTTAAAATATGGCTGATCCTCAGAATAAGCGGCAGGCCTGTTCTTTCAGCACCGCTCCTTTCACTGTGTAGTGGCCTTTCCAAGTTAATGTAGGATATCTTTAAGTCTCTGATGGATTGAAATAAATTACACCCAGTATATAATATCAAGTAATCCCAATCTTGATCTCATAACCACTGACCAGCACATACAAGAGTTGAAGATTTTCCAAGGCACGGACGACATTGTTACCTGAACACCTGTCCAGTGAGAGCCCTTCTTCCAGACCCATATTCTGACAACAGTCCTTATGTTCTTCAATATAGTCCCATTCATCCATGGAGAAATAGACTGAGATGTCGCCACCTTTCACCGGTATCTGGAACAGGGCATAAACAGATATACAGATCAGGAGCCATACAAAGGCATACTGGGTGTAACGTACATAGGAAGGAAGCCTCACCTATCCTGTTAGAAAGTGCCTCGTACTGCGGGGGGCCTTTTTCTTTACTATGACATATTCCTGGGAGATAAAATGCATCACTGATCAGTTATATACAAGACCTGACCAAAAGTTTTAAAACGGACACAAATTTTGCTTTTCACACTTTGCTGCTTCAGGTGTTTCTAGATCTATAAGTTGGATGTTTCTATGGTCACTGAAGAACAGTTATTTCAGAAGTTTTTAAACTCTTATTGACAAATACACCAATTTTATGCAACGACTCAACATTTACAGTGTTGCCCCTGATTTTTTTAAGACTTCTGCTCTTTGCCCTGGCAGCTGGATATCAGCTTCTGGGCCAATTTCTGACTGATGACAGCTCATTCTTGTCTAATCAGTGCTTGGAGTTTATCACAATATCTGTATTTTTGACAGTTTTTAGAGAATTCATCTTGGAAGATTCCAGGTCATGAACCCAAAATTTCAGTATTTTGTTCACTGAGACACTTAGTTATCACTTTTGCCTTGTGACATGGTCGCCATCATGCTGGAAAAAGCATCGTTCACGACCAAATTGCTCCTGGATAGTTGGAGTTGCTCTTGAAGGATGTTTAGATCCTATTCTTTATTCATGGTAGTATTCTTAGGCAAAATTGTGAGTGAGTCCACTCGATAAGTGAAAAGCCGCCTTACATGAACGGTCTCAGGAGGCTTTACTGTTGGCAGACACAGGACTGATGGTAGCGCTTACCTTTTCTTCTACAGTCAGTCATGCTTCTAGATGTCCCAAACAGTCTGATGGGGGCTTCATCAGAGAAAATAATTTTGTAGGAAGCACAGAGATTGGACTGCAGAGGGCGGGGGTAAAGTTATTTTCTCTGATGAAGCCCCTTCAGACATCTGGTAGAATGATCGTCAGGAGAGGAAAAAGTGATTGCTACCATGAGTCCTGTGCCTGCCAACATGTGTGGGGGCTTTTCATCTATGGAGGGGGGCTCACTCACAATTTTGTCTAAGAACAGTGCGATGAATAAAGAATGGGATCTAACCATCCTCCAAGAGCAACTTCTCCCAACTATCCAGGAGCAATTTGGTGATGAACTATGTTTTTTCCAGCATGATGGAGACCATGTCACAAGGCAAAAGTGATAACCTAGTGGCTCAGTGAAGAAAACATTGAAATCTTTAGTCCATGGACAGGAAACTCCATAGATTTCAAGCCCATTGAGAACAAAAACACAGAAATTGTGATAAACTCTAAAAACTGATGAGACAAGAATGGACGGTCATCAGTCAGGATTTGTCCCAGAAGTTAATATCCAGCTGACAGGTCAAGGGGCATACGTTTTGGGAAGTAAGGGTGAATTCTGTAAATATTGAGTCTTTACATAAACTTCATGTATTTGTCAGATTTTCCCAACCAAAACCTAATGCAGATTTTAAATTTCGTAACCCAAAACATAAGGAAAATATTGGACCATGGTTTCTGGAGTCTACAAGTGTGGCAATGACTGGCAGTATTCTGCATCTGTGGCTCTGCCTCTGAAAGGGCATGCTGGGAATTGTGGTTTCACACCAGCTGGAGAGCCTCCGGTTGTAAAACTCTTCTGTCTCCATGTGATGATGTGGCTGCAATGTAGGAAGGAGGATGGACATCTCCAGGGTATTTTACCTCTCCAGTCAGCAGGTAGATCATGCCCAGTGCATGATTAAGGATCTTTTCCATCATCTGCTTTTTCATCTTCACCATCATTTCATTCTTGACTGACATCTAAGAAGACAATAGAAAAAAATGACAGTAACACGAAAATGTCTCGTGTCGTGTTTAAATAAAGTGTATAAACGTGATGCCAACAACGCAATGTAGTTCAATCAACGGCTCTAAAGAAATCGATTGGTTCTGTTCACATCATGGCTTCTGTCGATAAAGGAGACATGATGGATCTGTTTTCTGACAGGTCCAAAGGAATTTGGGCTCTAATCAGTGTGTCCATGGTCTATACGGACCGGTCGCAGTTATCCTGACCTGAACTTGACAGTCTCATATATACCCATGATGATGTTGAATTTGGATCGTGAGAGCCGTGGCTAGTGTGTGCCACAACCAGATGCAAGAATGCAGTGTTAAGGCACAGACGGCCATAGAAATCGGACAGAGATTGGAAAACAGACCGTCCAGCGGCTCTCCTGACCAGAGCAAGGCAGCTTCATGTATTTCTATGCAGCCGTCACACTAGGGTGAGGAGAGTCCCCGGACAGTTTGTGCACTGTGGTCTGATGTCAATCTGATTTTTATACAGCTGTCTGACTGAGGCCATAGACCAATATCAGGAATCAAGGCCAAGCCACATATCAAGACCAACCCCGCAAGCGAAGAACAGACCAGACAAGTGAAGAACAGACCATGCAAGTGAAGAACGGACCATGCAAGTGAAGAACGGACCATGAAAGTGAAGAACAGACCATGCAAGTGAAGAACAGACCATGCAAGTGAAGAACGGACCATGCAAGTGAAGAACGGACCATGCAAGTGAAGAACGGACCATGCAAGTGAAGAACAGACCATGCAAGTGAAGAACAGACCATGCAAGTGAAGAACAGACCATGCAAGTGAAGAACGGACCATGAAAGTGAAGAACAGACCATGCAAGTGAAGAACGGACCATGCAAGTGAAGAACGGACCATGCAAGTGAAGAACGGACCATGCAAGTGAAGAACGGACCATGCAAGTGAAGAACGGACCATGCAAGTGAAGAGCAGACCATGCAAGTGAAGAACAGACCATGCAAGTGAAGAACAGACCATGCAAGTGAAGAACGGACCATGCAAGTGAAGAACAGACCATGCAAGTGAAGAACGGACCATGCAAGTGAAGAACAGACCCGACAAGTGAAGAACAGACCATGCAAGTGAAGAACGGACCCGACAAGTGAAGAACAGACCATGCAAGTGAAGAACGGACCATGCAAGTGAAGAACGGACCATGCAAGTGAAGAACAGACCATGCAAGTGAAGAACAGACCCGACAAGTGAAGAACAGACCATGCAAGTGAAGAACGGACCCGACAAGTGAAGAACAGACCATGCAAGTGAAGAACGGACCCGACAAGTGAAGAACAGACCACACAAGTGAAGAACGGACCATGCAAGTGAAGAACAGACCATGCAAGTGAAGAACAGACCATGCAAGTGAAGAACAGACCATGCAAGTGAAGAACGGACCATGCAAGTGAAGAACGGACCATGCAAGTGAAGAACAGATCATGCAAGTGAAGAACAGACCATGCAAGTGAAGAACGGACCCGATAAGTGAAGAACAGACCATGCAAGTGAAGAATGGACCATGCAAGTGAAGAACAGACCATTCAAGTGAAGAACGGACCCGACAAGTGAAGAACGGACCATGCAAGTGAAGAACGGACCCGACAAGTGAAGAACAGACCATGCAAGTGAAGAACGGACCATGCAAGTGAAGAACGGACCATGCAAGTGAAGAACAGACCATGCAAGTGAAGAACAGACCCGACAAGTGAAGAACAGACCATGCAAATGAAGAACGGACCCGACAAGTGAAGAACAGACCATGCAAGTGAAGAACGGAACCGACAAGTGAAGAACGGACCATGCAAGTGAAGAACGGACCATGCAAGTGAAGAACAGACCATGCAAGTGAAGAACAGACCCAGACAAATCAAGAACAGATCATGCAAGTGAAAAACAGACCCTGCAAGTGAAGAACAGACCTGACAAGTGGAGAACAGATGCCACAAATGAAGAACAGACCCAGACAAGTGAAGAACAGACGTTGCAAGTGAAGAACAGACCCGACAAGTGAAGAACAGACCATGCAAGTGAAGAATGGACCATGCAAATGAAGACCAGAACCTGCAAGAGAAGAACAGACCCCACAAGAACAGACCCCACAAGTGAAGAACAGACCCCACAAGTAAAGAACAGACCCCACAAGTAAGGAACAGACCCCACAAGTAAGGAACAGACTCGACAAGTAAGGAACAGACCCCCCCAAGTGAAGAACAGACCCCCCAAGAACAGACCCGACAAGTGAAGAACAGACCCCACAAGTAAAGAACAGACCCCCCCCCCACCTTCCCAAGTGAAGAACAGAACCCACAAGTAAAGAACAGACTTGACAAGCCTGGATCCTGCAAGTGAAGCACAGACCCTGCAAATCATGAACCCCAGAATTAAATCTAAAGCCAGCTATAAGCATCAGATAGGGGTCTCTCGTATACACAGGGTGCTTGGGGAGCCGCTCCATGTCCTCCATTAGGCTCAGTGCTCGCACAGAGCCCAGTTTATGACTAGCGTTGTTCACCCCAGTCTTGAGGAGGAGATGGGGCGGAGTCAGACGTGTCATGAAGCGGTGCGCACCCCCATGAGTCAGGGGCGTCGGATGAGCGGTGCACATCTGTGTGCGGCTCGCCACAAACCCTGGTGCGCCCCCCGCCGGAATGTGATTTGTGGCACAGCAACCACCACCACTCCTCATGAATGTGACAAGATGTCGCCATGTCTCCCCCTCCAGTCCCAGCTGCTGCTCATTTTGTTAAAACTGGCGTGAGAACGGCAAAAGTTGCAAAACGTAGGTGTAACTGAGTGAAGGCTAAATTTTGAGACTTTTCAACATTTTTAAGCCAGAATTCCGGCGTTAAAACTTTGATGGATCGAACCCTGAATCTTTTTTCTGGATTTCACAGATTAGAAGCTCAAAGTATTTGGAGATATGGAGAGTGTGCACAGAGACTTGGGGTGCGTACACAGAGACGTGAGGCGTGTGCGCACACAGAGACGTGAGGCGTGTGCCCACACAGAGACGTGAGGAGTGTGCCCACACAGAGACGTGAGGAGTGTGCCCACACAGAGACGTGAGGCGTGTGCCCACACAGAGACGTGAGGCGTGTGCCCACACAGAGACGTGAGGAGTGTGCCCACACAGAGACGTGAGGAGTGTGCCCACACAGAGACGTGAGGAGTGTGCCCACACAGAGACGTGAGGCGTGTGCCCACACAGAGACGTGAGGCGTGTGCACACACAGAGACGTGAGGAGTGTGCCCACACAGAGACGTGAGGAGTGTGCCCACACAGAGACGTGAGGCGTGTGCCCACACAGAGACGTGTGCCCACACAGAGACGTGAGGCGTGTGCACACACAGAGACGTGAGGCGTGTGCACACACAGAGACGTGAGGAGTGTGCCCACACAGAGACGTGAGGCGTGTGCCCACAGAGACGTGTGCACACACAGAGACGTGAGGAGTGTGCCCACACAGAGACGTGAGGCGTGTGCCCACACAGAGACGTGAGGAGTGTGCCCACACAGAGACGTGAGGCGTGTGCCCACACAGAGACGTGAGGCGTGTGCACACAGAGACGTGAGGAGTGTGCCCACACAGAGACGTGAGGCGTGTGCCCACACAGAGACGTGAGGAGTGTGCCCACACAGAGACGTGAGGCGTGTGCACACACAGAGACGTGAGGCGTGTGCACACACAGAGACGTGAGGAGTGTGCCCACACAGAGACGTGAGGCGTGTGCCCACACAGAGACGTGTGCACACACAGAGACGTGAGGAGTGTGCCCACACAGAGACGTGAGGCGTGTGCCCACACAGAGACGTGAGGCGTGTGTACACACAGAGACGTGAGGTGTGCGCGCACACACAATACTTTAGAAGGGGGTGAACCAGCTTGAGGTTGCGCCGTCGTACTCGTCCTGAAGCATCCGTTCGCCTCTTTTCGGTGGCAGCAAAGGCTTCTTTCACACTTCAGTTGGTTGGCGTCAGTCTGCTCCGACATAGTGACGGATTGACGGATCCGTCAAAATTGTTGAGAAAACGGTTCTAACGGATCCGTTTTTTTGACGGATCAGTTACTTGGGGGTTGTCTGGGAAAAGAATCTACTTTTTGGAGCATGCACAATTGAAAAAGCGGATTGGGGCGACGGGTCCATCGCCCATAGGCGGCCATTCTATGGAATGGCGGACGTGATGGATCCGTCGCAAACTGCCATTTCGGCGCAGACAAAAAACGTTATAATGTCCGTCTATGTCTAGATGACGTCCGCCAAATCTCGACAGATCCGTCACATAGTGTATGGAACGGACGACCATCTGCCACAATCCGTCGCTAATGCAAGTCTATGGGAAAATAGCAGATCCGCCAAAAAAAACCGGCGGATCCGCTATTTGACGAAAACGGCGGATTCAAACTGACGCCAAAAGACTGAAGTGTGAAAGAGCCCTAAGGAGTCATTATCACAGGATAGCTAACCAACCGAGGGGACTACTAGTCCCAAAATGCTCTGCTCGTCTCGACTCTAGCAATGCATGCTGGGACTTGTAGTCTTCAAAGAACGGACTCATTGCGTAGTATGACCCTCATCGCGCTCCGTACCACACACCCTGCAGTCCGCCGATAACAGGCAACGTGAGCGTTTCACCATAACAGCGCAAGGGCTTCTGGGATTTGTCGTATAGCATTTCGTGACTGTGACATCGTTAGATCATCAGGATACTACACATCCCAGAACGCATTGCGCGAGTGAGGTCAGGCAATATAGCTCAGCGTATCACGTGACACGTTTGTCCTAAATAGCTGCGGCTCTCGGGGCATGCTGGGAGTTGTAGTGTCAGATAAGCTGAGAGCCGCTGTAATTAACAACTCCGTCTGTACTCCTCCCACCTGTCCTGCGATACCGCTATAGGATTGTTTATAAGGGCACAGAACCACAGTCATTAACCCCTTCCGCTGAGGGAGATTTTTTTTTTTTTTCTCCCTTATGTTTTTTTTTTCCTAGAGCCAGTCCGTCTACAAAGTTTATATTTATTTTTTACAGCAGTGTAGTTATTATTTATGACACCGTTTATTTAGCTAAGGTACTGAAAAAAAGAAAAATAATTAAAAGTGCAGTGAAATGATGAAAAAAGAAATACAATTCTCAGCAAGGTTTGGGGGATTTTAAGGACTTCCTTCATTGTGTGGTGGAAATAATGTCCGGACACGCACTACAGCTGGACACGAATATCGGCCGGACACGCATAACGGCAGGACACGCATAACGGCCGGACACGCATAAAGGCCGGACACGCATAAAGGCCGGACACGCATAACGTCCGGACACGCATAACGTCCGGACACGCATAACGGCCGGACACGCATAACGTCCGGACACGCATAACGTCCGGACACGCATAACGTCCGGACACGCATAACGGCCGGACACGCATAACGTCCGGACACGCATAACGGCCGGACACGCATAAAGGCCGGACACGCATAAAGGCCGGACACGCATAACGGCCGGACACGCATAAAGGCCGGACACGCATAACGTCCGGACACGCATAACGTCCGGACACGCATAACGTCCGGACACGCATAACGGCCGGACACGCATAACGTCCGGACACGCATAACGGCCGGACACGCATAAAGGCCGGACACGCATAAAGGCCGGACACGCATAACGGCCGGACACGCATAACGGCCGGACACGCATAACGGCAGGACACGCATAAAGGCAGGACACGCATAAAGGCCGGACACGCATAACGGCAGGACACGCATAAAGGCAGGACACGCATAACGGCAGGACACGCATATCGGCCGGACACGCATAACGGCCGGACACGCATAACGGCAGGACACGCATAAAGGCAGGACACGCATAACGGCTGGACACGCATAAAGGCCGGACACGCATAACGGCCGGACACGCATAACGGCAGGACACACATAACGGCAGGACACACATAACGGCAGGACACGAATAACGGTTGGACACTTATAAGGGCAGGACACACATAACGTCCGGACACGCATAACAGCAGGACACACATAACGGCAGGACACACATAACGGCAGGACACGAATAACGGTTGGACACTTATAAGGGCAGGACACACATAACGTCCGGACACAAATAACGTCCGGACACACATAACGGCAGGACACACATTACGGCTGGACACGAATAACGGTCGGACACTCATAAGGGCAGGACACACATAACGTCCGGACACACATAACGGCAGGACACACATTACGGCTGGACACGAATAACGGCCGGACACGCATAAAGGCCGGACACGCATAACGGCCGGACACGCATAACGGCCGGACACGCATAACGGCAGGACACGCATAACGGCCGGACACGCATAACGGCAGGACACGCATAACGGCAGGACACGCATAAAGGCCGGACACGCATAACGGCCGGACACGCATAACGGCAGGACACGCATAACGGCCGGACACGCATAAAGGCCGGACACGCATAACGGCAGGACACGCATAAAGGCAGGACACGCATAAAGGCCGGACACGCATAACGGCAGGACACGCATAAAGGCAGGACACGCATAACGGCAGGACACGCATATCGGCCGGACACGCATAACGGCCGGACACGCATAACGGCAGGACACGCATAAAGGCAGGACACGCATAACGGCAGGACACGCATAACGGCTGGACACGCATAAAGGCCGGACACGCATAACGGCCGGACACGCATAACGGTTGGACACTTATAAGGGCAGGACACACATAACGTCCGGACACACATAACGTCCGGACACACATAACGGCAGGACACACATTACGGCTGGACACGAATAACGGTCGGACACTCATAAGGGCCGGACACACATAACAGACGGTCACACATGATGGTCGGACACGCATTACAGCTGGACACGAATAACGGCCAGACATGGATAAGGGGCGGACACACATAACGGCCAGGCATTTTTTAAAATTATTTTAGATGCTTAAAAAAAGTTGAACTTTAAAAAAAATAAATAAATAAATGTTTTGTTGCTGTTTCCCTACTTCTTTTCCTCAAGATTCTGTCCAATCACAGCCGCATAAGCTGCCGGCAGTCTCCTCTGGCCGGGACAAAGATCAGCCATGTCAGAATCCACCATGTGCCATACTCCTTTACTCCAGCATCAGAGGGGGACGTTGGGCGCCACCATAGATGATTTCCAATATAAAGGGGGGGTTCTCATATTTTGCAGAATGGTGGCCATACACCTGGTTTTAGATGCCAGTTTGCCATGATAAAAGTGCAAAATCCATATCTGTGGAATCAGCACTTTTTTGTGTTTATTATATTCTGGAGCTCTTTTCTAAGTTTCAGCTTAGTTGGGTCACAGCCAGAATGTCCTTCTAGCTCACGCCAGGTTTCTCAGATGACCCCCAAGAACAGAACTCAATCCTGGAGCCCCATCCCTTCATTGTCTAAGGGACTGCTGGAGCATGCTCACCTTCACTCCGTTCATTGTCTATGAGACTGCTGGAGCCAGCTCACTTCCACTCCATTCATTGTCTATAGGACTCCTGGAGCATGAGCACCTACACTCTGTTCATTGTCTAAGGGACTTCAGAAGCATGTGCACCTCCACTCCGTTCATTGTCTATGGGACTTAAGAAGCATGTGCACCTCCAGTCTGGTCACTGACTATGGGACTTCAGAAGCATGTGCACATCCACTCCGGTCACTGACTATGGGACTGCTGGAGCATGAGCACCTCCCCTCCCATCATTGACTATGGGACTGAAAGAGCATGCACACCTCGACCCTCTTCATTGACTATGGGACTGCCAGAGCATGCACACCTCCATTTCATTCATTGTCTATGGGACTGCAAAAGCATGCACGCCTCCGCTCTCTTCATTGTCTATGGGACTGCCATAGCATGCACACCTCCACTCCATTTAGGATGGGGCTGCAGAGTTCTGTTCTTGGGGTTCCAAAGTCCCCCTCCCAGCGATCAGCAAGTTATTCCCTATCTGATGGATAGGAGATAAAGGGTTATTCCCAAAATTCAAGTTAAGTAGCATACAATGGGGGAAGTAAGTATTTGATCCCTTGCTGATTTTGTAAGTTTGCCCACTGACAAAGACATGACCAGTCTATAATTTTAAGGGTAGGTTCATTTTAACATTGAGAGATAGAATATCAAAAATAAAATCCACAAAATTACATTGTATAAATTATATAAATTTATTTGCATTTTGCAGTGAGAAATAAGTATTTGATCCCCTACCAAAGATTAAGGGTATGTTTCCACGTTCAGGAAACGCTGCGTTTTTGACGCTGCGTTTTTCCGCAGCGTCAAAAACGCAACGTCCAGATGTTACAGCATAGTGGATGGGATTTCATGAAATCCAGACTCCACTATGCGTTAAAAAACGCATGCGTTTTTGCCGCGAAAACGTATGCGTGGTGCGTTTTCGAAACGCAGCATGTTGCTACTATGAGCAAAACACGCAGGTACACCGCAGGTGACCTGCCAGTGACCTCAGGTGCAGTTTTGGTCAGGATTTTACCTGCATAAAATCCTGACCAAAGCCTGAAGCAAAACTGAACGTGGAAACATACCCTGAGGGTATGTTTCCACGGTCAGGAAACGCTGCTTTTTTGACGCTGCGCAGAGCTGCAGCGTCAAAAAAGCAGCGTCCAGATGTTCCAGCATAGTGGAGGGGATTTTATGAAATCCCGTCTCCACTATGCGTGGAAACCCGCACGCGGCGGCCCTGCGACTCCGGACATGCTGCGCGTCTTTTCAGATCGCAGCATGTCCGTACACCTTGCGGGGACGCGGCGTCCCCGCAAGGCATATCACAGGGCCCTATGGGACAGAGCGATCATCCCGGATGTGAAGACTTAACACATCCGGCATGATCACGTCCCAGAAAGGGGGCGGGGCTTAGCGCCGAGCGGCTTCGCCGCTGCGGCGATACCGCCGGCCATCCTGATCGTGGAGTCATACCCTAAGAGTTCTGTCTCCTACAGACCAGTTAGACGCTCCTAATCAACTCGATACCTGCATTAAAGACAGCTGTCTTACATAGTCACCTATATAAAAGACTCCTGTCCACAGACTCAATTAATCAGTCAGACTCTACCCTCTACAACATGGGCAAGACCAAAGAGCTTTATAAGGATGTCCAGGACAAGATTATAGACCTGAACAAAGCTGGAATAGGCTACAAAACCATAAGTAAGACGCTGGGTGAGAAGGAGACAATTGTTGGTGCAATAGTAAGAAAATGGAAGAAATACAAAAAGACTGTCAATCGACATCGATCTGGGGCACCATGCAAAATCTCACCTCGTGGGGCATCCTTGATCATGAGGAAGGTGAGAGATCAGCCTAAAACTACACGGTGGGAACTTGTTGATGATCTCAAGGCAGATGGAACCACTGTCACCAAGAAAACCATTGGTAACACATTACGCTGCAAAGGTTTAAAATCATGCAGTGCCCGCAATGTGACCCTGCTCAAGAAGGCACATGTGCAGGCCCATCTGAAGTTTGCCAGTGAACACCTGGATGATTCTGTGAGTTATTGGGAAAAGGTACTGTGGTCAGATGAGACAAAAATTGAGCTCTTTGGCATTAACTCAACTCGCGTGTTTGGAGGAAGAGAAATGCTGCCCCACTGTCAAGCATGGAGGTGGAAACATTATGTTTTGGGGGTGTTTCTCTGCTAAGGGCACAGGACTGCCTCACCGCTAGGACATTAAAAATGGGTTGGGTCTGGATCTTCCAGCAAGACAATGGCCCAAAACATACAGCCAAGGCAAAAAAAGGAGTAGCTCAAAAAGAAGCACATTAAGGTCATGGAGTGGCCTAGCCAGTCTCCAGACCTTAATCCCATAGAAAACTTATGGAGGGAGATGAAGCTCCAAGTTGCCAAGTGACAACCTCAAAATCTTAATGATTTAGAGATGATCTGCAAAGAGGAGTGGACTAAAATTCCTTCTGACTTGTGCGCAAACCTCATCATCAACTGCAAAAAAAATCTGACTGCTGTGCTTGCCAACAAGGGTTTTGCCACCAAATATTAAGTCTTGTTTGCCAGAGGGATCAAATACTTAATTCTCACTGCAAAATGCAAATAAATGTATATAATTTATACAATGTGATTTTCTGGATTTTATTTTTGATATTCTATCTCGCCATGTCGAAAATGAACCTACCCTTAAAATTATAGACTGTTCATGCCTGTGTCAATAGGCAAACTCACAAAATCAGCAAGGGATCAAATACTTATTTCCCCCACTGTATATTACAAAAATATTAATAATTACGGAGTGTATAAATAACCTAATATGTATGATACAGCTGTATACAAGACACAAACACCAGAAAGGTAGAAACAAAAGATTTATTCAACAAAATTGTCATTATGGCAGACATATTTAAAATGACTTTTTACAACAGTGTGGGATCAGCCTAGAAGTGTGAGAACCCGGATCCTATGTCACAAATATGCTGCACTGAAAACGTGGTTCCAATGATATCATGGAATACTCCTCGGTGCACCAGCCAGTCTGTAGCGAGCCGTTAAAGTAGAGGACCACCCTTACATCCCAAAGAGGATGGATATTGTATCCTGCTTCTTTCCTAACCCATCTTTACACTGGTTGTAGACCAATTATTTCTGTTATGGGGCTTAATATCTATTTTTTCATCGGTTTCCAAATGTAATTTAATTAAATTTACTAAAATAATTGAGAAAACTTGATGATGTCCCAATTTCAGTGCTTGTCCAGGAGTTCCAGTAGCCTCACTACAATTTCCCCCTCTCTGTTTTGATAATACACTTGAATGGGGCTGGCTGTCAGGCTCAGTTCATTAGTAAAGCCAGCCCCCTTCTTTTTCTATGTGTAAACGGTCATACTTATCTAGTGTTACATTTAAGGCATCTGTCTCAAGAACAGATCTCCTTCATATGCTGCTGTCAGTGAAGGTCTGGTCAAAAGTACAAATGAACAGATATTCGGACCGACCCTTCACAGACGTTCTCAGCATAGGTGCAGGTCGCATTGGTGGGACTTGGATCTACTGTACATTTACAGCATATTCTGTACATATGCTATAAATGAAAGATGGGAATAGCCCTTTAAAAAAAGGGTCTGGCTTAGCCCTTCATCATTGGTTTTGTTTATTCATTTAATGTTCATGTAGAAAGCAATGGTGACCTCTTTAGGGTTATTTCCAACATCGAAAGTGATGGCACCTCATCACAAGACAGGTGAATACTTGCAGATTGGAAGTCGGACCTCCGCCAATCTCGAAAATGGGGGCTCTGAAATAACTTGTCGGAATAAAGTCACATATCTGCACCACCGATCCATTCATTGTCTACACTGGAGATAGCCAAGCGCTGCACTCACTTCTCTCCAGTGGTCCTATAGAAATTGGGACAAGGACCACCACCAATCTCCAAGTCATCACCTATCCTGTGGATCACTCATACCACAATGTAACCCTATTAGTTTAGGAAAACATTATTTCCACACTGGTTACCCATCTTCATTCCTAACTTTAGAATCGGAGTCACATAAAGCAATGAATGAATGTGGTTTTCCATAGATATGAAGACGCCATAATTCGGGATGTCATGGGAGGTGTGGCTTCGTCCTAATCTATAACTATGAGAATGTATTAACTTGGGTATAACAAAGCGTTATCTGAAATAAAATGCATTTCTGTGTCCTGTCTTTCTATGTTCTACTCTAAAAAAAAGATTCAAAACTCTGTGCAGAGACATTTCCTGAGGCCGAGCTCCAAATTGCCTGCATAGATCTAGGTTAAAGATCTTCTCTGGAATAGGGACTTCTGGCCGCCTTTAAAGAGTTATACCCAAAATATTAAGTTATCCCCTATCCACAGGGGTGTGTCTGCTGGAACCCCTGCAATTAGTGTTCAGGGACAAAAAGAAGCAGGTTCTGCCAAGTCCCATGTTTAATTAAGCAGCGGTGCTCATACTCAATTTCAGCTCCATTCATTTTCTGAGACTGCTGGAAATAGGTAAACGCTACAGTCTGCTTAGTCCCATAGACAATGAATGGAGCGGAGGCTGGGTGTCACGATTCTACCTTCTAATGTGTCTGAACTTAGTAAATTACTGTCAGCACATCACAGCTCTAGATTGAATGGCAGAGCTGTCAGTATTTGATGGACAGCTCAGCTGCCCAATTTGATGCTGGGGCGTGCTGAGCTGTCAGTGTCTTGAATGACAGTTTAGTCGTCCAATCGGAGTGGGGTGTTGCCTGAGCTTCTTCCAGGTGTCTCCTATTCGGGTAATTACCTGGCTATTTAGCCAGCTCTCTGCCTCAGACTAGTGTCAGTTGCAGCTTCTTGCTCACTGTTGTATGTTTGCCTTGTTGCTCTGTGCTCTGTCTCCTGCTGCCTGACCTAGGACCACGCTCTGACCATCCGTTTGCCTAGACCCTTTGCTTAATCTGCTATCTTCCTGATACTTTGACCCCGGAACTGTGACCTGACTATTCTGTTTTTATCACTTCTCTCTATTATATACCCTTCTGGCTTTTGACCTCGGACCTTTTTGATTACCGAGCCTCACAGTAACTAGCATCACACTGAGTATGAGCACCGCTGCTCAATTTTAAAATGTCAATGTCATTTTATGAAAGTTTTTTTTATATATAGCTCTGGCAAAAATTAAGAGACCACTGCAAAATGTTCAGTTTGTCTGATTTTTCTCTTTATAGGTATATTTTTGAGTAAAATGTAAATTGTTCTTTTAGTCTATAAATTTCTGACAACATGTCTCCGAATTTCCAAGCAATAAATTTTGTATTTTTTTCTGAAAAGGAGAAATGGGCAAAATTTAAAAAAAAATAACCAGTGCTTTCAGGCCTCAAATAATGCAAAGAAAACAAGTTCATAATCATTTAGAAATAACAATACTAATGTTTTATCTCAGGAAGAGTTCAGAAATTAATATTTTGTGGAATAACCATGATTTTTAATCACAGCTTTCATGCGTCTTGGCATGCTTTCAACCAGTCTTTCACACGGCTTCTGGCGCAAAAATCTAAGCAGTTCTTCTTTGTTTGATGGCTTGTGACTATCCATCATCCTCTTGATTACATTCCAGAGGTTTTCAATGGGGTTCAGGTCTGGAGATTGGGCTGCCCATGACAGGGTTTTGATGTGTTGGTCTCTTAATTTTTTCCAGAGCTGTATATTACAGACGCTGCATAGTTTTTCTGATCGGTGGTGGCTGGACCCTGAGACCCCCTATCAATCGCTCAAAACACCGTTCTGAAGACGGCAACTTCTGTATGATCCGCACAAAGTGGTGTATTGACTCAATGGTAAGTCTATGGGTCTGTAGATCTCAGAGGGAAGGTATGGACCCATAGACTTACTAGTTAACCTGTTCACCACTCTATGCTTATGCTGCAGCTGCAGACTGCAGAGAAATGTTTTAATTTTTTTAGACCATACCAGAAAAACTGCAGCGCCTGAAATATATAAATTCATTCATTAAATTATATTTTTACTTTAAGATGGAGCGCAGCAGAGCCTCGCTCCTGGATTCCAGTCAGTAAGTTATCTGCTATCCTTTTGGGAATAGCCCTTTTAGACAGTATGGAGGAGTATAGGGACACAATGCTGAATGAACATAAAACTCAACTTTTCTATCTAAACCCGACAGGCCATGAATACTCACAGAAAGTGCCAACATTTGGCACTCTTCTCTGCAGCATGTCTCCTATCCAGAGATCGTCCGGCTTGGCACATCTCGGTGTCTTGGTCACTAGACTTGAGTTGTCCTCAATAACGTGTTAAGCACACGTTGGTCTTCACGGCCTGCATTGTTGGCAGTCCACTCGTGTTATTTGGTGAAATAAAGTGAACCCATCACACAACACAACGGATGATGCACTTCATGGTGTTCAGTTAGTCTTACGCAGTAGAATTTGACATTTACTGGACGGAAATTGAATTTAATTTACTTTACTAATTCGTAGTGAATACTACTCTTCACTGTGCGTAGGGTACAAGGGTGCACTATGACTAGATGCCGGATGCATCACTTATATTTGTTTCCTTGGTGCGTCCTCTGATGGGTGGTGAAAGTACTTTTGGAATTGAAGTGCTTGCCACATTCTCTGCAGACGTAAGGCTTGTTTTCTACATGGGTATTTTGGTGTTTCCGAAGGTTGGACTTGTCGGTGAAGCATTTTCCACACTGTGGGCAGACGTGTGGGCGCTCTCCTGAATGGATCCTCTGGTGAATGATTAGATACGATTTGTAGGCAAAGTTCTTTCCGCACAGGTTGCAGGTGTGTGGCTTCTCCCCCGTGTGTGTCCTTTGGTGCATAGCGATTTGTGACTTGTACGTAAAGTGTTTGCCGCACTCGTTGCATTGGTGAGGCTTCCCACTGAGGTGTGTTCTCTTGTGAATGGTTAGGTGGGATTTGGTGGCATAGCGCTTGCCGCATTCTTCACAGCCGTACGGTTTCTCACCTGTGTGACTTCTCTGGTGTCTGATAAGGTTAGATTTGTAATCAAAGGATTTCCCGCAGTCATCACATTGATGGGACTTTTCTCCTTCCTCTGCGTTTTGTTCAGTAGCCCGAGCAGACATCTTACTGAGCCTTTCAGACGTCTTTCTAGAATTTCTCACCAGTTTCTTTCCCACTGGTTTATCATGGTTAATACGACTATAGCTCTCAGTTAGGAGTGGAGACCTTGGCTCACGTTCTTCAGAAGCCAATGTAAATGTGATATTGCCTGTTTCATAAGAAGGGGATTCGGTTGGTAAGTCTTCTTCTTGAAAGCCATGAAAAATGCTCATATCATCATCGATGGACCCATTAAGCGAACAGGTCATGTTATATGGTCCGTCTTGAAGAGTTTTGTCCATGGAGTTCTCACATGGAACAGGGTGTACTGCGAGAGATCAGAAGAAGAAAATACAATAAGCAGGATTTAAAAATTTTATAATGCGCAAAGTGTTAAACTGGCTGTCTGGATATGTAATATGACCCTCACACAACATAATGGCCCCATAGTATGATGACCCCCCACAGTCCCCCTCACACAGTATAATGATCCCCACAGCCCTCACACAGTATAATCATCCCCACACACAGTATGATGACCCTGACACACTGTGATGGTCCTACCGAACTATGATAGCCCCACACAGTCCTCCACAAAGAATGATGGTCCCAACATACAATATGATAATCCCACAGCCCCCAAACAATATAATGGCTCCATAGTATGATGGCCCCCACAGCCCCAGCACACTATCATAACTCCCCAGCCCCCACACAGTATAATGATTCACACGCAGAGTATAGTGATCCCCACACACAGTAGTATGGCCCTAATACACTATGATAGCCCCCACAGTCTCCCACAAAGAATGATGGTCCCAAGATAAAATATGATAATCACACAGCCCCCAAACAATATAATAGCCCTGACACAGTATGGTGGTTCCCATAGTCGCTAAAACAGTATTATAGCTCCACACAAAAATGCTGTCCCCACAGCAATATGTCCCACACAAAAGTATTATGTCCTCACAGTCCCTCAAATAGCATTATGGCCACGACACAAATATGATGTCCCCATAGCACCTCACAAATATGATGTCCACTTACACAGTATTATATCCTCCCAGCTCTCTCCCACAATAGTATTATGTTCCCACAGCCCCTCAAACAGTATTATGACCCCTAAACAGGTATGATGATCCCACAGCCCCCACAAAGTATGATGATCACCATAACCCATCAAGCAGTATTACTGTATATCCACATATCCCCTCACACAGTATTATGACCCCCATATTTCCCCCACTCAAGTGCTAACAGATAACTTAAAGGAAAATAAATAAAACTACTCACCTCACCCCATTCCCTGCAATGTGCTGCTCCGCTCTGTACACTGTCTGACAATCGGCATCATGCCAACTGAGTCAAAACTCAGTCACATAGGTTGAACGATGGAACAAGGACCTGGCGGCTTCCTGTTCCAATATTGTATTTACCAGTATCTGCATCCTAAGGATGCAGATACCCGTGAAATTATCACGCAGACAGGGAGGGTATGCCACTGTATCCAGCCCTTTGACTGTCGCAGGTCGGATAGGAACCGCCAGAAGGCCAGATGTGGCCTCACCTTTTTCTAAGAAGCAATAGAAGCTCTGACAAAGGACCTATCAAAATGAATAGTCCGCCAGGCGGGAGGCACATACAGCGGGCACAAATATTGTGCAAAAAGCATGACCTTGAATGTGTTGAAGAGGTCATCTAGATGTAACTCGCTTACCTGCCCAAGTATCACCATGGATTTGCCGCTCCTGAATTCTTGCAAGGTGTTCGTTTGCCTGCCTATCATCAGATATATGACTGGGGTAATATTCACCTATGGAAAATAAAAATATACATAAAATTCCTGAAGGTGTCCTAACACTGCAAGTAAATATGGTTGACTTAGGGAAAGAGTTGCCCTAATTTTTCGAGACTGTAGACGTAGACACCTTTACAGCAACTTACCTAAATAGGTCTCCGAATTAATTTCCACTTGAAAAATATCATTTTCATTGGTCTCGCACTGTCCTTTCTCCGTGTGTAGAGATGTTTCCAGTCTGTCTGTAAAAATGTCTGGTACACTGACTACAAGACAGGAGGAAATACTGAACTGAATAAGACACGACATGGAAGCTTTTATTTTTTTCCAAAAGATTAAATGTTTTAACAGAAGGTCAGAATTGCAATTTAGCAGGATTTTCAAGTCAGTTTTGGGGAATTTTATTTTCCCGCTCTATTATCGGACAGTCTGGACTTATAACGTGAGCAACTCAAATATTCAAAGTATATATGAAATGATCTAGATTATAAGTGTAGGTGACACAAAGATGGACCTCTGCCTATTACTAGGAATAATAATTGCTGAAATAAATTATCACCTACCTGCACAGATCTTGTGAGGCATTTCTACCTGCTGACTGTTTCTACTTCCACTCACATCCTCAGCAAGAGACAAATTGTCATCGTATTCACGGCCATCTGTTTGTTGCAAAACAATGGTTATGAATGTACCATAAAGTATTCAAAGAAGGTCATCAATACATACGGTATTGAGCAAACGTTTTAGGCATGTGTGGAAAAAATGCTGCATATTTAGATGCAATAAAAAATAGAATGTTAATAGTTTATTTTTATCAATTAACAAAATGGAAAGTGAATGAACGAAAGAGAAACCTAAATCATATCAATATTTGCCTTCAAAACAACATCAATTCCTCTATTTACTTGCACACGGTTTTGAAATGTAGGTTGTTCCAAATACCTTGGAGAACCAACCACAGATCTTCTGTGTTTGCAAGCTGGTGTAAAACCTCGCCTCTTTGTGTCTCCTTTCCTCGGGTGAAGACCACATAAAGTGCTGCTTTTTTCATGTACCAGTGGTGAGTGCCACTCTCGTTTAGCTTTTCATGCTTTGTTGCTCATAACAAATTTGGAGCTAATCGGACACCTTGCTGATGGTATTTCACGATGGATAAGTATCTGTATTTCTCAGCATTGAGAACACCATTAATCTTGACCAAATCCACAACTTCATATGCTAAAATGCAGCCTCAAACATGCAGGAACCTCCACCATGCCTCACTGTTCCTGCAGACTCTCATTGTTGTAACGCTCTCCAGGCCTTCAGCAAACAATCTGCCTTCTGTTACAGCCAAATATTTCACAATTTAACGCATGAGTCCACATCAACTACTGTCATTTTTTCTCTACCCAAGTTCCTATGTTTTCATACATTGTTGGGCCACTTGTTCTTGTTTCCATGTTGAAGGTTTGGCTTTTTGGCACCCATTCTTCCATGAAGACCACTCTTGGCTAGACTTCTCCGACCAGTAGATGGGTGTAGCTGGGTCCCACTGGTTGCTTTCAGTTCTGAGCTGACAGCACTACTGGACATCTTACAATTTCAAAAGAGATGTGTCTCTCATCTGCTGCACTAATTTCCTTGGATAACTACTGCATCTAAGATCTTCAACGTTATCCATTTTGGGCAACAAGTCTTCTTTGAAATCTGCCTGAAAGAGATCCTGCTGATGCAGTATAACTACCTTGTGTCTTGTTGACATGCTCAGTCCTGCCATGGTGTTATGACCTGTGACATGATTCTGTCTCCTACAATCTTATCTTGGTGTAGAAGTAGGAGATAGTCGTTCTGGTAGACCGTTCTACTGTGAAAAATAAATAGTGTGGTAATACTTCAATTAGCTTTTATTAACTTGTTTCGGGTTTGAGTTTGTGCCGAACCATTTCTCAAAACTGAACTACTTATGACTTCATATGACGTAGTTCAGTTTTGAGAGCTTTTTACAAACGAGAAACAAGTTAATAAAGCTCCTTTGAAGTGTTACCACACGTAGAACTACTTCCTTTTCACAGAATTTCTATCTTTGACTTCTCAATCTACATTCAGAAGAAGATCCTCTTTGATCTGCAGAAGTGACTGCAGCAGCTGAATAATCTACGGGCATTTATTGGAGTTGTGATGTACACAACCCAATCAGTTGAGCAACCGCCTCAAGCCCCGATTTCATTTTTAAAATATATTACTACTCTATGGGCACCTGTCTTCCTTTTCTAATCTGATCTTTGTAGCAGAGTTTGGCTGCTGTTCCACACCCAGTTATACACCTGCCACAGAGCTGTTTCTGTTTCAGTTAATGACAATCCTTTAACCTATTATTATTATACGTTTTTATAGCGCCATTTATTCCATGGCGCTTTACATATGAAAATGATGATCAGTATCACCTGTTTGGTATGACTGGTCACTTACACACCACTCTGAGCTTGCTCAACTGTACCTAGAAGAACTGATGCTGTTTTGAAGGTAAAGGGCAGTGACACCAAATATTGATCTGATTTAGATTTCTATTTTGTTCATTTAGTTTGCATTTTGTTAATTGAGAAAAGGAAAATAGGATTACTTCCTGACCGCTGGGACTCTCAGGGTATGTGCACACGTTGCGGATTTGCTGCGGATCCGCAGCGGATTTTCCACCCAGAAACGCTGCAGAGCTGCAAGTGATTTACGGTACAATGTAAATCAATGGGAAAAAAAAATGCTGTGCTAATGCTGCGTAAAATTCTGCAAGGAATCCGCAGCAGATTATTTTAAGGACCATGTCAATTCAGTGTTTCTGCACCCATTCCATTATAGAAATCTGCGGGGTAAAAATGGATGAAATCCGCACAGAATCCGCTGTAAATCCGCAGAAAAAAAAACGCACAAAATCTGCAAAAAAAAGTGCAGATTTTGATCTGCAGATTCTGCCGAGCGATGCAGATTCCGTGCAGAAAATTCTGCAGGCAAATCTGCAACGTGTGCACATACCCTCACCGTTCCAGAGAATCGGGTCTCTGAACACCCTCGTGTGAATGGAAAAGTGATCAATCAGGAGTACTGCAGCTCCATTCAATGTTAGTGGGATGGCTGGAGATACCCAAGCGCTCCACTAACAAGACAATGTGAAAAAACCCAAGATAAAAACAAAATGAGCCTATACCCTGTAGTAAGTAAATAAATAGTAATAGTGCAGGTAAATAACATAGGGCACTTAGTTAACACTATTTTGTTAAAAAAAAAAAAAAACATCCTACCACAACATGGTGACCCAATCGGGATGGTCCTATCCTCTAGTATTAAAACCTTACCGACCTGAGTGTAGATGGAGACAGAGAAGGACCGGGGCCGACTGTTCAGGAACGGGGCCATGGGAGGCTATATAGATGAAATGCCTCGATCTGACAGTGTAACAGGACAGTGTGTACCTCCTCTGTCTTATTCTGAGCTCCTCTCAGCTGATTTATGGGCGCAGGTTACATTAAAGTTGAATGTGCAGGGAAGGAATAAGTGTGTAAAAGCAAACCGGTGCAAAATTTGTAATGAAACCTAATTGCAAAAATTATTGTTAGCCAAAAAAATGCATGCATTTAAGCTAAAAAAAATCCCCAAAAAGTTGCCCAAAGAATCACCTGCAATATCTTCTAAGATTTCAGATGAATGGGATATCTTTTGATTCTTCAGCGTGACTTCCTGGTAGAGATCCTTGTGTTCCTCTATAAAATCCCATTCCTCCATTGAAAAGTAGATAGAAATATCGCCACATTTTATCGGCACCTGAAAAAAACATACAGTTGTAATAAGGTATAAGCCTCGTAATTAAATTCTAATTCCTTATAAAGAAAAAAAAATTGTGATACAGAAGGGGACATTTTTAATAAAATCTTAAACCAGTGCTACATTACCATAATATGCAAACTGAAAGGATTATTCCCAACAAATCAAGTCATGCCTTATCTATAGGATAGGGGATAGCTTGCTGAAGGACGAGAGTTCCGACCGCTGGGATCCTCAGCGATCCAAAAAAATGAGGCTCGGAATGGAGTGGAGATGTGCATGTGTCGCCTCATTCTCTAAGGTACTGAGGAAAGTAGCCACGTTGTGCTCGGCAGTCCCATAGATAATGAATGGAGTGGAATCCGCGCTTGCATTTCCAGCGCCCCATTTTTGGGATTGAACATTGCGAGATCTCGTACTTTTTAGTAAAGGAGCATCGCATGCTTCATTAAGGGCTTGTTCACAAGTTGTGTTTTTGTCACGAAAAAAAAAAAAACACAACTGCAAACTTAAAGCTGTGTATATGTGTGTGGACATTGGTGCTCACCTCTCCCGTCAGCAGGTGGGTGGCTCGGTGAGGAGAATTCTTCTTCACAATGACATATTCCTAATCAATGAAAGAGAGAGACAGTTTAGATCTAACATCCAGGTAGAAAAGCACCGAACCATTATAATAATAGCAAATGTTTCCTATCCTTATGGATGACGCAGCTCGATCTCACGGCATCGCTCTTGTCTGGCAATGCTGTGCAGAAAAAGGTTTCTTTCTTGGCCCCATTCATATGTGTAAGGGTATGGGTATGTGTCCGTCCACGTTCAGGATTGCATCAGGATTTGGTCAGGATTTTTCATCAGTATTTGTAAGCCAAAACCAGGAGTGGGTGATAAATGCAGAAGTGGTGCATATGTTTCTATTATACTTTTCCTCTAATTGTTCCACTCCTGGTTTTGGCTTACAAATACTGATGAAAAATCCTGACCAAATCCTGATGCAATCCTGAACGTGGACGCATACCCTAAAGCCGAATATACACATCCATGTTTGTAAAGGGCAATACATGGATACAATGTGGACGGCATCTTTTCTGCAGTCTTTTCACATCGGACCAAACTCAAACAGGTTTCTGTCTTTTTTTGGAAATCATCAGTTCACAAAAAAAAGGGTGTGTGAAAAACATTGTCTATAATGTGTCTGTGAGTTGTACGGATACGAGAAAAACAACCATGTGAATGGAGCCCGAAGCTTTCCAAAAAGAAAACTATTCAGTAGGTCTGTAGCTTATGGAAGTTTCGCTCAAAGAGCGCTTCCTCAAGGGCTCGTTGCGTGAAATTGCCGTATCTGTTTCATCATACCGCGTGGCAAGTGCCAATTAAAATGGAATGTACTTTGCAAGTTTCATGTTCTAAGTGCCATCATGTGATTCAATTGACCCTTGATGTATTTTACTAGATTCTTACCTCTCCTGTTAGCAGGTAAATGATTCCCAGGGCATGATTCAAGATCCTCTCAGTAAAATTCTTCTTTTCCTTTCTCATTTTGTGACAGTGAGAAGCTGCAGGTATGACACCTGGGGACAAGGAGAGATTTTGTTTTTCAGTAACACTATCAGTAGTTAGTTGGGCCAGTACCGGGCACTCTATCAGCGACGCCACAGGAACAGTCAGCACCTCTCCAATTTCCTGCAGGAATTTGCTCCTTTTTAGACGCTTTAGCATTTGCATCCTTGTCTCTATGTTTTGCGCTATTTTTGAAGTTGTCATTCTTTTTTTTAATTTTTCCTCCACAATTTTGCCTCTTCCAGATGTTCTTGACAGATTCATGATATGAAACTTTAAATGTCTTTTTTTTTTTTTGTGCATCTCACTCCAGTCCCTATTGGAGTAAGTTTCACTTTGGTGCATTTTTGTAACCGTTGAAAGGTTTTGCGACTATTTGGTTTTAAAAAGCTGCAAAACCTGGTAGAAGACCCCAAAAATCTGCACCAAATTTATGAACTGCGGGAACAATTTGGCACAAAAAAATTCAGTGAATACCACAAAAGAAAAAAAGAAAAGGTGATTTCAATAAAATGCAAATGATGAATCGAGCCCATTAAAGGAAATCTGTGGACAGGATTTCACCCCCTATACTATATATATATATTTATATGCACCTGTAGCTCTTTCACAGACAAGCCCAGCAAAACCTTTACATCGTCATTGCATTCCTCCGCTGCTGAGAAATCAGTGTTTGACTTAATATGCAAATGAGGCTGAAGAGCTATGATAGATCTGAAGCCTCTGTCACTCCAGCTCTATTCCCCACCCAGCTCTGCCTCCTCCTGCTTGACTGACAGCCTCTATACTGTGTGACTTCAGGAAAAGGATCCATCAGACAAGCAAGAGGAGGCAGGGCTGACCGGGTAATAGAACTAAAGGGAAGGAGGCTTCAGATCTACCGTAGCATTTGCATATCAATTCAAACGCTGATTACTCAGTAACCGTGGAACAGACTGGCCATGTAAAAGTACCACTGCACTGCACATATAAATAGTCTGAGTGTGAAATCCTGCTGACAAATTCCCTTTAAATTATGGCACACAAAAGTGGTTATACACATAGGATGGCAAACTCACCAATCTCAATAGGAACAGATGACTAGTTAATGTATCCAGACTCTCCCTCAAAGATAGGTATTAGGGTGAAGGAGAAGTAGAGGTGTTGGATTTTAACATGCCTAATACTTTTAAAGGGATTTTTCCAAGATTAGAGCAGCATGGCTTCTTTCTTTCAGAGACATCACCAGTCATGGCCATGTATTGTGCATGGTATTGCAGCACAGCTCCATTCACTTCAATGGGGTTGAGTTGAAAAAAATAAAAAACAGACAAAACCCATGTTTTTCTAATCCTGGAAATCGCCTTTAAAGGGAACCTGTCACGTTCTTCTTTGATGTTAAACTGCCATCAATGTCTTGATAGTGATGCAACCCAGCGGCTCAGGAGCATGTGCACGTGCATCACTAACAACGTGTATCACTAACAAGACATCGGGGGCAGTTTAATATCAAAAGAGGACGTGACAGGTTCCCTTTAGGAGATATCTGGCTGCAGCCTCCACTCCCTATGTCAAAACTATATACAAGCTCAGCTTAGCAGAGCATACAAGTGTAGGCAACAGGAGGGGCAGGGCTTGGGAGGATTCACAAGTCCAAGTTTCCTGACTTGACTGCTTGTTCGTGTGGCCAGAACCCAACAGGGCATATATGAGATTGTTGAGTTTGAGTCAGTAAATCTTCTTTAGCAGTGACCTTTTGTGGCATACCCTCCTTGTGGATTGTGTCAATGACTGCCTTCTGGACATCTGTCAAGTCAGCAGTCTTCTCCATGAGTGTGGAGCTACTGAAACAGACTAAGGGACCTTTTTAAACCCTTAGGAAGCCTCTGTAGGTGTTGTTTGTTAATTATTCTACTTTACTGAGATAATGACTTTTGGGTTTTCATTGGCTGTAAGCCATAATCATCAACATTAACAGAAACAAACACGTGAAATAGATCACTCTGTAATGACTCTATATAATATATGAGTTTCACTTTTTGTATTGAAGATCTGAAATAAATTAACTTTTTGTTGATTTTCTAATTTTGTGAGAAGCACCTGTGTGTGTGTGTATATATACACTCACTGGCCACTTTATTAGGTACACCTGTCCAACTTCTTGTTAACACTTAATTTCTAATCAGCCAATCACATGGCGGCAACTCAGTGCATTTAGGCATGTAGACATGGTCAAGACAATCTCCTGCAGTTCAAACCGAGCATCAGTATGGGGAAGAAAGGTGATTTGAGTGCCTTTGAACGTGGCATGGTTGTTGGTGCCAGAAGGGCTGGTCTGAGTATTTCAGAAACTGCTGATCTACTGGGATTTTCACGCACAACCATCTGTAGGGTTTACTGAGAATGGTCCGAAAAAGAAAAAAAATCCAGTGAGCGGCAGTTCTGTGGGCGGAAATGCCTTGTTGATGCCAGAGGTCAGAGGAGAATGGGCAGACTGGTTCGAGCTGATAGAAAGGCAACAGTGACTCAAATCGCCACCCGTTACAACCAAGGTAGGCCTAAGAGCATCTCTGAACGCACAGTGCGTCGAACTTTGAGGCAGATGGGCTACAGCAGCAGAAGACCACACCGGGTACCACTCCTTTCAGCTAAGAACAGGAAACTGAGGCTACAATTTGTACAAGCTCATCGAAATTGGACAGTAGAAGATTGGAAAAACGTTGCTTGGTCTGATGAGTCTCGATTTCTGCTGCGACATTCGGATGGTAGGGTCAGAATTTGGCGTAAACAACATGAAGCATGGATCCATCCTGCCTTGTATGGAGCATCTTTGGGATGTGCAGCCGACAAATCTGCGGCAACTGTGTGATGCCATCATGTCAATATGGACCAAAATCTCTGAGGAATGCTTCCAGCACCTTGTTGAATCTATGCCACGAAGAATTGAGGCAGTTCTGAAGGCAAAAGGGGGTCCAACCCGTTACTAGCATGGTGTACCTAATAAAGTGGCCGGTGAGTGTATATATATATATATATATATATATATACAGTGGGGCAAAAAAGTATTTAGTCAGTCAGCAATAGTGCAAGTTCCACCACTTAAAAAGATGAGAGGCGTCTGTAATTTACATCATAGGTAGACCTCAACTATGGGAGACAAACTGAGAAAAAAAAAATCCAGAAAATCACATTGTCTGTTTTTTTATCATTTTATTTGCATATTATGGTGGAAAATAAGTATTTGGTCAGAAACAAACAATCCAGATTTCTGGCTCTCACAGACCTGTAGCTTCTTCTTTAAGAGTCTCCTCTTTCCTCCACTCATTACCTGTAGTAATGGCACCTGTTTAAACTTGTTATCAGTATAAAAAGACACCTGTGCACACCCTCAAATAGTGTGACTCCAAACTCCACTATGGTGAAGACCAAAGAGCTGTCAAAGGACACCAGAAACAAAATTGTAGCCCTGCACCAGGCTGGGAAGACTGAATCTGCAATAGCCAACCAGCTTGGAGTGAAGAAATCAACAGTGGGAGCAATAATTAGAAAATGGAAGACATACAAGACCACTGATAATCTCCCTCGATCTGGGGCTCCACGCAAAATCCCACCCCGTGGGGTCAGAATGATCACAAGAACGGTGAGCAAAAATCCCAGAACCACGCGGGGGGACCTAGTGAATGAACTGCAGAGAGCTGGGACCAATGTAACAAGGCCTACCATAAGTAACACACTACGCCACCATGGACTCAGATCCTGCAGTGCCAGACGTGTCCCAATGCTTAAGCCAGTACATGTCCGGGCCCGTCTGAAGTTTGCTAGAGAGCATTTGGATGATCCAGAGGAGTTTTGGGAGAATGTCCTATGGTCTGATGAAACCAAACTGGAACTGTTTGGTAGAAACACAACTTGTCGTGTTTGGAGGAAAAAGAATACTGAGTTGCATCCATCAAACACCATACCTACTGTAAAGCATGGTGGTGGAAACATCATGCTTTGGGGCTGTTTCTCTGCAAAGGGGCCAGGACGACTGATCCGGGTACATGAAAGAATGAATGGGGCCATGTATCGTGAGATTTTGAGTGCAAACCTCCTTCCATCAGCAAGGGCATTGAAGATGAAACGTGGCTGGGTCTTTCAACATGACAATGATCCAAAGCACACCGCCAGGGCAACGAAGGAGTGGCTTCGTAAGAAGCATTTCAAGGTCCTGGAGTGGCCTAGCCAGTCTCCAGATCTCAACCCTATAGAAAACCTTTGGAGGGAGTTGAAAGTCCGTGTTGCCAAGCGAAAAGCCAAAAACATCACTGCTCTAGAGGAGATCTGCATGGAGGAATGGGCCAACATACCAGCAACAGTGTGTGGCAACCTTGTGAAGACTTACAGAAAACGTTTGACCTCTGTCATCGCCAACAAAGGATATATTACAAAGTATTGAGATGAAATTTTGTTTCTGACCAAATACTTATTTTCGACCATAATATGCAAATAAAATGATAAAAAAACAGACAATGTGATTTTCTGGATTTTTTTGTCTCAGTTTGTCTCCCATAGTTGAGGTCCACCTATGATGTAAATTACAGACGCCTCTCATCTTTTTAAGTGGTGGAACTTGCACTATTGCTGAATGACTAAATACTTTTTTGCCCCACTGTATATATATATATATATATATATATATATACACACACACCAATGCCAGATTTAAACCAATACCAGATATAATTTTAGTTTTAATGTAGAGAAATATTTAAAGTGCTAATTGCAAAAATGATAAATTATTTCTAAAACTATAACCAACATCAAAATTGTATGAAAAATTATAAAAGAAAAAAGACCTACATAAGCCTGAACAATCCTATCATGTCCCTATTATTCTTAGCATGAGCATGCAGGACCCAGAGCAAGCAGAGCTGCAGTGGAGATGTGCAACCTGGCAATCTTAATCTCCATTCATACACACGGACGTCGACCCGTCATACAACATACTAGGGCGTATGTGAGTGCGTACAAATACATAGACCACACACACAAGCACTCATCTAACAAAGCATTTCAGCCCATACCTTGCAGCCAAATAGGATTCTGAGAGGAAGTGATGTTGAATGAGATCAGTTTGGGGATTGTGGGATTTGTAGTAGTTTCGCTTGGAGAAAGGAGAAGAGGGGCTACATTAGGACTGCATTACCCAGTGTTCCCTGTATGGGGGACTCTGACAGCCAATCACAATCTCACTAGGATTCAGGGAAAGTTCACGTTTCATTCTGCACGGACATGCAGCTTTCTTCTTCTTGGATGTTGAAGCAAATTTGTGTATTTCAGAAATGTTTGTAAATATTGATTAGATAGAATCTAAACATGTGAAGGCATAACTGAGTTTGTAAGTCCAAGTATAACCTAAATTAGGACTTGATGCTTTATAACAAAGGAGACATCGATAGCTTGCCAACTTTTGGTTGGTTATTGTGTCTTCTCAAGAAAGTTAAAAAAGAAAAAAATCTGAACATGCAATCTGCAAATATTGAACATGCGAGATACAAGATGACAATGTATTACTGAATCTGTGCACAGAGGATCCCTGAATGCAGCGCCCATAGAAGGGAGGAAAAGGCACATATTGTGGAGGGAGTGCAGGGCGCGGGAGGTCCTAGTAGTGGACAACCCCTGTAACCGTTGTTTTAATTTTTATTTTATAAAGCAATAGTACACTTGAAATTCAGAAACTTTGTAATAAAATCAAATTTGTCCAATAAGATCTTTCTCAACCTGGACTGATCTTTCATTTTCAAAATGCTCAATTCACGGGTAAGGCTGGTTTCACATTTGCGTTTGTTGCCGCAGCGTTTGTATTGCATATAAACGTATGCGTCGTGTTTTCCTATATTTAACATTAAAAACGCATGTGTTTTTTTTGTTCGCGTTTGACGACGCATGCGTCGTCTCGTCATTTGCGGCTTGGCGCGGAAATGCAACATGTAGTAATTTCTAGAGGCGTCTATTTGCCGCCAGGAAACGCATGCGGTCGATTGCGCAAGGATTGCGACCAAAAAACGCATTGCTGTCTATGTAAACGCATGCGTTTTTTTAGCACATGCGTTTGGTTGCATTTTTGAACGCATGCGTTTCAATTGAGAAAAACATGTCTAGACACTGATAAGCCACCCCCCACCATCAAGGTGATAAAAGGGAGGGTGTGGACAGTTGCAGGTCACTTCTCTGCAGACAGCCAAGCAGAGCAGACGGACCACAGTGGACAGCCAAGCAGAACAGATGGCCCACAGCGGACAGCCAAGCAGAGCAGACGGCCCACAGCGGACAGCCAAGCAGAGCAGATGGCCCACGGCGGACAGCCAAGCTGAGCAGATGGACAACAGCACCTTGGAGCAAGCAAGCCTCAGAACAATGTGAGTATTTCCTAGCCAATGCCTTTATTTTCTATTTTCTGTCTCTACATGTCCTAATTTCTGCCATTTCTTTCTTTCTACATGCATCAGAATGTCTTCTTCGGATTCTTCATCTGGTGAGGAGTTTCGGCCAGGACAGTCGGAAGTGGAGCATGTCAGTGAGGTGAGTACTTGCCTCGTCAGATTGGTAAGTATTCACTGTCACATCGACACATGTGACAATTTAAATTTTTCTTTTTTTTAGAGCTCTTCTACTGCGGCAGAGACAGGGCAGGAGCAGCGGAGTCAAGGTCCGGTGGAAAGACGACAGCGGGTACATATACAAGGCTGACTGTCCTCGTGTAATATTCTTGAATCTTCCTTTCTTTCCATTCTTATTTATTTACTTTTTTCTTCTGGAATCCTTTTGTATGTTGACTTTCCTATTCATGCCATTTCTCAGCATCTTTTTTCTTTCTTTTCCTTCTGTTAATTGAGCAAACTGTAATGACTTTCTTTAATTTTTAAGTTTCACAACGGGAGGATGATCTTATCGAGAATGACCTCCTCATCCCCCTGGCCCAGGAGAGAGTCCCGTTGTGGGACACCCAGGATCCACTGCACTCAAACAACGTGACGATCCGGCGGTTATGGAATGAGGTGGCCCAAGCGATGTGGGATGGCTGGGACAACGCCCCGACATGGGTCCGAAATGCATTTGGTAAGTATTGCACTGCAGTGTGAAGCAGCAGAGACCTTGGCCGTGGTCACTCGACTGTGTGTGATGAAAGAAACTCTCTGGAGTTTCTCTCATCACACACAGTTGTGTGAGCACGGCCAAAAGTACTTTTTCTGACCACAATTTTTTTTTAACAGTATCCAAAGTCAAAACACGTTGGTGTTCGATGAAGGACCGCTTCAACAAGGACCTGCGTCAAGAGAGCCGTGTTCCCAGTGGTTCAGGAGCAAGGATCAGAAAGTACAAATACCATCGAGTTCTGGCATTTTTAAAACCGGTCCTTGCCCAGAGAACGTAAGTATTTATCACGTGCATTAGGTTGTATTGTATTGCCATAATCTGTATTTTTACATTCCACAGGATTTTGCGTCTGTTAAATTTTTGATAGTAATTTTCTTTTTCCTTTTTTCACAGCACATACAGCACTACTGTTGGCCCAGGTTCTGGAGCGGTCCTTCATCCGACAGCCATGGACCTGTCCCAGCCATCCAGCAGCGCAGCAGCAAGTGGGCCTTCCACACTAACTGGAGACCAGGGAGCTGGTCCAGCAGGTCATCCCCTTTCGCAGTCCTCTTCCACTGCCCCTTTTTTTTGGGCTCCTCCCAGCAGCGGCAGAGGGCTTCGGACAGGTCACTCATGCCCGAGTTTTTGCACTTGAGCTCGGTTTTACACGAAGCAATCAAGGCTTTGGGTGACCGAATGGATGTTTCACATAGCCTCTTGAATGCACGTATCCAGGAGGTCAGCAAAAGCCTTGGTCAAGTGAAAGCCGACCTCCAGAGGCCAGCACATCATTTTTTTAACCAAATTGAGCAGGGCATGTCGGAACACCTTACTCCTGATCTCCAGCTGAGTGTCATGCAGGCCTGCTATGCTGCTTACGTGCAGGCTATGCAGCAGAGTCGGTATTTCCAGCAGACAGTGGGGGCATATCCACCTGTGCCTTCACTGTCACGCTTGACCACAATGTCGACCTCTGCTGCATCCCACTGCGCGGCCACCTCAATTCCTTCCACAGCCGGACACCACTACAGCACCACCACCATGCCGAGTGCAGTTGGACATCCCACCGCCACCACCATGACATCCGCTGCTCCTGCTTGGACCTCCTCCACTGACACCACGATGCAGCAGGACCCTGGCATGGCCTTCCATACCGCCACCTCAACAATGCAGCAGGACCCTGGCATGGCCTTCCGTACCGCCACCACAACGATGCAGCAGGACCCTGGCATGGCCTTCCGTACCGCCACCTCCACGATGCAGCAGGACCCTGGCATGGCCTTCCGTACCGCCACCACCACGATGCAGCAGGACCCTGGCATGGCCTTCTGTGCCACCACCTCCACGATGCAGCAGGACCCTGGCATGGCCTTCCACTCTACAAGCGCTATGGACTCTGGCATGGCTGCACGCTCTACAAGCATTATGGACTCTGGCATGGCTGCACGCTCTACGAGCACTATGGACTCTGGCATGGCTGCACGCTCTACGAGCACTATGGACCCTGGCATGGCCTTCCGCTCTACAAGCGCTATGGACTCTGGCATGGCTGCACGCTCTACAAGCATTATGGACTCTGGCATGGCTGCACGCTCTACGAGCACTATGGACTCTGGCATGGCTGCACGCTCTACGAGCACTATGGACTCTGGCATGGCTGCACGATCTACGAACACTATGGACTCTGACACAGTGCAGCCGGACCCTGACAGGTCACCCGCCACCACGCCACGCCATATGAGCCCACCAAGACCTCCCACAACCAGGCAAACAAAAAAAAAAAAACAGAAAAAAAAAAAACAGAGGACTCTTAGCATTCCTCCCCCTTCACCTCCCAATGTGTCTGTAATGTCAGGTTTGTCTCACCCTTCCAGTGCGTCTCAAGCCTCTCATGTGTGAAGCCCCATCCACGAACTTCCAGACCCTTCTAGTTTCATTGCCCCTTCTCCTGCCACCTCTGCGTCTTCCACGGTTAGCCAGGCCTCAGTTCTTCACACCCCCCGTTTACATCACTCTACCCTAAGCTGGCGCAGTAAATACATTTTTGAGTTGTTTACAAAATAAAAAAAGTTTGATTTGCCACAATTATGTTTGGTTTATTGTGTCTTCCGCCGCCGGCAACACACACCGTGCGCCAAGAAACTTCGCCACACACTATTTTTTTTGGCCCACATCATATCTCCAGTAGTTAAAAATAAAAAGACTGCAGCTTTGTGTGTCTTTAGTATACAGATATGAGGTGGGCCAAAAAATATTACATGTATCTCTATAATCTCTTTTTGTCTGTGCGTCTGTGCTTAGTGTGCCAGTCTGAAGAGAAAATGGTGGAAATACAGTACAGACCTCTACTGAACAGGTCAGGTGTCAAAAAACTCATTAGTTATGACACCTGACCTGTTGAGTAGAGAACTGCCTTGTATAACCACCATTTTCTCTTCTCTAGGGCTTGTTTCCACTTGCGAGAAACACGTCCGTGTCTCGCATGTGGAAACCAAGCTCTGGCGCCGGCACTTGGGAGCGGAGCTGTGCAGCTCCATGTGTTCCTATGCGGCCGCACGCTCCGCTCTGGAGTGCCGGCGCCAGAGCTTGGTTTCCACATGCGAGACACGGACGTGTTTCTCGCAAGTGGAAACAAGCCCTTATACATAATCTATTACACACAAATTGAGGGGACAATGGTGGTCACACACTGCATATCTATGCTCACCTGCACAGGTGTCAGAAATAGTGAATTCATGAGCCTGTATACAGTTAGGTCCATATATATTTGGACAGAGACAACATTTTTCTCATTTTGGTTATAGACATTACCACAATGAATTTTAAACAAAACGATTCAGATGCAGTTGAAGTTCAGACTTTCAGCTTTCATTTGAGCGTGTCCACATTAAAATTGGATGAAGGGTTTAGGAGTTTCAGCTCCTTAACATGTGCCACCCTGTTTTTAAAGGGACCAAAAGTAATTGAACAGATTCAATAATTTTAAATAAAATGTTCATTTTTAATACTTGGCTGAAAACCCTTTGTTGGCAATGACTGCCTGAAGTCTTGAACTCATGGACATCACCAGGCTCTGTGTTTCCTCCTTTTTGATGCTCTGTCAGGCCTTCACTGCGGTGGTTTTCAGTTGCTGTTTGTTTGTGGGCCTTTCTGTCTGAAGTTTAGTCTTTAACAAGTGAAATGCATGCTCAATTGGGTTGAGATCAGGTGACTGACTTGGCCATTCAATAATATTCCACTTCTTTCCTTTAATAAACTCCTGGGTTGCTTTGGCTTTATGTTTTGGGTCATTGTCCATCTGTAGTATGAAACGACGACCAATCAGTTTGGCTGCATTTGGCTGGATCTGAGCACACAGTATGGCTCTGAATACCTCAGAATTCATTCGGCTGCTTCTGTCCTGTGTCACATCATCAATAAACACTAGTGACCCAGTGCCACTGGCAGCCATGCATGCCCAAGCCATCACACTGCCTCCGCCGTGTTTTACAGATGATGTGGTATGCTTTGGATCATGAGCTGTACCACGCCTTTGCCATACTTTTCTCTTTCCATCATTCTGGTAGAGGTTGATCTTGGTTTCATCTGTCCATAGAATGTTCTTCCAGAACTGTGCTGGCTTTTTTAGATGTTTTATAGCAAAGTCCAGTCTAGCCTTTTTATTCTTGACACTTATGAGTGGCTTGCACCGTGCAGTGAACCCTCTGTAGTTACTTTCATGCAGTCTTCTCTTTATGGTAGATTTGGATATTGATACTCCTACCTCCGGGAGAGTGTTGGTCTCTTGGTTGGCGGTTGTGAAGGGGTTTCTCTTCACCATGGAGATTATTCTGCGACCATCCACCACTGTTGTCTTCCGTGGGCGCCCAGGTCTTTTTGCATTGATGAGTTCACCAGTGCTTTCTTTCTTTCTCAGGATGTACCAAACTGTACATTTTGCCACTCCTAATATTGTAGCAATTTCTCGGATGGGTTTTTTCTGTTTTCAGAGCTTAAGAATGGCTTGTTTCACCTGCATGGAGAGCGCTTTTGACCGCATGTTTACTTCATAGGAAAACCTTCCAAATGCAAGCACCACACCTCAAATCAACTCCAGGCCTTTAATCTGCTTAATTTAGAATGGCATAACGAAGGGATTGCCCACACCTGTCCATGAAATAGCCTTGGAGTCAATTGTCCAATTACTTTTGGTCCCTTTAAAAACAGGGTGGCACTGGTTAAGGAGCTGAAACTCCTAAACTCTTCATCCAATTTTAATATGGATACCCTCAAATGAAAGCTAAAAGTCTGAACTTCAACTGCATCTGAATTGTTTTGTTTAAAATTAATTGTGGTAATGTCTATAACCAAAATGAGAAAAATGTTGTCTCTGTCCAAATATATATGGACCTAACTGTATGTTTATCATGAATTCATTATTTCTGACACCTGACTTGATGAGTATAGATAGTGTGACAGTCATTGTCTCTTCAGTTTGTGTCCAATGGATACAGGAGAAGAGAATCATGACGCAATGACGTCAACAAGCTTACCAATAAAGCAACATGGCTGCCATAACACTAGCAGTATGTGCCCAGTGTTGTATATCAGTATTTGTAAGCCAAAACAAGGAGTGGAACAATTAGAGGTAAATTATGATATTAAGGAGCTTTTATCTCCCACTTATCTCCCGGCTTTTATCACCCACTCCTGGTTTTGGATTACAAAAACTGATATTAAATACTGCTCAAATATTGCAAGTGTAGGACAGCCTTGGTTTGTAGAGGAAAATTCATAGGAGACACGGTCAACACAACCAAAACTAAAGTTTATTAATGAGAAATATTATCATTGTAGAAAATTACTGGTACAGATGTAATTAAAACAGGACATTTACACAACGTTGTCCTGCCATGACACACGTCCAATATCTGAATCAAAAAAGGCCGCAAATTGGTCCCGCATGTGACCAACTGCTGCAGTTGACCGCAGCGGGTGATGCTGGAAATCGGGCAGTGGGTGTGAAACTGGCTCATCCAGTTCAATGTTGGGTTGCCCCTTAACCATTATATAATTGTGTAGAACCACACAGGCTTTGACCACCTCGTCGACTGTTTCCACTTTTAGATTTATGGCTGATGCAAGAATGCGCCATTTAGCGACCAGAATGCCAAAGGTACACTCTACAGTTCTTCGTGCCCTGGTCAGTCTGTAGTTAAAGATCCTTCTAGTGTGGTTCAAGTCCCGACTGGAATAGGGCTTCAGTAGGTTTTCACACATCTGAAAGGCCTCATCCCCAACCATAACAAATGGCATCGGTGGACCTTGAGTTGGGGAGAGGTTGTGGCGGGGGAAAATTGAAATTTTTGCCATACACACGGCGGCCCATATCCGAGTTCTTGAAAGTCTGGGAATCGTTGCCACGGCCAAAAGCTCCAATGTCCACGGCGATGAAGCGACAGTCAGCATTGGCTATTGCCATGAGCACAACAGAAAAATATTTTTTGTAATTGAAGTACTCCGATCCTGTCCTGGCAGGTTTGATAATGCGGATGTGCTTTCCATCCACCGCTCCTAAACAGTTGGGGAAATCACACACACTCCAGAATTTCTCTGCAATTTCTAGCCACATGTCCAAGGTGGGTAGGGGTATAAACTCATCCCGGAGTACATTCCACAAAGCCCGACAGGTGTCCACAACTATTCCGGACAGGGTGGATATTCCAAGCCGGTATTGGAAGTGGAGGGATGATAAACTCTCTCCGGTGGCCAGAAATCTGGAAGAAAAACAAACACAAAAAACATTACAATATATTCTTTTTATGGTGTGGTTACGCTAAAGAAAGAAAGGAAAATACCCCAAAAATACATGTCAGAAAACACTAAATTTGGACTGTCATTGGTTTAGATTTGTAACGTACCTTAATGTAACCAGCAGACGTTCCTCGGGTGGAATCGCTCTACGGAGCTTGGTGTCCTGTCTCCGTATGGCTCCTTGGACACGAGCAAGCAAATCCCGGAATGAGTCTTGCGACATCCTTGTATATTCATGGAATTTCTCCAGGTTGGCATTAAGCTCGGCATAGAGTGTGTGATAGGCTCCACGGCTCTCACGTAGTTTGATAATGGGGTGCCTCCAAAAACGCCTACGTTGTCTCCTTCTCCATCTTTGGCGATTTCTGTCTTGCTCCCAAGCGAAAGCACAGGCAAGAAACAGTTTGAAGCTGAAATCCAGGTTGAAATAAAAGCTCTCCATGCGAAGATCCATCATGACACAGGATACAGTAGCAAACTGTTAATATTTCAGTAGCCCTAGGGTCTATATATAGAGATCCCATAATACACGCCCTCTGTAGTCCCATTGGCGGTGTCTGGTTATCTTGATTTTTCTCTTGTGAAATTTCTCATCATGCGCACCAAAAACGCGAACGCACGAAAAAACGCATGTAAACGCGTACAAACGCGGCGTTCTTTTAACCGCATGCGTAAAAAAAAGCCGTTTTTTACACCACTTGCGGATGCGTTTTAAACGCTGCGGATTTAGACGCAAATGTGAAACTAGCCTAAAATAGTGAAAAGAGATTGTTGATTTTTATAAAATTCTATGTAAAAGGGAGGAGGGTAGAGGAGCTTTGCCTCTGGTTCTTCTCGTCCTCTCTCCCCTCTTCACTGAATACAGATTTTAAAGACGTCATTCACATGCTCAGTATTTGTTCAGTATTTTACATCAGTATTTATAAGCCAGGGCAGGGTCCTCGCCCTTCTGTACCAGTCTGTCATTGTTTGTTTCTTTACTGTAAGTGATATTTGTATTTTGATGTAACCCCGTCTCATGTACAGCACCATGGAATCAATGGTGCTATATAAATAAATAATAATAATAAGCCAAAACCAAGGGTGGGTGATAAATACAGAAGTGGTGACGTGTTCCTATTATACCGTACTTCTCTGATTGTTCCTCTCCTGGTTTTGGCTTACCGGTAGTTATTACAGATGTAAAATACTGACCGTGTGCCTAACCTCAGAACGGAGAATAAAAAATCAGTCCAGGAGGAGAAAGAGGCAGATTTCTCTGATAAGATAGATTGCGCTTCTTATTTTCATGTGTATTATTGATTTATAGAATAAAATTATAAAACACATTTTACTCTTTTGGGGTATGTGCACACGTTGCGGATTTTTTTTTTACGGTGCAGAAACGCTGCAGATCCGCAAGTGATTTACAGTACAATGTAAATCAATGAGAGAGAAAACCGCTGTGCAGATGGTGCGGAAAATCCGCTGCGGAAACGCTGCAGATTAAAAGAAGTAGCATGTCACTTCTTTTTTTGCGGATCTGCAGCGTTTTTGTACCCATTCCATTATAGAAATCCGCAGGGGTAAAAAACGCAGTAAATACGCAAAAAATCCGCAGCACATACGCTGCGGATCCGTACAAAAAATGCGACAAATCCGCAGCTGCGTTTTCTGCCAAGAGATGCAGAATCCGCACCAGAAATTCCTAAGCCTAATCCGCAACGTGTGCACATAGCCTCAGACTGTGAAGATTTCCACAAGTGTAAATGATAGTGAAGCTGTCAGATCTAGTTGGTTGCTATAGGTAACTGCTGAGTCCCTGGTTGGTTGCTATAGGTAACCACTGAGTCCCTGGTTGGTTGCTATAGGTAACTGCTGAGTCCCTGGTTGGTTGCTATAGGTAACCGCTGAGTCCCTGGTTGGTTGCTATAGGTAACCACTGAGTCCCTGGTTGGTTGCTATAGGTAACTGCTGAGTCCCTGGTTGGTTGCTATAGGTAACTGCTGAGTCCCTGGTTGGTTGCTATAGGTAACCGCTGAGTCCCTGGTTGGTTGCTATAGGTAACCACTGAGTCCCTGGTTGGTTGCTATAGGTAACCGCTGAGTCCCTGGTTGGTTGCTATAGGTAACCACTGAGTCCCTGGTTGGTTGCTATAGGTAACTGCTGAGCCCTGGTTGGTTGCTATAGGTAACCACTGAGTCCCTGGTTGGTTGCTATAGGTAACCACTGAGTCCCTGGTTGGTTGCTATAGGTAACTGCTGAGCCCTGGTTGGTTGCTATAGGTAACCACTGAGTCCCTGGTTGGTTGCTATAGGTAACCACTGAGTCCCTGGTTGGTTGCTATAGGTAACTGCTGAGTCCCTGGTTGGTTGCTATAGGTAACTGCTGACTCCCTGGTTGGTTGCTATAGGTAACTGCTGAGCCCTGGTTGGTTGCTATAGGTAACTGCTGAGCCCTGGTTCGTTGCTATAGGTAACTGCTGAGTCCCTGGTTAGTTGCTATAGGTAACCACTGAGTCCCTGGTTGGTTGCTATAGGTAACCGCTGAGTCCCTGGTTGGTTGTAATAGTAACTGCTGAGTCCCTGGTTTATTTAGGTAGCTGCTGAGTCCTTGGTTGGTTGCTATAGGTAACCGCTGAGTCCCCGATTTATATAAGTAATTGCTGAGTCCCTGGTTGGTTGCTATAGGTAACCGCTGAGTCCCTGGTTGGTTGCTATAGGTAACCGCTGAGTCCCTGGTTGGTTGCTATAGGTAACTGCTGAGTCCCTAGTTGGTTGCTATAGGTAACCGCTGAGTCCCCGATTTATATAAGTAATTGCTGAGTCCCTGGTTGGTTGCTATAGGTAACCGCTGAGTCCCTGGTTGGTTGATATAGGTAACCGCTGAGTCCCTGGTTGGTTGCTATAGGTAACTGCTGAGTCCCTAGTTGGTTGCTATAGGTAACTGCTGAGTACATACAATAGCTCCTCCAGCCCCTCATACCGAACTGTGCACCGCTCTTCCCTGATTGGCTGCCTCCACTCATGCGGCCTCATCGAATTGCACTCTGGGAATTGTAGTGAAACTTTATGCAAATCCCTAAAAAGTTAAGTTCTCGCAAACTACATATCCCAGAATGCACTTGGTAAAGCTCGCCGAGTCGCCACACACTTGTCCCCTACCTTGCAGCTTGCACAACTCTCCGCCAAAACTTCACTTCCTCCGAACACAACGTGAGTGAGTCCTGGAAGGTATGTATGAGCAGCTCTGTACGAGTCTGTCACATCTGTGTATGGGTGCTGTGCTGTTACACTGTGTCAGTGAAGGTAGTCCCAGGAACTGCTGTGGAACTATGGGTGCCAGCATGCCCTGTCACTGGAGGCTGTGGGGAGGGGAGTAGCAGCACTGCACCTGTGCTAACACTTGGAGTCATTGTCCCAGTGGGGTGTGATATTAGGAAATAGAAGTATAACATGAGTGTTTTATATTGTTTGCAGGTGTTGGGGTCTTTATGGCGGCCCGTTCATAGGATACGTACTCTCAATGGGGTCCATAATGTGTCCCACCTTGTAGACGTACCCCGCTGTGCACCGTGGCCGTTCCCACAGCAGCACAGAGTACTTAAGGGCTATAATTAATAGAAGGTTTCTGTGAGCCGGAGATCGGAGTTTTCTGCTTAATGGAAGACTTCTTGGGGTGGATTTCGGAATCTACCCTTCAGTTTTTGCAGATTTTATTTCTATTTTTGTCCAAGTGTCACCAATTTTCTCAATAAATAAATGGGGCAAAGTGAGATAAAGGGGCCAGGAGCAGATTTATTATCCATTTTTTTCATCAATGTGCTGGGTGGTATTTCATCCATGTTTTCGTTCCTTGTGTCCGTTCTTCCCGTCGGTTTGGCCACTGTTCCAGATTTCCACGTTTCTCCGACCCATTACATGATGTCTCCATCGATTGAGGGTCTCTGGACCCACCTCAGTGGCATGTCCGCTGCACTTAAATGGCTAAGCTTCCAATGTGCGCATGCACCTATCACCCAACCCGAGACTCCGATGTGGTGTCGTTGCAGCTGGAGATCTGCTATGTTGATCCTTCTATGAGCTTCATAGAAAAACTGCGATTTAGCTATCGTATATATGGCAGTAGAAGCAATCAAGTGGGGGACTAATAAATAAAGTTACAAAAAAAAGTTATAATATAAAAGTGTAATTCACTTCACTTCTCCCATTAAAAAGAAATAATATCTATGTATATATATATATACCGTATGTATGTATTTAATATATACCGTATATAATATATGTAATATATATATATTTGGTGTTGACACTTCTGTAAAAGTCCAATTTATCAAAATATACAATTATTTTAGCCAAAAAAAAACCACTCTAAAAAGCAATGAAAATATTATCTACTGCAAAATGGTATTGATAAAAAGGTCGGTTCAGCAGTCAAAAAATAAGCCTCAACCATAAACATTAGTTACAACTAGTGATGAGCGAGCGCTCGTATATCATGTTATCAGAGTATCTCAGGCGTGCTGGAATATTATGCCGAGTCCCCGCAGCTGCTTATCTTGCGGCTGTTAGGCAGCTGCAATGCATCTGGGGACTGTCTAACAAACAGCTAATCCCTGCATGCGTTGTCTGTCTAAAGGTACCTTCACACTAAACGATATCGCTAGCGATCCGTGACGTTGCAGCGTCCTGGATAGCGATATCGTTGTGTTTGACACGCAGCAGCGATCAGGATTTCGTCGCTGGATCTCCCGCTGACATCGCTGGATCGGTGTGTGTGACACCAATCCAGCGATGTCTTCACTGGTAACCAGGGTAAACATCGGGTTACTAAGCGCAGGGCCGCGCTTAGTAACCCGATGTTTACCCTGGTTACCATTGTAAAAGTACAAATAAAAAACCACATACTCACATTCCGGTGCCCGGCGTCCGCTTCCCTGCACTCCTCCTGCATCCTGTGTAAGTGCCGGCCGTAAAGCAGAGCGGTGACGTCACCGCTCTGCTCTGTGGGAGATGCCGGAGATGTTCGGCGCTGACACAGGATGCAGGAGGAGTGCAGGGAAGCGGACGCCGGGCACCGGAATGTGAGTATGTGTTTTTTTTTTTTACTTTTACAATGGTAACCAGGGTAAACATCGGGTTACTAAGCGCGGCCCTGTGCTTAGTAACCCGATGTTTACCCTGGTTACCAGGGGACTTCGGCATCGTTGGTCGCTGGAGAGCCGTCTGTGTGACAGCTCTCCAGCGACCACACAACGACTAAACAGCGACGCTGCAGCGATCGGCATCGTTATCTGTATCGCTGCAGCGTCGCTTAGTGTGAAGGTACCTTAAGGGTATGTGTCCACGTTCAGGATTGCATCAGGATTTGGTCAGGATTTTCCATCAGTATGTGTAAGCCAAAACCAGGAGTGGAACAATTAGAGGAAAAAGTATAATAGAAACATATGCACCACTTCTGCATTTATCACCCACTCCTGGTTTTGGCTTACAAATACTGATGAAAAATCCTGACCAAATCCTGATGCAATCCTGAACGTGGACACATACCCCAACAGCCCCAAGACATGGAGCTGTAGGGACTCGAAAACATTACTCAAGCACATTGAAGACACTGGGATAACACCCGAGCACTCTCGCTCATCACTAGTTACAATTACAACCTTAAAATTTGATTGTCGTAATTTTTATTTTATTTATTATTTTAATACAATTCTGAACTATTTTTATTTTAACTTTTGGCAGCGCTGTAATCACGCTGACCTTGCTAGCAGGTAATTACCGTACAATAAACTCAGTAAAAACAAAACCGAAAAAAAAAAGTTTTAGTTTTTAACTATTTTATTTTGAATTTATTTTTTTCCTGTTCTCTAGTACATTGAACGCTTGTAAGGTCTCATCACTTGTCTTATTATTCCCAGTCTCTTCTATCTTTTGATTGAAAATGGATAAGAAGCAGCTGACGGAGAAGATCCTGAATCACGCCCTGGGGATCATCTACCTGCTGACCGGGGAGGTGAGTGGCGGAGCTCCTATCCATATAGGCAGCAGCGGACATGGAACATCCCATAACCTGATGGGTAATGGGATTTATCACACATTTCCAAGTGCAGATAATTGGTATCAGCGGAAAAAAATACTTTTGCAATGTAAGGCTGTGTGCACACAGAGTGTTTGAGTTTTCGGAGCAGCAACTCAAAAAGTTTTTTTCTAAAAAAGTTTTGAAATTTGGAGGAGAATTGGAAGAGTTTTTGTCTTGTGGATTCTGCCTGGAATCGATGGATGTGGGGGTGTAGCAGGGCTACAACAGAAGGTGGTGGCACCCATAAGGTGTGATAGAACCTGATTCTCTGTATTCTGTAGGGTATCCAGTAAGATTTAGAGAGTGACAAGTAGAACTTCTGACACAGGGGGGCAAAATATATCATGTATTCTGCGCAAACTGCTTTGTAAATTCCATCTAACAATTTTGACAAACGAAACCCCCTGTTCTGTTCTGGGTCGCTTGGACAAAAAGGAAAACGGATTTCTCTTAGGGTAAGTTCACACTAGCGTTTTTTCAATGTTTTTTTCTGCAGCAAAACCTGATCTCTTGGCAGGAAAGAAGCTGCAGAAAATAATCATGTTTCCATTGTTTTTTTTCTTGCGTGTTTTGCTGCGATTTGGGCATTCTAGATTTGTCTTTTGTGCATGCTCAAAGTTTAGTGTTGGAAAGAAAAAGTCCTATTCTATAGAATCAAGGCTTGGCACAAAAAAACCGAAGCAAAACCTGATGCCTGCGTCTTTTTCAGCGTTTTTTCACCACCCTTTCATTTCAATGGGTGAAAAACACTGAGAGAAGTGACATGCTCCATTGTGCAAAAAAACATGCAAAGCACAAACTCCTGATGACAAAAAAAAACAATGTGTGTGCATAAGATTTCTGAAATCTCATAGACTTTGCTGATACTGTAAAAAGTAGCTGAAAATGCTGCATAAAAAATGCTGCAAAAAACACCTAGTTTGAACTCAGCCTTAAAGGGCTTGGCCAAGACCCAAAATGTATGTAATGTTCTTATAAACGTCCCTATAAACACAATATTTTTTTCTATGTGCACACGATGTATAATTTCCAGTTTCAACTTTCTATCCCCACTAACTAAATTTTCCATTTACATCCCCCCCACAGATCTCGACACCCTTCCCTGCCCTTCTCTACCCCCCTTTAGTGACGCCCATTCTTCCATCATACATGGACTCCTCGTAGACGCCCTGACCACTAGTCGCCTACATGTTGCCCCCAACACATCCCTTCACCCCTGCGGTCACTGGCCATGAAGCCCTTTACAATAGACATTTCCGGTATTCATGTTACACCCCAGACTCCCCCTTTAAGAAGTTGCAGCTTCTCGTCCTATCACTTTGTACAAATCAGATGATCTCACTACTCTCCATTTAACATGTAACATCTCCTCATACACGTAGGAATATGTGGTGATGAAGAAGAATTCCCCGCACGGCACAGCAGACCGGCTGAGCGGACAGGTGAGTTGTGCTGGTGACCGTCAGTGTAACATGTAACTGGTCGGCGTTCCATACTTGCTAATTATCTGCTTCCATTGGACATAGCCACTGCAGAACGTCTTTAGTGGAAATGCTGCAAATTAGCAGCACATTTTTTTTTTTTTTTTTTTTTTTTGCATTTCAATCTGCATCACTGTGCAATTTCTGCTGAATTTTTATTTTCTGCTATATCTGGATAAGATTTTGGAAACTCTCATCATCCCCGGGCTGCGGGTGTAATGTGCAGTGCATTTTCCAACTTAGTATTCAGACGATAAAATAATCTGTTTATGTGACCTATAAAATGCCAGCTTTCTAGGACCCTCACCTCTTTGTGGGGTGAGTGGCTGGTCTGCATCAGCAGTGTTTCTCACAAAAGATGGGGGTGGGTCCCCAGAACCAGGACCCACATTTTTTTAAGCAATTATTTCAAATCCTAGATAAAAGCTATTAAACATGTACTTGTAAAAATATTCACCTTTCCAATTTACTTATTAGAATTATGCACCAATCCCCTGATAATTATACTTTTAGTTTACTGGCCACCGCTTTAGCATGGCAGCAGTGGCCGAGCATGCTCACCGCTTACAAGCTCTTGTCTGTTAAACTTGTAAGCGCTGCACTGAAGCTATCTGGGATCACCAGAGCGCGCTGTTAACTCCTTATCCCCACCGGCTTCAGTGTCCCTTTGTTTCTCCTAAGCTGCCTAAAATAAGAGCATCAAAGGGCTCAAAATGGTGTCAGTGGTCCTGACTGTCAATCATGAGGCTGGGGAGCCGAGTGCTCCTCAAAAGAAAGGGAGAGCGAAGCCCTTTAATCCTTTCCATTACTTGGAATACCACTTTATTTTTATTTTTCGTCATGCTATTGAAGGTACCGATAAAATGTGGAGACGTCTCAATCTATTTCTCGATGGAAGAATGGGACTATATTGAAGAACACCAGGACCTGTATGAGGATGTGATGAACAAAAACCAGCAGTCCATCAGTGCCTCAAGAGCGCCATCAAATGTGGGCTCAGGTAATTCATCCTTACAAGTTCATTACAGCAGCACATGGCCGTGAGGGCATCCTAGGAATTGTGGTTCCATAGCAGCTGGAGAGGCACTGTATGGTGATGGCCGCATCAGATTGTTATGCAGAATAGGTTTCCTTTATGGCACCATAACCAGGTAGCTGAATTTTGGTCACAATGTCTATAAAAACTCTTCCTGTGACCATGTTGGATTGGTGTGCCCCCGACAGAGAAACTTGTAGCAGGGTTTGTAAAATTGTGCTCCTTTTTTATAAAGACGAGGAAGGTTAAATTGATTCCATAGGTAACAACAGTAATGAGCAAATGTTCTAGGATAAGGTGTTATCCCAGCATGCTCGGGTGCTGACCGAGTGTCTTTGGCGTGTTCAAATGATATGTTTGAGTCCCCGCGGCTGCATATCTCGCGGCTGTTCAACAGGTGCAACACATGCAGGGATTGTCTAACAACAGGCAATCCTTGCATGTGTTGCAGCTGTCAAACAGTTGCGGGGACTCAAACATATTATTCGAGCACGCTGAAGACGCTCGGTTAGCACCTGAGCATGCTCAGATAACGCCTTATCCGAGCACGTTCACTCATCACTAGTAATGACAAATCAGACATCCTTCTCAAGCTTTCACTTTACATATTCTAAAAAAAAAAATCCCGAATTGACGAATTCTGTGGCCTTTGGCTTCTCTGTTTCTGTTTGCAGATTTGCAGGAAGAGGATTTGGACTCTGCATCAATTGAGAATGGAGCAGAGGATGAAGGAAGTACTGAGGACACTGAGCCTCCAGAGCTTTCTGCTGAGATTGTTACTGGTGAGTAGCGGGATATTACAACATGTCTTACAGAATAAAATTCCTAACACATGACATGAACGAGAACATGATTCTGACAAGGCTTGTTTCATTGTCCGGTCTCAAGATATTAACGATATGTAGGATCAGTCATCAGTACCAGTATAGTAGGGTTCTGACTGCCGCACCCCCACAGATCAGCTTTCATTAACTACAACAGCAGCGAGATGTAAACATTAATCCGTGCTGCTCCATTCACTGTGTAGCAGCTGCTGCAGAACAGCTTGTACAGTAGTCTGTACTTATACCGTTGATCTGCAGTACTAAGCAGCGGCATGGATGGATGGATGAATGGAGCGGCACAGTGCGGCTCTGCTCAATGTGTACATTTCGCAGCTGATCGGTGGTGATGCGGGGTCTTGAAGCCCCACCAATCAGATATTGATGACCGATCTTGAGAGTAAGTTATCAGTATCTTGTGACCGGACAACACGTCAATCCTATTTTTAACTGCTGCTTGGAATCCTCATTTTTTTCCCCAAGTGACAACTTCAAGGCAAGATATGTAAAAAGTCAAAATTGTGCTTGCGTGTCTTACCACCAGTTTTTTCTCAAAATGATGTATTTCCATTTTTCTTTGTTGTATAATAAAACTTTGAAATGGAAAAAAGGGAAATCAGAAAAAATTCAGATTTAAAAATACGTTGTGTGTAACTGGCATGTTCAGCACTAAACTGTATATTCACAGGAGACGCTAACAGTAACACTCCAAGTATTGAAGAAATAGAGGAGCCCTTGAAGGAAAGGGAGGAAGAAGAGGAAATCATTGATGTTACAGGTGATGCAGACACTGTATATGGCCACATACATACATGCCAACAAGGTATCACCCAGGCACAAGAAAGGTGATAACTGCCAGATCACTGGGGATCCTTCTCCAGAATGGATATCCTGTGCACCCCATTTGAATGGAGCAGCAGAGCGCATGATTGACTGGCGAACTCTTCAGGGTCTGTTGGACTGACTCACATAGCCATGCACTGCACTGGTGACTAGTGGGGGTCCGAATGGTTGGGACTGACTCATATAGCCATGTATTGCACTGGTGACTAGTGGGGGTCCGAATGGTTGGGACTGACTCACATAGCCATGTATTGCACTGGTGACTAGTAGGGGTCTGAATGGTTAGGACTGACTCATATAGCCATGCACTGCACTGGTGACTAGTGGGGGTCCAAATGGTTGGGACTGACTCATATAGCCATGTATTGCACTGGTGACTAGTAGGGGGTCTGAATGGTTGGGACTGACTCATATAGCCATGCACTGCACTGGTGACTAGTGGGGGTCCGAATGGTTGGGACTGACTCACATAGCCATGTATTGCACTGGTGACTAGTGGGGGTCCGAATGGTTGGGACTGACTGCCATAGCCATGTATTGCAATGGCGACTAGTGATGGTCCGAATGGTTGGGACTGACTCGCATAGCCATGTACTGCACTGGTGACTAGTGATAGTCCGAATGGTTGGGACTGACTCACATAGCCATGTATTGCACTGGTGACTAGTGATGGTCCGAATGGTTGGGACTGACTCGCATAGCCATGTACTGCACTGGTGACTAGTGATAGTCCGAATGGTTGGGACTGACTCACATAGCCATGTATTGCACTGGTGACTAGTGATGGTCCGATTGGTTGGGGCTGACATACATAGTCGTGTATTGCACTGGTGACTAGTGGGGGTCCGAATGGTTGAGACTGACTGCGATAGCCATGTATTGCACTGGTGACTTGTGATGATCCGATTGGTTGGGGCTGACATACATAGTCGTGTATTGCACTGGTAACTAGTGATGGTCCGAATGGTTGGGACTGACTCACATAGCCATGTACTGCACTGGTGACTAGTGGGGGTCCGAATGGTTGGGACTGACTGCCATAGCCATGTATTGCACTGGTGACTAGTGATGGTCCGAATGGTTGGGACTGACTGCGATAGCCATGTATTGCACTGGTGACTTGTGATGATCCGATTGGTTGGGGCTGACATACATAGTCGTGTATTGCACTGGCGACTAGTGGTAGTCCATGCAGTTGAGACTGACTCGCATAGCCATGCACCTCACTGGCGACTAGTGGTGGTCTGAGCGGTTGTATTGCACTGAAAACTAGTGGTGACCTGGGCGATTGGGACTGACTCACATGCACTGCACGGGCGACTAGTGGTCATCCTAGTAGTTGGGGCTGTCTCACATAGCCATATATTAAACTGGAGACTAGCGGTGGTCTGAGCGTTTTGGACTGACTCACATAGCCATGCACTGCACTTGCGATTAGTGGTGGTCTCAGTAGTTGGGACTGTGTCACATAGCCATATATTAAACTGGCGACTAGCGGTGGTCCATGTGGTTGGGACTGACTCAAATAGCCATGTATTGTACTGACGATCAGTGGGGGTCCCAGCGGTTGGACCCCTTACTAATCTGGCAGTTATTTTCTATCTTGTGGATTGGTGATAACTTGGAATAACCCTTTCATTCCCTGGTCTGGCATATTGACGGTGTGAATGCTTCTGCCATCTATCAGATGTATGATTGCACTGAGGCCACTACTTATTTTACGTGTATGGCCGGACCTGCTGCCAGGTTTACCCACAAATCAGAGCTGAACGCTGGGCACTCTACACTTTCTAATCAGATCAAGGAAGCTTTCTAACACATTATCCAAAGTGAAGTTCACTTTATGGCACAAATAACATTTTTTTTTTTTTCATATTCCAGATCATTCTGTGATCAGGGGAAGTTTAGAAAAATCCCAACAAGCATTGTGTCTGGAAGAAAAAACTTTACAAACCCCATATGTGTCTCCAGAGTTCCCAAGAGAAGATTTCACTAATCATTTCTCCAGCGACGCTTACGACATGGTAAACTTTCTTTCTAACTCTGTCCCTGATAGACAGAAAGCGTTCTATCTGGGGGATAACTTCCTCCCCGAGAAGGCAGCCTGGGAAAATGTCCATGTCATTAGGAGAAAAAGCCGAAAACAAGACTTGCTTTCCAAGAATGATTACTTAGAATGCGAAGCCATGAATGAGGAGCAGCTGGGTGAATATCAGAATGACTTTTCTTACAAGTCGTACATAGCTTTACATCAAGAATCCTCAACTCCTTATATCTGTAGCGAATGCGGAAGAAGCTTCATCTCGGAGCCGTCCTTGGCTGAGCACATGATGAAGCATTCTCTAGAGAAACCGCATAGATGCAATGAATGCGGGAGAGAGTTCGAATTCAGATCTCGACTAATCGTCCACCAGAGAACGCACAACGGGGATAAGCCTCATAAGTGTGAAGTATGTGGAAAGGACTTTAACTACAGGTCTCGGCTTGTTGTCCACCAGAGGAAACACACGGGGGTGAAACCACATAAGTGCAATCAGTGCGGCAAACAGTTCGACTACAAATCTCATCTCCTTAGACATCAAAGAACGCACACATGAAGTGGAAGCGTCTTTTTACCTTCCAGATGTATTACTACAGGGGGTCTCTCCTTGCTTGCTGACGTGGAGACTGCCGACAGGGCATGGCGCATGCACAGAGACACGAGCTGTGCTGTTGTTCATGTACGCTGTGGAACATACCAGCTACCAATGCCGTTTGTGATTTGAGAAGAAAGGACTAAAAAGCTTTTCATCTGTGGAAGAAGTCCTGACTCATGAGAGGCCATTGTGACTGCACTGATTGACACTAAATGTTTTGGAAGCCAGTGCTGAAAAAACAAAGATCGACTGCCATCGAGTTGAACTAAACGTTGTAATTGTGACCCTCTTACACGTGCACTGCTTAGATATACATCATGACAGTTTGCAGAACAAAGCAGCAGCAATAAAAGGTTTAGTCGTCTTCTTTATAGAAAAGTGTTTATAGAAAAGTACAACCAAGTAATTTCACCGTAGTAGGTACAGTATATGGAGGCAAATGTCTGACTCAGAAAGGAATAACTATCGTATTTTTTATTACTGTAAGATGCACTCTTCATCAAGAAAAATTCTTGCTAAAAAGTTGCTGCGCCTTATAGTCGGGATGGCGTTATCACAGTGATCTCCTCTCCCAGCTGCCACTATCTGTTTGAAATACTGTACCACTTCAGCGTTTTGGGGTGTTTTATTTTTTTCAGTGTTGGAATGGTCCTTCTAATCTTGTGACCGCAACTTCTGACTGACCGTAAGTCAGAAATTACTTCACAAGCGCTCAATGTATCTGTAAGAGCCAGAACAAGGCTCTCCTAGACTTACATTGTACTTGACAGCCGGCAGGTCACAAACTGATGGAAGCGGCAGCGAGAGAAGGTGAAGACAGCAGCAGGTAAGTATGAGAGTAGGGGCAGGGAGCTTAGATTAAAAGCACCACTCCAGGGGTAGAATTAAAACAACACTGGAGTGGTGCCTTAACACTTCCAAAGGGGATCTGTCACCAGGTGTTTCCCATATAACGTAGGGCCAGCACCTGTACGCCCTCATATACAGCATTCTAGAATACTGTGTATATGTCCCCCAAGCCACTCTGCATAACGCAAAAAGTAGCTTTTATTATACTCCCCTATGGAAAGGTCCGATGGCTGACGCTGGTCATGGTCGGGTGTCTCCTCTTCTTCCGATCCCCGTCCTCCTTCTTCGCTTTGTGTAGATGATACAAGTGCTTCTCACAAGTTTAGAATATCGCCAAAAAGTTAATTTATTTCAGTTCTTCAATGCAAAAAGTGAAACTTATATATTATACAGAGTCATTACAAACAGAGTGATCTATTTCATGTGTTTATTTCTGTTAATGTTGATGATTATGGCTTATGATCCCCGGCGCATGCACAATATTATACTTTGCTGTGCCCTTGGCAGGGCAGAGAGAAATGCGCCTGCGCAGGGATGCTACAGAGGACACTGTGGACGACGTAGGATGCGTCATCCACACAAAGCAAGATGGAGGACAGCGATTGCAAGGAGAGAGGAAATGTCGGATCAACACCATTGCAAGTCAGTGCGCTGCTTCACATTCACGTTTTTACACACGGATGGTCTGCATGTAAAATGCTGCAGCATGCGCTACTTTATTCTGTATTCCAGAGCAGACTGGCACAAGTTAATGGGTGCACAAAAAATGAATCGCATACCGGTTACTGTCCATCCGTCATGCGTTTTTCATGGATTCATTACAATTATGAAGATTAGAAACTTCATTTAGCTTTTATTGTCTGCAAAAGCTGCATTATACATAAAGAAAAAAAAAACGCACACACGTTTAGGAGAAGAAAAAACACCTATAGAACACTTCACTTTTTTGTAGGAAAGAAAAAAAAAAAAACTATTTTGCATGCACTTGTGTGAACCCGGCCATTGATCTCACACACTGTGTCAGCATGCATAGTCCCCAGACATAGAAGGAAGACACGGCCATGATCCCCTGGTCTGGTTTCCAAACTGCAAAGTGATTTACTTTCACAGCAGGATTCTTGTTTTTCTAAGGGTACTGTCACACAGTACCATTTTGATCGCTACGACGGCACGATCCGTGACGTCGCAGCGATCGTATGAATATCGCTCCAGCGTCGTAGACTGCGGTCACACGTTGCAATCACGGCGCTGGAGCGATGCCGAAGTCCCCGGTAACCAGGGTAAACATCGGGTAACTAAGCGCAGGGCCGCGCTTAGTAACCCGATGTTTACCGTGGTTACCAGCGTAAAAGTAATAAAAAAAACAAACAGTACATACTTACATTCCGGTGTCTGTCCCCGGCGTTCTGCTTCTCTCCACTGTGTAAGCGCCATAGCCGGCAAGCACAGCGGTGACGTCAGACGTCACCGCTGTGCTCGCTTTCCGGCTGGCAGACGCTCACACAGTGGAGAGAAGCTGAGACGCTGGAGGACAGACACCGGAATGTGAGTATGTACTGTTTGTTTTTTTTACGTTTACGCTGGTAACCACGGTAAACATCGGGTTACTAAGCGCGGCCCTGCGCTTAGTTACCCGATGTTTACCCTGGTTACAAGCGAACACATCGCTGGATCGCTGTCACACACAACGATCCAGCGATGTCAGCGGGTGATCAAGCGACGAAAGAAAGTTCCACACGATCTGCTACGACGTACGATTCTCAGCAGGATCCCTGATCGCTGCTGCGTGTCAGACACTGCGATATCGTAACGATATCGCTAGAACGTCACGAATCGTACCGTCGTAGCGATCAAAATGGTACTGTGTGACAGTACCCTAAGTAAGGAGGTATCTGACCAGTTTGCCTTAGCAGGTATAGGTGGTGGTATAGACTTAAGACTTCTTTGAAGACACAATTTGCATATTTAATTTCCCCAGAGGCGCTCTGCATGTCCTATAAGTCTATTAATGCCATATTCGGACTCTTCACAAGAAGAAAGGTTACCGCTTAGACCCCAGTCAGAGGTCTCACTCAGCCAATTCAGATTTCGTGCTTTGTACTGATGAGGGGCAAACACCCCGAAACACCGTCTGCAAATGGAGTTTCAGGTTTGACTTTCATTCTAACTGGTGTCAAGGCTCGTTAAAGGGTCGATATTGACTTTTAGGATTGCTACATCCAAAGGGTGGTGCTATAGTTAAAGTTCTCTTTCTCTCTAAGGGTATGTGCACACGTTCAGGATTTCTTGCAGAAATTTCCTGAAGAAAACCGGAAATTTTCTGCAAGAAATCCGCATTTTTTTTTTTGCGTAATTAGCTTGCAGAATGCTAAAGTTTTCCAAGCGATCTGTAGCATCGCTTGGAAAACTGACTGACAGGTTGGTCACACTTGTCAAACATAGCGTTTGATAAGTGTGACCATCTTTTTACTATAGATACAGCTTTTGCAGCATCTATAGTAAAAGATAGAATGTTTAAAAATAATAAAAAAATGGTTATACTCACCCAGACATCTCCTCAGCGGCGTCCGTTCCTCTTCCTATAGCTGGTGTGTGCGCACAGGACCTTCCGTGACGTCACGGTCACGTGAGCGGTCACATGACCGCTCACGACCAATCACAGGACAGTGACGTCATCGGCAGGTCCTTCACCGCACACCAGCTACAGGAACCGAAGCGACAGCATGCAGCTGAGAGGCGGGAAGACATCGAGGGTGAGTATAGGACTATTTTTTATTTTAATTCTTATTTTTTGACCACTTATATGGTGCCCAGTGCATGGAGGAGAGTCTCCTCCGGTACCAACCGCACATAATCTGCTTACTTCCCGCATGGTGGGCACAGCCCCGTGCAGGAAGTAAGCAGATCAATGGACCCCTAGGTGTGCGGAATCCCCTGCAATTCCGCATTTTAATGAACATGTTGCTTTTTTTTCCGCGATGCGATTTTTTCGCGGAAAAAAGGCTACATTTGCACAAAAAATGCGGAATACACTTAAAATAATAGGAGGCATATGTAAGCGTTTTTTTCGCGTTTTTATCACGTTTTTATAGCGAAAAAACGCGAAAAATACTTAACGTGTGCACATGGCCCAAAGATTTGATTTGCATATTTTGTGAATATTTCACACTGATGGAACGATCTCTGCTTAGGAGCATCGCCACTGTCCATACATCAGAAATACGCTCTGACCACGAAAACGATCTCTGCAATACCTTCACTCCAGGGCTTCAGTCTGTACAACGTGCTGAAATACATATTTTTGCTTCAGTCTGAATAAAACCGTAACAGTACATCTCAACCCCTGAGTGCAATGCTGACACTATACCAGCTGCAAGTGCACCTTCATATGGGGCTCTCCTTGTAAATACATACACAGATCGCCTGTTCACAGGATACATATAAATGTACACTTCTCAAAAAAAATAAAGGGAACACTTAAACAACAGAATATAACTCTAAGTAAATCAAACTTCTGTGAAATCAAACTGTCCACTTAGGAAGCAACACTGTTTGACAATCAATTTCACATGCTGTTGTGCAAATGGAATAGACAACAGATGGAAATTATTGGCAATTATCAAGACACCCTCAATAAAGGAGTGGTTCTGCAGGTGGGGACCACAGACCACATCTCAGTACCAATGCTTTCTGGCTGATGTTTTGGTCACTTTTGAATGTTGGTTGTGCTTTCACACTCGTGCTAGCATGAGACGGACTCTACAACCCACACAAGTGGCTCAGATAGTGCAGCTCATCCAGGATGGCACATCAATGTGAGCTGTGGCAAGAAGGTTTGCTGTGTCTGTCACCGTAGTGTCCAGAGGCTGGAAGCGCTACCAGGAGACAGGCTAGTACACCAGGAGACGTGGAGGGGGCCATAGGAAGGCAACAACCCAGCAGCAGGACCGCAACCTCAGCATTTGTGCAAGGAGGAGCACTGCCAGAGCCCTGCAAAATGACCTCCAGCAGGCCACAAATGTGCATGTGTCTGCACAAACGGTTAGAAACCGACTCCATGAGGATGGTCTGAGTGCCCGACATCCACAGATGGGGGTTGTGCTCACAGCCCAACACTGTGCAGGACGCTTGGCATTTGCCACAACACACCAGGATAGGCAAATTTGCCACTGGCACCCTGTGCTCTTCACAGATGAAAGCAGGTTCACACTTAGCACATGTGACAGACATGACAGAGTCTGGAGACACAGTGGAGAGCGATCTGCCTGCAACATCCTTCAGCATGACAGGTTTGGCAGTGGGTCAGTAATGGTGTGGGGCGGCATTTCTCTGGAGGGCTGCACAGCCCTCCATCTGCTCGCCAGAGGTAGCCTGACTGCCATTAGGTACCGAGATGAGATCCTCAGACCCCTTGGGAGACCATATGCTGGTGCGGTTGGCCCTGGGTTCCTCCTAATGCAGGACAATGCCAGACCTCATGTGGCTGGAGTGTGTCAGCAGTTCCTGCAAGATGAAGGCATTGAAGCTATGGACTGGCCTGTCTGTTCCCCAGACCTGAATCCGATTGAACACGTCTGGGACATTATGTATCGCACCATCCACCAACATCGCATTGCACCACAGACTGTCCCAAGAGTTGGTGGATGCTTTAGTCCAGGTCTGGGAGGAGTTCCCTCAGGAGACCATCCGCCGCCTCATTAGGAGCATGCCCAGGCATTGTACGGAGGTCATACAGGCACGTGGAGGCCACACACACTACTGAGCATCATTTCCTTGTCTTGAAGCATTTCCACTGAAGTTGGATCGGCCTGTAACTTCATTTTCCACTTTGATTTTGAGCATCATTTCAACTCCAGACCTCCGTGGGATATTAGTTGTGATTTACGTTGATAATTTTGTGGTTTTATTGTTCTCAACACATTCCACTATGTAGTGAATAAAGATTTAGAACTGGGATATTTCTTTTATTGATATCTATATGCGGGATTTTAGTGTTCCCTTTATTTTTTTGAGCAGTGTATATTCTATTATAAGTGAAGGTCCATAGTGGGACAAAGTAAAAATCTAAAAAAAAAAATCACAAAATAATAAATTGTACACAGAAATTAATATATTATGAAAAAAACCATACACATTTGGTATCCAGAACGACCCAGCATATATTATTGTCTTACCAATTAACCCCCTCCGTGAACAGCATAAAAAATAACATGGAACAGTTGGAACAGGATAGGAATTCCACAGACTCTGCCATCAGACACCAGATAGAGAAGTGTGATCCATCGCTGCACAGAACACGTTGCCTCCAGAGTCCAGTGGTGGCGGCTTTACACCACTCCATCCGACGCTCGGTATTGTGCTTGGTGATGTAAGGCTGCATGCAGCTGCTCGGCCCCCTTGCTATGTAACATCACAGGGTCTCCACTTTGTGGCTGAGTTGCTGCGGTTCCTTCCTTGTCTCTGTAATATCACTCACAGGTGATGGAAGATTTCGGAGGGAAGAAATGCCATGAACGGACTTGTTCCTCCGGTGGCTCCTATTACAGGACCGCGCTGGTATCGTGAGCTCTGCACCACCAGCCACTATGTCACATGTTAGTAATGGCAGACTTCATGACGGGGGGCTGGATGCGCTTGCATTTTTGACAAGTATTTCTGTCTGCTAACTCTTTGTGGTAGTGTTCATTTTGGCATTTTTGGTGCTATGGTTTAGTCACAGATTCACTAAGTGGCATACAGATGCACTTTCTTTTCTCCTGCACTTTGTACATCTACACTTTGATATGGGGTGAGAAATATTTTCTTTTTTTTTTATTATTTATTTTATTTAAATTACTGGTTTGACACTAAGCTACTAAAATTGTCTTTTTCTTTTTGCAAACTTTTTTCTATTCCTACGTGAGTAAATTAAAATGTTTACGAGATGATTTCTTTTTATTATGATATATTATCCATTAAGGATTAATTAATCCTTAAAAATATATATTTCTAGGTATTATCTACGGAGGTTGTGCCTCCTGGGATAATACAATCGTTAGCACCATTTATAAATATTTGTCTTATAAAGTGAGGAGTATTTTGCGACTTGTTGACATATCACATTCTATACTTCTTTATTTCGCCACCACTTTTGACTTTTCATGTGGAATGTGAAATCTTCTCCCGACAAGACATGTTATAGTAAGTGGTTTTATATGTGATGCTGCTGTGAATCTTATTTTTCCTGAACAGCATGTGCCCGCCAGGTATGGGACATCAGTTGTACCAATGTTTGTGTCATTGTTCATATTGGGCTATATTCACACATCCATTTTTGTTTTTAAATTCGTGAAAAACATAGCTTTTCTTCCATGTGTCATCCATTTTGTATCCCTGTTGCTGACTCCCATCTTGTTCCAATGTTGTATACATCCACGTGTCGATTTTGTGTATTCTGTGCACGTTCTGTAAATTGTCACCGGTTTTATTTTTTTTTTCTTTAAGCCAAACCCAGAACTGGATGATAAAAAGACACTTCTCGTTTTTTTAAATTCCCCTTTTTAGGCTATGTACCAATGATGAGCATTAGGTGAGTTTTTGATGTCGCAGAGTTTCTGCACCCATTAAGTAAAATAAGTTACTTGTATTTTTTCGAAAATATGCAGCTAAAAAAACTCATCGTGTGAACATTGCCTTGGTTTCAAAAACTGCATCAAAACCTGCACATGGAGACGTACAATAAAAAAAAATAAAGCACATTTCAACAATGAGTCAATAAAAAAAAAAATAAAGTATTGACTCCGTATGGAGGTTTTTCATTTTTCACAGTTCTACAAAAGTGAATCACAGTGTGACCACTTCAAATAGAAGCTCTTTGGTGGCAATTTCAGCTTTGTGTCTGGATAACACAACAGTCGACCAAACTCTACCACCATACCAATAAAGGATAGTTGATCATTTATAGATAGATGATCTGCTGGGATCTCCACTGAGTACCAGAATGGGACACTTTTATTTCAGCCAGAATGGCGCTGCAGTGCGCATGCCCGACCTCCCCAACTTTTTCTGACGGTAACAAAATGAATGGAGTAGCTTATGAGCATGCGCGCTAACAGGCCTTTCTATAGAGGATACATGTTCCCTACTTTTGGGTTTGAAGGGGATTCTAGTGATTTGATCCCCCTCCCCCCCCCATCTCGAAATAATCACCTACCTGTGGATATAACGTCTACGTACAGGTGTACCCCTCTAAGCCTGCTATGGTTTATGGTTGGGCACCAAGATATAAATTAAAGTTCATGGGCTCTAATGTAAAAACCTTTTTACACAACCTCCTCAACTTGCAATTTTTACCACTAGAATCCTGTTATGTGGCATCGGAACTTGGGCCTTTTTCGGAGAATATGACTGCAACAACTAATCCTAATATACTAATACCGTACCTCTGGATATGCACGCAGCGCTATCACAGCAAGAGAATAATACTTAAAAAAAAAAAAAAAATGCCTAATTCTTACATGTCAGGGCTGTGGTCTCAGTAAGCCAAACTTCCAACTCCAGCTAGGACTTCCTAGTTATTGATTAATGGAAACCTAACTTAAACGTACAGCAGCACTCAAAGGTTGGACACCTGTTCATGCAATGGTTGTCCTTGTTCTTATGGTAATGTGCACATTGTAGATTCAGACTGAAGGCAGAAAAACCACAAATTAATACATGGAAACAAGGAGGAAAGAAACGCAAGTGAAACAAACCAGAATGTGTTAAACCTTAGATTCCTCAGAGTACCCCCCTTTAACTCTGATGACCTGCTCACACAACCTTGCCATTCTTTCAAGCAGCTTCATCAGGTGGACACCTACAATGACTTTCCAGCAGTCTTGAAGGAGTTGCCCGAAGTACTGAGAACTTGTTGGCTGGTTTGCCTTCAATTTACATCCAACTCCTCCCAAACCATCTCCGTTGGGTTGAGGTCAGGTGATTGTGGGGGCCATGTTATCTGATGCGGTGCCAAACCAGTTGTAACTTTGAAAAAAAATGGGGGTGAAACACAGGTCTATTACTATGGGTGCTGGCAGACTGAGCCATACAATACAGATTAGTATAAAGTGGCCATCTGCATGTGGCCTGTTATTCTTCCCCAGAAATGAATTGATATTCCACACAGCATAATTCTCTTTTAACCATTTTTCTTTCCAATTTTGCAGGAGGCTTGCATTAATGAATGTCGCCAATATGACAGCCGTGACCCACTTCATTATTAGAGGGATCTCTGATATTCCAGCGCTTCACGTCCCGACCTTTCTTCTAGTTCTAATGATTTATGTAGTCATCCTAGGTGGTAATATGACCATCTTTATGGTGGTCTGCCTGGAGCCCCCGCTCCATACTCCGATGTACTTCTTTTTGTGTAACTTGTCCATCTTGGACGTATTCTCCAGCACGGTCACTCTTCATAAGATCCTTAGTAGCTTTATATCAGGGGATAAGACTATTTCCGCTCATGCTTGTGTATCCCAAATGTTCATCTTTGTATCTCTAGTGGGCAATGAGCTGATGATGTTGACAGCCATGAGTTATGATCGCTGTGTCGCTGTCTGTAACCCGCTGCATTACTCTTCCATCATGGGCCCAGGCCTGTGTGCCGCTTTGGCTACCATCTGTTGGCTATTTGGCTTTCTAGAATCGACTCCTCTTTTTGTTTTAATATATAGATTTGATTGTTATAAATCAAACGTAATTAACCATTTTTTCTGCGACATAGTTCCCATCATGAACCTTACGTGCAGCGACACTTCATTGACCAATCTTTTAATTTTTATCTGTGGAATCTTCCTTTCCGTTTTTCCCTTTCTGTTCACTTTCATTCCATATATCTTTATTATCGCAGCTGTTCGAAAAATTCGATCTAGTTCCGGAAAACGTAAAGCTTTCTACACCTGCTCTTCACACCTTACGGTGGTCATCCTCCTCTATGTGACTCTTATCTGTCAGTACATGAGGCCGGTTTCAATGGATGGATTAGAATCTAGCAAGCTTTTCTCTCTGTTTAACACGGCTGCCGTCCCCATGCTTAACCCACTGATCTACAGCCTGAAAAACCAAGATGTGAAATCAGCACTGATACGTCTGCGTCATCAGATGGGAGCAAAATTAAATAATGATTTGTGAGTGCAATGCATAATAACGTGCAAGAGAATAGACAAAAAATGCTACATGGTTAAATTAATGATGGCTATGACCTAAAGAAGTATTCTCAAATTTGAATGTTGTTTTCTATCCAAAGGATAGGGGGCTAACTTTCCGATCACAGGGGATCTGACCGCAGTGGCCCCCACCGATTCTGAGAATGAAGCTGTGGTCGATCATGCGCACTGCCTCTCTATTAATTCTAATAGGAGTACACTGTAATAGGATACACTCCGCAATCTATGGTGCTCCCATAAGGAATGAATGGAGTGGTAGTGCGCATGATCAGCCACTGCTCCATTCTGCCCGTCCTCAGGATCGATACAGGCCTTGGCGATTGGACCCCAGCAATTGAAAAGTTATTCCCTATGACATTGGTAGGGGATTACTTTTAGACTTGAGAACACCCCGTTGAAGCTCACGCAGCTATCAGGGTTTGAGAACTAGCTAAAAAGGACTTTTAGGAGAAGCATTTAGGAGAAGCATTGAGACCAGTCTCAGTGCATAAATTCTTCCAGTCCAATCAAATTTGTTACATTGCTGTAGCGCAGAATCATGGTTGCTCTTGATTTTTGCAAACTTAAAAAAAAATATATATATATATTATGTATGTATGGATATAGATTTGTAAAATACAAATGAAAAAAAGGATAGTAATAAAATAAAAAGACAGAACTTATAGATCAATTGAATTGCTTTATTGAATCCCTTCCTGAACCCCAGAATATTAATTTGTTCTGGGATGCCCTTTAAGGCATACCTGAGAGGATGTTTATCCTCTATAATCTCTTATGTTAAGGGGATAACCACTGAGGAGGATGATAAGATGGAACTGCGACTAAAAGAATCGGAAGCAGCCTACTTATCTAGCCAGACTAATGAGAATAGAATTGCTTGGTTGACCTGTCAGAGGCTATATACCCAATACATGGATACTAAATCTAAACGTAAGTTATTTTTTACCCGTCAGTCTTACTTTGAACTGGGGAACCAATCTAGTAAGTTTTTGGCTTTTTTGGTGCGTCAGCACAACACATCCAACACTATTAAGATTCGGAGAGCGGATAATTAATTGGCGACCTCAACAGAAGATATACTTCGTTTCTATGATTATTACAGAGCATTATATGGCTCTGGGAGTGGCCTTGGTATTTCAGAATGTTTAGACTACTAGTCTGATATAGAGTTCCCTACGCTGAGTTCTACTGAACAAGCTTTTTTGGACGCTGATTTTACTGTAGAAGAAATTGAAAACGCTATGATGGATATGGCCTCTGGGAAGGCTCCTGGACCAGACGGGTTTCCCATTGAAGTATACAAAAAGTATAGAGATATATTGGCACCACTTCTGAAAGTATTTAAGGGGCTTGGGGAGGGGGACTATCTGCCGGATTCCTTCTATGAAGCGAATATCATTATACTTAAGAAAGAAGGAAAAGACCTCCTTGAGTGTGGATCTTATCGTCCCATATCGCTGGTTAATGTGGATTATAAGATTTTCACCAAGGTTCTAGCTACTAGACTAAATACTGTTATATTAAACCTTATACACCCTGACCAGACTGGTTTCATGCCCGGTAAAAATACCTCTATTAATATTAGACGAGTCCAATCAGTAATCCAATTTAGCTCTTTAGTGCCAGATAATAATTGGGCTCTGGCATCATTGGATGCAGCTAAAGCCTTTGACTCCCTTGAATGGCCCTTTTTATTTGCATGTTTGAAGAGATATGGCTTCGGGGCTAGGTTTCAAAAATGGGTAGGTGCGATATACGCAAAACCTAAAGCTCGTATAATTATAAATAATTCAGCATCTGAGTCATTTTCTCTATCTAGAGGGACACGTCAGGGGTGCCCCTTATCCCCAGCTATCTTTGCTCTTGCGATTGAGAGCATTGGCTATACGCATGCAGTCCTCTCCAAATATTGTGGGTATAAATATAGCCGACCGTTTAGAGACTATTGGCTTATATGCTGATGATATGATTTTATTCATGGATAGGGCAGAAGAGACGCTCCCACATGCGGTTACTATTATAGATAAATTTAGTAAATGCTCCGGATTATATATTAACTGGGATAAATCCGCCCTATTGCCTCTGTCATAGCCCAATGACTCACCTTGCTACTTTGTCTTCGCTGCCTATGGTGCCTCATTTTAAATATCTAGGTATTAACATATCCAAAGACAGTAAGCTTGATTTACAACTCAATATTATTCCTCTACTGGACTTAGTCAAAATTAAATTTGCCTCGTGGGGTAAACTTCCGCTATCTGTAGCTGGCCTTATAAACTTAATTAAAATGGTTTTACTTCCTAAGCTCAACTACTCCCTCCAACATAGTGCGGTGTTGATTCCTAAATCCTTCTTCACGAATCTAAATTCCTTGACCACGTCTTTCATATGGGGGAAGGGCAGACCCAAACTTAAACTTTCTACTCTACAGAGGTCCAAACAGATGGGGGGAGCGGCATTGCCGGATTTTTATTTATATTACCTAGCTGGACAAATTAAGGCTTTGAGTAAATGGATGCCCGACAATTACCTACCCAACTCAGAAAGTCACTTAATGCATGCTGCAAAGGTGGATTGCCCATTGGGTTTCTTAGAAACAAATAGACCTGGTGTCCCTCGATTACTACCTCTACTTAAATTAGCACGGTCAGTTTGGAGACAAATTAAAAAAGTCATCCACTTTGAAGATATCATAGCAAAGATGCCACTGTGGAACAACTCTTATTTTCCGGTGCTGTTGGGTCACCCGTCTGCTAATTTATGGGATATCACATAATGTTTTCTCGATTACAGATTTGTATGATAATGGAGTATTGATGTCCTTTGAACAAATTCAGTCTAATTATAATGTCCCGAGGTCCCAGTTCTTTCTTTTTCTTCAGCTCAGATCAGCTATCCAGTCACATCTACGTTCTGTGAGTTTGACTCAAATTATCTCATCTTTCCCTTTGATAGGAATTCTTAAATCACACGGTCCCCAGGGTCTCCTCTCAGCTTTATACACATACATGTTATCGGTGGGAACCAATTCTGCTATTGTGTCAATTAAGAGAAGGTGGGAAGCTCTTATTCCTGATGCTCAAGATGAGGATTAGGAGGAAATTCTTGAATCTCCGATTGGAGTGTCCCCATCAGTCAATAATAGAATGACCCAATTATATTTCATACATCAGTCATTTAACTCCATTGCGGCTCTTTAAGATGGGTCGGTTTCAAACATCGGAATGTTTGAGATGTTATTCGCTGGAAGCAAACTTTATACACATGGTATGGGGTTGCCCCATTAGTCAGTCTTACTGGAGCCAGATTACATCGCTGTTGACTTCTCTAGCACAATCCCCTGTTCCTCTCAATCCCTTAGGCTACGTTCACATTTGCGTTGTGCGCCGCAGCGTCGGCGCCGCAGCGCACAACGCAAACAAAAACGCGGCAAAACGCACGCTAAAACGCTGCGTTTTGCGCCGCATGCGTCCTTTTTGGCCGAAAGTTGGACGCAAAAAAAATGCAACTTGATGCGTTTCTTGCGTCCAACGCTTGCGGCCATGCGGCGCAAAACGCAGCACAACGCATGTCCATGCGCCCCCATGTTAAATATAGGGGCGCATGACGCATGCGGCGCCGCTGCGGCGCCCGACGCTGCGGCGCTGACCGCAAATGTGAACGTAGCCTTAGTCTGCTTATTTGGGGTGCTAGATTATGAAGCCTGTGGACACTATGTTAAGATTCTTCTACCTGAGACACTCTTTCTGGCTAGGAAGGTGCTGGGATTGCGTTGGATGGGTAGTGTACAACCCTCTCTCCGGATGTGGATAGAATTGGTAAACTCAATCATACTGTATGAGCAGACATTATATCAAAACAAGGGCTGTTTAAAGAAGTTTAATAAGATTTGGGACAGGTGGAACTCGTCTTGTCTTACTGTAGCAGGACATGGTGGCCTGGCACCACCATGAGGGTCATGTAATGCATTAACACATACTCCACGGCATCAGATAGTTATTATAATATATATAGATATTGGGCGGCAGATTAGGATAATATAGTTATGACTTAATTGGTTGTATACTGAAGAGGAGAGAGGAAGGAGAATACTTTTTTGTTTTTTTATTCCTTTTCCTCTTTTTTCCCTCTTTTTGGATATATGCTACCAGGCCGACATGAAGTTGTTTTCTGTTCACTTGACCAGTGATATACGATATAATATATATATATATATATATATATATATATATATATATATAGCAACATATGGACTTATAATACTGAAAGAGTGTGCATAATTTAATGCACAAATTTGTTGTCCATTCGTAATTACCTTGACAAGTGTACTTATGCTGGCTTGGATGCACAAATATGTATATGTTGTTACTGTTTTGGTTCATAAACGAATTAAAAAAAAATAAAAAATATATTCTTGTTGACCCAAACTTTTATTTCTTGTCGTGAAAACCTTAAAGATGTTGTCTGACCCCGAAATCCATATATTTTTTTTAAGCTTATCTGTGTTATATTGTAATATACAACTCCTCTATAAATTAAGCTTTTTGTTTCTGCCTTTGTTCCTTGCAGCTCTACCAATCTTGACAGCTCCCTGTACTCTGTTCTCTAACCTCACAGCCAGAGCTGGCACCTTCCAGCCTCAGTGTCCATCCCCGCCCTCTGCCCGCCCACAACACAATCATTGGCTGTCAATAATCTATATAATTATATTAGCACTCATTTTTTTATCATACCCTGGGGCCCGGTTAGCAGAATCACAAAAGGGGGACCCGGTCTGGGCCGCCCTTCTGTACTTCTGTTCACCGGGCCCCATTACAGCAATAAGGACAGTGATGCCCTGTTGGAAGCCCTGGGGCTCAGTCCCCAGCAACTTTTAAAGTGTGTTTTTCTCTGAAACGCTACAGGAGTCAAACATGCAAGGCTAAAATCATACAGCCAATGCCTGATACATTTATTGTAGTAGATCGGCTCACTCGGCTACTTAACGAGGTAATCACAGGAATACTTCTCATTAAAATTTTCAACTTGTTTATTAAAAAAGGGTTCCTAAACCAGTCCAAACAAAAGACAGACATAGTCTTCTTGACATAAACAAAACAACACTCACAATATTCCTTATAACTTCTGGTTCGCCGCACAGGAAACAGGATTCAGCTCTGTTTACCAAGAGCCCAGTTCAGGAGGTCAGCTCCCCTCCAAAGTACACAGAACCATCAATAAATCCAAAGATTTTACTTTTACCTCTTGGATATGATGAACAGCTGTCCCACCCAGCTCTTCACTGTTCATAATAGACCTGGCCCTGTCATGGCTGATTAACCTGTCTCAGCACATAACATGCTAGAGAAAATGTTCCAAGTTTATATCACTGAAGCTAATAACCTTAGCGAAACACATCACCCCTCCAGCACATTACCGGTCACCATTTTACAGTATGTACTGTATATACAGTGACGAGCAAAAGGGTAACAATGTTTTGAATTCTTGACTTTCAGGCCCCATATCTCACCATCCACTACTGCTTCAAACGTGTGGCTGCCATCATTTTATAGACAGTCATCTTGGCTATCTCATACATAAATTTGACTTGCAACTATTTAGCATATTATTAGTCATGCAGATTCTTCTCATGTCACTGAATTGTTATTGTTTTGCTCCAGGTGGTAAAAAAATATTTTTCTTCCTGTATACTACAAATTTCAATCTGTTCTGACCTTCCCTAATAGCTCAGAGTGTTATTAGGTAGATTCTTAATGAAAAGGTAAGTGGTTCGAATCGAGGAGCAGCCATGAAGATTTCCCACCAAAAGAGAAACCGCATCAAACAGCTCATCAATAGTGGTCTCTTGGCCAAGAACATTGCCAAACTGCATCATGTGAGCGCCATGACAGTTGGAAGACCATCCGTCCATTCAGAAGCCAAGAGGTGGACGTCCAGGCAAAATATCGGCGTCAACAAGTTGGCTCATCACAAGGTCGATCAGTTCTGGTGCGACAAACACGGCAGTGGAGGAGGCTCATATGCTTCATAACAGTGAGATCATAGACATCAATGCAAGCACTGTGCGACGCATGTTACACAAGTCTAGAATGGTGGCCCGAAAAAAGGTGAAGAAGCCTCAACTTCACTATTGTCATAAGAAGCATCGGCTCAAGTTTGCAAAGAAGTATGAAAAGTTCACAGATGATTGGAAATGGGTGATTAGAAGCGATGAGATGAAAGTGAATAGACTAGGCTCTGATGGGTGTAAATGGGTCTGGAAGAAACAAGGAAAAAAGGGGCAACGGATCGAGAAATTGAAGGAACAATCATGTTCAGCTTGATGATATGAGGTTGTTTCACAGCCAAAGGCGTTGGATACTTGACCAGGATTGATGGTTGTCACAATGCTGAGCTATATGTGAGTATCCTACAAGATGTTACTTCATACACTCAAGTACTATGGGTATGAAAAGGACGACATAGTGCTCCAACATGACAACGGCCTGAAGGAGATTGGTGAAGATATAGTTCAATGATAATGAAGTAGAGGTGCTGGATTGGCCCCACAGTCCCCAAATCTGAACCCAATCCAAAACTTATGGGTAGAGTTGAAGAAAAGCTGCATGCATACCCCAGTGAGGCGACCAGTATGCACCAACTCTAGGAATATGTAGAAGAGACCTGGGATCAGATTTCAGTCAAGACATGCTTGAATCTGATGGAGAGCATGCCCAGAAGGATTCAGGCAGTGCTAAAAGCCAAAGGTGGATTTATAAAATAATAAAAAATTAAATATACATTTTTAGGAGCAAAACAGTAACTGGATCGCCAGTAGTAGTAGGGCAATGGGGTACTCGGCACCCGGTCCTTCAGTGTTCTGCGGGGATGTCACGGTGGCCCGACCCGGTCCGTGGCCCTTTGTGGGGACGTCCGTTAAAAGGAATAGTTTTTATGGTTTGGGGAAAGGTCTTTAAAGGGGAAGTGTTCGTGACGCCACCTGTGGTATTCGGTCAGGGCGACCGACGCTGCTTAGGGGTACGCTGAGGTGATGTTATGGCAGCAAGATGGTATACCTTCCCACAGGTGAAGTGTATCCCCAGGGCTTCCCAGAAGTGTAGATGGTGATGGTGGACGATGTAAGGCGCAGTGAATAACGAGGACACAAGGTTGCAGTCTCTTTACCTTTTACTGAAGACTTCAGCATCCACAGTCCAGGGTACAGACCACAGGGTAGGCAGAGTCCGGCCGGTCTGAAGGTAAATCCAGAGTCCCCTTATCCAGGTGGAAATCAGTAGCCTTCCACTAGCGCCTGTCTGTTGTAGTACCTCCTTGCTAAGCTTCTCGGTAAGGTCCTCACAACTGTTGTAGATGTTCTAGATGTTATTTCTTCCTCTCTGTCCCCCAGATGGTATGGATAGGACAAACCCATATGACTGATGGCCTGAGGCTTGTTTATAGGGACCCTAGAGACGCCCCGACCCCCACAAGTTGCCACCGTGTCTTCTTAGGTATTAGGGTCGGGCAGCCAACTTGGAATTCACTGTCCTGCCGGTCTCTGAAGTAAAGCGTAGAGACTATTACTCCCTCGGTGTTCCGACCACCGGCTACGCGCCTCAGAAGGAGGCAGCCTTTACAGGGCAGAACTCCTCCCGGTGTTTTCTCCTTGTGCTATGACTTCATTTCTCACCCTCTACAACACAGTTCTCTTTGTGTCCTTTCTTAGGATGCTGCTGCACGAGGGGCAGGCGCAGCTCTGTGTCTTTCTGTCTAGCTAGGCCTTTGACAGGATCCAACCCCTGTCAGGGACTCTCTGTCTGCAGCTCCGATGTTCCTCTTTTCCCCCTGTCTGCCTGACAGGTGTTGCCTGGGCAAAGCCCAGTCAGCTTCTCTCTAACTTTCTATCCAGCCCACCAGTTTTACCCTTCTGTGAGGAGTGCCCTAGTAGATAGGAGCAAGGCTCCCCCTGGTGGTCTGGAGTGTGAAGTGTGGTGTATGGTTTGTGATACCTGGTAGGATGTTCTCCTTTATTGCCATCAGATGTAATATCACTCCCCCTAGTGGAAGAATAATATTACTGCAACGACCAGGACTCTGGGGCGCTGCATAACAATATAGTGACATGAGAAGAATCTGCATAACTAATCATATGCTAAATAGTTGCAAGTCAAATTTATGCACGAGATATCCAAGATGATTGTCTATAAAATGATGGTGGTCTCACATTCTAAACAGTAGTGGATGGTGAGATATGGAGCCTGAAAGTCAAAAGTTCAAAACATTGTTACTCTTTTACTCCTCAGTGTATATATTATAAGATAAATATATATATACACAGTACAGACCAAAAGTTTGGACACACCTTCTCATTTAAAGATTTTTTTCTGTATTTTCATGACTATGAAAATTGTACATTCACACTAAAGGCATCAAAACTATGAATTAACACGTGGAATTATATACAAAAAAAAGTGTGAAACAACTGAAAATATGTCTTATATTCTAGGTTCTTCAAAGTAGCCACTTTTTGCTTTGGTGACTACTTTGCACACTCTTGGCATTCTCTTGATGAGTTTCAAGAGGTAGTCACCGGGAATGGTTTTCAATTCACAGGTGTGCCCTGTCAGGTTTAATAAGTGGGATTTCTTGCCTTATAAATGGGGTTGGGACCATCAGTTGTGTTGTGCAGAAGTCTGGTGGATACACAGCTGATAGTTCTACTAAATAGACTGTTAGCTGCTTTTTTCTTGCCATATACAAATTCTAAGTAAAGAAAAACGAGTGGCCATCATTACTTTAAGAAATGAAGGTCAGTCCGAAAAATTGGGAAAACTTTGAAAGTGTCCCCAAGTGCAGTTGCAAAAACCATCAAGCGCTACAAAGAAACTGGCTCACATGAGGACTGCCCCAGGAAAGGAAGACCAAGAGTCACCTCTGCTTCTGAGGATGTGTTTATCCGAGTCATTAGCCTCATAAATCGCAGGTTAACAGCAGCTCAGATTAGAGACCAGGTCAATGCCAAACAGAGTTCTAGCCGCATACACATCTCTACAACAACTGTTAAGAGGAGACTTTGTGCAGCAGGTGTTCATGGTAAAATAGCTGCTAGGAAACCACTGCTAAGGACAGGCAACAAGCAGAAGAGACTTGTTTGGGCTAAAGAACACAAGGAATGGACATTGGACCAGTGGAAATCTGTGCTTTGGTCTGATGAGTCCAAATTTGAGATCTTTGGTTCCAACCACCGTGTCTTTGTGCGACGCAGAAAAGATGGACTCTACATGCCTGGTTCCCACCGTGAAGCATGGAGGGGGAGGTGTGGGGGTGCTTTGCTGGTGACACTGTTGAGGATTTATTCAAAATTGAAGGCATACTGAACCAGCATGGCTTCCACAACATCTTGCAGCGGCATGCTATTCCATCCGGTTTGCGTTTAGTTGGACCATCATTTATTATTCAACAGGACAATGACCCCAAACACACCTCCAGGCTGTGTAAGGGCTATTTGACCAAGAAGGAGAGTGATGGGGTGCTACGCCAGATGACCTAGACTCCACAGTCACCAGACCTGAACCCAATCGAGATGGTTTGGGGTGAGCTGGACCGCAGAGTGAAGGCAAATGGCCAACAAGTGCTAAGCATCTCTGGGAACTCCTGCAAGATTGTTGGAAGACCATTCCCGGTGACTACGTCTTGAAGATCATCAAGAGAATGCCAAGAGTGTGCAAAGCAGTCATCAAAGCAAAAGGTGGCTACTTTGAAGAACCTAGGATATAAGACATAATTTCAGTTGCTTCACACTTTTTGTTAAGTATATAATTCCACATGTGTTAATTCATAGTTTTGATGCCTTCAGTGTGAATGTACAATTTTCATAGTCATGAAAATACAGAAAAATCTTTAAATGAGAAGGTGTGTCCAAACTTTTGGTCTGTACTGTGTGAATCTACTATATAATTGTCTAAGGGTCACTTCCGTCTGTCTTTCTGTCTGTCACGGATATTCATTGATCGCGGCCTCTGTCTATCATGGAAATACAAGTCGCTGATTGGTCGTGGCAAAAAGGCCACGACCAATCAGCGACGGGCACAGTCCAGCGGCAAAATCGCCGCTCCTTCCTCCCCACAGTCAGTGCCGCTCCATACTCCCCTCCAGTCAGCGCTCACACAGGGTTAATGGCAGCGGTAACAGACCGCGTGATGCCATGGGTAACGCACTCCGTTACCGCTGCTATTAACCCTGTGCGACCAACTTTTTACTATTGATGCTGCCTATGCGGCATCAATAGTTAAAAGATCTAATGTTAAAAATAATTGAAAAAAATAAAAAATCGTTATATACTCACCGTCCGTCTGCCCCTCGGATCAGAAACAGGCCTTTCCCGCTCCTCGCGACACTCCGGTGACCGCTCCATGCCTTGCGGTCTCGCGAGATGATGACTTAGCGGTCTCACGAGATGGCTATGTCATCATGTCGTGAGACCGCAATGCACTCATGGGACCGGAGCGCGCGAGGAACGTCGGTAACCGCTTCGCCTGGATACAGGGCCAACGGAAGGTGAGTATATAACTACTAGCTATTGAACCCGTTCTACGCCCGGGTGGCGAGCATTTATATTGGAATATGGTCTCCATCCTGGTATGTGCTGCTCCTATCCTGTCATATGCTGCTCCATCCTGCGCCCCCATCCTGTCATGTGCTGCTCCACCGTGTCATGTGCTGCTCCATCCTGCGCCCCCATCCTGTCATGTGCTGCTCCACCGTGTCATGTGCTGCTCCATCCTGCATCCCCATCCTGTCATGTGCTGCTCCACCGTGTCATGTGCTGCTCCATCCTGCGCCCCCATCCTGTCATGTGCTGCTCCACCGTGTCATGTGCTGCTCCATCCTGATCCCCATCCTGTCATGTGCTCCCATCCTGCGCCCCCATCCTATCACGTGCTGCTCCATTCTGCGCCCCCATCAGTGCGGGCGGCTGTGCTGAGTGCGGGCGGCTGTATGTGGCTGTGCTGAGTGCGGGCGGCTGTATGTGACGTGGCTGTGCTGGGTGCGGGCGGCTGTGCTGGGTGCGGCAGCTGTGGACGGCTGTGCTGGGTGCGGTGGCTGTGCTGGGTGCAGCGGCTGTGCTGGGTGCAGCGGCTGTGCGTGGCTGTAGGCGGCTGTGCGTGGCTGTGGGAGGCTGTGCTGGGTGCGGCGGCTGTGCGTGGCTGTGGGCGGCTGTGCTGGGTGCGGCGGCTGTGCTGGGTGCGGTGGCTGTGCTGGGTGCGGCGGCTGTCCGTGGCTGTAGGCGGCTGTGCGTGGCTGTGCTGGGTGCGGAGGCTGTGCATGGCTGTGGCGGCTGTGCGTGGCTGTGCTGGGTGCGGCGGCTGTGCTGGGTGCGGCGGATGTGCTGGGTGCGGCGGCTGTGCTGGGTGCGGCGGCTGTGGGTGGCTGTGCTGGGTGCAGCGGTTGTGCGTGGCTGTGGGCGGCTGTGCTGGGTGCGGCGGCTGTGGGCGGCTGTGCGTGGCTGTGCTGGGTGCGGCGGCTGTGCGTGGCTGTGGGCGGCTGTGCGTGGCTGTGGGCGGCTGTGCGTGGCTGTGGGCGGCTGTGCGTGGCTGCGGCGGCTGTGCTGGGTGCGGCGGCTGTCCGTGGCTGTGGGCGGCTGTGCGTGGCTGTGGGCGGCTGTGCGTGGCTGTGGGAGGCTGTGCGTGGCTGTAGGCGGCTGTGCGTGGCTGTGGCGGCTGTGCATGGCTGTGCTGGGTGCGGCGGATGTGCTGGGTGCGGCGGCTGTGCTGGGTGCGGCGGCTGTGCGTGGCTGTGGGCTGTGCGTGGCTGTGGGCGGCTGTGCTGGGTGCGGCGGCTGTGGTCGGCTGTGCTGGGTGCGGCGGCTGTGCGTGGCTATGGGTGGCTGTACGTGGCTGTGGGCGGCTGTGCTGGGTGCGGCGGCTGTGCGTGGCTGTGGTCGGCTGTGCTGGGTGCGGCTGTGCGTGGCTGTGGGCGGCTGTGCGTGGCTGTGGTCGGCTGTGCTGGGTGCGGCGGCTGTGCGTGGCTGTGGGCGGCTGTGCTGGGTGCGGCGGCTGTGCGTGGCTGTGGTCGGCTGTGCTGGGTGCGGCGGCTGTGCGTGGCTATGGGTGGCTGTGCGTGGCTGTGGGCAGCTGTGCTGGGTGCGGCGGCTGTGCGTTGCTGTGGGCGGCTGTGCGTGGCTGTGCTGGGCGCGGCGGCTGTGCTGGGTGCGGCCATTTTCTTGGTCCTGCTCCCGGAGTCGGCGCCTGCGCAGTCCGCGCTTTCCGGCGCCATTTTCTTGAAGACACTGCAATGTGTCTTCAAGAAAATGGCGCCGGAAAGCGCGGACTGCGCAGGCGCCGATTCCGGGAGCAGGGGGACAGTCACGGCCCGGAAGCGCGTCGGTGGAACGGGTCAGGTAAGTATACTCACCCTCCGCCTCCTGGCTCGTCCCTGCTTGTCCGGTGGAGATCGCGGTGTGCGTTCAGCGCTTACGCATACCGCGATCTCCTGGGAGCGTCGCTCTGTGCGGTCCAGACTGCGCCGGCGCTTGCGCTTGCGCAGTCTATAGAGGCTTCGGACAGAGTGACGCTCCCAGCGTTATATTATAGATTTTTTATTTTCATTCTTTTTTTAACAGGGATATGATGCCTACATTGCTATATACTGCGTGGGCTGTGCAATATACTACGTGGGCTGTGTTATATACTACATCTCTGTGCTGTATACTATATGGGCTGTGCAATATACTACGTGGGCTGTGCAATATACTACGTGGGCTGTGCAATATACTACGTGAGCCGTGCAATATAATAGGTGTGCTGTGCAATATACTACGTGGGCTGTGCAATATACTACGTGGGCTGTGCAAAATACTGCTTGGGCTGTGCTATATACTACGTGGGCTGTGCAATATACTGCGTGGGCTGTGCTATATACTACGTGAGCTGTGTTATATGCTACGTGGGCTGTTATAAACTACGTGGCTGTGTTATATGCTATGTGGGCTGTTATACACTCTGTGGGCTTTGCTATATACTACGTGGCTGTGCTATATACTCCGTGGGCTGTGTTATATACTCCGTGGGCTGTGTTATATACTCCGTGGGCTGTGCTATATACTACGTGGCTGTGCTATATACTACGTGGCTGTGCTATATACTACGTGGCTGTGCAATATACTACGTGGCTGTGCTATATACTACGTGGCTGTGCAATATACTACGTGGCTGTGCTATTTGCTGCGTGGGCTGTTATATACTACGTGGCTGTGCTATATACTATGTGGCTGTGCTATATACTATGTGGCTGTGCAATATACTACGTGGCTGTGCTGTTTACTACGTGGGCTGTTATATACTACATAGCCAGCCACGAACAATCAGCGACAGGCACAGTCCGGCTCCTGTGTATTCAATGTATTATTCTAAAATCTTCCTAAATAAACTACATACATATTCTAGAATACCCGATGCGTTAGAATCGGGCTACCATCTATACAGTATATATATATATATATATATATATATATATATATATATATATATATATAATGATTACTATTTGTTTCTAATTAAACGTGAGGAAAAAAAATGGATTTGTGCGTCCTGAGACTTTCTCCCAAGAGTCTTGGTTCCTTCCCCGGTATAAATGCTCCTCATAGATATACATATATTTATATGGCCTTGCAGCATGGATTTTCCATATGGCGCCAATGATGCATTATAACTGTCAGTAACTTCCACCATCAGCCATTTCATACAGAGATACAAGCTGTCCATTTCTCAGGTCTATATTTTCTCATCACGGTCTGTTTCCCCTGGCTGTGTATTGAGCACAGTAATGTAACTCTTTAGGCCATAATGACACAACAAGCTGCTCTCATATACTGAATAATCTGATCCAGGAAACAGAAACCTCCTATAAATGTAAGTAAATGTCTAATTCCGCCAGCGAGCTCATCCTGACAGCGAGTTTGTACGTTTTTTTTTTTCTGAACTCCCGCGTGCTGATTTATGACCATGTCAAAGTTCAGCTAATATTTTATGAGGTCTGTAGCCATAAATTAGCTGATAGCAGTTCCGAAAAAGACAGATAAAAGAGTTTGGCTATGTGCACTAGACTCTTTACGACGCTGGTGGATCCTCTGAGGTTTTCCTAGGCGAAACCTAAAGAGACTTCGCTGTCAATTTTTGCAGTGGCTGCCTCACCGGCCTCTTTTTTTTTTCCTCTGTGCTTTTGCCTAAACTGGCGAGTGGCTTCCTAGTGGAGCTACCCAAGGATTGACCATGACTCTTATTTAGACCGCTTCATAGTTTCCCAATTCTGATGCAGTTAACCCATTATCTACCCATGTCCTTTTTTTGGGATACCTAATCTTTAGCTTCTATAATGAAAATTGCTAATTTGGCAAGTAATGGGTTAAGAGGTAAGAAAGACGGAATATGTGCACATTGCTGTACATTTTGCTTATTTTCGATGGCAGTTTTGCAATGCGCTTTTAGGCAACTTGCAGGCAGAATCCACCTGAAAAAGACACTGTGTGCATATCCCCTTACCATCTCCCAGATAGACCGAGCTCACTGATGGATCCTCAGCAAATCTCATTCAGCAGCCAGCACTGTGCAGAGATACAAGGAGCCTGTAAAACCCAATGGTGCAAAAAATGTTATGAAAATTGCTATCATTATTTTTGGCCCATAATGGATACAGTAACTAAAAAAAATGCCTTTAAAGATGTCCTGGTGTCCATATTCCGTTAATGGAGAACTTCCTTGGCCCTGAACACAATAAGGCATCAATCAGATGTCCGTGTGATTCACGAATAGAATATTTGCCCATTTTAGTCTATGTGGCTGTTGAAGATATGCGCACTTATGTTTCAGCTCTGCCCACAGTAGGGCAAAGTGCAGATGCGAGATTCCACCCAGCAATTTTAATGACACAGGAGGCATCATACACATGAATCAAAAAAGGAGGAAGACGAGCAGCAGCCGGGAGAAGGGATGGACAGGCCAAAAAGGACACCTATCGGACTGGCAGGATTACCATACAGCGCAGGAGAGCTTCAAAAGATTTTTGGGGTGGTCTACAGGGGAAGTCATTGGTTTGTATAACTAGTTATGGAGTGCAGCACAGGCACTGAATAAGGTGAAAGTTTTAGTTGAGATATGACAAAACTAGTGACAGGTTCCCTTTAAAGTCTATAGGTGCATGGAAAACATCCGGCTGCACTCGGATGACATCTGAGTGCAGTCCAATTTCCGCTGACTCACAGAATGGAGAAATGTTGTTCTCCACCTGTTCCTCAGTGTGCTCCGATTCTATCATTCAGATCACACTATTCTGACACTCTGAGCAAACTCGGATTGACCCGATTCTTTCAGATAATAGAATCTATTGTCGTGTAACCTTGGCCTAACGCTTGAACACTGACCTATACATCGCTACCGGTTGCCCTCCTAAAAAGCTGCTATCAGGTTGTCTTTAAGTTGTTCATATCATAAACTTTCTACCAAGACCCCCATGTATCCTACGATGGAAGGTGCCATAGTGCTGCCTTCATATAATTGTGCCCCTGGCCATCAGTTGTGCACAGAGCTGCAGCACGGCTCCATTCACTTGCATAGAGCCCTGCTGCAGTTTCCTGGACAGTCATGCATTCTTCATAGGCAAAAGGCAGTGGGATGGCTAATGCTGGAGATCTTTTCTCATTGCTTTACATATGCAGGGGCAAGATAATTGTGTGAAAGTACACAGTCCTTTAGCATGTCTCCCATAAGTTCCACCTCATATTACCCAAATTAACATTAGCCATCGAGCTAACAAACAGTATTTATCACATTTTCCCAATAAATACCTGCTATATTTCCCCACACATAGAATCCTAGAATGTTAGAGTTGTAAGGGACCTCCAGGGTCATTGTGTCCAACCCCCCGCTCAATACAGGATCCACTAAACCATCTCCGACAAATGTCTGTCCAGCCTCTGTTTGAAGACTTCCATTGAAGGAGAACTCACCACCTCTCGCGGCAGCCTGTTCCACTCATTGATCACCCTCACTGTCAAAAAGTTTTATAGCCTTATACAGAATAGCCTTAGCGCCATCATTGGCATGAACCACATTGCCCACCACTAATGTCCCAAGCAGCTGCTCCTAAAATGCACAAAGTTACAGGTTAAGCAGTCACCAAAGAGCACTCAACATTACGCTCTGCCATTGACTTCAAGAGCAAATGGAGCAACCATTAATTCTCCATGTCAGCTACATATCTGACCAAGCCGAGGGCTCTCTGATGTGTTACTCCTTTGGAAAGGGGCTAGTCCTCTACACAGGTGCCTGGTCCTAGATCTGTCCACATGGCACCTTTCTAGGATGTCACCTTTTCAACTAGTCCGTTCATCAAAGTTTTTGTTCTGCAGAAGAAGTGTGATTTTTAGGAGCGACACCATCTCATTCACGAAGCTACAGTCATATATTTCCTTGCTCTTGATTGCAGTCTTTATTGCCAACCTTCAAGCAGCCTCCAGAAACAAGGTCACCATAAGGAATGCTTTTGCAGAAAATAATAGATCACATTCCATGGCTGAACGTCTGTATGTGTAGCGCCCCCACTGCCGTAGGGCCGAGGGGTACCCGGTACCGGGCCTCTGAGTCTCTGCTCTGGGGTTGTCACGGTGGCTAGGCCCGGTCCGTGACCCTGCCGAGGGGCATACAGTGATAGATATGATGGATGATGGTAGTGGTGGTGGTGGTGCGGTGCAGTAAATAACGAGGACACCAGGTTGCAGTCTCTTTACCTCTTTACTGAAGGTCTCTGGGTCCTCAATCCGGAATACGGTTAACCAGGCTGCGCAAGTCCGGCCGGTCCAATGGCACCTCCAGAGTTCTCTTTACAGGTGGAAATCTGTGCCTTCCTGCTTGCGCTAGGTGTTGCGGTCCTTCCCTGCTGTGCTTACGGAAAGTCCCCACAACTGTTGTGTCTGTTTCTTAAGTTCCCTCACAACTCGATTAGATGATGTCCTGCTAATCTTCCGTCCCTCCCTGATGTTACGGTTAGGACGGCACCCGTATGACGGGTAGGCTCGGAGCTCTTCCGGGACCCTAGAGTCGCCCCTCTCCACAAGTTGCCCCCTATGTCTTCGTAGGTGATTTAGGTGAGACAGCCCGCCTATGACTGACTGTCCTGCCGTTGGTTTGAAGTATTGCTTGGAGCTAGATATATGAATACTTCCTCGGCGTTCCGGCCGCCGGTTGTGCGCCTCAGTAGGATGTTGCCTCGGTCTCACAGCACGACTCCTACTGGTATTCTCCTTGTTGCTTTGATCTCGTTTCTCACTCAGCACAATCTATCTCGCTTCCAGTCCCTCCTTGGGCACCGCCACTATGCTGAGCAGGCACGGTCGTGTTACGTTCGCTCAAGTTGCCAGGCCTCTGTCAGGATCCCACCCCCGACAGGGGCCCTACCGAATCTTCTCCCACAACACCCTCTGCCACAAGGTGTTGCCTGGTTCCAACCCAGTCAGCTTTCTGTTCTAACTTCCTGCCTGACCCCCAGTTTTACCAGTATGTGAGGAGTGGCCTAATGAATAGAACCCTTAGCTCCCCCTGGAGGCCCGGCTGTGAAATGTATTGGTGTCTGTGATACCTGGTCAGATGAACTCCTTCAGTGCCATCAGACGTACCATAGCTCCCCTTAGTGGCGGAGCCACAGTACTGCAACGACCAGGACTCTGGGGCGCTGCATATGCAAGTCACCAGCCAGCAGCTCACCAGTGAATTACCGATCAGATTTTCTTTCCCACTGTCTAATAAAGTAATAGCTCTATGGACTAATTAGCTGTTTGCCCCTTAGAGCCTAAGTACTAAGTGAACACAACCAGGTTTCGATATCAATTCTGCATGCGCGGGGTCAATTTAAAGGGAACATGTCTCTAGATTTAATAAGCCCCGAATTATGGCCAGCATGAAATCCCTTGATTACAGAAAGCTATGATTTACCCTGAAACACTATGGCATTTAAAGAAAATATAGTTTTAAAAACAGGCAGTGGTTCAGGGGGAAGAGTCCACAGGATGGCTCCAGCTCTTCCCTATAATGGCAAAAGGGGAGAGACCTGTCAGTCATAAAAAATTCGGATGGGAAAAGCTCAATGCCAAAAGGAAGAGAACTGTCAGTCACACCGAGCTCGGACAGGAGAAGCTCGATGTCAAAAGGGAGAGACCTGTCAGTCCCACCAATCTCGGATTGGAGAAGCTTGAAGCCAAGAGGAGAAGAGGAGATTTACATCTGTTAGCCAGCATAAAGTACATGTGGGGGTTGCCTGGTTGCTAGGGAACCCCCACATGTACTTATGCTGGCTAACAGATGTAAATCATTCAGCTGCGGCAAGAAAAACTAAATCTCCGAGCACTAAAAAATACTTGGAGGACCCCCGAGCATGCTCGAGAAATCTCGAGTAACGAGTATATTCATTCATCACTAGAAGAGACCTGTCAGTCCTGCCGAGCTCGATGGCAAAAGGAAGAGAACTATCAGTCCCACTGAGATCGAACGGGAGAAGCTCAAAGCCAAAGGGGAGAGACTTGTCAGTCCCAATCAAATGGTCTGTACTTTCTTGAGATGTCCTTGTTTTTTACATGATTTTATTGTATTTTTTTAATGTAATCTAAATATCAATGTAAACTTTTATAATCCTAGATCTCTTCTCCCTCTGTGATATTGCTGTTGCAGATTTACGAATATCCATAGCCGACTGTCTAAAATTTGCATTACAAATTTATTTAAGTATTTTCTATTTTCAGATTTTATCGATCATTAGGACCAATGAATGCAGCAAATCATACAGTGTTGACCACTTTTTTCATTATTAAGGGCATTTCTGATGTCCCGACGCTTCAGGTGCCAATCTTCCTCTTGGTCCTTCTTATTTATCTTATTACTGTTGGTGGTAATATGACCATCCTCCTGCTGGTGTGCGCGGACCCTCAGCTCCATACTCCCATGTATTTCTTCTTGTGTAACCTTTCCATCTTGGACATCTCTTCCAGCACGGTCACTCTTCATAAGATCCTCGTTAGCTTTTTATCTGGTGACAAGACCGTTTCTGTCCTTTCATGTTTGGTTCAGATGTTCATCTTCACATCTCTGGTGTGCAATGAATTATTGATACTCACGGCCATGAGTTACGATCGCTATGTCGCCATCTGTAACCCGTTGCGCTATTCCACAGTCATGAACCGAGGCGTCTGCTCTACACTGGCCTTTGTTTGTTGGGTTTTGGGCTTTGTGGAATCTCTACCTCACGTTGTTCTAATATCCAGATTCACTTGTTTTAAATCTAATGAAATAAACCACTTCTTCTGTGACATTGTCCCTCTCGTGAAACTTTCCTGTAACGATACGTCTCTCTCTGACTTTTTGATGTTCATCTGCGGACTCTTCCTTTCCACCTTCCCCTTTGTCCTCACATTTATCCCTTACATCTTCATTATCCGTACCATAGTGAGCATCAGTTCCACTGTAGGGAAGCACAAAGCTTTCTACACGTGTTCTTCACACCTCACCGTGGTCATACTTCTGTATTTGACACTTGTCTGCCAGTATCTTAGACCGGTTTCAACGGACACTTTGGAATCCAACAAGCTTTTCTCCTTGTTCAACACGGCTGCCGTCCCCATGCTGAACCCACTGATCTACAGCCTGAAAAACAAAGATGTCAAATCCGCACTGAATCGCAGATGGGTACAAATGACCATATAACTGGATGATGATGATGACGATGAAGAGCAGGAAATGTAGACAATGTATGTCTACATCTCTGTGTGTTCTGCTGACATGGAAAAGACTAACAATGTACAGAGTACAAACACATTAATCAGGCTCTGGATCAGTAGCCAGATGAAAACTTGTTTTATTCCTAAAGTTCTATATTGTAAGGCATCATTTTCTACATAGAATGTATAACTTTTGTTTTATTTATCTATTTTTGCACCATAAAAACAAAGTTTTATGAGGACTTCTTACTGAGCCTTAAAAAAGTTATTTACACCCCGCAAACTTTTCCACATTTTTTTACGTTACACCCACAAACTTAAATGTATTTTATTGGGATTTTATTTTCTACTAACACTAAACAGCAAGTATTTGTAAAGTGTAAAGGAAATGATACATAGTATTCTAAATAATTGAAAAATATAAATCTGAAAATTATGACGTGCGTTTGTATTCAGTCAATATTTTGTAGGACTACCGTTCACTGCAATTGCTAATGCATGTTTTTAGTATGTCTCTTCCAAATTCGCACATCTAAAAGCTGACATTTTTTTCCCAACCTTCCATGCAAACTAGATCTAGTTCAGTGAAATTGAACGGATGTCATGTAGGGGGCACAGCTAACATGTGGAAGAAGGTGCTCTGATCAGATGAGACCAAAGTAGAACTTTTGTGACTAAATGCAAAACTCTATGTGTAACGAAAAAAACACCATCCCCACTGTCAAACGTGATGGCAGCATCATGCTGTGGGGAGGCTTTTTTTCAGCAGAGACAGGGAAGGTGGTCAGAGTTGATGTGAAGATGGGAAGCGCTAAATACGGGCAATCCTTCAGGACAACCTGTCAGAGACTGCAAAAGACTGGAGACTGGGCGTAGGTTCACCTTCTAGCAGGACAACTACCCTAACCATCCTGCCAGAGCTACATTGGATGGTTTAGAGCAAAGCATATTGATGTGTGTGAGTGGCTCATTCACAGCCTAGACCTAAATCCCATTGAGAATCTGAGAAGACTTGAAAATTTCTGCTCACAGACGTCTCCATCCAATCTCACTGAGCAAAGAAGGGGCAAAAATGTCAGCTTCTAGATGTAAAAAGCTGGTAGAGACAAACCCCAAAAGACTTGACAAGTATTAACTCGGGAGGTGGGGGCTGAATACAAATGCACGTCACAATGTTCAGCTCTATATTTTTTAAATATTTAGAAAACCATGTATAATTTCCTTTACACTTCACATATACTTGTTACTTTGTGCTGGTAAACATAAAATCCCAATAAAATAAGTTTAAGTTTGTAGGTGTAACGTGGGAAAATTACACGGGGAATAAATACTTTTTCAAGACACTGTATTTGCATCCACAATGAAGTATACATAACGTTATTTTTGTGCAAAAAGAAGTATAAGTTTTATTGCTTGGAATTTTTCCCCTATAAGTTTATTGAATTTTTTATATATTTGTTTTTAGTCCCAATATAGAACTTAAAAAGTAACTCTAATTTTATTTTTTTATATCTTAAATCAATATTTCACCTGAAAATAAGCAGCTGTGTACTGTACGGGTGCTTCTCACAAAATTAGAATATCATAAAAAAGTAAATTTATTTCAGTTCTTCAATACAAAAAGTGAAACTCATATATTATATAGAGTCATTACAGACAGAGTGATCTATTTCACGTGTTTATTTCTGTTAATGTTGATGATTATGGCTTATAGCCAATGAAAACCCAAAAGTCATTATCTCAGTAAATTAGAATACTTTATAACACCAGCTTGAAAAAATGATTTTAAAATCCGAAATGTTGGCCTACTGAAATGTATATTCAGTAAATGCACTCAATACTTGGTCGGGGCTCCTTTTCCATCAATTACTGCATCAATGCGGCGGGGCATGGAGGCGATCAGCCTGTGGCACTGCTGAGGTGTTATGGAAGCCCAGGTTGCTTTGATAGCAGCCTTCAGCTCATCTGCATTGTTGGGTCCATAAAAAGTTGTGGAATTGCATTTGTTTTTGCAATTTCATCACACTTGGAATTTTTTTTGTGATTTTTGAGTACATGATATGGTAAAACCAATGGTGTCATTCAAAAGTACAACTTGTCCTGCAAAAAACAAGCCCTCACATGGCCACATTGATGGAAAAATAAAAAAGTTGGAAGAAGGGGAGCGAAAAATAGAAACGCAAAAATGAAAAAGGGTCCGGGGTGAAGGGGTTAATAGTATGAGAACACCCCAAATCTCCTTTTGGGGGAGAGTATAGACACACATGCATTATTTTGGATCAGTTTGCTATTCTAATTAGAAATATCCCTGGATAGAAATATCATGCTAAACAATAGATCTTTATACATCTGCTCTTCTCCCTAATGACAGAACAGTAATTATATTGCATATCACACAACGTTGATATTTTATTATTATTTATTGTTAATTGGCCTCTTTGCAACAAAACAATTTTCTGTGAAGAACAACAAACTTTGGTCCCATAGAGGATACAATAATGAGTCCGTGGAGCAGCGGTCCCAGCTGGCAGCCCCCCGGTCTCAGCTGGCAGCCCCCCGGTCCCTGTGATCCGTCAGCAAGACGTCCTTCTATGCCGACCTCGTAACCTGAGGATTCATCTTCCTATTGCAGACCCCGTTAGTGTGCATTCACACGTGGCACATTTTTCCCACCATAAAATTTGGTTGATGAAAATTTGCCACAAAATCTGCACGTCTTGAAAGCAGATTGTGCCTCCTTTATTTTAGACAATGCGCACCCGGCGAGTGTTTCAGGAGGATGACGCTTCCGGATACATCAGCCTCTTTTGTCCTGAATTGTCGTGTTTGGTTCTTTTCGGTCAATTTTTTTTTTTAGCATTTATTAAGCACTTTTCCGGCAGGTTACGGATCAAATCCACCTAAAAACGAGATTGTGCGCATGCACCCATATTATCCCCTAGAAACAATGTAACATACGGGCCTGTTCAGAGGCACCATATGGAGAGCTTGTATCTACAGCCTTGTGCCCTTATCCAGGTTCTGTGCTCCCCATTTATTATTATTATTTATTATTATAGCGCCATTTATTCCATTTATAGGGATTGTTCCACTAAATACATTTACCACCTATTGATAGGTAGTGAATGAATGATCACTAGGTGTCCGACCGCTGGGACTCCCCCCAATCACAATAATGGGGTTCCCAAAATCCTCTGTGTTAATCAAGCAGTGGTGAACATGCGAGACCGCGGCTCTATTCACTTCTATGGAACTATCAAAAATAGTCGTTTAACAAGTGCCGCAAAAGTGAATGGAGCGGCGGTCACTCCTGCACATTACTGCGCCATTCGCACAGCAGACTTGGGGACCCCCCATTATTGGGTTATATGGGGGTCCAGCACTCGGACCAGCGATCATATACTGATAACATAACCTGTGGATATGTCATGATATGTATGAATTCCCTAACAGAACAGTATAAAATGATTTCTTGCAGCTCCAGCAACAATACGATGACGGGGAAATGATGGCCTGTTTAAGACCACCAGAACTGTGATAATGATTCTCCAAAGAAGCCCAGAAGGGGGTCACTATTAGTGATGAGCGAAGAGCTCGGATAAGGCGTTATCTAAGCATGCTCTGGTGCTAACCGAATGTCTTCGGCATACTCGAATATGTTCTAGTTCCCACGGCTGCATGTCTCGCGGCTGTTCATGCACAGATGGCCTGTTTATTAGACAATCCCTGCATCTGTTGCGGTTGAACATCTGCAAGACATGCAGCCGCAGGGACATATTTTTCGAGCACGCCATAGACACTCTACTAGCACCCGAGTGTGATTACACCTTATCTGAGCACTTCGCTCATCACTATTAACTATGCAAAAAAAATTAAGAAAAAATAAATATGTACGGGTCTCAGAAAATGGTGACACAAAACACCTTTTTTAAAATTATTATATGTAGAATGAACGGGGTCATAAAAAAAAAAAAAACAAGCCCTATACGGCTATGGAAAAATAATAAAAGTTATGGAGTTGGGAAGGAAAAAGCTCAAATTTTACCTCGGCATTAAACGGTTAATGTTTCACAAAACAATATATAATTACAAACAATACTAATAATTGTATTTATATAGCGCCAACATATCCCGCAGCACCAAGAGGAGACATTAATCTCACTGTACATGGTTTATGGCACACTTGGCATTGCAGCTGCTGCCAGGACTACAAGTCTCAGCAGCCGCCCCATGACTTTCTGTGTGAGGAACCACCACCAGCTGCATCATCACAGGAAGTGTCATAACAGTCATCTATATACGAGAAGAACCAGAGAAGGCTTATTGGTAGAAGTGCTATGTTTCGTCACCAACACAGCGGCATTATGGTCACTGTAGTTCTCCTTCCATCTGTGAGTGAGTAAAAAATAGCAACATAAACTACATATCCCAGAAGTCTCTATTCTCTTCCCCGGACTGTCGTTAGAAGGTCAGCCAATGAGCGCAGAGAGATTATCATATCCCTCCGCCTTCCAGCACGGATCCCTCCGCCCATAAGCAGAGGCTGAGTCCTTGATTACAAAAAGGTAAGCTATAAGGTAAGTCTTGGGGAATGTTGTCACTTTGTGAAAATGCTGCAAATGGCAGTAAAGTGCGACTAGAACAGCACAGCAGCTGCGTGTTTACCGCACTCTGTGGAATGAGAGCACCAGAAGTTACCGGCGATATACAGAGAACTTGTCTGCACTGTGCCAGTAAGCAGGGGGCTGTGTGTGGTGCATGGACGCCCCATGACTAGTGCATTGGCTCTTGCTGTATACCCAGCACCATAGTGTGCGGTCTATATCTCCCTTTGAGGGGCAGGCTACACAGGAAGTATATTATGAAGCCAAGCCCCTGACAGAAAACTATGGCTGTTTGTATAGTGACACCCAGTCACAGGCATTTTGGCGACGTATGAATTTAACTTTTTCCCCCCTATACGTTGCCGGCTGCAAAATGAGGTAAAGGGGTCATCTGGTTTTGGAAAATCTCTTGTCTCCTGGCTGCAACTTGGTTTAGACTAGAAAACGGTGCTTTTCTCACCCTACCCAGGTCCAGCCCCGAGTCTCTGATGCTGCTCCCTGCGTCTTATTTCCTGCAGCACTGATGTCACACGGACGACGCTGCTGCTAATCGGTGGCTCGTGCCTCATCTGGGGCAGGCCCACTGAGCTCGATGATCGGCTGCAGCGTTGTCCGTTAGGTCTGCGAGCAATAAGACACCAAGACTTTTTTTTAAACAAGCTGCAGCCGAGGGACAGAGTTTTCTAAAAAATGGAAAACTCCTTTAAAAGGCGCAGTCAGATATAAATCGGAGTGCAGCACATGGACAGGCTGGCGCCTCTCCTGAACCCGAGCGTGTCAGCTTCATGTATTTCTATAAAGCTCTGGACGGGACAGCCGCCGATTACTCCGCACATTGCTGCCCGATTTATACCACCGTCTGACCTCTCTATGCTGACTTATGACCGCATCAAAGTTCTGCTCATCTTTGATATGGTTGCTGGTCATAAATCAGCGTAGAGGAGTTGAGAAAAAGACACATAAGGTTATGTCAGAAGGACAGAATAGTCAGTGCCCCACAGAGGCTGTACACAAATGGTACAAAACACTTAATAAATCCTAAAATACATGAGATTTCACCTCATTATTCCTCTGCTGATCTCATTCTGGCGCTTCTCGAATCCTTCGCTGGTCCTCTGTAATGGTGACCCATCTCTGCCAGTGCTAAAGTGCGGCTATAATACAGACACAAAAACGCCCCCATGTCTGAACCTGGCCTTGGGTGCACACCCAGCATAGAGCACTGTCATGTGGGAACTGTACCTCTCTAGAGTCCAGTGGTGACTGCTTTACACCACTACTGCCAACACTTTGCATCGTGCTTGGTGATGTAAGACACCTTGAAAAACAATTGTATTATGCTCCTGCTGCTGTTACTTTAATAGGCAGTTTTGACCTCTGTAAAATACTGATTTCTCTGACCAGTTTTAATAATCTCACCCCTTAAATCCCATGAAGTATAGCAGCTGCTAGGCAAAATGTGACTATTGCGTCTTTTAAGAGGTTGTCCGGTTTCATTAAAGTGGATCTGTCACCAGATTTGAAAATCCAAAATGTACACAATAGTAAATAAATCTTAGACCTAATGAGACTGGTATACTTACTTTGAAAATCCATGTCAGACTAGTTGTATAATTCTTATATTAAGGTGAGCATTTTGAGAGACAAGCCTATTTTAATATCAAGCCGAAAAACTTCTAAAAAGGATTATACAGCCGTTCTGACGTGGGTTTTAAAAAGTAAGTGGTCTTTGGTTTATTTTTTGGCTGCCTTGCCACACTTATTTTAATGAAATTGGACAAACCCTTCAGTTCTTCTTTGATCTTCCTTAGGCCAGTTTCACGTGTCTTTGCGCAAATTGGAAAACCCACATGACCGCCACGTCCCATGATCTGAGATTATTGACTTATAGGTACATATGAGGCAGTAGGAGACCTAGTGGTCTGAGCGGAGGCCGGAACCGACCGTGTGAGACCGACCATATGTATATGATGCCGTAAAGCCTTTCTTTTTAAATTATGACCTCTCTTCTGTCCAGGGAAAACAACCATGACAAAGTGTATCGTGAAGACCTGTCACAGTGATTCTGCCTGTGACACCGGTATCGCATTTCATGGCTTCCCAAGCTCCATCCAGATGATTAGACTTTGGCTCCAGCAGACGGGTATCGCGTTCGTTGACCTAGAAGCGTTCGCGAAGAATGTTCTGCAGTCTAACAGGACTGGGCTTTATCAAATCTGTTCCAAACATTTCTCACCAAAAAGTTACTTCTTCAACGGCTCAAAAATGGTTCTGAAACCAGACGCCGTCCCAATGGTTTTTCAAGATGTGCCAAAACTCTCGGATGTGCAGGAGGTCTCCAAGGCTCCGTCCTGCACAAAAGCCCAAATAGAAAACCTTCCACATGCGAGTTCTTCCCTTCCACAAGCCTTTGTCCCACAGATGGGACCGACCTTCCAGGGGAACCCAGAAATGGCCGAATCCGGGAATATGAAACATGATGTGACGCTGACTGTCAAACCGATGGTGGACAAGTCAATTGGCACAGATCCACACTGTGGTAAGGAGGAGGCGCGTGCACGCTGGTCCTAATACTTGACCAAAAACTGGTCACGATTATGTTTTATTATCTCTAGATTTTGTTGAAAACAAGAACGAGAAGATAATGAACAAAAGACTCTTGAAGCTAGCAATGGAAATAATCTCCTTGCTGACTGGAGAGGTGAGTGCTGGAGACAGGTGTAATCTACTCTTATAGACCCCTGCTATAAATGCACTACTGGAATAAAATACCATAAAATCCAGAGGTGTGTGCTGCATTTCAAATCTTCTGGCACACACACAAACAATGTAAAAATACAGAACATTATGAATTAGTTTTTGACTAAATAAGGGTCCATGAACACGCCATTGCACTCATGCACTGTTTGGCGGAACGTTGTCTCTTCTTGCTGCAGACACTCCATGTGGCATACCATAAAATGAGAAAGCAACCACTGCTGCGTGTTTATGAATAATGCTGCTGTGCACTTCCGAATAACTCTGCTGCTGCACGCTTCCGAAGAATGTTGCTGCTGCTTTGCGCTTCCAAAGAACGTTGCTGCTGCTGCGCGCTTCCGAAGAACATTTCTGTGTGCTTCCACAGTACCGTATTTTACGACTATGATGCAAATCTATTCTTTTCTATTAAACCATCTCCACTTCTTCTCCTGTAGGAGTACATGATGATAAAAAAGAACTGTTCTCCACCCAGCAGCCCCAAAAATGATGAGGTGAGTGCTACCGACAATCCGCTATTTATTTCTCTTAAACACATAGGTTGGAAAGTGTTTGTCATCCAGAGAAAAGTTGGCACAAATGGGGGATTTTGACAATTTGAGTCCATGGTTGGTAATGCTACATGATGCCCAGTGTGACTTGTGTGCGGAATATGTGATCTGTCAGATTGGAATTTGAAGCTACATGTGTAGGGAATATCTAGAATGATCCCTTCAATACTAGCACCCAGATGAGCCGATTCTGTTGGCACTGCAGACTTTAGCAAGCACAACATCCATTGTTTTTTTTCCCATTTCAGGTTCCTATAAAATGTGGTGATGTCTCCGTCTATTTTACTATGGAGGAGTGGGACTATATAGAAGAGCACAGAGACCTGTACCAGAAGGTGGTGATGGAGAACCATCAGAGATCCAGTACTCCTCCGCTAGAAGAACCAGGTAAGACTTGGCCAAACTTCTAAAAGTTCGGGCATTTAGTCATCTAATCTGCAATAATGGAAAAGTATAAAAGGGATAGCTGATCAATTATACAAAACAGGGAAGATATATATTCCATTTGGTATAATTGATCAGATATATATATATTTTTTTTTCATCAGAGATTTTTACTGAAGATGTAAAGGCTGTGGTGGTCACTGAGGAAGAAGAAGACGACACTGAAAGCAGAGCTGAAATCGAACGGGTGGATGTCTCAACAGATGTCTACGCAGGTGAGTAATATTGCTGTATATACTTGCCAGTTTACGATAATCTTACACTGGCCTATCCCTACCTGGCTATGCAATTTTTCATTTTTGCTCTTTTTTTTTTTTTTTTTTTTTTTTTTCAGCATAGCCATACTAGGGTTTCTTTTTTTTTTTGCAGTTCTTGTTGCAGTTTTGAATGATACCATTCATTCACACACCATATAATATTCTCAAAAACAGGACAAAAAATTCCAATTGTGGGGAAATGTTGATGCCAAACTTGTATATATATTTTTTATTCTATTTTAGTGGCTAATAAAAACCCAGAACTTAATAAAAAAAAAAAAAAAAAAAAAAAAGAAAAAATGTGATTAATTTGTGATGCCATTTTGTGAGCCAATAACCTTCCAAGATCTTCGGTCGGTACCCTGGGCGGTGTGTTTCAGTGCTCTTAGGTAAATAATCATTCCAAGTAATATCAATCACAATTAACCAGAGCACATGCATCGTTGCATCTCAAGTTAATAAGAAATCAAAAGTCATGAAAATATGTGAATATAACAGGAAACCAAAGAAAGATGGAACACTTGAGATTAGTGTTGAGCGATACCGTCCGATACTTGAAAGTATCAGTATCGGCCGATACCGGCAAAGTATCGGATCTAATCCGATACCGATACCCGATACCAATACAAGTCAATGGGACTCAAGTATCGGACGGTATCCCTGATGGTTCCCAGGGTCTGAAGGAGAGGAAACTCTCCTTCAGGCCCTGGGATCCATATTAATGTGTAAAATAAAGAATTAAAATAAAAAATATTGCTATACTCACCTCTCCGACGCAGCCTGGACCTCACCGAGGGAACCGGCAGCGTTGTTTGCTTAAAATGCGCGCGTTTCCTGCCTCCCGTGACGTCACGGCTTGTGATTGGTCGCGTCGCCCATGTGACCGCGACGCGACCAATCACAAGCCGGAACGTAATTTTAAAATCCTGAATGCCTAGAATTAAGCTTCCAGGACCTCAAAATTACGTCACGGCTTGCTGTGATTGGTCGCGTCGCGGCCACATGGGCGGCACGCGACCAATCAGAAGCCGTGACGTCGCGGGAGGCAGGAAACGCGCGCATTTTAAGCAAACAACGCTGCCGGTTCCCTCGGTGAGGTCCAGGCTGCGTCGGAGAGGTGAGTATAGCAATATTTTTTATTTTAATTCTTTACTTTACACATTAATGTTGTATTTTACACATTAATGTTGTTTCGATACCGATACCCGATACCACAAAAGTATCGGAATTCCGATACCCGCAAGTATCGGCCGATACCCGATACTTGCGGTATCGGAATGCTCAACACATCTCAAGTTGAGATGCAACACAAGTGCCATGGTGAATAATCATTGCAGTTTTCGGAGATCCGCAATTTTTTTCCTTGATTGATCTTGGTGCAGCTTGTTTTTTGCGTAGTGAGTAGTGAATGTGCTTGGATAAGGTGATATCTTAGCATGCTTGGGTGCTAAGCGAGTGTCTTCGGCGTGCTCAAATACTACTGTATGTTTGAATCTTCGCTGTTGCATGTCTCGCGGTTGTTCACATGCAGGGATTGCCTAACAGCCACGAGACATGCAGCCGCTGGGAGTCAAACATATTTTTCGAGCACACAGAAGACACTCGGTTAGCACCCGAGCATGCTCAGATAATACCTTATCCCAGCATGTTTGCTCATCACTAGTAGTGAGCTGTAGTCTTTGACATGTTTTCATTGCCTTATGTTTTATTGGGGGAGAGAGTTGGAGTGACCAAAAAATGACAATTACGGCTTTTTTTTCTTTTCACTTTAAAGCATTTGCCATAATGGTTAATTCATAATAAATAAATCGGTCTATCTTTTTTTTCTTCTACCTTTTGGTCTAAAAACAGAAAGATGGGGGGAGGGGGAAGGCACCAAAAACGTTAATATTACAGTAGTGGCCAAACAGCAGCGGTGTGTGGACAGGGCTCAGCCTGTGTCTGGTAAGCGAGCATTTCTAGGTCCTGTTGGCTCATTCTCTGGTTTGTTGCTTTATATAGGCGAGTTCAGCACAGACTCGTTACCGGTTGATCAAGCAATAGAGGAGACATATGTGTTAAATGCATGGGAAACCTCCGTTGTCCATGAAGCCTCCTGCACAGGTAAACCATTAAAGTATCGTGTAAACTCCGTAAATACTCATTGTACTTTGCCCGGGCGCTGCATAAATTCACATTCTGAGGACTGATAATCTCCACCGTAGGTCAATTTCTTTTGCAGACTTTTTTATGCAGTATGTCCTCAGCAGTGTTGCTACCACTATACGCTGTGAAAAATGTGATCATTCCCTGAAAGTGGCTCATCAGCATCACTTCCCATCCATATATGTATATGTCCTTATGAAACGCTAGTGTATCAGACCATGTGCTGTCTGTGTACATTACCGACCACACACAACCATATTATAGCCAGTCCACAATGCATGCAATGTGTAGCCAGCTCCAGTATAAGTCCGCAGTGTGGACACATCTGGCCCAATTACCATTATGGCCACATCCATCATGCAGATTGGGAGGGTATTACTTGCATCCCGGAAGTTTAATCCACTAGATACAGCGATTTCTATTGGCTAAACAGAGGAAGGGGGTTATCGCTGTCAGCCCTTTGGCCGTACTGTTATCAAATTGCAGGGGATGCTGAAGTTGTCATGGCACCTGGGGGCCTAACAATGGGACCCATAGCTGCCAAATCCGAACCCAAAAATTGTACTACTGAAAATACAACATATCGTGGAAAATAAAATAAAAAGAAAACACACTACGTTTGCGTTAACCCCTTCATCCCCGGGCCATCTTTCATTTTCGCTCCCCTTCTTCCAGAGCCATAACTTTTTTTTATTTTTCCATCAATATGGTCGTGTGAGCAGGGGCGGACATATCATTGGTGTAACCTTTGCTGCCGCACGGGGCCCAAGATGTGAGGGGGCCCATTTAAACCTCTAAAGCAGGTGCAATTTTGCATTTTTAGGAGATCTTGAGCTGCTGTTGTAAAGGGGTTAACTGAAAAATTAAATAACTATAACTCTTGGACCCTTCTAGGACTCTAAACATCTGTGTCCTAGAAGGGTTAGAATAAAGTCATGTTAAGCATTATTTTTATATTCTGTCTTGTGCTCTTTACAGAGGAAGATCTGCAAGAAGACTCCTTCACGTTGTCTTCATCATCTAGTAACATAGCAAAACATCACGCAACTTTGTTTCACGGCTCTCAGATGGAGGACAGCGGAGAGAATTTTCCGATTGCATCCCCGAGGCATGCTATGGACAGCCTGGCATACATGTCTACATCGGAGCAATGTCAAGAGCAGGCATGGACGGCCTACAGTAGATATGCTGGCGACGCCAATTTCACACCAGTAGAACATCCGCATATTAAAGAAGAAACCAACGAATATAACTACATGTACGATGAAGAACCGGCGTACGACGACCATAATCCTGGACGTGTTTGTGAGGAGCCAAGTCAGTTGTTTGAGACCATGAACAACCTTCTCATCCACCAGATGACACACGGCCACTCGTCTTTAGTAGATAAGCCGTATGCTTGCAGCCACTGCGACAAGCGATTTGCCAAAAGATCTCACTTGGGAATGCATCTTAAGACTCATACGGGAGAAAAGCCGTACGCCTGCCCTGACTGCGGGAAGAGATTTAGTCGGAGATCAAATATGGCCACACATTACAGAACGCACACAGGGGAGAAGCCATTCGCTTGTCCCAAATGCGGTAAACGCTTCACCCAGAGTTCACACATGGTGACACATCAAAGGACACACTCCGCAGATAAGCTCTTCACGTGTCCCGAGTGTAAGAAATGCTTTACAAAGTGGTCGTACCTAAACTTCCACCTTCGAACTCATGGAATAGAGAAACTGAGCGTACCTTGATTGTGCAACCACTTGCTGAGCGAAGATCTGTCATATCTACTGCTGTGAAGACCTTGAGACTAACTTACCCTGAAGTGCTACGGTGGCTGTACACACGTGGTGCGTTACGTGGCAGAAAGAGCTGGTGGGAAATCAAGTTATCTTCCTCCTTATGGACCTTAGGATGATGGTGCAAGGATTGACATGCCAAAAAAACTGGGGTCCCTTTAGATATCACAAGTAGTGATGATTGAACATGCTTGGGTGCTAACAGTGTCTTCAGCTTGCTCAAAAAAAATGTTCGAGTCACCGCGGCTGTTCGACAGCAGCAACACATGCAGGGATTGCCTGTTTCTTTATAAATAGGTATTGTCAGGTAGGGCTTCTAAATACAAGCAATTTACTGCTTATAAAAATTTTCAGCTGTTTTTGAGAGATTAACACTGTTTACAACATGTTACCCTGGAGACCGACCACCACTGCTATACAGCAAAATATGAGCTGTACTTAAAAGCTTGTTTATATGGAGCTTGTAAGCCCTGTTTTGAAGCTGCCCAGGATAGCTGGAAGGTGCAATTACCTCCGAATACCACCCAGTTTCAGCGCAGTGCTTATTAGCTGTAAAGCAGCTGTGGTCGGTTTCCTAGGCAACAAGTTATAAACAAGTGGCTGCAAATTTTAATAAGCCGCAAATTGTAAAAGTGTATTTACAAGACTTATCCACAATTATCCATCTGTGAAGATGGGAATAACCCTTTAATACAATTATCGACCGTGGTCTTGTTTATTTATTGTTATGTTTTTGTTTTATTGTATAATACAGGATGCCCCTTACTCATCTATGATGACCATCCAGTGAAAGAAACTAGACTCTCATCATCCTCCACTAATTGGTGATATAGCAGTATTTTCCAAAAGGCAGAAATGGCGTTTCCATACACGAGTAGAGTTTTTGAATATGGTAACTTTTCCGTAACGTCATGCACAATGTCAGAATTATAAAACGAAGAAACGTGCGCCCTCTCCCCAATTCAGAGCAGCCATAATAGCCATGGTACTGAATATTCTCCTTTTTCTTTACTTCCTTTGTATATAGCGTCGGTGTTTGCTTTTACGTTCTTAACAAAATCAAATGTCGGAGAACGTCACATGATAAAATCATTAAACTTTTTTCATTCAGTCTCATTAACAAAAAAAAGTAGAAATCAACAGTCAAGTGAGACATTTGCGGTAAGGACGGTGAGGCTTCATTACATGACTGTGGGTACTGTCACAAAACCTGTAATCAGTGGCTGTCACCACTAGGGTGTGTTCTGGCCCGTTGAGTGGTCCCATCGGAGCTTCCCTTCAGACCCCCCACAAAACTGGATTCGGACGTATGCGCCGTCGGGGCCATAGACTATAATGGTGCTCTGAGTGAACGTGCCTTCCGACGTGCATTATTTTTGAGCATGTACGCCTACTGGAGGCAGACACTCAAATATCTGGTCGTTCACGTCCAGTAGGTGTATACCCTAGAAAATTATGCACATCAGACACACGCTCGCTCTGTCAGCACCGTTAGTTTATGGGCCTGTCAACACATACTTCCAAATCCCATTTTGCAAGGGTTCAGACCTAAGCCTCGACGGGACCACAGAACGGGTGCCGGAACCCAATGTGAAAGTAGCCTAATAGGGGACTCAAAGTCGTCACTATAAAAACTGCATACATTATTGAATCAATTTCTTGGACCTGATGAATAATTTCTGGAGTCATTACTTAAAAAAAATATACTGTTCAGAATGGAATGGCAGTATCAACTGTTTTTTTTTTTTTTACTTTATTTTGCTTTTTTGTAGCCAGACTGGGGGGATTATAATTTCACAATTCTACAACCATTCTGACATGGATTTTCAAAGTAAGTATGCCAGCATCATCAGGTATAAGATTTCTTTCATGCTGTATGCTGTTGGTATTGTGAAGTCTGCTGACAGATACCTTCCATGGGGTTTTCTTTGACTTTAACACATGACATCGCTGCTGCTTAAAGCGACTGTGTGCCCCATGGTATCCTCTTTGTTTGCACGGTGCAGTGCGATACATTGTGTACTGGTATTACTACTGGATGAGACAGCTGCAATACCAGGGACAGCCACTTCAAAGAGTGGCGCTATGCGATGCGTGGCATACATTAAGAGAACACCACAGCCCTTACCTCTAGATCTGTGGGGTTGTTGGGAGTTAGACCCCAAACATTCTAATATTGATGAACCATTTTAAACCGCAACTATCTTTTCTTTTTTTTTTTTTTAATCTAACATATCTTGCAGAGCGGTGGGGTTCGGGTCTTGAGACCCCCCACATATTGCTCAAAAAGCTGCTTTGAGATACACAGCTCATCTCGCAGAAGAGCATTTGTCAGAAAGCACTGGACGTCTAGTGCCTAGGATTGCAGACTGTGGGTAGTAAAAAAAAAATAAATTTTTTTTTGGGTCTCCTGTGTCCTCCAATGATGCCACCAAGACATTTTTTTTTTGTCTCCTGCTGCACTAAGGAGGGGGGTATTGGGTGGGTCATAGGCTCTGTTGGGACCAGGGTGTGGACACTGTCATCAGAGAGAAAGGAGTTCTGTACTCTGCATTACCAAGGTTGTGTAGTGCTGCTCCACCAAGCCATAAACTTAACACCTTGTTCACATGTAGCTTTTTTTTTTATGCGTTTCATCCATGTTTTCTGCAGGTGCCTTCACGAACACTCCATAACAACCTTCTCTGATCATTGCATCCTTGCTGTATCTTTTAGTGCCTGTTCCCCTTTATTTAATGCATTTCTGCTCCAAAATCCACATCAAAATCCATCTCAAATTCTCTTTCTGTTAACTAAAAACAATTGAGTAGGATTTTGAAGTGGGACCGCTCCCAAATTAGCTTTGAATATTCTCTACCTATTCATGTCAATGGGAAAGTCTGCTTTGCTGTTCAGTTTTGTTTAACATTTTTATTTTTTTTTCCCCGATGAGTTTTTGGAAAGCCTTGCTGCAAAAATAAAATAAAAAGGGACATACTGCTTCTTCGAGGTGAATTTCAATTGTAAAATCTGCGTTTAACAGTTTAAGCAAAGTGGATGTTTTTTTTTTTTTAAAAAGGACCAAGTACCTTCATCTTCTAGAACTTAAGTTGCCCTACATAGGACTGCTGGTCCATAGCGGGTACATTACCTGCTCAATCAAACCATTAGTATTTGGACTTACCTATAGATCCCAGTGGATCTAACATTCAGAGATGGAGCACAGCTTGGTCCCTTTTTCTAGGAGGGTCTGTCTGGTCCTTGTCTATGCACCCAGTCCCTCTGCCCACTGTCTATGCACCCGGTCCCTCTGCCCACTTTGTCTGTGCACCCGGTCCCTCTGCCCACTTTGTCTGTGCACCCGGTCCCTCTGCCCACTGTGTCTGTGCACCCGGTCCCTCTGCCCACTGTGTCTGTGCACCCGGTCCCTCTGCCCACTTTGTCTGTGCACCCGGTCCCTCTGCCCACTGTGTCTGTGCACCCGGTCCCTCTGCCCACTGTGTCTATGCACCCGGTCCCTCTGCCCACTTGAATACATTTTTGTTTTTGATAGTAATGTTTGTTCTGCTTAATGATGCTCAGACACATGTTCTCACCTGGCCATCAATGTCACAGACCATCCTTAATTTTGCATCGGTGGAATCCGAATTGCGGCAGATTTGGAATCAGTTGCTTTTATTATTACACAATTTTCTAATGTAGTAAAAGAATAGCAGTTGTTCTGTAGTAGCAGGCGCTAGACACTGACGGTGCTCTACATTGTCACTGCCAGAGCTGAGACTGGTGAATGATGGTAGTGGTGGGGCAGTGGTCAGGACCCCAGTGATCTGGGATTGATGACCTAGGTGATCAATATCTTGTGACTAGACATTCCTTAGAGCGGGTACACAGCCCTCTTCACTTCTGCACTAGCGCCTAAGAGGAATCCATATGATGGGTATCATGTATCTGTCCTTTAAAAGAAACCTTCCAAGTTTGACCAGATATTTTCAGGTTAATAGCGTTATGAAGGCGCCCGGCCACTGAAAGTGCGGAACATGGGAGAAAATGATCTTTATTTCTCACGGGAGTCACCAGCTTTGGCATGTAGGTGTGCACAGAGCATTTACAGTCACAGCAGTGCGAGCGGAGGCTGCAAGCATGTCCTTGCACTAAGAGCCTGCCCCCCATGTACCCCCTCTATCACACACAGCCTGCCCCCCTATGTACACCTCTATCACACACTACCTGCCCCCCTATGTACACCTGTATCACACACTGCCTGCTGTCCATGTACCCCTCTATCACACACTACCTGCCCCCCATGTACCCCTCTATCACACACAGCCTGTCCCACATGTACCCCTCTATTACACACACTGCCTGCCCCATGTACCCCTCTATCACACACACTGCCTGCCCCATGTACCCCTCTATCACACACACTGCCTGCCCCCCATGTACCCCTCTCACACACTGCCTGCCCCCCATGTACCCCTCTATCACACACTGCCTGCCCCCCATGTACCCCTCTATCACACACACTGCCTGCCCATGTACCCCTCTATCACACACACTGCCTGCCCCCATGTACCCCTCTATCACACACACTGCCTGCCCCCATGTACCCCTCTATCACACACTGCCTGCCCCCCATGTACCCCTCTATCACACACTGCCTGCCCCCATGTACCCCTCTCACACACTGCCTGCCCCCATGTACCCCTCTATCACACACTGCCTGCCCCCCATGTACCCCTCTATCACACACTGCCTGCCCCCCATGTACCCCTCTATCACACACTGCCTGCCCCCCATGTACCCCTCTATCACACACTGCCTGCCCCCATGTACCCCTCTATCACACACTGCCTGCCCCCCCACGTACCCCTCTATCACACACTGCCTGCCCCCCATGTACCCCTCTATCACACACACTGCCTGCCCCATGTACCCCTCTATCACACACTGCCTGCCCCCCATGTACCCCTCTATCACACACTGCCTGCCCCCCATGTACCCCTCTATCACACACTGCCTGCCCCCATGTACCCCTCTATCACACACTGCCTGCCCCCCATGTACCCCTCTATCACACACACTGCCTGCCCCCCATGTACCCCTCTATCACACACTGCCTGCCCCCCATGTACCCCTCTCACACACTGCCTGCCCCCATGTACCCCTCTATCACACACACTGCCTGCCCCCATGTACCCCTCTATAACACACTGCCTGCCCCCCATGTACCCCTCTATCACACACTGCCTGCCCCCATGTACCCCTCTATCACACACTGCCTGCCCCCATGTACCCCTCTATCACACACACACTGCCTGCCCCCCATGTACCCCTCTATCACACACTGCCTGCCCCCATGTACCCCTCTATCACACACACTGCCTGCCCCCCATGTACCCCTCTATCACACACACTGCCTGCCCCCATGTACCCCTCTATCACACACACTGCCTGCCCCCATGTACCCCTCTATCACACACACTGCCTGCCCCCCATGTACCCCTCTATTACACACACTGCCAGCCCATGTACCCCTCTATCACACACACTGCCTGCCCCCATGTACCCCTCTATCACACACACTGCCTGCCCCCCATGTACCCCTCTATTACACACACTGCCTGCCCCCATGTACCCCTCTATCACACACTGCCTGCCCCCATGTACCCCTCTATCACACACACTGCCTGCCCCCCATGTACCCCTCTATCACACACACTGCCTACCCCCCATGTACCCCTCTATCACACACTGCCTGCCCCCATGTACCCCTCTATCACACACTGCCTGCCCCCCATGTACCCCTCTATCACACACTGCCTGCCCCCCATGTACCCCTCTATCACACACACTGCCTGCCCCCCATGTACCCCTCTATTACACACACTGCCAGCCCCCCATGTACCCCTCTATCACACACTGCCTGCCCCCATGTACCCCTCTATCACACACACTGCCTGCCCCCCATGTACCCCTCTATTACACATTGCCTGCCCCCATGTACCCCTCTATCACACACTGCCTGCCCCCCATGTACCCCTCTCACACACACTGCCTGCCCCCATGTACCCCTCTATCACACACACTGCCTGCCCCCCATGTACCCCTCTATTACACACACTGCCTGCCCCCCATGTACCCCTCTATCACACACACTGCCTGCCCCCATGTACCCCTCTATCACACACACTGCCTGCCCCCATGTACCCCTCTATCACACACACTGCCTGCCCCCCATGTACCCCTCTATTACACATTGCCTGCCCCCATGTACCCCTCTATCACACACTGCCTGCCCCCCATGTACCCCTCTCACACACACTGCCTGCCCCCATGTACCCCTCTATCACACACACTGCCTGCCCCCATGTACCCCTCTATTACACACACTGCCAGCCCATGTACCCCTCTATCACACACACTGCCTGCCCCCATGTACCCCTCTATTACACACACTGCCTGCCCCCCATGTACCCCTCTATTACACACACTGCCTGCCCCCCATGTACCCCTCTATCACACACACTGCCTGCCCCCATGTACCCCTCTATCACACACACTGCCTGCCCCCATGTACCCCTCTATCACACACACTGCCTGCCCCCCATGTACCCCTCTATTACACATTGCCTGCCCCCATGTTCCCCTCTATCACACACTGCCTGCCCCCCATGTACCCCTCTCACACACACTGCCTGCCCCCATGTACCCCTCTATCACACACTGCCTGCCCCCATGTACCCCTCTATTACACACACTGCCAGCCCATGTACCCCTCTATCACACACACTGCCTGCCCCCATGTACCCCTCTATTACACACACTGCCTGCCCCCCATGTACCCCTCTATTACACACACTGCCTGCCCCCCATGTACCCCTCTATCACACACACTGCCTGCCCCCATGTACCCCTCTATCACACACACTGCCTGCCCCCATGTACCCCTCTATCACACACACTGCCTGCCCCCCATGTACCCCTCTATTACACATTGCCTGCCCCATGTACCCCTCTATCACACACTGCCTGCCCCCATGTACCCCTCTATCACACACACTGCCTGCCCCTCATGTACCCCTCTATTACACATTGCCTGCCCCCATGTACCCCTCTATCACACACACTGCCTGCCCCCCATGTACCCCTCTATCACACACACTGCCTGCCCCCCATGTACCCCTCTATCACACACACTGCCTGTCCCCTCTAGCCCCCGGTGCTGTAACCTTTCCTGCAGATCCTCCACATGTGGCCATTTCTTCCATTCCATGCAAAAGCACTGACTGCAGCACCTAGCCTGGTCACATGAGCATGACGTCATCATAGCTCCTTTAGTCCATTTGTCCCATGCAGTGGTCATTGGTCATCGGCGGGAGAACAGGAAGCAGGTCACCAATGCGCAGGAAGCCGACGCGCCGGGGACCCGGGACACAGCTCGGTCTCCACGCATGCGCAGTGTAGTTATTACGCTGCCTGGTCCTATCTTTCTTCTGCACTACATGACCCATGATCCTCAGCGAGGTGCAGGCATTGGCTTGTTGTGATCGAAGTTTGGGTGGCGTGACGGGAGACGTCTGCAGTGATGGGAGCAGTGATGGTCTGCAGATGTGAGTGCTGCTCCTCCGTGCAGCCAGGTAGCCAGGACTGGGCATGTGTGTGTCTATGGATGTGTATAATGGAAGGCTGTGAGGACTGGATGTATACATATGGCATGGAAGTCTATGAGGACAATATGTATGAGGGCTGGATGTATACATCCATTATACATGTATATAAGGACACCACATATATGGATGTGTATGAGGACCGGCCACATATAATGGGTGCATGGGAGGTGGGGACAATATATATAATGGATGTATATGAGGACTGGACATATAGATTAGCCATGTGAGGACGATAAATAAATATATATATTATTACTAATATATGTACATATATAATTCCTACACATCTATATATATATATATATATATATATATATATATATATCATCCTCATATACATCTCATTTATGTATACATCCATGTGATGATAGAAAGTGTGTGTGTGTGTGTATGTATGTATATATATATATATATATACCGTATATGTACCGTATATACATCATCCTCATATACATCTAATTTATGTATATATCCATGTGAAGATAATGTGTGTGTGTGTGTGTGTGTGTATATGTGTATATATATATATATATATATATATATATATATATATATATATATATATATATAATTATAATATATATGTGCAGGAGGACTGGATATAAAGGTATGTTGGGACAAGATGTATACGAGGACTGGATGTACCCATAAATTAGATGTATGTGAGGACGATATATGTGTATATTATATACATGTGCAGAAGGACTGGAGATACATTTTTATATATATATATATACACACGCTGTATCTTTAATGGATATCGATGTACGTGATGACGAGATGTACATGAGGACTGGATATACACATAGATTAGACATTCTCGGGATCGGTGGAGGTCCCATTGGTTTTATGCTCATGTACGGTAAAATACTAATTATTTTTTTTCTTTTTGTATCAGCCTGAAGATGTCGCAGTTTTTTCTGCAGCTCATCGAATTCTCTCTTCTGTCGGCAACATTTCATATGGAACATTGATCCTCCACGATAGTCAAAAAGTTCAATTCAAAAATATTTCGGACCTTCAAAAATGACTGAAAACTCAATTCCAGCCCCCCTAAACCTGTCGTTAAACAAATATCATTGTCACGAATGCGGTGAGAGCTTCAATAGTAAATCCTCCTGCATCTCCCATCAGCTGACACACAGCATAAAAGCGGAGCAGGCCTCCCCTACACGTGATCTCGATGATGACTATTCATTTCACGCCGTGCCAAAAAGCGAACCGCTTCAGTGTTCAGAATGTGGAATGTACTTCTCATCCATTTTCCAACTTCACGCCCATTTTAAAACCCACGTACAAGAGCGACCGTTTCCTTGTATGAAATGCGAGAAAAGTTTTAACTGGAAGTCGAATCTTAAAAGACATTTGAAGATTCACACGAAGGAAGACGTGATCACGAGATGTCTTAACGGAGACACCTGGGAGGAAATCCAGACCGAATTCAGACCGTTTCCTTGTCTCGAGTGTGGAAAGACCTTCTCGTGTATCACGTCACTCAGGAAGCACGAGAAGCTCCACTCGTCGCAGGGGGCGTTTTCCTGTCCCGAATGTGGAAAACAGTTCTCTTCGAGTTCCAAGGTGAAGAGTCACCTGAAGACTCATTCTGGTGAGAAACCCTACCAGTGTATGAAATGCGGGAAACGTTTCGGCTGGAACTCTAATCTGAAGCGACATCAGAGGGTCCACGTCGGAGGTAAAGGATGCAAACCGTTTTTAGTTAACGCACCTTCAAGCTCTAACGTGGACCCCCGAACACTCAATGAATGTGCCGAACTGTTCACCAAGAACGTCTACTACGTGAGCAACGACGAGATCCACACGGTGGTCAAGCTGTTTCCGTGTTTAGAGTGCGGAAATTATTTCAATAGTTGTTTAGAGCTAAAAAAGCATCAACGAATCCATAAAAGACTGAAGACTCTCATGTGCGGAGAATGCGGGGTCACCTTCACCTGCAAATTTAAATTCCGCAGCCATCAAAAGGTTCACTCGAAAGAGAAGCCCTTCAAATGTCTCGCGTGCGGAAGATGTTTTGGGTGGAAATCGAACCTCACCAGGCACCTGAAGGTGCATGCCAATGAGAAACCTATGGTATGTCAAGAATGTGGGAGGAAATTTCTGTGGCGCTCGAATCTCAGAAGACACGAGAAAATTCATTTAGGGCAGAGGATTTTTGCTTGTCTTCAGAATAGGTCAAATCTGATCTACACCAAGATTAGTCCTATCGCCACCAAAATGGTTCAGACGAGGTATAAAGAACTCGCCCAGTGCGGTCAGGATGGATATATGATCACCATTTCCGGGATGCTACAGAGAATTCACCTGGGAACAAAACGTTTCGGATGCATTAAATGCGGTAGAAGGTTCCGCTCGTATTTCAATTTTTTCCTTCACAGGAGAATTCACGTCAGGTCGAAACCATTTTCGTGTTCGGAGTGTGGCGAAAGGTTCCCAACCCAAAGACATCTTCTGTATCATGAGGGAATTCACAATGTGGAAAATGTTGTCATTATATGAGAAGAAAAGCTTCCTGAAACCTTCTTAAACTTGTAGTTCATTGTGTTCACAATGGTAGAGAAAGTTCATGTAGCATTTGTGTTTTTTTTGGGATTGAGTAGCCCCTCTCATTTCCGCAACGAGTGTTTGAAAGTCGGGCGAAACTGATGCCGCCAACACCCAGGAGGTTAGAATAAGGCACATGGATGACAAGTGATGACAGTCGATGGTTGTATTGGCAGTCGTCAAGACCCTGCTTGCCGTGCCATCTGTGGATGCAAAATGAGAGGAGCAGTACGACACCCTTAAACGCCGAAAGTAGTCATTGTTGGTGTGTAAGACTGATGTGTGTGTGTTTGTGTGTATATATATGTATTGTTGAGATGGTAGATTGAAGGATACACATGAGAGTGTCTCCTTGTGTCACCAGTGAGAAGAACGCCCACAAGTGTCAAAAAGATCCAAATTTGGATTATACTAGGTGTTTATACGCAGCAAATTTTGGGGTCACAAACAAGGACATTAAATCAGCCTTGCGAAACCTTAATCCCTTTTTTGTATGACAGTGTGTAGGAGACCTCACCATTAAAGGGGTTGTCCAGTGAAAACAAGTTATCATCTTGGACCGGCACTGGGGAATTTTTATCCCTGATGGGCACTTTACAAAATGGAACAAAAGACTGAATGTCCAACCACCGCTCCATTCATCCTCCATGGGACTTCTAGAAAATGACTGGTGCAGCCCCGTACAGAATGAATGGAGCTGCGGCTGAGGGTGTGCACTGCTGGTTTATTCTAACAAGGGTAAAAGTGCCCCCTTCTGACGATCGGCACGGGCCCCAGTGGTCGGAACCTCCACCAGTCAACGTGTGATCATCTATCTGAGAGCTAGTGTGAGGCAGTGACTCTTATCACAGGTAGGGGTCGCTGTGTGTTCTCCCCAGGTTGTGCATGGAGACGGATGAAGTCCATAGGTGTGTATGGCAGTCACAGATTTCCGGTCCGGGTTTTCATGTGGTTGAAAGCCACAGGTTTGTTTGTTAAAAACCCTGCAGTAAGGGGTATGGGTGTGTCAGGTGCAAGTCAGTGTCAGTCTGGTGTTGTGCACAGCAGAGGCCTGCAGAGTGCTGGCTGTATGTGTGAAGCAGCACAGGCCAGCGGAGCCAGCAGCTATGGCAGCTGAATAGCCTGGCACCCGCAGCGTATACAGCGACGCAAGTTGTCCTTGGTAACTGGTCTTGGATGTGGACAGTCCTGTGCCTGGAGGTGGATGTCCTGTGCCCGAAGGAGTCGGATGTGGACAGTCCTGTGCCCGGAGGGGGATATCCTGTGCCTGAAGGAGTCGGATGTGGACAGTCCTGTGCCCGGAGGTGGATGTCCTGTGCCCAAAAGAGGACTGGCATGTGTAACGATTGCAAACAGGTGGATATGGTGCCCGGCTGCTATCCGGTGGATATCCTGGGATGTGTGAGTAAAGAGTCTGTGATACAGCGGTGCAGGATGGTGCAGAGGAGGACTGGCATGTGTAGTGTCTGCAACATGTGAAGCTGTGTTTGGAGACTGTAATATGGCATGTTTAGGGACTGCAATCTAAAAGCCATACAGTTGTGGCCAAAAGTATTGACACCCCTGCAATTCTGTCAGATAATACTCAGTTTCTTCCTGAAAATGATTGCAATCACAAATTCTTTGGTATTATTATCTTCATTTAAATTGTCTTAAATGAAAAAACACAAAAGAGAATGAAGCAAAAAGCAAAACATTGATCATTTCACACACAACTCCAAAAATGGGCCAGACAAAAGTATTGACACCCTCAGCCTAATACTTGGTTGCACAACCTTTAGCCAAAATAACTGCGACCAACCGCTTCCGGTAACCATCAAGGAGTTTCTTACAATGCTCTGCTGGAATTTTAGACCATTCTTCTTTGGCAAACTGCTCCAGGTCCCTGATATTTGAAGGGTGCCTTCTCCAAACTGCCATTTTTAGATCTCTCCACAGGTGTTCTATGGGATTCAGGTCTGGACTCATTGCTGGCCACCTTAGAAGTCTCCAGTGCTTTCTCTCAAACCATTTTCTAGTGCTTTTTGAAGTGTGTTTTGGGTCATTGTCCTGCTGGAAGACCCATGACCTCTGAGGGAGACCCAGCTTTCTCAACACTGGGCCTTACATTATGCTGCAAAATTTGTTGGTAGTCTTCATACTTGATAATGCCATGCACACGGTCAAGCAGTCCAGTGCCAGAGGCAGCAAAGCAACCCCAAAACATCAGGGAACCTCCACCATGTTTGACTGTAGGGACCGTGTTCTTTTCTTTGAATGCCTCTTTTTTCTCCTGTAAACTCTATGTTGATGCCTTTGCCCAAAAAGCTCTACTTTTGTCTCATCTGACCAGAGAACATTCTTCCAAAACGTTTTAGGCTTTTTCAGGTAAGTTTTGGCAAACTCCAGCCTGGCTTTTTTATGTCTCGGGGTAAGAAGTGGGGTCTTCCTGGGTCTCCTACCATGCAGTCCCTTTTCATTCAGACGCCGACAGATAGTACGGGTTGACACTGGTGTACCCTCGGACTGCAGGGCAGCTTGAACTTGTTTGGATGTTAGTCGAGGTTCTTTATCCAACATCCGCACAATCTTGCGTTGAAATCTCTTGTCAATTTTTCTTTTCCGTCCACATCTAGGGAGGTTAGCCACAGTGCCATGGGCTTTAAACTTCTTGATGACACTGCGCACGGTAGACACAGAAACATTCAGGTCTTTGGAGATGGACTTGTAGCCTTGAGATTGCTCATGCTTCCTCATAATTTGGTTTCCCAAGTCCTCAGACAGTTCTTTGGTCTTCTTTCTTTTCTCCATGCTCAATGTGGTACACACAAGGACACAGGACAGAGGTTGAGTCAACTTTAATCCATGTCAACTGGCTGCAAGTGTGATTTAGTTATTGCCAACACCTGTTAGGTGCCACAGGTAAGTTACAGGTGCTGTTAATTACACAAATTAAAGAAGCATCACATGATTTTTCGAACAGTGCCAATACTTTTGTCCACCCCCTTTTTTATGTTTGGTGTGGAATTATATCCAATTTGGCTTTAGGACAATTCTTTTTGTGTTTTTTCATTTAAGACAAATTAAATGAAGATAATAACAAAGAATTTGTGTTTGCAATCATTTTCAGGAAGAAACTGAGTATTATCTGACAGAACTGCAGGGGTGTCAATACTTTTGGCCACAACTGTATGATGTATAGTGCTATGAAACGGGCACTGAGACGAGATGCAACTGTGTGTATTGAACTTTGATGACGTGTGCTATAAAATGCTATGCACCTATATGTGTGAAGTAACACATTAAAGAGACTTTTGTGTTTGAACTTTGTGGGTCACTGCCTCTTCACTGCGTACGGTGCTACCGTGGCATTACACTCGGTGATGACTTGTTTTCACGTGGTCCTTAAATTCCCCCTCAATAATAAAGTGCTGCGGAATATGTTGGCACAATATAAATATAATTATTATCTGACAGCCCCTTTAATTCTTGCAGTTGAACTTCAATGGGGCACTCTGTGGGGGCAGTTAACAGGAACATGGGATCTCCCTGCCAGGTTCTGTGTGTTTGAGGCAATCTATGACATGCACTGTATATGTGACCCCCCCTAAAGTAGTACAATCTGGTAGTTTGCCCTCTGTTAAATAGGAAAAGTTTGTGCACCTCTGTACTTTCCCGTTACCACCAGCAGTATTACAATATTGTACAATTTTTCCTCATTCGTTTTTATTGCTCGACTAGATCTAGACTAAGATATTAAACATTTCAAGCAGCCTCGATTCTAGAAAATAAGAAAGTGTTGGTCATAGAGACATTGGGACATGGACATGTTTTTATGCTCGTAGGAATTACATAGTTACATAGGTTGAAAAATACCTAGGTCCATGTATCAAGTTCAACCTTTCTCCACCAATTTTGGTGCACAGTTTAAAGGATGTGTTCACTTTTGCACAATTTTTTTTGTATGGCCCATTTGTTTCCTAAATGCAAAGTTAAGCAATTTCCTTTTCCACGCGACAGTCGATTTGCAGGGCCAGATCAGTGATCAGAGGCTCCCCGGCATTCCCAGCTCTTTTGATTAGCCGAGCTGATGTAACGTCATTATTTCCGCAAGACGCATGCGACGTCACGTCCTCACAGCCAATTAAAAGGAGAGCTGGGAATGCCAGGGACTCTCGTCCAGCGGTCACAGATTACTCGCCTGGACAATGGAACGTAGTCCTGCAAATTGATTTTCTCATTTCTAGTTTTCAATGAAAAATGGTTTTGCCATTTGGCTGCTGCAGATGCCTGGAAGTCCTCTATCTAGCTCCATTCTTTTGCAAAGTGTGGCAGATCCACCAAGGCTCCAGGTTCTGATAACCCTCTGCTCCTACCTTGCTTTTCACAGTGTTAAATGTAGCAAAAGGGATGGGATTGTATAGAAATGTCAATAGTAGAAAGAGAGGAAAGCATCTACAGCCTCAGGGAGGGCATAGAACATTATAGAAAAGGAGATGATATGATGGCTAAATAAGTGTAGGATAGAAACTGTTCTGATATATGAGCAAACGAAGGCAGTAGCACCATGGATACATAGGGAACTAATTTCCAGCCTATATTACTGGGAGGGAAAAATCTGGAATTTTGATTAAATTGAATGCTGCATATCAGGTGGTCTGAAAATGAATGAAGATTGCAGAATAAAACTTTGTGCAGCTTTATTAAGTAAAGGTAACCATACCTGCATAGCAAACCCATGTCAAAGGTGTCCATAGCCTTTAAGGGACGATCCCTGAATTAGCAGCCTGTATGTTAATTTGATGTTAAAACTAAATATTTTGGTGCATGCTCCCTGCAACCTAACACATCTTACAACTGTTGGGAAATAAATGTGAAATGTTACATCTGCGACTTGACTGGTTTACGTCTAAATCCGACGCCGGCTGATTACAAATCTGTGGTTTTTTTTACTAAAATCCACCTCATCAGTGTCTTCCTTGAGCCAATAGAGTATTGTCTATTTCTATCAGTCCCATAGACTTCTGCTGCATTCAAGATGGCGCTCTGAAGTCCTATTCTTGGGATTGCTGGGGGTCCTAGAGGTCGGACCCCAGCAATGGTTAGGACTCAAACATTCTACATTTGGAGATATTTGCATCCCTGTTTATGACCTATTCCCTTAGGCCCAGCGTTCGGTATGTGTTCTATTGATTTCCTTGGGGTGTTCGATTTCCCCAGCATGTTGCAATTTTTACCTTCTGTTTTATGAAATGTTACTAATCTATTTTAACTTAGGTCAATTGTCCCAATTTTTTTTTTCCTTTTTAAAATTCTTTCCTCTTAGGCCGGCGTCACACATGCGTGTTTTACGGACGTAAGAGCGCAGAAACTACGTCCGTAAAACTCGCATTACATACGGCACAATTATTCTCAATGGGGCTGCTCCTATTAGCCGTATATTACGGTTCAGTATTATACGGCTTTCTACGGCCGTACAAAATCGCAGCATGCTGCGTTTGTCAGCGTATTGCGCAAATAATACGCCAATGAAAGTCTATGGGGGCGAGAAAAATAGGGATTCCACACGGACCAGCAGTGTGACTTGCGAGAAATACGCAGCGGTGTTAGTGAAAAGTCGGTAATTCAATTGCCGGCTTTTTCCTTCTCCTTCACAAACCCGACATGATATGAGACATGGTTTACATACAGTAAACCATCTCATATCCCCATTTTTTTTGCATATTCCACACTACTAATGTTAGTAGTGTGTGTATGCAAAATTTGGGCGCTGTAGCTGCTAAAATAAAGGGTTAAATGGCGGAAAAAATTGGCGTGGGCTCCCGCGCAATTTTCTCCGCCAGAGTGGTAAAGCCAGTGACTGAGGGCAGATATTAATAGCCAGGAGAGGGTCCATGGTTATTGGCCCCCCCCTGGCTACAAACATCTGCCCCCAGCCACCCCAGAAAAGGCACATCTGGAAGATGCGCCTATTCTGGCACTTGGCCACTCTCTTCCCACTCCCTGTAGCGGTGGGCTATGGGGTAATGAAGGGTTAATGCCACCTTGCTATTGGAAGGTGACATTAAGCCAGATTAATAATGGAGAGGCGTCAATTATGTCACCTATCCATTTTTAATCCAATTGTAGGAAAGGGTTAAAAAACACACACACATGATTAAAAAGGATTTTAATGAAATAAACACAGCGGTTGTTGTAATAATTTATTGTTCTCGCAATCCATTTGCAGACCCTCGCTTGGAAAAATAATAAACGCACAAGATACATACCTTCTGGTGAACCGTCTCGTCCCACGAGGTAATCCATCTGAAGGGGTTAACTAATATTACAGGCAGGAGCCCTGCTAATCCCCGGCGAATGAATGAAATGTAGGTCATTGACCTACATTTCCTTCAGTCGCGGTGATGCGCCCCCTGGTGGATGTCCTCATATGACCTGGAGCGTGGGAAAAAGTTCCCAGGCTGCAGTTCATGAGAACATCCAGCAGGGGCGCATCACCGCGACTCAATGTAAGTACAGATCCAGCTTTCCTTTCAGCACCCAGGGATTACAGGCACGAGCGAGTGGTTTATCGCAGCTCTGCCTGTAATATTAGTTAACCCCTTCAGATGGATTACTTCGTGGGACGTGATCTGACATCAGAAGGTATGTATATTGTGCGTTAATTATTTTGCCAAGTGAGGGCCTGCAAATGGATTGCGAGAACAATAAATTATTACAACAACCGCTGTGTTTATTTCATTAAAATCCTTTTTAATCGTGTGTGTGTGTGTGTTTTTTAACTCTTTCCTACAATTGGATTAATAATGGATAGGTAACATAATTGACGCCTCTCCATTATTAATCTGGCTTAATGTCACCTTCCAATAGCAAGGTGGCATTAACCCTTCATTACCCCATAGCCCACCGCTACAGGGAGTGGGAAGAGAGTGGCCAAGTGCCAGAATAGGCGCATCTTCCAGATGTGCCTTTTCTGGGGTGGCTGGGGGCAGATGTTTGTAGCCAGGGGGGGCCAATAACCATGGACCCTCTCCTGGCTATTAATATCTGCCCTCAGTCACTGGCTTTACCATTCTGGCGGAGAAAATTGCGCGGGAGCCCACGCCAATTTTTTCCGCGATTTAACCCTTTATTTTAGCAGCTACAGCGCTGAAATTTTGCACATACACACTACTAACATTAGTAGTGTGGAATATGCAAAAAAAAGGGGGATATGAGATGGTTTACTGTATGAAAACCATGTCTCATATCCTGTCGGGTTTGTGAAGGAGAAATGAAAAGCCGGCAATTGAATTACCGGCTGTTCACAGATATCGCGCTGAATGAAATATAAATACAGAATATATATATATATATGTGTCTCAATGACATATATATATATACATACTGTATATATGTTTTAATGAACATTTGAGCACATAAATCCATTAGATGTCGGTTTTGCAAGCCTGCGCGAAAATCTCGCAGTACGGATGCCATACGGATTACATACGGAGGATGCCATGCGCAAAATACGCTGACACACCCTGACTACGGATCACTATTTTGGGAACATTTCACCGTATTTCGGCCGTAGTACGGCCGTAAAATACGGACCATATTGTCTTACGCCGAGTGTGACGCCGGCCTTAATTTGACACAGGGGAAAGTGTTACTTAAATATTGTAGATGGTGTTTCTATAGCATGAAATAAGGCTCAAGTCACACAAGAACAATTTCTAAAATTTTGACAAGACAAAGCTTCATGGAACATTTTTTACCCATTACATGAAAGGTTAATAATATAACGTTCATCAAATTAGTTGATGCAACAATGAATACACCCCGCATTGATAACTACTACATCTGGTATTTTGCATGACCTCTATGATTTTTAGGAACCAAACTAATTCTTGTAGACATGGAATGAACAAGTGACATATTGCAACATCGATCTTTTTCCATTCTTTAAGAGGTTGGGATGATGGATGGAGAGTGATGACAGCTAGTGCTAATCGAGCATCCCGGTGTGCTCGGATACTATGCTCAAGTCTCCGTGGCTGTCGAAAAGCCGCGAAACATGCAGCCGCAGCGACTCGAGCATGGCAGGATTCTCGATTAGCACTGAAGCATGTTCAAGTACTTGCTCATCACTAATGACAACTTGCTCTTCAGAATTCCCCATAAGTGTATGGTTGGGTTCAGATCAGGAGACAATTGGCCACTGAATCACTTTCACCTTGTTTTTCAGAAATGAAACCTTAGTTGTGAGTTCCGGATCATTGTAGTGTTGGAAAAGTGTGATGATTTGCTTATTTAGTACTGCCATGCCGTACATCTGTGAATTCATGATCCCATCAATGAGATGTCTCAATCCAACAGCAGCAGTGTTCATGCAGCCCACATAGGGACACTGCCACCACCATGTTTCACTTTAGGCGCCATGCATTTTTCCAAATTCATTTTTTGAGGAGCCTTCCTTTTATCTAGCTATATACACAGGGTCTTTTTGGAGCGTAAACTGTCAGAATCCTCCTTCAGAACTCCTCAAAAATATGGAGTTTCAGCTAAGTTCATGCTCCAAGAACTCTGTGTGCCCATAGCTTCTGAAGCAATTTCAAAATTTTTTTGTGTGTTTTTACAGCCTTTTTATTTTGACAGTGGACAGTTTAGAGCAGAATCCTTTAAGATCTGCTACAAAAGAGTGTCATGCACTTTTTTTTTCCACCAGACGTTTTCAGCGGGGGAAAAAGTAAAAAAAAAACCTTATATGAACGATAAAGTGGATTACCAATTGTAATTGAAATAGAAGATGTTAAGCAATCTTTTAATGTGAATTTTGGCAAAAATGTGCTCATACCTGCACCAACCTGTCTAATGGATAGGTGCCCATTTGTTTAAAGTGGAATAGCCTTTTATTATTGTGTTTTGCCCAAAATTGAAAGTTATTACCCCTCTCGTCAGTGAAGAAGCAATTTTTTCTTGATCCAAAGACCTATGAACGTTGGGTCTTGACAACCTCATGTATAAATCTGCCATAACGCAGTCTAGACGGCCTAACACTCTTTAGGTTGACAGCTATCTCTAACGACTTTCCCATATACCCGGTTCGCCCGATTGTGTGTTTTTAATTTGGAGAGGGTGACAGACTTTTCCAGTATTGGCTTATGTCCCCTGGAGACAAAAAATCAGGCCTTGAAATCCAATGGACCGATCCTTCTTTCCCCCAACATCATGTGTCCAGTGAGAGTCTAGAGGCCCCCCATACACAGCCGTTGGTCTTTGAGGTTTCATCAACTTATGTAATGTTTATAGGGGCCTTCAAGGTGTAGGTTGTAGGCGGCATACAACTGGCCACCAGTCTGCTTCATCCATAGTCATGTTTAATTGCGCTGACATCGTCAAAGAGAAGAGCAGCTTGACATTAGTAAAAGTGAATTAAGGTGGTAAACCCGTGTTCATTTAGGATCCTAACCTCTTTATTAGCTAGGTTGAAAAGTTGTAAACATTTTGTAGAGTTTTGCTCTTATGTTTTAATAAACTGTATATTAAGTATTATATGTTTTGTGCTGTTCTCATTTTGTTTTTCTAACATAAAGTAATATTAAAAAAAATAAGGTTCATAGGACATGATGAAACAGTAGTACATTCTCTGCTATCGAAATACTGGATGGGCCTAAAAGAGGTTAGCATACTGCAAATCTCAGCTAACAAGGTTTGTTAACCAAATAAGCTACAGGGGCAACGGGGCAGTCAAATGAGTCCACAGCGGCTGCTAATGACATCCCGTTAATTCCAGGATTGTATAGGACAGTACATACAGACAGTATGACCACTCACCCGGCCAGAGCCAAGAACCGTCAGTCTGGGGACCCGGTAGTAGGACACCTGTGTGGTCAGGGGAACTATTATTACAGAATAAATAGAAAAACCTTTTTAGAAACGAACTGTCCCATCACAAAGCCCCTACCCCTCCTTTTATTGTGTCCGTCGGATGGATTTGCATGGGAAGGAAGAGCCGTTTTCTCTGTGTATGTGACAAGAGACTCAGCTTCATATGCAAACTTGTGGGACATTCAAATGATCAGAAGCCGATAAGAGGAGCGTGTGGGTCCTAATATCTCCCACAGCCAGAATCTCCCACGGCAGCATTTGCACTGATTTCCTGGCCTCTCTGATTTTGGACCCTACCCAGGTAGGTCAACCAGGCAGAGATCCCAAAAGAAAGAAAAAGTCGCCTGTGGTATTTTACAACTTTTTTTTTTTTTTTTTGCAAAAGTGATTTTATTTTTATAATTCTATTTTTAAGGACTTTTTTTTTTTTTAAATATATATTTTTTTCAATCAGGAATATGCCTCGTTCATTCTTGGTAAAGAGACAACGAATGGTTATGGGGGTCACAGGATGGGGGCATCTTGCAGATGCTGAAAGAGGGGATCTCTATATCCCAGGTAAGTCCGATCCCTAATGAAATTGGGATCACAATTGTTTAATGAACTTAAAAAAAAAAATAAGTTGTTTTTTTTATTTTAATGCGGAAAAGTGCCACTCCTGACCATGTGGGCAGGAGTGTGGCCAAGTTGCACAGGCAATGTATAGGAGTGGTACCATCACCAGATGAAAAAGATCATTTCTCAAATATTTCCTTAAAAAATTTAACACGACAGATGGCAAAACTATTATAACCCTGTGCCAGTATTGTTGGTGCTCTGGTTTATGAGCATGGATCTGTTGAAGGCTTTGGATTTCATTTACTCTTGAATGTTGGCTTTGTGTTCTGGTAATATAGAGTCGATGTGCCATGGAAGGCTCCGACAATGTTCTAGGCCTACGCAGATGGTGGCACTTCTAATATTCTACTTGGATGGTTTCCTCTAGGGATGCAGAATCGATAATCTGACTCCATCTCCTTTATTAACATTTCTGAATGTTTCCAAACTTCTATGAAAGATAAAGTGGTAATCTCAAGTTTGAGTGGACCCATAGGAAGTTCGGGTTTTTGTACCCGACCCTAACTTTATTCCAAAGTTCTGTTTGGGCTCCAGAACTGTACCTAAACTTGATCCAGAAACCGAACCCCACTGAAAATAATTGGAACCTGGACTTTTGAACCAAAAGTTTCTCTCTGTCTCTCTCACTCTCTTCTTCGGAACTCCGAACATCGCAACAGATTTCCGTGGAAAGTTCGTGTTTGGCGTTTAGCACCGGACAGCAACGTTCCGGTGCAAATGCCGAATATTTAAGTTCAGGTCCACTCATCCCTAGTCTTGATAAAGAGCCGTGCTGAAGTGAGACTCTTTTGAGTCATGAAAAGGTGCATATGAATCAGAATTGGCTCACACCTCCATGAGCGCCTCACTATAGATCTTAACCCAGTCTCTGCTGGAGTAAGATTTGTGGCATCGCAAATGCTGCAGCTCATCATGAATTTCATGAGTGGCAGTGATTATGCCCCCGTCCCACCCATTTCGGCAGAGCTGGGTGAATATGGCGTGAGAGCACCAAAAGTCACAAAGTTTTAGTGGAGCCTCAATGTGCGCCAAAATTGTACGACTTCAAAGAATACTGGTATAACTGCTTTGATGAATCAGGCCTATTAAAAAAAAAAAATGCACATGGATGTTCTCTGTGTTTCATCCTTGTGATGTCCATTTTCTACTGTTTAATAGGTAGTAAAAGCTTGAATTTTTTTTTTTCATGCCCAAAAAATTGCCTTGGAGGCTTTACACCCACAATTGTAGATCTTAGCTACATAAATTTTCTCATTTTGTACATTTTGTCTGACTGATGCATTATAGAGGGAAGGCACAGGCTAAGGTCACACCAACATTTAAAACATTGTCTGATTTCTCATCCTGGAAAAAAAAGTAAGATTTTTCATCTGTTCTGTCATCAGTTTTTTTACATGAGCTGCTAAAAAAAAAATTACAAGACCAAATACAGTTTCCTATATTGAAGAAGTGTCCATAACATCAGATGCTATATGGTTAATCTGTATGGGATGCAATTTTTTTTTATTATAGATTTACTGTAACTAGATGAGTGTCATCCAAAATATGGAAGAGAATAGTGTGTGCTGTGCTTTTTTTCATGTAGACATGTGGGGAAAAAAAACAAGAAAATACGGGTCATGTGAACAGACCTATTGAATGACATTGGTCTGTGTGCCGTCAGGTTTTTTTTCATGGACAGCACTTGTACCGAAAATATGGTTGTGGGAACCTAGCCAAAAATTGATATGATTGGAACATAGGGGGTGTGAAACAAGAGGGTGGCTCAGGGGTCCAAAAACAACAAGAGAGTGGCTCGGGGGGTCCAAAAACAACAAGAGGTTGGCTCAGGAGGTCCAAAAACAAGAGGTGGCTCAGGAGGTCCAAAAACAACAAGTGGGGGCTCAGGGGGTCCAAAAACAACAAGAGGGTGTCAGGGGGTCCAAAAACAGCTAAACGGTGGCTCAGGGTCTCCAAAAACAACAAGAGGGTGGCTTAGGGGGTTCAAAAACAACAAAATGGCTCGGGAGGTCCAAAAACAACAAGAGGGAGGCTCAGGAGGTCCAAAAACAACAAGAGGGTGGCTCAGGGGTCCAAAAACAACAAGAGGGTGGCTCAGAGAGGTCCAAAAACAACAAGAGGGTGGTTCAGGGATTCCAACAAAAACAAGATGGCTCAGGAGGTCCAAAAACAACAGCAGGGTGTCTCAGGTGATCCAAAAACAACAAGAGGGTGTCTCAGGGGATCTACAAACAAGAGGGTGGCTCAGGGGGTCCAAAACAATAAGAGGGTGGCTCAAGAGGTCCAAAAACAACAAGAGGGTGGCTCAGGAGGGTCAAACAACAACAGGGTGGCTCTGGGGATCCAAAAGCAACAGGGTGTCTCAGGGTATCTACAAACAAGAGGGTGGCTCAGGGGATCCAAAAACAACAAGAGGGAGGCTCAGGGGTCCAAAAACAAGATGGTGGCTCAGGGGGTCTACAAACAAGAGGGAGGCTTAGTAGGTCCAAAAACAAGAGGGAGGCTCAGGGGGTCCAAAAACAACAAGCGGGTGGCTCATGGGGTCCAAAAACAACAAGAGGGTGGCTCAAGGGGTCCAAAAATAACAAGATGGCTCAGGAGGTCCAAAAATAACAACAGGGAGGCTCAGGGGGTCTAAAAACAACAAGAGGATGGCTCAGGGGGTCCAAAAACAAGAGGGTGGCTTAGGGGGTCCAAAAACAACAAGATGGCTCAGGAGGTCCAAAAACAACAAGAGGGAGGCTTAGGACGCCCAAAAACAACAAGAGGGTGGCTCAGGAGGTCCAAAAACAACAAGAAGGTGGCTCAGGGGGACCCAAAAACAACAAGAGGGTAGCTCGGGGTCAAAAAACAACAAGAGGGTGGCTCAGGGGAACCACAAACGAGGGTGGCTCAGGAGGTCCAAAAACAACAAGAGGGTGGCTCCAGGGGTCCAAAAAGAGGGAGGCTCAGGGGGTCCAAAAACAAGAGGGGGCCCAGAAGGTCCAAAACCAACAAGAGGGAGGCTCAGGGGGTCCACAAACAAGAGGGAGGCTCAGGGGGTCCAAAACCACAACAAGAGGGTGGCTCAGGGGGTCCAAAAACAACAAGAGGGTGGCTTAGGGGGTCCAAAAATAACAACATTGTGGCTCAGGGGGTCCAAAAACAAGAGGGTGTCTCAGGGGACCTACAAACAACAAGGTGGCTCAGCGGGTCCAAAAACAACAAGAGGCTGGCTCAGGAGGTCCAAAAACAACAATAGGGTGGCTCAGGGGGTCAATAACAACAAGAGGGTGGCTCAGGGGGTCCAACAACAACAAGATGGCTCAGGAGGTCCAAAAACAACAACAGAGTGGCTCAGGTGGTCCAAAAACAACAAGAGGGAGGCTCAGGACGCCCAAAAACAACAAGAGCGTGGCTCAGGAGGTCCAAAAACAAGAGGGTGGCTCAGGGGGTCCAAAAACAACAAGAGGGTGGCTCAGGAGGTCCAAAAACAACAAGAAGGTGTCTCAGGGGGATCCAAAAACAACAAGAGGGTGGCTCGGGGTCAAAAAACAACAAGAGGGTGGCTCAGGGGATCTACAAACAAGGGTGGCTCAGGAGGTCCAAAAACAACAAGAGGGTGGCTCAGGGGGTCCAAAAACAACAAACAGGAGGCTCACGGGGTCCAAAAACAACAAAAAGGAGGCTCACGGGGTCCAAAAACAAGAGGGTGGCTCAGGGGGTCCACAAACAAGAGGGAGCCTCAGGAGGTCCAAAAACATCAAGAGGGAGGCTCAGGAGGTCCAAAAACAACAAGAGGGTGTTTTAGGGGGTCCAAAAACAACAAAAGGGTGGCTCATGGGGTCCAAAAACAACAAAAAGGTGCCTTAGGGGGTCAAAAAACAACAAGATGGCTCAGGAGGTCCAAAAACAAGAGGGAGGCTCAAGGGGTCCAAAAACAACAAAAAGGAGGCTCACGGGGTCCAAAAACAACAAAAAGGAGGCTCACGGGGTCCAAAAACAAGAGAGTGGCTCAGGGGGTCCACAAACAAGAGGGAGCCTCAGGAGGTCCAAAAATATCAAGAAGGAGGCTCAGGAGGTCCAAAAACAACAAGAGGGTGTTTTAGGGGGTCCAAAAACAACAAAGGGGTGGCTCAGGGGGTCCAAAAACAACAAGAGGGTGGCTCATGGGGTCCAAAAACAACAAAAAGGTGCCTTAGGGGGTCAAAAAACAACAAGATGGCTCAGGAGGTCCAAAAACAACAAGAGGGAGGCTCAGGGGGTCCAAAAACAACAAAAAGGAGGCTCACGGGGTCCAAAAACAACAAAAAGGAGGCTCACGGGGTCCAAAAACAAGAGGGTGGCTCAGGGGGTCCACAAACAAGAGGGAGCCTCAGGAGGTCCAAAAACATCAAGAGGGAGGCTCAGGAGGTCCAAAAACAACAAGAGGGTGTTTTAGGGGGTCCAAAAACAACAAAGGGGTGGCTCAGGGGGTCCAAAAACAACAAGAGGGTGGCTCATGGGGTCCAAAAACAACAAAAAGGTGCCTTAGGGGGTCAAAAAACAACAAGATGGCTCAGGAGGTCCAAAAACAACAAGAGGGAGGCTCAGGAGGTCCAAAAACAACAAGAGGGTGGCTCAGGAGGTCCAAAAACAAGAGGTTGGCTAAGGGGGTCCAAAACAACAAGAGGGTGGCTCAAGGGTTCCAAAAACAACAAGAGGGTGGCTCAGGGGGTCAAAAAACAACAAGAGGGTGGCTCAGGGGGTCCAACAACAACAAGATGGCTCAGGAGGTCCAAAAACAACAACAGGGTGGCTCAGAGGATCCAAAAACAACAAGAGGGTGTCTCAGGGGATCTACAAACAAGAGGGTGGCTCAGGGGGTCCAAAAGCAACAAGAAGGAGGCTCAGGGGGTCCAAAAACAACAAGTGGGTGGCTTAGGGGGTCCAAAAACAACAAGATGGCTCAGGAGGTCCAAAAACAACAACATTGTGGCTCAGGGGGTCCAAAAACAAGAGGGTGTCTCAGGGGATCTACAAACAACAAGGTGGCTCAGCGGGTCCAAAAATAAGAGAGTGGCTCAGGGGGTCCAAAAACAACAAGGTGGCTCAGTGGGTCCAAAAACAAGAGGATGGCTCAGGGGTCAGCAATGTTGCCTTACAGTTCACATCCAACCGAGGACAACAAATGCATGGGTTTCTATGTTCTCCAAAAGACATAGTGATGGGGATTTAAGATTGTGGAGACATGTGAGGGATGATTTTCTGCAACATGCTCCAGAATATGTTGCCACCATATAAGCAAGAAAAATATATTTCCAATGCATTTTCCTATACATATTGGATCAGCAGCTATCCTATTGCAAGCAATGCAAATCGCTATCTCTGCTGCTATTCTTCTCATTGTATGGTACGAGGATTAATAAAACGTTAGCGACCACTCGGCAATGTCTGCCACTGATAACCAGCGGACTTTAGTCAAATGAGATGAAATCCCGGCTATTCTCCCTCACAATGGATCAGCCCTTCAGGGTTCCTTCCTTTCATGTATTCTCTACCCTGGTGATTGTATGGAAGGCAAACAATGTATTCAGGCCTGTTTACACTGAGGGATAACGATGATCAATCAGTGTCTACATTGTGACCAGCACCGTCATGTCCCGTCCTGCTGTGTAAATCTCAGCGCTGCGCCAGTCCAGCTATGCAAATGCAGTATGAATAGTAACGCCAGCCGGGATGCCGATTTCTGCATTTAGGCATTTTTAATCATTTTCCCCATACGCCTCTCTGTGTTTGTGCAGCTCTAGGCTTTAGCATAGTGCCGGATATTGGTGGGTGACACCACCAGAAGAGCCTGCTTGGCATCGGCAATCTTAGATTTCGGGTTCTCCCTTTTTTCCCCACCCAAGAGAAGCCATCTTATGACCACTGGATCCATTTGACGAGACAATAACCCAACCTGTATCCAAAAACTTTGGCCAAAGCCTAGTGGTTTGTTGGCATCTCGCTTCCTCTTCTTCAGGTCACGTTCAACCTGATCCAACCAAGTGAACGGGACAATCACATTAGTATAATTTTACCATTAAACACCAGTACAAGTGACTGTCAAACTGTAGATCCATGTTCAGCACCAAAACCATCAAAAGGAAACTTAGGCCGTGTTCACACATTACAGATTTCATGTTGAGATTGGATGAGTTTTAATTCAATGTCTTACAAACGCTAGGGGTTTTTTTGTTTGATTCGTGGAGGCGGACATTGTGCTGAAATAGTTTTTTACTGCCCCTTTTAAATTTACTTATTTTATTATTTATTGCAAATCTATACCTTTTTGGTGCAAATTTTACACATTTATTTCAGTGGGACCCATAAGATTATGCGCCAGTTCACATTTTTGTTAGACTCTAGCATAGCCGCCGAGTTTTACAACAGGAAGACACTTCAGGAAAATGCTGGAGATTTCTTATATTATGTATACAATAATCAGCGGTTTCCAAGCAAAAGCCGCCTGGAGAATGGTAAGGTTACTGCTTTACGGCTAAAGTGGTAAAAATAAGCTGAAAAAGCCTGAACATGTGCACAGCAAGGCATTATGAGGTGCATGTCAATTCTTCTTAGTATTTTTTTGGGGTGTGGGGGGGGGGGGCGGTTTTCAGAGTGGACCTGCCTGAAAAGGACGTCTTGAGCACATAGCCTAAGGCTATGTGCACACTTTGCGGATTTTGCTGCGGATCCGCAGCAGTTTCCCCTGAGTTTACAGTACAATGTAAACCTATGGGAAACAAAAAACGCTGGGCACATGCTGCGGAAAAAAACGCGCGGAAACGCAGCGGATTACATTCCGCAGCATGTCACTTCTTTTCTGCGGATTTTCACCTGCTCCAATAGGAAACTGCAGATGAAAATCCGCAGAAGAAACCGCAGTAAAAACCGCAATAAATCCGCAGTAAAAACCGCAACGGGTTTTCACTGTGGATTTTGGAATTCCGCTGCGGAAAAATCCGCAGTGGAATCCGCAAAGTGTGCACATAGCCAAAAGTCGCCCACAGATACAGCACGGGTCTTAAGTCGCCCACAGATACAGCACGGGTCTTACGTCGCCAACAGATACAGCACGGGTATTACGTCGCCAACAGATACAGCACGGGTCTTACGTCGCCCACAGATACAGCACGGGTCTTACGTTGCCCACAGATACAGCACGGGTCTTACGTCGCCCACAGATACAGCACGGGTCTTACGTCGCCCACAGATACAGCACGGGTCTTACGTCGCCCACAGATACAGCACGGGTCTTACGTCGCCCACAGATACAGCACGGGTCTTACGTCGCCCACAGATACAGCACGGGTCTTAAGTCGCCCACAGATACAGCACGGGTCTTACGTCGCCCACAGATACAGCACGGGTCTTACGTCGCCCACAGATACAGCACGGGTCTTACGTCGCCCACAGATACAGCACGGGTCTTAAGTCGCCCACAGATACAGCACGGGTCTTACGTCGCCCACAGATACAGCACGGGTCTTACGTCGCCCACAGATACAGCACGGGTCTTACGTCGCCCACAGATACAGCACGGGTCTTACGTCGCCCACAGATACAGCACGGGTCTTAAGTCGCCCACAGATACAGCACGGGTCTTACGTCGCCCACAGATACAGCACGGGTCTTACGTCGCCCACAGATACAGCACGGGTCTTACGTCGCCCACAGATACAGCACGGGTCTTAAGTCGCCCACAGATACAGCACGGGTCTTACGTCGCCCACAGATACAGCACGGGTCTTACGTCGCCCACAGATACAGCACGGGTCTTACGTCGCCCACAGATACAGCACGGGTCTTGCGTCGCCCACAGATACAGCACGGGTCTTGCGTCGCCCACAGATACAGCACGGGTCTTACGTCGCCAACAGATACAGCACGGGTATTACGTCGCCAACAGATACAGCACGGGTCTTACGTCGCCCACAGATACAGCACGGGTCTTACGTCGCCCACAGATACAGCACGGGTCTTACGTCGCCCACAGATACAGCACGGGTCTTACGTCGCCCACAGATACAGCACGGGTCTTACGTCGCCCACAGATACAGCACGGGTCTTACGTCGCCCACAGATACAGCACGGGTCTTACGTCGCCCACAGATACAGCACGGGTCTTACGTCGCCCACAGATACAGCACGGGTCTTACGTCGCCCACAGATACAGCACGGGTCTTACGTCGCCCACAGATACAGCACGGGTCTTACGTCGCCCACAGATACAGCACGGGTCTTACGTCGCCCACAGATACAGCACGGGTCTTACGCTGCCCAGATACAGCACAGGTCTTATTTGCACCTAGATTGCAGCACAGTTCTTACATCGTGCAGATACAGCACAGGTCTTATGTCACCCACAGATACAGCACAGGTCTTACGTTGCACCTAGCTACAGCACAGGTCTTACATCGTGCAGATACAGCACAGGTCTTACGTCACCCACAGATACAGCACAGGTCTTACGTCACCCACAGATACAGCACAGGTCTTACGTTGCACCTAGCTACAGCACAGGTCTTACATCGTGCAGATACAGCACAGGTCTTACGTCGCCCACAGATAAAGCACAGGTCTTACATCGCCCACACATACAGCACAGGTCTTACATCGTGCAGATACAGCACAGGTCTTACGTTGCACCTAGCTACAGCACAGGTCTTACATCGTGCAGATACAGCACAGGTCTTACGTCGCCCACAGATAAAGCACAGGTCTTACATCGCCCACACATACAGCACAGGTCTTACATCGTGCAGATACAGCACAGGTCTTACGTCGCCCACACATACAGCACAGGTCTTACATTGCACCTAGATTACAGCACGTCTTACATTGCGCACAGATACAGCACAGGTCTTACATCACACCAGTACGTACCTGTAAATGGAATTGAACTGACCGGATTATGCAGATTTGGCTGAACTCAATTTGAACTCATGCAGATGAGAGCATAAATCATCCATATGCTGTCTGAGTTTTGATCGGAAGGCTAATGGACAGCACACTGACTCAGGTTATTCAATACGGCTGTTCAGGTAAACGGTTTTTTTTTTCAGTGATTAAAAAAAAAAAAAAAATCGCAACAGGAGCAACTTTCTTCCAAGTCTCGGATGAGACTTGCTTATTCAAATCTATGGGTGCTTAAAAATAAATATATGGGTCCCACACAGACCATCCGATTTTTATAGATACATTTCTATTATACACCTAGGAAAGTATGTGATCATGTACATGTTTTAGTGTAGATGTAGAAAACATACACACGGATGAAAATCAGATGACTGTTAGAAAAAAAAAAAATCATCTGAGTTGGACGATTTCTCACTCGCTCATCAGCAGGGACCCTGTCACAGAATGCAATGTCCGGACCACCTGTGAGAGTCCGAACCTGAACAAAGCCTCGTCAGCACCTAGTTCGGATCTAGAGCTCTGTGGTCAGTCCCAGAATTGCTGTACGTAATGTGGACATGTGACGCCGGCCTTATATACGTGTTATACCCACATACTGTGCACACAAGATCTTTTTAATGATAGATTCTTTGACGGAATGGGGGGAAAAAAGGGTAAATATTCTAATCCTGCATCTTTTCAGTGCACTATGTCAGATAACTGATCTTTTTTATGCATAGATTCCATTATCGGACCCCCATCACCGAGACCAGCGTCGTCTCCTGCACCATGTGAGGTGTACAGCAACGCACGGATCTATAACACGGTACGTCCATATTCCTTCTATTAGAGCAGGTAGAATCTTATTACAATTGTAAATTAATCTGTTACACTGAAATTCTGGAACTTTTACAGAAGGCATCTCCATCTCTCCGATAGATTATAAGTGGAGTAACACCTAAAAGAAAAACCATAAAATGTCTCCCCTGACATGCACATATGAACTATTAAAAATAAAAAGATCCAAAAAGACAAATTATGAAGGAAAAATTTATGTTTTTCTCAGTTTCTGCCCACAAAAAAACCTCAGACATTAACTAATTGCTAAAGCAATCCTTGTTTCTAGGGCCCATACCCCTGTCGTGCTTGCAGGAAGACCTTTCCTCTCCAGCGCATGTTGACCCGGCACCTGAAGTGTCACAGCATCCAGAAGAGACATCGCTGTCCCTGCTGTGGGAAAGGCTTTAATGACACATTTGACTTGAAGCGCCATATGAGAACGCACACCGGTGAGTTATTTTCGCATCTTGGGCCTCTCTGTGTCTTATAACACTTTCTATGAATGACTTACTGACTCACGGTAAAGGGATCTGACACTTTATTAATGCAACCCAAACTGCTGCAGCACAAATCACTACACGATTATAGAAGTCTGCATTATTCTCCAGTATCTTGGAAAAAAAACAGATTAAAGATCCAGGGGGTGCAAAGGCAGAGATGAGACTGGTCTGGTGTTACCCCCTGTAGTTGATTGACAGGTCTCTCCAGATGTACCCACGTGTCCGTACGACATGGGAGAGACCTGACAATCACCCGCAGCGACGCTTGATAAGTCTCATTCTGACCATACTCTTAACTTTGTAAATAATTATCTTAAAGTGTACCTGTCAGCTGAGTCTCCTACCCTCACCCCTTCCCACCCCATACTCATGCATTCTCAGCCAAGTAAAAGGACGTAAGCTGCTGCCCGGTAATGGTGGTCCTCTTCTCCCCCGAGAACAAAAGTGTGTAAAAATCCAATAGACTGATTATTTTTCTCCAAGTGTCATTAGAGAAGAGTCAGGACATCACCATACACATTAGACGGATGGCTGGCTGCAGGTTAATAGCAATTGTGGACAAAACTGGTTTCTTTCAATGACTTATCTCTGGTTTCCAGCCATCTAGTGATTGTGCCCCCTAGTGGTGTCTGCAGTCACCCAGAATTTTATAATAAAAAGGATATTCTCTTGTTTTGAAGTTATCTCCTATTAAAATGACTCGTCCATTGGAGAGTCCTAGGGCCCTGCCAAACTCTAGAAACTGCTTGGAGTCACAGAATTCTCCCCGAGCCATCCTCCAATATGTCATAACATGCTTAAAAATGGGCCGATCAACTATATACAACACGACTGGAGATAAGTTTACATGTGCTACGACAAACCGATGGCAACAGAAGGATCGTCCGTACAATCATTCTGTCATTATTTAGAAGCACATTCCCTTTTTTTGCCAGCATAAACGGACGGCTCATCCGATGATCGAGCATTCTGCTTCCTTTGTCCAGTGATCACGTGTTGATAATCAGGAATGATAGCTCATTCATCCATTCTAGGCCTCTCTAAATCTGCATTTTGTAGTCTGTACTTAAGACCGTGATGCCCAGAATGGCTGAGGATCTTCTGAGCTGAACGCCGCAGTCTCATATACAGACCGCGAAACACGGACGTGCGAGACTGGCCTAAGATTGTATGAAGGAAAGTGTACAAAGCACGAACCCGCGCAAAAACAGAGCAGGATTTTTGACCTTACAAGTATAACAAACTGGTAGACTAGAAAGTTAATTTAGATCATATTGTTGTGACCCTGCAACATTCCACAATCATATTTATATAAATGCACATTTTTGGTGTAATTCTAATAACCATTTGTGCCGCGTACTCATCAGATCCCACTGAACTTCTCCTGCAGGAATAAGACCATACAAGTGTCCGGCTTGTGACAAGTCCTTTACCCAACGCTGCTCATTGGAGTCTCATCTGCGCAAGATCCATGGAGTGCTCCAGAGTTACGCCTACCGCCAGCGCCGCTCCAAGATCTACGTCTGCGAGGAGTGCGGCTTTACATCGCCCAGCTCTGACACCTACACCCTGCACGTTCTTGAGGTGCATCCAAACAACCCGCTGCTCTCCAAGCACTTAAGGAAAAGAGGAGCCGGGGCTCACAGAGGAGAGATGGGCGTGCTGCTCCACCCAACACCGTGCTACCTCCCAAATCTTATCCCCACCGGATGCAGACAATACAATCTTGATGACTGCTCACCGTGACTTACTGGTTTAAGAATTTCCTCCACAAATGAACTGATCAGCAACATTAAGTAAAATAATTAATTTATTTAAAAATAAAAAATATACAAAGAAGCAAAAACTAAGAACTTCCAGAAAAATATCACTCTGTCCAGCGATGACCACAGTGGGGAGCAGTACACACATAATACAGCCTCATGGCGTCCTAGAAGGAAAACGGAGAACTGTTTTAGTTGTACAAAATTACTGTATACTGCAATTATTAAAAGGGGACACAGCTTAATTTAAAAGCACACAAAGCATAGAATTAAATATTTTAATATTCAATATATAAACCTTTATCTGGTTTGAAGAAAAAAATAGCTGCAGCAGAAGCCTCCACCTCTGCACTTTCAGCAATAGGACAAAGATTGTTGAAGAGGTAGTCTGGTATTAATTACCTATCCCCGGTATAGGTGGTGGCTACTAGATGGAGCAATGGTTGTCCATCAACACTGACAATCAATTCAATAGCTATAGGACTGACAGAAATGGCTGAGTAGAGAACTCCTTCAGGTCTATATAGATTTACTGCATGACCGCTGCCTAATTTAATTCTCTCCCTGATCTAGTAATTCTCATAGGTCATATTGTATTGTGACGACCTGAATATCCCTTTAAACCAAACCCCTCTTCTGTTAGAAAAATCCTGAACGTGTGCACACAGTCTAAAAGAAAAACTAGATAAAACCACAAAAAACACGCATACATTAAGCATCCTATTATTTGAATGCAATCCGCAATTTTTGCGCTTTTTTCCACGGCAGAATCGCATTCTGGAAAAAAACGTAGCATGCTCATTCTTTGTGCGGAATCGCGGGGATTCCGCACACATAGGAATGCATTGATCCACTTACTTTCCGCATGTGGCTATGCCCACCATGCGGGAAGTAAGCGGATCATGTGCGGTTGGTACCCAGGGTGGAGGAGAGGAGACCATATAATTGTTAAAAAAAAAAAAATTAAAATAAAAAATCGTGATATGCTCACCTTTCAGCATCCCTGGCAACCATCCCGCTCCTCGCGATGCTCCCGTTCCCACTAATGCCTTGCGGCAATGACCTGTGATGACGTAGCGGTCTCGCAATGCATTACTGGGGACGGGAGCATCAGGAACCCTGCGGGGGACGCCGGAAGGTGAGAATATCACGATTTTTTAGTATTTTTAACATTATATCTTTTTACTATTGATGCTGCATAGGCAAAAGTAAGAAGTTGGTCACACTTGTCAAACACTATGTTTGACAAGTGTGACCAACCAGTCAGTTTTTCAAGCGATGCTACATTTCGCTTGGAAAACGCTAACATTCTGCAAGCTAATTACGCTTGTAAAACGCTAGTGTTTAGCACCAATTCCGGACGTGTGCACATAGCCTTAATCAGTAATCACCCCATAGATCCAGAAGGTTTCAAAGGGATTTCCTGATCGATTAAGAAATAGAAGATGACAGGAAATGCTATGCTTTAAAATAAATAAGTGTATGGTGTACCTCAGCTCGAGCACTGTGAGACTGGAAGAACACGGCTTCTTTGTGGCCACACCTAGAGAGGAAGGAGATAAGATACAGGTAGAAGGGAACATCCAGCGGAGAGGAATTCACAGCACACGATGGGAATTGTGAGCGTATTTTGGTTTAATTGAACAAGATCACTTACTTTGCGCAGGGATGATCCTCTGTACGAGGCAGTGTAGGGTCTTGAGACACATCTGCAATGATCTGAGTCAGCTCACTGGGAAATAAGACATGGAAGTCAGTGACTGAAGAGATGACATCAAATAGTGAGATTACAGGTTAGGCCGGCTTCACAGGTCCATGAAACAGACCAGGCTTTCAAAGGAATATCTGACCTGAGCCAGCAGCCACTTGTAGGCCCATGAGGAGGTCCGCTCAGCTCAGGAGACCCAAGCAATAAGATCTGATCAGGGTTCGTATTGCTCAGAGCTTTGAAACCAGCCTTAGGCCTCATTCACACATCAGTGGTGCACATACGCATTGGATCCATGGTACCCATTATAGTCTATGGGGCTGTTCATAATTAGGTGTTTGACAGCAGATCAGGTATCTGCAAAACTCAGACAGGTCCATTTTCTCAGGCATCACGAACGAAAAGGGCAAAAACAAGTCTATGGGTTGGTGAAAATCATGGACACCACGTGGATGGCACCAGCGTACAATCCGTGTACTGTCCATGATTAACAAAGCAATGTATAGGAGAAGCTTTGTCATCAATTTATCCATCCGGGAAAATCCCTGGTGACAGTAACCATTTTTTTCTTTTTTTTTGTGTGTGAATGAGGCCTTATACTGCCGAGAGCAAAATGTCAACATCTGAGGTTGCTGTGAGTGACTCCACCATTGCACTAGTTTTAATAAATCCCTCTTGATGTCTACTGACAAATGAAGAGAGCAGCAATTTCTCACAGCAAACAAACAAATGACAGCTCTCGCTTTCCAAAAAGGACCTGGAACCCCGTTAAAGTGTTAAAACAAACCCAATCTATATGCTTCATCAAGATAAGATTGGTCATGAGGGACTTCTCCAAATTAGGACCCCCATGCCCTTGAGCTAGAATGGAGAACCACTTTTTATAAGCATCAGTGACCAATCTCAAAAGGTCTCTCCTAATAGATACAGGAAAGATAAATATCTTGGTAATATCTCCTAATAGACAACCCGTGTTTGGTGATGGAGTGAAACCCTTTTGTGTTATGACCAATTTTATTTTTTTCATGTAGCTATGAAATGACTTGTTGTATTTCTGGAGGAAGTGTATTTCCCAACAGCACAATACGGGGACTTTATTTTTATTGGGAGGATATTACTTTATTATTTTTAAGTTTTGTTGCAGCCATCTTTGCAGAATAAACTAAATGTTAATATTATTGCAGGCACATAGATGCCAAGTTTGCTTATTTCCCTAATGTTCACTTTTGCACAGCCAAAGCATTTTATGAGAAGTTGGGGAATGACTTTCTAATAAACCTTACTTAACTGCCATTTCCGCCACTCATCAACTGGTTAAAAAAAAAAAATATATGAAATACCCTGCCTGACCTACGGAGAAAATAGTATGGGTGACTCCGGGGTGCAAGAGAAAAACCAAGAAGGCATCTAAACAGATTTGTCTGAGCACCGACTTCTTTTTCTCTTGCCCCCTGCCATTTTCTCCGTGGGGTGGAGGATGGAGCGCCGGCATCAGTATAAATACTCACTCCACTTCGTGCGTGATCTTATTCACATATATACAGCTGTTATCTGCCTCTTGCTGGTAGTCACAGTTTCGACACTGGAAATAAGACAGATGTTCAATGATGAGGCCACAAAATTGCTCCAGTAACGAGGGTTAAACCAGTCCATACACAGTAAAGGATTCCTGCCATTAAAGAGGTTACACCCACCCTAGTAATAGGAGATGGCATATCCTAGCAATGTACTAATTATCAAGGGGGATCTGACTTCTAGGACCCCCCCATAGATGTGGAGCATGAATGTGACAGCACCAGATTCACTTGAATGGAGCAGCATTGAACTGGGTGGCTGGAAAACCCCCTATACTTTTTTGTGTCCCCTTCTACAGTCTTCTGTCTGCACAGGGGCATTCCCAAATACCTGCTGCACATAAATGGGGCTGGGGGCAGTTTCCCACACAGAGGAGTTTGTCAAAAGGGCAACAATACAGAGAAACACTGGAGGAATGCAATGCGACTCCTGTATTCTCAGGATAGGTGGGGGTTCCAAAGGTTAGGGGGCATCAGTGACAAGGGAATGACCCTTTAACTATTACATGTACAGATTCTGAAAACAGAAGATTAATACATAAGTAAGAGGTTCTGGGGGTCTCCAATGTGGAAGTACGTGATCATGGGGACAAGGATCGCACTGAACCCCAGCAGAGCGATGCTAGCAAGCATTCATCTACTACCACGTGCAGCATCGGCTACAGGGAATCTTGCCAAATCAAAAACTCACCCCGAGGTCCGCAGCACCTAATACCGGGCTATGGCTATGTATGAGTATATCTAGGTCAGCACACCGCCTCGGGATCTTACCGCATAAAGGAGGATCCGATTCTCTTTGTCTTCTTTAGGATATAACATGTTGTTGCTAAAAAGTGAAATACAAAAAGGTGTGAACACTTTACTACATCAACAGCGCAGTTGTGATGTAGTCTGTTATTATGCTTTGCTTATATAGCGCCATCATATTCCGCAGAACTTTACATACCTCATCACTGTCCCCATTGGGGCTCAAAAGCTACAGTCCCTATTAGTACGTGGTGTGGGAGGAAAGCAGAGAACCCGGAGGAAACCCACAAAGACATGGGGAGAACATACAAACTCCTCGCAGATGTCGTCCTAGGTGGGATTAGAACCCAGCGCTGCAAAGTAATAGTGTTAACCACCGAGCTGCCCCTCTGGTCAGTCAGTGCCCTGGGAAAGTCTACGAATGTGTCCATAGACCCCAATATGCCTCACAGAGGGGCAGCAGGAGCCCGCGCAGCACTGCCACCCTGGCGCAGCCCGCGCAGCACTGCCACCCTGGCGCAGCCCGCGCAGCACTGCCACCCTGGCGCAGCCCGCGCAGCACTGCCACCCTGGCGCAGCCCGCGCAGCACTGCCACCCTGGCGCAGCCCGCGCAGCACTGCCACCCTGGCGCAGCCCGCGCAGCACTGCCACCCTGGCGCAGCCCGCGCAGCACTGCCACCCTGGCGCAGCCCGCGCAGCACTGCCACCCTGGCGCAGCCCGCGCAGCACTGCCACCCTGGCGCAGCCCGCGCAGGACTGCCACCCTGGCGCAGCCCGAGCAGGACTGGCACCATGGCGGAGCCCGAGCAGGACTGGCACCATGGCGGAGCCTGCGCAGGACTGGCACCATGGCGCAGCCTGCGCAGGACTGGCACCATGGCGCAGCCCGAGCAGGACTGGCACCATGGCGGAGCCCGAGCAGGACTGGCACCATGGCGGAGCCTGCGCAGGACTGGCACCATGGCGCAGCCCGAGCAGGACTGGCACCATGGCGGAGCCCGAGCAGGACTGGCACCATGGCAGAGCCCGAGCAGGACTGGCACCATGGCGGAGCCTGCGCAGGACTGGCACCATGGCGGAGCCTGTGTGCCCCTCTCTATACTGTGTAGAGGATTGCCAGACTCCCGCATACAAGAAATGGAGCAATGGGGTTTGTGTGGGCAGGACATCTAAGAGGGAAGAAAACATGAGACTCTCCCTCAGCATCACGGCGCGCGGAGGAGCAGCCCCGACACTGGACAGAGCACAGAGGAGCAGCGCTGGCTTCCTGGAAAATAATCGCATTGTTTGTTTTTTGCTTTTTCCCTCCAGGGTCCTTCCCTGAGGTTTGGTCAGTGGAGTGGACAATCCCTTTAAGCCTCCGTTGTAGTCACACAATATATCCTACCCAGTGTCATAGTGAGACGCGGCATTAGCGCAGTGACCGCCATTCTCCATTACACACCCCGCTCTTACCATTCCTGACAGAACCGGATCCCGACGAACCCTTGCTCGTAAGTCCCGTCCGCCTCCATCCCGTGCTCCGGAAGAACTGGTAACATGACTACACCGGACGTTACGCGCAGACACAAGCCGACCAATCACCTCCTCTCTGGGTCTGCGCCCGCGCGATAACGCCCACTTTTGATTCAAGTTCCTGTAGCCACGCCTAACTTGTAAATAGATCACGCCTCGTTCTGAAGAACAGCCACGCCCCCTGACAGCAGTAATTCTCTCAGGTCTTTTATGGAACGATTCGTGTCGCCATCAGTATGATGCCGCCATTTTGTCGGTGGGAATATGAGATTTGGGGTTTTTTTGCACGTAAAAAGCTATCAGTTGAATAATAAAGCTTTATCTATTTTTTTTTTGTGTCCGGGTTTTAGCTTTTGTTACCATCAGTCTCTCTGTAAAAAAAAAAAAAAATTAACACCTTAAAGGGAACCTGTCACCCCAAAAATCGAGGATGAGTTAAGCCCACCGGCATCAGGGGCTTATCTACAGCATTCTGTAATGCATTCTGTAATGCTGTAGATAAGCCCCCGATGTATCCTGAAAGATGAGAAAAAGAGGTTATATTATACTCACCCAGGGGCGGTCCCACAGACCTCCCAACCGTCCCAGATCCCGCGGGACTGTCGTGATTTTGACAGTCAGCCCCGCGATCCCGGGCGGGACATTAGTTGTCCCACACTACGTGCCTAGGGCGGGGACAATGCAGGGGGCGGCACCTGAGCAAGGTTTGTGGCTGTTTTTTTTTATTTTTATAAAAGTTGGGTCACCTCCATATGAGCCATACATACAGGGGGGGGGGGGGGAATATGAGCCATACATACAGGAGGGGGGGGGGAATATGAGCCATACATACAGGAGGGGGGGGAATATGAGCCATACATACAGGAGGGGGGGGGAATATGAGCCATACATACATACAGGAGGGGGGGGGGGAATATGAGCCATACATACAGGAGGGGGGGGAATATGAGCCATACATACAGGAGGGGGGGGGAATATGAGCCATACATACATACAGGAGGGGGGGGAATATGAGCCATACATACAGGAGGGGGGGGGAATATGAGCCATATATACAGGAGGGGGGGGGAATATGAGCCATACATACAGGAGGGGGGAGGGAATATGAGCCATACATACAGGAGGGGGGGGAATATGAGCCATACATACAGGAGGGGGGGGGGAATATGAGCCATACATACAGGAGGGGGGGGGAATATGAGCCATACATACAGGAGGGGGGGGGGAATATGAGCCATACATACAGGAGGGGGGGAATATGAGCCATACATACAGGAGGGGGGGGGGAATATGAGCCATATATACAGGAGGGGGGGGGAATATGAGCCATACATACAGGAGGGGGGGGAATATGAGCCATACATACAGGAGGGGGGGGGGAATATGAGCCATACATACAGGAGGGGGGGGGGAATATGAGCCATACATACAAGAGGGGGGGGAATATGAGCCATGCATACAGGAGGGGGGGGGGGGAATATGAGCCATGCATACAGGAGGGGGGGAATATGATCCATGCATATAGGAGGGGGGGGGAATATGAGCCATACATACAGGGGGGGGGATATGAGCCATACATACAGGGGGGGGGGGATATGATCCATACATACAGGAGGGGGGGGAATATGAGCCATACATACAGGAGGGGGGGGGAATATAAGCCATACATACAGGAGGGGGGGGAATATGAGCCATGCATACAGGAGGGGGGGAATATGAGCCATGCATACAGGAGGGGGGGAATATGATCCATGCATATAGGGGGGGGGGGAATATGAGCCATACATACAGGGGGGGGAATATGAGCCATACATACAGGAGGGGGGGGAATATGAGCCATACATACAGGGGGGGGAATATGATCCATACATACAGGAGGGGGGGAATATGATCCATGCATACAGGAGGGGGGGGAATATGAGCCATACATACGGGGGGGAATATGAGCCATGCATTCAGGAGGGGGGGGAATATGAGCCATACATACAGGGGGGGGATATGAGCCATACATACAGGAGGGGGAAATATGAGCCATGCATACAGGAGGGGGGGGGGGAATATGAGCCATACATACAGGGGGGGATATGAGCCATACATACAGGAGGGGGAAATATGAGCCATGCATACGGGGGGGGGGGAATATGAGCCATACATACAGGGGGGGGGGAATATGAGCCATACATACAGGGGAGGGGGGAATATGAGCCATACATACAGGAGGGGGGGAATATGAGCCATGCATACAGGAGGGGGGGAATATGATCCATGCATATAGGAGGGGGGGGGAATATGAGCCATACATACAGGGGGGGGGAATATGAGCCATACATACAGGGGGGGGGAATATGAGCCATACATACAGGGGGGGGGGAATATGAGCCATGTATACAGGAGGGGGGGAATATGATCCATGCATACAGGAGGGGGGGGAATATGAGCCATACATACGGGGGGGAATATGAGCCATGCATACAGGAGGGGGGGAATATGAGCCATACATACAGGGGGGGGGATATGAGCCATACATACAGGAGGGGGAAATATGAGCCATGCATACAGGAGGGGGGGGGAATATGAGCCATACATACAGGGGGGGATATGAGCCATACATACAGGAGGGGGAAATATGAGCCATGCATACGGGGGGGGGGGGGAATATGAGCCATACATACAGGGGGGGGGGAATATGAGCCATACATACAGGGGAGGGGGGAATATGAGCCATACATACAGGAGGGGGAAATATGAGCCATGCATACAGGAGGGGGGGGAAATATGAGCCATACATACAGGGGGGGGGAGGGATATGAGCCATGCATACAGGAGGGGGGGAATATGAGCCATGCATACAGGAGGGGGGGGATATGAGACATGCATACAGGAGGGGGAAATATGAGCCATACATACCGGAGGGGGGGAATATGAGCCATACATACAGGGGGGAATATGAGCCATGCATACAGGAGGGGGGGAATATGAGCCATGCATACAGGAGGGGGAAATATGAGCCATGCATGCAGGAGGGGGGGGGGAAATATGAGCCATACATACAGGAGGGGGGGGGGATATGAGCCATGCATACAGGAGGGGGGTCAGTATACAGTATTAAGCATCATGTGGGATCATTATACAGTATGGAGCATCATGTGTCTTCATTATACAGTATGGAGCATCATGTGTGGCCATTATACAGTATGGAGCATCATTTGCAGCCAATATACAGTATGGAGCATCATGTGCGGTCATTATACAGCATGGAGCATCATGTGTGGTCATTATACAGTATGGAGCATCATGTGCAGTCATTATACAGTATGAAGCATCATGTGCAGTCATTATACAGTATGGAGCCTCATGTGCGGTCATTATACAGTATGGAGCATCATGTGTGGCCATTATACAGTATGGAGCATCATGTGTGGTCATTATACAGTATGGAGCATCATGTGTGTTCATTATACAGTATGGAGCATCATGTGCGGTCATTATACAGTATGGAGCATCATGTGTGGTCATTATACAGTATGGAGCATCATGTGCAGTCATTATACAGTATGGAGCACTGTGTGGCCATTATACAGTATGGAGCATCATGTGCAGCCATTATACAGTATGGAGCATCATGTGTGGTCATTATACAGTATGGAGCATCATGTGCGGTCATTATAGAGTATGGAGCATCATGTGTGGCCATTATACAGTATGGAGCATCATGTGCGGTCATTATACAGTATGGAGCATCATGTGCGGTCATTATACAGTATGGAGCATCATGTGTGGTCATTATACAGTATGGAGCATCATGTGCGGTCATTATACAGTATGGAGCATCATGTGTGGTCATTATACAGTATGGAGCGTCATGTGTGTTCATTACACAGTATGGAGCATCATGTGTGGTCATCATACAGTATGGAGCATCATGTGTGGCCATTATACAGTATGGGGCACTGTGTGGCCATTATACAGTATGGAGCATCATGTGTGTTCATTATACAGTATGGAGCATCATGTGTGGTCATTATACAGTATGGAGCATCATGTGCAGTCATTATACAGTATGGAGCATCATGTGCGGTCATTATACAGTATGGAGCATTATGTGTGGTCATTATACAGTATGGAGCGTCATGTGTGTTCATTATACAGTATGGAGCATCATGTGTGGTCATCATACAGTATGGAGCATCATGTGTGGCCATTATACAGTATGGGGCACTGTGTGGCCATTATACAGTATGGAGCATCATGTGTGGCCTTTATACAGTATGGAGCACTGTGTGGCCATATTTTTTTGTTTATAATTATTGCATATGAAACAGTGTGATCGGCAGTGCTAAATGGGTGTGGTTGGGACGTGGATATGAGTGTGACTAATTATGAATGGGTGTGGTCAGAGGCGTGGCCTAAAATTTACCGTGGCGCGCAAAGCGCGCCGCAAACTTTGTCCCTCCTTCCCATCTCCAAATGTTGGGAGGTATGCCAGTCAGATTCTGGTCCAATGGGCTTCCCATCTTCTTGCGATGACGTCCTCTTCTGGTCTTCACGCTGCGGCTCCGCACGTACTTTGTCACCCCTGTTGAGGGCAGAGCAAAGTACTGCAGTGCGCAGGTGCCGGGCCTCTCTGACCTTTCCTGGTGCCTGCACACTGCAGTACTTTGCTCTGCCCTCAACAGGGGTGACAAAGTACGCCTGCGCCGGAGCCGCAGCATGAAGACAAGAAGAGGACGTCATCTGATGAAGATGGGAGGCACGGACCGGACCACCCCTGGGTGAGTGTAATCTAACTAGAACGCCCCCAAGGGCAGCGGGGTACTCGGTACCGGGTCCTTCGGTTCTCATGGGGGATGTCAGGTTGGCTGACCCAGTCCGTGGCCCTAGGGACGCCCGTTGTATATGGGGGAAAGGTCTTTAAAGGGATAGTGTTCGTGACACCACCTGTGGTATTCGGTCAGGGTGACCGACGCTGCTTAGGGGTCTGCTGGGGTGATGTGATGGCAGCTAGATGGTATACCTTCCCACAGGTGAAGTGTATCCCCAGGGCTTCCCAGAGTGTAAATGGTGAATGGTGTGAGGTGCAGTGAAGAACGAGGACACAAGGTTGCAGTCTCTTTACCTTTACAGAAGGCTTCAGCATCCACAGTCCAGAGCACCAGATCACAGGGTAGGCAGAGTCCGGCCGGTCTGAAGGCAAATCCAGAGTCCCCTTATCCAGGTGGAAATCAGTAGCCTTCCTCTAGCGCCTGGGTGTTGCAGTACCTTCCTTCTGAGCCTCTCATAAGGTCCTCACAACTGTTGTAGATTTTCTAGATGTTATGTCTCTTTCTCTGTCCCCCGGTTGGATAGGACAAACCCGTATGACTGATGGCCTGAGGCTTTTTACTGAGACTCTAGCATGCCCCGGCCTCCCCAAGTTGCCACCGTGCCTCCTGGGTATAGGGCAGATAAGTAACTTGGAATTAGCTGTCCTGACGGTCTCTGGAGCAAGGCATAGAGACTGTTGCTCCCTCGGTGTTCCGGCTACCGGATCCTGCGCCTCAGAAGGAGGCAGCCTTTGCAGGGCAGGACTCCTTCTGGTTTCCTCTCCTTTTGCTATGACTTCGTTTCTCACCCTCTACAATACAATTCGCTGTACGTGTCTCTTTCTTAGGATGCTACCGCACGTCGGGCAGGCGCAGCTCCGTGGCCTTCTGTCAAGGCCTCTGACAGGATCCCACCCCTGTCAGGGACCACTCTGTCTGCAGCTATTCGATGTTCCTCCTTCCTCTCTGCCTGACAGGTGCTGCCTGAGAGAAGCTCAGACAGCATCTGCCTAACTTTCTATCCAGGCCACCAGTTTTACCTAATTGTGAAGAGTACCCTAATAAATAGGAGCATAGCTCCCCCTGGTGGACTGGAGTGTGAAGTGTGTTGCATGGTTTGTGATACCTGGTAAAGAGATCTCCTTTATTGCCTTCAGACGTAACATCACTCCCCCTAGAGGAGAGCGATATTACTGCAACGACCAGGACCCTGGGAGGCTGCATAACCTCTTTTTCTCATCTTTCAGGATACATCGGGGGCTTATCTACAGCATTCCAGAATGCTGTAGATAAGCCCCTGATGCTGGTGGGTTTAGCTCACCCTCGTATTTGGGGGTGACAGGTTCCCTTTAAAGTCTAAGTCATTTTTCACTTTTTTGTGTTTGCTTTTTTTTTTCTTAACCTTCTTAGAGTCAGAACTTTTTTTAAATTTTCTATTGACAGGCTTGTTTTTTTTCTTTGTGGAACGAGTTGTAGTTTTGAGTAACATTTTTCACATCATATAAAAAAAAAATGGGGAAAATGCCACCTGGGGTGAAATAGTAAAAAAATACAATTCCCGCCTTTTTTTAAGTAGAGAAAGGGCAGGTGATTGTTTTTTACACCGTTCACTTCGCTGAAAAATCTTCTGGTGACCTTGCTCTAGGCCTCTGTACGGTTATGGTGATAGCACATGTTTATAGGTTTTTTGTTTTACTACTGAAAAAAATAAATAAATAAATAAATAAAAAACCTTGAAAAACTTCTGGTTCCAGTCATCACATTCTGAGAGTCATACCGATGTTTTCTCGCTTAGCACTCGCCTGTATTGTACGGTAGTGTGATGCCGGCTGTAAAATCTGTCACCTTGGACCCCCACTAAGGCTCGATAGGAGGGTATAAGTGGTGTAAGGGGCAGAGGCAGCAGCCAAACCCCTCCCTGGTAACTGAGGCGGACAGCTGGTTCTTTTCCCCCCTTGGAGGACATCTACAGTAAATGGTACATTGTAGGAGGAAGCGCGGTTACAAAATTTGCATTGGTTAACTAAAAAGAAGATGCTGAGGCTGCCCCCTTTACTTGTAGGCCTCTTTCACACTTCCGTTTTTACAATCTGCACAGGATCCATCAAAATGTTGAAAAGACAGATCCTGTGCTGATAATAATAAATGGATGCACTGGAGCCGTTTTTTTGACGGTTCCAGTGCATCCTAGAAGGCTATGTGCACACGTTGTGTATGCGTCTTTGCTGCAGTTTTTCGCTGTGAAAACGCATACACAACACAACCCATGATAAAAATAATAAAAAAAATTAAAAAATTGTGATATTCTTACCTTCCGGCATCCCGCGCAGCCTTCCTGCGGCCTTCCCGATGCTCGCGATGTTGCCGGCAGCTCTGGTTCCCAGTGATGCCTAGCGAGACAATGACCTGTGAAGACATAGCGGTCTCGAAAGACCGCTACATCATCGGGTCATTTCGCAAAGCATCACTGGGAACCAGAGCTGCCGGCAGCATCGTGAGCATCGGGAAGGCCGCAGGAAGGCTGCGCGGGATGCCGGAAGGTGAGAATATCACAATTTTTTATTTTTTTCATTATTTTTACCATTATATCTTTTTACTAATGATGCTGCATAGGCAGCATCAATAGTAAAAAGAGAGAGAGCGAGAGAGAATTTCCCTGACGGGAAACTCTTCCACGCATGCTCAGTTTGAAAAGACGGCATCCGTCGCTGGATTCCTAATTTTCATAGTCAGCGACGGATCCTGCGTCCATAGGCTTCCATTATAGCCAACGACGGACAGCGCAGGATCCGTCGCTGAGCGATTTTCCGACTTGCAGAAAAAACGATCCTCTGTGCGTTGTCTCCACCCAACGGACAGTAATTTTACAACGGATCCAGCGCACGACGGATGAAACGTGTGGCCATCCATCACAATCTGTCGCTAATACAAGGCTATGAGAAAAAAACAGGATCCAGCAGCACCATTTGCTGGATCCGTTTTTTTTACAAAACGACGGATTGTGACGGAAAAAGAAAGACGGAAGTGTGAAAGAGGCCTTATTGATGCCTTCCATTTTTTTTTTAAGGTGTACTGGGCTAATGGGCACGAAGGGCCTGATTCATTACTTCATTGTTTTAAGTCACCTTATCTTTTTTATTTATTTTTGGTTTTCATTCTCGTTTTTGTGCAACAAATTCATCAAAATGTGGCAAGTGGATCAAAAATTTTATGCAAAAAAATGTTCTTTATGTTTTACTTTTTACCTTTTGAGGCTATGTGCACACGATGCGGATTCTCTGCGGATCCGCAGCGTTTTTTGCAGTGCAGAAACGCTGCAGATCCACAATTGATTTACAGTACAATGTAAATCAATGAGAAAAAAAAAATGCTGTGCACACTTTGCGGAAAATCCGCTGCGGAAATGCTGCGGTTTAAAAGAAGTAGCATGTCACTTCTTTTTTGCGAATCTGCAGCGTTTTTGTACCCATTCCATTATAGAAATCCGCAGGGGTGAAAAACGCAGCAAATCTGCAAAAAAACCCCAGAAAAAACGTAGCAAAAACGCACAAAAAACACTGCGGATCCGCACAAAATCCGCAGCTGCGTTTTCTGCCAGGAGAGGCAGAATCCGCACCAGAAATTCCTAAGGCTAATCCGCAACGTGTGCACATAGCCTTAGAGCAGAAATTCTGGTTTGGCTTTAAAGGGAACCTGTCACCTTAAATTGGAGGGATACTTAAATGAGTTTTTACCGGTCCGATGGGCGACGTTTCCTCTTCATTTCTCCACCCCGCCCGTCTCTGTTGTTCGCAATATGTTAGTGAATTAGAGTATGTGAGCGCCATAGTTGGTGCGTGCGCAGTGCAATCTTCGGTCGCGCACGCGCAGTATGCTTTGCCCAACTGCGGGCAAAGCCGAAAAGGATTACTGCGCATGCGCCGGCGCACTATGTCCAGGAACACAGCGAAATACTTCACATGCGGGCACATGTGCACTAATGCTTTTCGGCTTTGCCCGCAGTTGGGCAAAGCATACTGCGCGTGCGCCATCGAAGATTGCATTGCGCATGCGCCAACTATGGTGCTCACATACTCTAATTCAGTAACATATTGCGGACAACAGGGACGGACGGGGTGGAGAAATGAAGAGGAAACGCCGCCCATCGGACCGGTAAAAACTAATTTAAATATCCCGCCAATTTGAGGTGACAGGTTCCCTTTAAAGCTATTTAACGGGTCGATATTGTCTTTTAGGATAGCTGTTTCCAATAGGTGGCGCTAGAGTTCTAGTCCTCTTCCTTTCTGAAGAGACAACTTGCATATTTCAATTCTCAGAGGAGCATTGCATGTGCAGCGCCCCAGAGTCCTATTCGTTGCAGTACTGTCGCTCCGCTGCTAAGGGGAGTGATGGTATGTCTGATGGCACTAAAGGAGTTCACCTGACCAGGTATCACAGACACACATTACACTTCACACTCCGGCCAGCAGGGGGAGTGGTTCTATCTAGTAGGCCACTCCTCACACTTTGGTAAAACTGGGGGTTGGACAGGAAGTTAGGGAGAAAGGAGCTGGGAAGAGCTCGAGAGAGGACCTGTCAGAGGTGGGATCCTGGCAGAGCCCTAGTGAACAGGAAAGAACGTTACGGAGCCGTGCCTGTGTTTACAGCGGCAGTCTCCTAGGAAAGGACAAGAAGCGAGGGGTATTGTGAAGGAGTGAGAAACGGGAATACAGCGCAGAGGTGATAGGACCAGAAGGAGTCGTGCTGTAAGATCGAGGCAACATCCTTCTGAGGCGCAAAGTCGGTGGCCGGAACGCCGAGAAAGTAAGAGACTCTAAGCATTACTTCAAACCACAGCAGGACAGCCAATTATAGGTTGGCTGTCTCACTTAAACACCTAAGCAGACAACAGAGGCAGCTGTGGGAGAGGGGCGACTCTAGGGTCCCGGAAGAACTCCAGGCCTACCCCATCATACGGGTGCGTCCTAACCATATCATCTGGGGGACGGAGAGAACGAACATCAGAGACAGACACAACAGTTGTGAGGACTATCCCGGGGTGCTCAGCAGGGAAGGACTACAACACACAGGCGCTAGAAGGTAGACACTGATTCCCACCTGCCAAGGGAACTCCGGATGTGCCTTTGGACCGGCCGGTCTCAGCCAGCCCTGTTAACAGTGCTCTGGATTGAGTATCTCGAAACCTTCAGTAAAGAGGTAAAGAGACTGCAACCCTGTGTTCTCGTTATTCATCGCACCCTGCAGCACACATCAGCACTCTCAACTTTTACTGGACGCCCCTTAGCAGGGTCACGGACCGGGTCTAGCCACCGTGACAATCCCAGAACCGAGACAGAGAGGCGCGGTACCAGGTACCCCACGGCCCTGCGACAGTGGGGGCGCTCCAATTTGGCGTCACGAACAGGATCTACTTAAGCCTGAAGAATCAGGTCATGTGTGCCTTGGAACTGTGATTTATTGTGCTTGGACTGTGACTTATTGCAAAGACTGTGCATTGCTATTGCCGCCAAGAGTTCCCGCCACAATTCGCCATTGCCGCGCACGGAGGGAGGAGCCTTAGCTTTGTGGGCGGAACCGGTCAAAAGGAGCGCGGAACGAGAAAGCGCGGTAAAGTGCCAACCCAGGAAGAGGAACTCCGACCTCCAGCAGATTAGTAGGAGGAAGGGACGGCCATGTCTGAGTCGGGGGGAGCGGGGCCGGCGGTCGCAGCCGTGGACGCAGAGGCAGCTCCGGTCCCCGCAGCGGACGTAGCCGCGGCCCTAATACCACCACCGGTTGCCGCAGAGCCCGCTGCCCCCATCAGCCAGTTGGAGACTGCCGCTACCACAACGGCCATAATGCCCTTCTCTATGCCGTACCTGCCCGGAGCGGCCTGGCTCCCGCAATATTCCGGGGAGTCGCATACATTAACTGACTTTAAAGAAGGGATCTGCAGCCTGCTCGAGTTCTACCCCTTGACAGAGCCTCAGAAGGTTCATATGATAACCGGCCAACTCTTTGGGGCGGCTCTGAGAGAAGTGAAGTTCTGGCCCGCCGCGGATAAGGGAACTGCACAGCAGGTTTTTGCAAAGCTTAAAGCCACCTTCGATACCCGTACTGCTACAGAAATTAAATTGACTTTCTATGGATGCAAACAGAGACCGCAGGATAGCTTACGGGACTATGCCCTTAATCTCCAGGAGGCGCTGCGGGCCATTAAGCAGTGACCCCGGCAGCATGCAAGATGAGGATAAACTCCTGAAAGAGCGGTTCATTGAGGGCTCCGGTGCAGTCACCAAAGGGGCCAATTGCACTTGCTGGCCATGCAAAATCCAGACCTGACTTTTGCGCAATTCAAGGATAAAGCCATCCAGGCGCTGCAGGAGCGACAGTCCAGCCGTGCGGTACCCCCCAGGCGCCAAGCCCTCACGTACCACCAGGAGGTGGCGCCAGATGCTCCAGTCGCCGCCGAGGCCGATGCCCAGAACTTAGAGGATGACTCCCCCGGAGGACTCCGCCTCCAGATGCAGGAGCTGACCAAGAGCGTTGCTGCCCTAGCCCTGACTGTGCAGTCCCTACAGGAGGCCCCCAAAGAGAAGATCCAGCTGGCCTCCAGACCAGAGGATGTCCCCTGGATGCGACAGAGGAGGACTCCGCCGACCAGAGGCCGGGACGACGATCGCTTCCATCGGGACGGACGACCTATCTGCCGCCGCTGTCACCAGGTGGGCCACCTTGCAAGGTACTGTACTTTAAACGAGCAACCCCTGGGGCAAAGGGCCAACCCCCAGGAGTAGGACGATCAGGCCCGCAGCATTGGAGAGCCAAATACGTTGGAGGGCGACCAGTTCTTCCTGTTGTGATCGACGGTATCCCCATGAACGCTCTGCTGGACACCAGTTCTCAGGTGACGACTATGCCTTACGTGCTTTATAAACGGTATTGGGAGGACACCGATATTACTCGTGGCCCTGATGACGATTTCACCATAATAGCCAGTAATGGTCAGCCATTGCCACAAGTGGGGTATAAAGAGGTCACCATCAAGGTGGGGCGGGTGGAATTGAAGGCCCAAGGGATTGTAATTGTTGATATTGACCGCCGTGAATGTAATCCCATGATGACTATCGGTACCAATGTTATAGAAAATTGTCTTGCAGAAGTTATTGTCTTGTTACAACAGGTAGCAGAAACCGCTGGCTACAGTGAAGAACGCGCCCCGCAAAAAGAAATCAGAGCTCTGATGCAGAGACAGCAGGTAGAGTTGCCTGGTGGTGAAATTGGTCATGTCACTGTGAGTGATTCAAACCCTATCGCGATACCCCCCAGGAGTGAGATGTTAATATGGTGTCGGGCAGCCATAGGCCTCAGGGGTAAGGACTACCAGGCCCTGGTAGAACCCGTATATTCAGACAATAGGCCTACTCTCCTAACAGCCAGGGGGGTGGTCGACGTCCGCCAGGGGAGGGTGCCAGTACGTGTCCTTAATTGTGGGGAGGAAGAGGTCCATCTCACCAAGTATGCCACGGTCGCCAAACTGTTCGCTGTCAATAATAGTGTGATACAGACACCTGGACCCTTGGTCCCGTCTAACCTGGCGGAGGACAACGGTTCTGCAGGGCACTCGAAAGATTGGTGTCGGGAATTACATGTGGGCACTGACTCTACCCCATCCCACCAGAAACAGGGGGCCTACAGGGTGGTTCACGAGTACGAGCGGGTATTTAGCAAACACCCCTTAGATTTTGGACAGGTGAAAGGGATCCAACATCATATCCCCACAGGAGATCATCGGCCCATAAAAGAGAGATACCGCCCTGTACCCCCAGCTCATTACCAGTGTGCCAAGGACATGTTGCGAGAAATTAAGGAGGCTGGGGTGGTGAGAGACAGTTGTAGCCCCTGTGTTGTGAATTCTGCTCTTGGGCTCCCTCCGGTGGTTGTAAGTGGTAGCGCTGCTGTCTCTGAATCACAGCATTTATCAGGTGTTTTCACTTTTTGCAATTTGGACAGGGCTATTTAGTCTTGCTTCACCCTTTAGTCAGTGCCAGTTGTCCATTGTTCCTGGAGGATTCACATCCCTGCCTGGTCTCTTCTGCTTTGCAGTTCTTTTCAACAAAGATAAGTTTTGGCCTTGATTTTGCTGTCCACATGCTGTGGTCTTATTGTTCAGTTATTTTCCATGTTTTGTCTTGTCCAGCTTGGTCTGTATAAGGATTTGTTTAGCCAAGCTGGTATCTCTGGAGATGCAGATATACCCTCCATGTCTTTAGTTAGCTGTGGAATTTTTGTATTTTCTGTGGTGGATATTTTCTAGTGTTTTAATACTGACCGCATAGTACTCTGTCCTGTCCTTTCTATTTAGCTAGAAGTGGCCTCCTTTGCTAAATTCTCATTTCAGTCTGTGTATGTTTTTTCCCTCTCCTCTCACAGTCAATATTTGTGGGGGGCTGCCTGTTCTTTGGGGATTTTCTCTGAGGCAAGATAGTTTTCCCTTTTCTATCTCTAGGGGTAATTAGTCCTCCGGCTGTGTCGAGATGTCTAGGGAGCGCTAGGTACATTCCACGGCTACTTCTAGTTGCGGTGTTAGGTTCAGGGTCTGCGGTCAGTACAGGTACCACCTTCTCCAGAGTACGTCCCATGCTGCTCTTAGGCCACCAGATCATAACAGTACAACTGGCCAACAATGAGTTAACCGCATCTCAGAAGAAGGGAAGGAAAGTGCTGAGCCATTTTTTTTTCTGTAGTCTGTTGTGTTTTTTTTTTCTCTTCCCTCTTTGCCTCTGGGTGGCTCAGGAGTTCAGCGCTGGTATGGATGTTCAGGGATTGGCTTCTCGTGTGGATCAACTTGCTGCTAGAGTACAGGGTATTTCCGATTATATCGTTCAGACTCCAGTTTTAGAGCCTAGAATTCCAACTCCTGATTTGTTTTTTGGGGATAGGTCCAAATTTCTGAGCTTTAAAATAACTATGAACTGTTTTTTTCTCTGAAACCCCGTTCCTCTGGTGATCCCGTCCAGCAGGTTAAAATTATTATATCTCTGCTGCGTGGTGACCCCCAGGATTGGGCATTTGCCCTGGAACTTGGGAATCCAGCGTTGCTTAATGTAGACACCTTTTTTCAGGCGCTTGGGTTATTGTATGACGAACCTAATTCAGTGGATCATGCTGAGAAGACCTTGTTGGCCCTGTCTCAGGGTCAAGAAGCGGCAGAATCATATTGGCAGAAGTTTAGAAAATTGTTGTGAACTCTATTTTTAGGCTCCCTCTAGTGGTCACAAGCGGTACTGTGTAGTGTTGTCTTTCTGCAGGTTGGCTGCATCAGCTGGTTCGTTATCCTTGGTTGGTTTCCTATTTAACTCACCTGGATACTCAGTTCCTTGCCTGCTATCAATGTATTCAGTGCTCTTCAGATTCCTTGTGATTACCTTGCTCCCAGCCTCTCCAAGACAAACTAAGTTTTTGTCCGTTCATTTTTTGATTATCAGCATTCATCATGTTTCTTGTCCAGCTTGCTAAGATGTGATCTCCTCGCTTGCTGGCTGCTCTAGGGGACTGAGTTTCTCCCCCCACACCGTTAGTTGGTGCGGGGGTTCGTGAAATCTCAGTGTGAATATTTTGTAAGGGTTTTTTACTGACCGCACAGACCCCTTTACTATTTTCTGCTATCTAGTATTAGTGGGCCTCATTTGCTGAATCTGTTTTCACCCCTGTGTATGTGCCTTCCTCTTACCTCACCGTTATTATTTGTTGGGGGCTTCTATATCTTTGGGGATTATTTCTCTGGAGGCAAGAGAGGTCTTTCTTTCTCTCTAGGGGTAGTTAGTTCCTCAGGCTGGCTCGAGACGTCTAGGATTTTTAGACACGTTCACCGGCTACTTCTAGTGTGTTTGGATAGGTTCAGATTTGCGGTCAGTCCAGTTTGCCACCTCCCTAGAGCTTGTCCTATGTTTGTTACTTAGCTGGAGTAATTCGTGATCCTCAACCACTAAGGATCATAACAGTATAGCAGGCCCAAAAGTGTTTAATGCATCGCAGAAGTGGGATAAAAAGAAGACCTGAGTACTTTTTTTTTTTTTTTCCTCCCGCTTTTCCTTTGCTGCAGTCTGTTTAGCTTCTTTCATCCCCTTGAACTCTGGGTGGTTTTGAGCTCAGCTGCAGACATGAATGTTCAGACTCTGACTTCTAGTGTGGATCATCTTACTGCACGGGTGCAAAGTATTCAGGATTTTGTTATTCATAGCCCTATGTCAGAACCAAAGATACCCATTCCTGAGTTGTTTTCTGGAGATAGATCTAGGTTTCAGAATTTTAAGAATAATTGTAAGTTATTTCTGTCTCTGAGACCTCGTTCCTCTGGTGATTCCGCTCAGCAAGTTAAAATTGTTATCTCCTTGTTGCGCGGCGACCCTCAAGATTGGGCTTTCTCTCTGGCGCCAGGAGATCCTGCATTGCTTAATGTAGATGCATTTTTTCTGGCTCTTGGACTGCTTTATGAGGAGCCTAATCTTGAGAATCAGGCAGAAAAAGCGTTGCTGGCTATCTCTCAAGGTCTGGATGAAGCAGAGGTGTATTGTCAAAAATTTCAGAAATGGTCGGTGCTTACTCAATGGAATGAGTGTGCCCTGGCTGCAAATTTCAGAGAAGGTCTTTCTGAGGCCGTTAAGAATGTTATGGTGGGGTTTCCCACCCCTACAAGTCTGAGTGATTCTATGGCTTTAGCCATTCAGGTTGATCGGCGTTTGCGGGAGCGCAAATCTGCTCATCCTTTGGCGGTATTTTCTGAACAGAGACCTGAGTCTATGCAATGTGACCGAACTCTGACCAGAATTGAGCGACAAAGTCATAGACGTCAAAATGGGTTGTGCTTTTACTGTGGTGATTCTACTCATGTTATCTCAGCATGCTCTAAACGTTTAAAAAAAAATCGCTAAACCTGTCACCATTGGTACGATACAGCCTAAATTTATTTTGTCTGTTACTTTGATTTGTTCTTTGTCGTCCTACCCGGTTATGGCTTTTGTGGATTCGGGTGCTGCCCTGAATCTGATGGATTTGTCGTTTGCCAGGCGCTGTGGTTTTGTCCTGGAGCCTTTGGAATTTCCTATTCCTCTGAGGGGAATTGATGCTACGCCATTGGCTGAGAATAAGCCTCAGTATTGGACGCAAATGACCATGTGCATGACTCCCGTACATCAGGAGGTGATTCGCTTTCTCGTTCTGCATAATTTGCATGATGTTGTCGTTTTGGGTCTGCCATAGCTGCAGGCTCATAATCCAGTTTTAGATTGGAAAGCTATGTCTGTGTCAAGTTGGGGTTGTCAGGGAATTCATGGCGATACTCCGTTGGTGTCTATTGCTTCTTCCACTCCTTCTGAGGTCCCTGAGTTTTTGTCTGACTACCAGGATGTATTTGATGAGCCCAGGTCCAGTGCCCTGCCCCCTCATAGGGATTGTGACTGTGCTATAAATTTAATTCCTGGTAGTAAATTCCCTAAGGGACGACTTTTTAATTTGTCTATACCAGAGCATGCCGCGATGCGGAGTTATATAAAGGAGTCTTTGGAGAAGGGACAAATTCGCCCATCCTCTTCCCCTCTTGGTGCAGGATTTTTTTTTGTGGCCAAGAAGGACGGTTCTTTGAGACCTTGTATAGATTATCGTCTTCTGAATAAAATCACAGTCAAATTTCAGTATCCTTTGCCACTATTGTCTGATTTGTTTGCTCGGATTAAGGGGGCCAGTTGGTTCACTAAGATAGATCTCCGTGGTGCGTATAACCTTGTGCGCATTAAGCAGGGAGATGAATGGAAAACAGCATTTAATACGCCCGAAGGCCATTTTGAGTACTTAGTGATGCCTTTTGGACTCTCTAATGCTCCTTCTGTGTTTCAGTCCTTCATGCATGACATCTTCCGAGAATATCTGGATAAATTTATGATTGTTTATCTGGATGACATTTTGGTCTTTTCTGATGATTGGGAGTCCCATGTGAAGCAGGTCAGGATGGTGTTTCAGGTCCTGCGTGCTAATGCTTTATTTGTGAAGGGCTCAAAATGCCTCTTCGGAGTACAGAAGGTCTCCTTTTTGGGTTTTATTTTTTCTCCTTCTACTGTGGAGATGGACCCAGTCAAGGTCCAGGCTATTCATGACTGGACTCAGCCTACGTCTGTTAAGAGTGTTCAGAAGTTCTTGGGTTTTGCTAATTTTTACCGTCGTTTCATCGCTAATTTTTCTAGCGTGGTTAAACCTTTGACGGATTTGACCAAGAAGGGTTCTGATGTGACTAATTGGTCTCCTGTGGCCGTGGAGGCGTTTCGGGAACTGAAGCACCGGTTTTCTTCAGCTCCAGTCTTATGTCAACCAGATGTCTCTCTCCCCTTCCAGGTCGAGGTTGATGCTTCTGAGATTGGAGCAGGGGCTGTTTTGTCGCAGAGAAGCTCTGATGGCTCTGTGATGAAGCCATGTGCTTTCTTTTCAAGAAAGTTTTCGCCTGCCGAGCGGAATTATGATGTTGGTAATCGGGAGTTGTTGGCTATGAAGTGGGCATTTGAGGAGTGGCGACATTGGCTCGAAGGACCTAAACATCGTGTGGTGGTCTTGACTGATCACAAAAACCTGATTTACCTCGAATCTGCCAAGCGCCTGAATCCTAGACAGGCTCGTTGGTCGCTGTTTTTCTCCCGTTTCAACTTCGTGGTCTCATACCTGCCTGGTTCGAAGAACGTGAAGGCTGATGCACTTTCTAGGAGTTTTGTGCCTGACTCTCCGGGAGTTTCTGAGCCGGCTGGTATTCTCAGAGAGGGAGTGATTTTGTCTGCCATTTCCCCAGATTTGCGACGAGTGCTGCAGAAATTTCAGGCGGATAGACCTGACCGTTGTCCACCAGAGAGACTGTTTGTCCCGGATAGATGTGCAGCGCCCCAGAGTCCTGGTCGTTGCAGTACTGTGGCTCCGCCACTAAGGGGGAGCTATGGTACGTCTGATGGCACTGAAGGAGTTCATCTGACCAGGTATCACAGACACCAAGACATTTCACAGTCGGGCCTCCAGGGGGAGCTAAGGGTTCTATTCATTAGGCCACTCCTCACATACTGGTAAAACTGGGGGTCAGGCAGGAAGTTAGAGAAGAAAGCTGACTGGGTTGGAACCAGGCAACACCTTGTGGCAGAGGGTATTGTAGGGGAAAATTCGGTAGGGCCCCTGTCGGGGGTGGGATCCTGACAGAGGTCTGGCAACTTGAGAGAACGTCACGGGACCGTGCCTGCTCAGCATAGCGGCGGTGCCCAAGGAAGGATTAGAAGCGAGATAGACTGTGCTGAGTGAGAAACGAGATCAAAGCAACAAGGAGAATACCAGTAGGAGTCATGCTGTGAGACCGAGGCAACATCCTACTGAGGCGCACAACCGGCGGCCGGAACGCTGAGGAAGTATTCATACATCTAGCTTCAAGCAATACTTCAAACCAACGGCAGGACAGTCAGTCATAGGTGGGCTGTCTCACCTAAATCACCTACGAAGACATAGGGGGCAACTTGTGGAGAGGGGGGACTCTAGGGTCCCGGAAGAGCTCCGAGCCTACCCGTCATACGGGTGCCGTCCTAACCGTAACATCAGGGAGGGACGGAAGATTAGCAGAACATCATCTAATCGAGTTGTGAGGGAACTTAAGAAACAGACACAACAGTTGTGGGGACTTTCCGTAAGCACAGCAGGGAAGGACCACAACACATAGCGCTAGCAGGAAGGCACAGATTTCCACCTGCAAAGAGAACTCTGGAGGTGCCATTGGACCGGCCGGACTCGCGCAGCCTGGTTAACCGTATTCCGGATTGAGGACCCAGAGATCTTCAGTAAAGAGGTAAAGAGACTGCAACCTGGTGTCCTCGTTATTTACTGCACCGCACCACCACCACATCCATCATATCTATCCCTGTACGCCCCTCAGCAGGGTCACGGACCGGGCCTAGCCACCGTGACAACCCCAGAGCAGAGACTCAGAGGCCCGGTATCGGGTACCCCTCGGCCCTGCGGCAGTGGGGGCGCTACAGATGGACCAGCAGAGTTATTTCCGAGGTTCATTCTTCGGTGTTGGCGGGTCATCCTGGGATTTTTGGTACCAGAGATTTGGTGGCTACGTCCTTCTGGTGGCCTTCCTTGTCGCAGGATGTGCGTTCCTTTGTGCAGTCTTGTGGGATTTGTGCTCGGGCTAAGCCTTGCTGTTCTCGTGCCAGCGGTTTGCTTTTGCCTTTGCCTGTCCCGAAAAGGCCTTGGATGCACATTTCCATGGATTTTATTTCGGATCTTCCAGTATCTCAGAAAATGTCTGTCATCTGGGTGGTGTGTGATCGTTTTTCCAAGATGGTCCATTTGGTGCCCTTGGCTAAGTTGCCTTCCTCCTCCGATTTGGTTCCTCTATTTTTTCAGAATGTGGTTCGCTTGCACGGCATTCCTGAAAATATTGTGTCTGATAGAGGATCCCAGTTTGTGTCCAGGTTTTGGCGGACTTTTTGTGCTAAGATGGGCATTGATTTATCTTTTTCGTCGGCCTTCCATCCTCAGACTAATGGCCAAACCGAGCGAACTAATCAGACGTTGGAAACTTATTTGAGATGTTTTGTTTCTGCTGATCAGGATGATTGGGTGACTTTTTTGCCATTGGCCGAGTTTGCCCTTAATAATCGGGCTAGTTCTGCTACTTTGGTTTCGCCTTTTTTCTGCAATTCTGGTTTCCATCCTCGTTTTTCCTCGGGTCAGGTTGAGTCTTCTGACTGTCCTGGGGTGGATTCTGTGGTGGATAGGTTGCAGCAGATTTGGAACCATGTGGTGGACAATTTGAGGTTGTCACAGGAGAAGGCTCAGCGCTTTGCCAACCGCCGCCGCGGTGTGGGTCCCCGACTTCGTGTTGGGGATTTGGTGTGGCTGTCTTCTCGGTATGTTCCTATGAAGGTCTCCTCTCCTAAATTCAAGCCTCGCTTCATCGGTCCTTATAAGATCTTGGAAATCCTTTACCCGGTGTCTTTTCGTTTGGATCTCCCAGCATCGTTTGCCATTCATAATGTGTTCCATAGGTCTTTGTTGCGGAGGTATGTGGTACCTGTGGTTCCTTCTGTTGAGCCTCCTGCTCCGGTGCTGGTCGAGGGAGAATTGGAGAATGTGGTGGAGAAGATTTTAGATTCTCGTATCTCTAGACGGAGGCTTCAGTATTTGGTGAAGTGGAAGGGCTATGGTCAGGAGGATAATTCCTGGGTTGTCGCCTCTGATGTTCATGCGGCCGATTTGGTTCGTGCCTTCCACGCGGCTCATCCTGATCACCCTGGGGGTCTTGATGAGGGTTCGGTGACCCCTCCTCAAGGGGTGGGTACTGTTGTGAACTCTATTTTTAGGCTCCCTCTAGTGGTCACAAGCGGTACTGTGTAGTGTTGTCTTTCTGCAGGTTGGCTGCATCAGCTGGTTCGTTATCCTTGGTTGGTTTCCTATTTAACTCACCTGGATACTCAGTTCCTTGCCTGCTATCAATGTATTCAGTGCTCTTCAGATTCCTTGTGATTACCTTGCTCCCATCCTCTACAAGACAAGCTAAGTTTTTGTCCGTTCATTTTTTGATTATCAGCATTCATCATGTTTCTTGTCCAGCTTGCTAAGATGTGATCTCCTCGCTTGCTGGTTGCTCTAGGGGACTAAGTTTCTCCCCCCACACCGTTAGTTGGTGCGGGGGTTCTTGAAATCTCAGTGTGGATATTTTGTAAGGGTTTTTTACTGACCGCACAGACCCCTTTACTATTTTCTGCTATCTAGTATTAGTGGGCCTCATTTGCTGAATCTGTTTTCACCCCTGTGTATGTGCCTTCCTCTTACCTCACCATTATTATTTGTTGGGGGCTTCTATATCTTTGGGGATTATTTCTCTGGAGGCAAGAGAGGTCTTTCTTTCTCTCTAGGGATAGTTAGTTCCTCAGGCTGGCTCGAGACGTCTAGGATTTTTAGACACGTTCACCGGCTACTTCTAGTGTGTTTGGATAGGTTCAGATTTGCGGTCAGTCCAGTTTGCCACCTCCCTAGAGCTTGTCCTATGTTTGTTACTTAGCTGGAGTAATTCGTGATCCTCAACCACTAAGGATCATAACAAAAAATGGTCTGTACTGACTAAATGGAATGAGGATGCCTTGGCGGCAATCTTCAGAAAGGGTCTTTCTGAATCCGTTAAAGATGTTATGGTGGGGTTCCCCACGCCTGCTGGTCTGAGTGATTCTATGTCTCTGGCCATTCAGATTGATCGGCGCTTGCGCGAGCGCAGAGTTGTGCACACTATGGCATTGTCTTCCGAGCGGAGTCCTGAGCCTAGGCAGTGTGATAGGATTGTGTCTAGAGCTGAACGACAAGGATTCAGACGTCAGAATAGGTTGTGTTTTTACTGCGGCGATTCTGCTCATGTTATTTCTGATTGCCCTAAGCGTACCAAGAGAATCGCTGGTTCTGTTACCATCAGTACTGTACAACCTAAATTTCTGTTATCTGTGACCCTGATCTGCTCATTATCGTCATTTTCTGTCATGGCATTTGTGGATTCTGGCGCCGCTCTAAATTTAATGGACTTAGAATTTGCCAGACGTTGTGGTTTCCCCTTGCAGCCTTTGCAGAGTCCTATTCCTTTGAGGGGCATTGATGCTACACCGTTGGCTAAAAATAAACCTCAGTTTTGGACACAGCTGAAGATGTGCATGGCGCCAGCCCATCAGGAAGATTGTCGTTTTCTGGTGTTGCATAATTTGCATGATGCTATTGTGCTGGGTTTCTCATGGTTACAGGTACATAATCCGGTATTAGATTGGAAATCTATGTCTGTGACTAGTTGGGGTTGTCAGGGGGTTCATGGTGACGTTCCTGTGATGTCAATTGCCTCCTCCCCCTCTTCTGAAATTCCTGAGTTTTTGTCAGATTTCCAGGATGTATTCAATGAACCCAAGTCCAGTTCCCTTCCACCGCATAGGGACTGTGATTGTGCTATTGACTTGATTCCAGGCTGTAAGTTCCCTAAAGGCCTACTTTTCAACCTGTCTGTGCCAGAACATACCGCCATGCGGAGCTATGTGAAGGAGTCCTTGGAGAAGGGGCATATTCGGCCATCTTCTTCACCATTGGGAGCAGGTTTTTTCTTTGTTGCCAAAAAAGATGGCTCCTTGAGACCCTGTATTGATTATCGCCTCTTGAATAAGATCACGGTCAAATTCCAATACCCTTTGCCTTTGCTTTCTGATCTGTTTGCTAGGATTAAGGGGGCTAGTTGGTTTACTAAGATTGACCTTCGAAGGGCATATAATCTGGTTCGTATTAAGCAGGGGGACGAATGGAAAACTGCGTTTAATACGCCCGAAGGCCATTTTGAATACCTTATGATCCCATTCGGACTCTCTAATGCTCCATCTGTGTTTCAGTCCTTCATGCATGATATATTTCGGAATTATCTTGATAAATTCATGATTGTATATTTGGATGATATTTTGATTTTTTCAGATGATTGGGAGTCTCATGTGAAACAAGTCAGGATGGTATTTCAGATCCTTCGTGATAATGCCTTGTTTGTGAAGGGGTCTAAGTGCCTCTTTGGAGTACAGAAGATTTCTTTTTTGGGCTTCATTTTTTCTCCCTCATCTATAGAAATGGATCCGGTTAAGGTTCAGGCCATTCATGATTGAATCCAGCCCTCATCCGTGAAGAGCCTTCAGAAATTTTTGGGTTTGCTAATTTTTATCGCCGTTTCATTGCCAACTTCTCCAGTGTGGTTAAACCCCTGACCGATTTGACGAAGAAAGGCGCTGATGTTACGAATTGGTCCTCTGCGGCTGTTTCTGCCTTTCAGGAGCTTAAACGCCGATTTACTTCTGCCCCTGTGTTGCGTCAGCCGGATGTTTCTCTTCCTTTTCAGGTTGAGGTTGACGCTTCTGAGATTGGGGCAGGGGCCGTTTTGTCTCAGAGGAATTCTGATGGTTCCTTGATGAAACCGTGTGCCTTCTTTTCTCGAAAGTTTTCGCCTGCGGAACGCAATTATGATGTCGGCAATCGTGAGTTGTTGGCTATGAAGTGGGCATTTGAGGAGTGGCGTCATTGGCTTGAGGGGGCCAAGCACCGTATTGTGGTCTTGACCGATCATAAGAATCTGATTTACCTCGAGTCTGCCAAACGGCTGAATCCTAGACAGGCCCAATGGTCCCTGTTTTTGATTTTGTGGTCTCGTATCTTCCGGGTTCTAAGAATGTTAAGGCTGATGCCCTCTCTAGGAGCTTTTTGCCTGATTCTCCTGGGGTCCTTGAGCCGGTCGGTATTCTGAAGGAAGGGGTGATTCTTTCTGCCATCTCCCCTGATTTACGACGGGTTCTTCAGAAATTTCAGGCTGATAAACCTGACCGCTGTCCAGTGGGGAAATTGTTTGTTCCTGACAGATGGACTAGTAAAGTGATTTCGGAGGTTCATTGTTCTGTGTTGGCCGGTCATCCTGGGATTTTTGGTACCAGAGATTTGGTTGGTAGGTCCTTTTGGTGGCCTTCTTTGTCACGGGATGTGCGTTCTTTTGTGCAGTCCTGTGGGACTTGTGCGCGGGCCAAGCCTTGCTGTTCCCGCGCTAGTGGGTTGCTTTTGCCTTTGCCGGTGTAACGACCGTTATGCTGGTCGCTGCTCGAGAACAGAATACGGCGCTGCTATGAATGACTCAGGGCACAATATGATATTAAACCAACTTTTCTTTATAACTTATGCAAAAAATGACAGAATTTCTCTCCCAACACAATATGGGCCACAACAGCCACAACTCACAGAATACAAGTTATACAGCCTGAGAGACCCCAAGTGCCAGCTTCACAGACAGGAATCAGACTACCCCACGACTATACCACTACCTCCCTTATCTGTAACGGGCCTACACGGGGTTATACTGTGCCTGTGACACGTGGTCCTCTCAGGAATACAATCTTACACCCGCCTCCCGCCTAATTTACAATAAATCACGGGTACCCGGTTTTTCCCAATATATATATATATATATATATCTCACAGTATATACTCAGTGTATACGCAGTGCACTGTCTTATTGTTGAGTGCTCAGAGTGTACTCTTTCACAATATATGCTTCAACGGTAAATAACTGAATTTGTTATACAGACGTCCAGCAGCGGATTAAATAGATATTTGAGCCACCAAATCTTCTGATGCAGATCCAGATAAAGTTCACAAATAATTCCAGAAATATCCCACAGCCAGAATCGTGAAGCGCAGGAATCCACACAGTGTCTATTAGTTGTCAGGCAATTCTTAATACAAGAGTGTCCTTTAACAGGCTGTGATTCCTATCTAGCTATCCCTAGCTAACTACACAGTCGGTGACCGGTCACACTTCTCTGTTTACTCACAAGAATAGCTTTCTTGAAATCACACAGTCCCAAACAGGAATGCCTCAAGATCTGGATTCCCCACTCTCCATCACCGCGCTGCTTCTTCTCAAACGCCCAGAAACTCTCTCTGAGGTAACTGTCCTGTTTCCAGAATCTTCTTGTCTTTTACTCATGGGTGACCTCTGGTGGCTGAACAAAATTACTGCAACAACATTGTATTTATCCTGTCTATTACTCAAGGGTGACCTCTGGTGGCTGAACACAGTTACTGTATCAACACTGTTTATGATTTAAAAAAAACCATCACCATTTTACACTCCACCCCACTTTCAATTTGGCGTCCCGACAAATGGCTTCTCACAACTCACACGCAACACATACTCATCAGGATTATATCGTATCGGAGGAATTCCGGCTGTGCTCCTCTCTGACCTCCGTAAGCCAGTACCTGTCGGGTTCAACTAAACATTTGTCGTATCTGGTGGAACAGTAACATCAGTGGGCATATCTGGAGTTTGCACTGTCGGACTCTGCATTTCTGAGAGGTCGCCATCACAGTCATCCCAACAGTAACACTCAACATTGCTCGGTTGCACCATCGTTGGATCGGATGACTCAGGGGAACAGACAGGTGCGTCGGATATACACCGCTTTAACCAATTCCGATGCATCGTGCGACGAGGTCCGATACACCCCTCAGGGACCACAGTGTACACACTTCCTCCTGGGAACACCCTTTCCACTACTGTGTAAGGCGTATCCTCCCACCTGTCACTCAACTTCCCTTCTGGACGTGTAACCCGCACTAGCACCTTGTCACCCACCTGGAACTCATCCCCGTGCACTGGTTTTCGATCTCGGTGTGGATGATCCCGTACACGTTCTTTCACTATCTGATGGATCTCTCGCAGTTTTCTTCGGTGGTCCTGGACCCACTCACTGGCTGTACGATACTGCGGCTCATCCGCTACTGTCAGACTCAGCTCTCCGATTTCTCGTCCTGGCTGGCCGAACATCATCGCATAAGGCGTGAACCCTGTAGTGTTATAGACTCTGTTATTATAAGCCCACATAAGTTCAGGGAGAAACTCAGGCCATCGCCCCTTTTGCCTTTGTTCCAGCGTTCTCAGCATCTGGAGCAGCGTTCGGTTGAATCGCTCACAAGCTCCATTTCCCTGCGGGTGATAGGGTGTTGTCCGTGATTGCTGAATCCCATAGACCTGCAGCAACTCAGTCATGAGCTGACCCTGAAAACAGGTACCTTGGTCTGAATGCACTCTTTGGGGGCAGCCATAGACCGGAATGAAATGTTTACAGATCGCCTCTGCTGCCGACTTAGCAGTTTGATCTTTAGTGGGAATGGCCACAGCAAATTTTGTGAAATGATCGGTCATGACCAGGCATGAGTGATGACCGCTGCTGGAGTACCCAATGGACAGATAATCCACCATTAATACTTCCAGTGGGGCAGACGTCACGATTGTCTGAACTGGAGCTCTCTGTTCTGGAGACTTATTCAATTCACAGGGTCGGCACTTAGCGCACACCTCTCTCACGACTTCTTCCAAGCCAGGTGTGTACACAAATCGATGCAACCATCTATACGTCTTTTCAGGTCCAAAATGTGCACCCTGAATATGAGCCTCTCGGGCAATGTCTGGAGCCATTGAGGCTGGGATCACCACCTGCCAACGGTACCCCAGCTCTGCCGGTATGTAGATCCAGCGATACAGTACCCCTTCCGTTATGGCCAATCGATCCCACTGCCGTAGCAGTTTCTGCCCCTCTGCACCCAGCTGAGCTCTCACCCTTCTGTCGGGCCAGGACTTTTGACTCAGCCACTTCTTTACTCGTGACAGCTCGGAGTCTGCATCCTGTAAATCGGCCCACTCCTGACGAGTCTTTCCCAGCAAAGTGGCGACCTGTGTCACCACCCCACTTAAGCGTGCCACATCCACAAACACAGGTAATCATCTCAGGTCAGGAATCTCGGTATCCTCAAGGTCTTCATCCACAACATGCCGGGGAGTACCACAAGTCACTCGTGACAGTGCATCGGCATTGGAGTTCTCTTTACCAGAACGGAACCGAGTCCGGTAATTAAACTTGGACATCCGTGCTACCCACCTCTGCTCTAGGGCTCCCAGCCTGGCATTCTCTAGGTGTGCCAGCGGGTTATTGTCAGTCATCACAAAAATCTCAGAGCCAGCAAGGTACTCTGCAAATTTCTCAGTCATAGCCCACACTAAGGCCAACATCTCCAACTTAAATGAGCTATAATTATGTGGGTTTCGCTCGGTGTCTCGTAGAGACCGACTGGCATATGCAATAACCCGTTCACGCCCCTCCTGCTCTTGGGCTAACACAGCTCCCAGGCCATGGAGGCTCCCGTCAGTGTACAGAATGAAAGGTCGGTCAAAATGTGCATACGCCAACAAAGGTGCCTGCACAAGGGCATCCAGGATCTGATCGAATGCCTGTTGTTGTCGATCTGTCCATTGGATGGGTTGGTTCTTGGGCCCTCGCACCGTCCCTCTCAACAGCTCATTCAGTGGCTCAGCCACTTTAGCAAAGTCTTTTACAAATCGGCGATAGTATCCGGCTAGATCGAGAAATGCCTGTACTTCTCTCCGGGTCTTGGGTCTGGGCCACCCTTGAATGGCATCAATTTTACTCGGTGCCGGTTGCACACCCTCAGCCGACACTACATGCCCCAAGTACTCAATCTGCGTCCGGAACAGTTGACATTTTTTTGGCTTGATCTTAAGTCCATTGTCTCTCAGTCGGTGCAACACTTGCCGCAGCTTTTTCAGGTGATCATCGAATGAATTTCCGAATACGATTACATCATCCAGATAGATCAACACAGATTCGAAATTGTAGTCACCCAAGCAATACTCCATCAATCGCTGAAATGTTCCTGGGGCATTACCCAGTCCAAAAGGCATCCGATTAAACTCGAACAGACCCATCGGCAAGATGAATGCTGTCTTCTGCCAATCTCGAGCCGCCACGGGCACCTGCCAGTAGCCACTGGCTAAATCAAGCGTAGAGAAATACTTCGCCTTCCCTAATGCGGATAAGGATTCCTCGATTCTTGGTAATGGATAAGAATCACGTACAGTATGTGCATTCAGCTTGCGGTAATCAACACAAAACCGTATGGACCCATCCTTCTTCCGTACCAACACAACTGGTGCGGCCCAAGGACTCTGACTCTGGCGGATCACCCCATTGTCTAGCATTTGCGCTATCATCCGCTTAACCTCTTGATAGAGGTTCGGAGGGATCAGACGATAACTCTATCGAATCGGAGGGGTATCACCTGTGGGTATTTCGTGTTCCACTGCCTTTGTGCAACCAAAGTCTTCATCATCCCTGGAGAAAGCAGCCTGATATTCCCACAGTGTATCCTCCAGCCTGCGCGCCTGCTCAAATGTTAACTGGGACTCATCCACCCCCATAATCTCCATGATCTTCCTGCCATTCCACGCAGGTGTGGGGGACTCTTCGGTTGTCGTCTGCATTGACAGGGTCCAGGCAGTCCTGCGGTCTGCTCTTAGTGTAAACTGACTTTTGGGAATGACTCTCTCGCCGCACACATATACATCAGCCAGCTTGGTGCCTGCCGCCAGAGTCATCTCATGATCTTGCAGATTCAAGCACCTTATTGGTACACTTCCATATCGTACAACGGCCACTGTTCGGGCTACCATTAGACTATCCGTGTCTTCTGACCGACTGGTCAGTTCCAGAATCACCTCCACACCATTCAGTTTTCTGTGTGTCCCTACTGGCATCAATACAAGCTTCTCTTGACCCGGACCGATCACAACAGCAGACCCGCGTGGGACATACACCGCTCCCACTGTTCTTCCTTCTGCCGAACTCTTCTGAATGCCGCATGAACGGACCACCTGCTGTAGGACTCTCTGAGTGACTTTGTGGGGCGTCACCCGCTTCCAATAACGCGGACCATCACGTTCAAACAGAAGGGAATCCAGCTCTCTCAGGATGTTCATTCCCAGAACCACCGGAAGGTTTGGTCTCGCCTGCGTCGTCACGAGCACCACTCCCTTGGTCCCCAACTCCTGACCACACAGCTGTACCTTCATCCACGCAATGCCCGCCACTGGGATTTCCTCATTATTGGCAGCCTTCAGTTTTAATAAATGTCCCGACTCCGGTTTGACAGTCCCTTCGAAGTGCGCCTTAAAAAACTTAATTGGCATCGTAGTCACCTTCGACCCGGTATCCACCAGACATGCCACCTTCTTGCCTGCAAACTGCACCTCCAAAGTGGGACTGTCCTCAATCAGATCCTCAGAACAGACATTGGGCACTGATTTTCGTTCCTGCCCCGCCGTATGCCCAACTACAGCGAGGGCCTCTCTTTTACTGATGATGAAGCTTCATCTGCCAGCTTTCTCTGGCAGTCTCGCTGCAAATGACCACATTCCCTGCATCGCCAGCATTGCACCGGTCTTCTTGCCCAACCTCTGGATGGCCAGGGTCTTATAGCAGTCGACATTTCCCTTGTGGTATAGGGTAACCGCCCATGCAATGGAATAGAGGGGTTAGGCGGTGCCGGGTACATCGGAGGTGTTTCCCAAACCTGCATCTGCTGCATCTGCTCTACCAGGCTTTCTGTAAAGCTGCCAGCTGTGTCTGGATGGGATCTGGCCCCGGCCCTCGTGTATCAGCCACTTGCAGGTTACTCCTCTGCAGAACGGGCTTCACTTCTAAGGTCCGTGCTACTGCTTCTTCGTGAATTTCAGCGTATGTAATACCAGGAATACTTCGAGCTTTCAGTAACAATTCCCTCCTTAGTGTCTCACTTTGGATCCCCTCAATGAACTGATCCCGAAGAATGCTGTCAACCTCGGCCTCAGTACCCACAGTCACAGTTGACTTCCTTTTAACCTCCTGATGCAGCTCCTCCAATGCTATAGCATACTGGATCAGACTTTCTCCGTCTCTCTGGGTCCGAGCGAAAAACTGTACTCGCAGTTGCCCTGCCGCTGCCACGTGATCAAATGCATTTTTCAATATCCGAATGATGTCATCAACTGTTTTTCGCTTATCCTCGGATTTCAACAAGACAACTTTGCGGGCATCCCCCTCCAAAGCATTCAGCACGACTTCTGGCTGCAGTCGGGGGCTAACACCGAGCAAGGCAATGGCATTCTTTAACCTGCCTTCCCAATCACTGAGCAGCAGATTGTATCCATCAAACTTGGCCAGATAATTAAGCAGCGCTCCCGTGGCAGAGCAACCCACTAATCGATCTCTACCAGAAACAATGGGGGAAGGGGGGTGAATAACTACAGCAGGAGCGACAGCGCCTTCTGTTCCATCAGTAACATCCATAGCGAGCACCGTATCCTGCCGACTACGCCAAAATGTAACGACCGTTATGCTGGTCGCTGCTCGAGAACAGAATACGGCGCTGCTATGAATGACTCAGGGCACAATATGATATTAAACCAACTTTTCTTTATAACTTATGCAAAAAAATGACAGAATTTCTCTCCCAACACAATATGGGCCACAACAGCCACAACTCACAGAATACATGTTATACAGCCTGAGAGACCCCAAGTGCCAGCTTCACGGACAGGAATCAGACTACCCCACACCTATACCACTCCCACCCTAATCTGTAACGGGCCTACACGGGGTTATACTGTGCCTGTGACACGTGGTCCTCTCAGGAATACAATCTTACACCCGCCTCCCGCCTAATTTACAATAAATCACGGGTACCCGGTTTTTCCCAACATATATATATATATCTCACAGTATATACTCAGTGTATACGCAGCGCACTGTCTTATTATTGAGGGCTCAGAGTGTACTCTTTCACAATATATGCTTCAACGGTAAATAACTGAATTTGTTATACAGACGTCCAGCAGCGGATTAAATAGGTATTTGAGCCACCAAATCTTCTGATGCAGATCCAGATAAAGTTCACAAATAATTCCAGGAATATCCCACAGCCAGAATCGTGAAGCGCAGGAATCCACACAGTGTCTACTAGTTGTGTCAGGCAATTCTTAATACAAGAGTGTCCTTTAACAGGCTGTGATTCCTATCTAGCTATCCCTAGCTAACTACACAGTCGGTGACCGGTCACACTTCTCTGTTTACTCACAAGAATAGCTTTCTTGAAATCACACAGTCCCAAACAGGAATGCCTCAAGATCTGGATTCCCCACTCTCCATCACCGCGCTGCTTCTTCTCAAACGCCCAGAAACTCTCTCTGAGGTAACTGTCCTGTTTCCAGAATCTTCTTGTCTTTTACTCATGGGTGACCTCTGGTGGCTGAACAAAATTACTGCAACAACATTGTATTTATCCTGTCTATTACTCAAGGGTGACCTCTGGTGGCTGAACACAGTTACTGTATCAACACTGTTTATGATTTAAAAAAAACCATCACCATTTTACACCGGTCCCTGAGAGGCCTTGGACGCATATTTCTATGGATTTTATTTCGGATCTTCCGGTTTCCCAGAGGATGTCAGTTATCTGGGTGGTTTGTGACCGGTTTTCTAAGATGGTTCATTTGGTACCTTTGCCTAAGTTGCCTTCCTCTTCTGAGTTGGTTCCGTTGTTTTTTCAGCATGTGGTTCGTTTGCATGGCATTCCGGAGAACATTGTGTCCGATAGAGGTTCCCAGTTTGTTTCGAGGTTTTGGCGGGCCTTTTGTGCTAGGCTGGGCATTGATTTGTCTTTTTCTTCCGCATTTCATCCTCAGACAAATGGCCAAACCGAGCGAACTAATCAGACTTTGGAGACTTATTTGAGATGCTTTGTGTCTGCTGATCAGGATGATTGGGTGGCTTTCTTGCCATTGGTCGAGTTTGCCCTTAATAATCGGGCTAGTTCGGCTACCTTGGTTTCACCCTTCTTTTGTAACTCTGGTTTTCATCCTCGTTTTTCTTCAGGGCAGGTTGAGCCTTCTGACTGTCCTGGGGTGGACTCTGTGGTTGACAGGTTGCAGCAAATTTGGGCTCATGTTGTTGACAATTTGGTGTTGTCTCAGGAAGGGGCTCAGCGTTTTGCTAACCGTCGTCGGTGTGTTGGTCCCCGGCTTCGTGTTGGGGATTTGGTCTGGTTGTCTTCCCGTCATGTCCCTATGAAGGTTTCTTCCCCTAAGTTTAAGCCTCGGTTTATTGGCCCTTATAGGATTTCTGAGATTATCAATCCAGTGTCTTTTCGTTTGGCCCTTCCAGCCTCTTTTTCCATCCATAATGTTTTTCATAGATCTTTGTTGCGGAAATATGTGGTGCCCGTTGTTCCCTCTGTTGATCCTCCTGCCCCGGTGTTGATTGATGGGGAGTTGGAGTATGTGGTTGAGAAGATTTTGGATTCTCGTTTTTCGAGGCAGAGGCTTCAGTATCTTGTCAAATGGAAGGGTTATGGCCAGGAGGATAATTCTTGGGTTGTTGCCTCCGATGTTCATGCTGATGATTTGGTTTGTTCCTTTCATTTGGCTCGTCCGGATCGGCCTGGGGCTCTGGTGAGGGTTCGGTGACCCCTCATCAAGGGGGGGGTACTGTTGTGAATTCTGCTCTTGGGCTCCCTCCGGTGGTTGTAAGTGGTAGCGCTGCTGTCTCTGAATCACAGCATTTATCAGGTGTTTTCACTTTTTGCAATTTGGACAGGGCTATATAGTCTTGCTTCACCCTTTAGTCAGTGCCAGTTGTCCATTGTTCCTGGAGGATTCACATCCCTGCCTGGTCTCTTCTGCTTTGCAGTTCTTTTCAACAAAGATAAGTTCTGGCCTTGATTTTGCTGTCCACATGCTGTGGTCTTATTGTTCAGTTATTTTCCATGTTTTGTCTTGTCCAGCTTGGTCTGTATAAGGATTTGTTTAGCCAACCTGGTATCTCTGGAGATGCAGATATACCCTCCATGTCTTTAGTTAGCTGTGGAGTTTTTGTATTTTCTGTGGTGGATATTTTCTAGTGTTTTAATACTGACCGCATAGTACTCTGTCCTGTCCTTTCTATTTAGCTAGAAGTGGCCTCCTTTGCTAAATTCTCATTTCAGTCTGTGTATGTTTTTTCCCTCTCCTCTCACAGTCAATATTTGTGGGGGGCTGCCTGTTCTTTGGGGATTTTCTCTGAGGCAAGATAGTTTTCCCTTTTCTATCTCTAGGAGTAATTAGTCCTCCGGCTGTGTCGAGATGTCTAGGGAGCGCTAGGTACATTCCACGGCTACTTGTAGTTGCGGTGTTAGGTTCAGGGTCTGCCGTCAGTACAGGTACCACCTTCTCCAGAGTACGTCCCATGCTGCTCTTAGGCCACCAGATCATAACACCCCTGGGCAGCTCCATTAGTCCTTGTTAAAAAGAAAGATGGCACAATGAGGATGTGTGTTGATTACAGGCAGTTGAATCGCATTGCACATAAGGATGCATACCCACTGCCCAGGATAGAGGAGTCTCTGGCTGCCTTAAAATCTGCTAACTACTTCTCTACCTTAGATCTTACCAGTGGGTACTGGCAGGTTCCCGTGGCGGAGGCGGACAAAGAGAAGACGGCCTTCACGACACCGATGGGTCTCTGCGAATTCAACTACATGCCCTTCGGATTGTGCAATGCCCCGGGGACGTTCCAGAGGATGATGGAGTGCTGTCTGGGGCACAAGAACTTTGAAACCGTACTGCTGTATTTGGATGATGTCATTGTCTTCTCTAAGACCTACGAAGACCATCTGAAGCACCTGGCTGAGGTGTTTGAAGCCCTGTCCAACTTTGGCTTAAAGGTGAAACCGTCCAAATGCCATCTGCTGAAACCCAAAGTGCAGTACCTGGGCCATGTGGTGAGTGCTGAAGGAGTGGCCCCAGACCCCGACAAGGTCACGGTGATCCAGGACTGGATGAAGCCCAGCAACCTCCACGAAGACCGGCAGTTCCTCGGGCTGGTAGGCTATTACCGGAGGTTCATTAAGGACTTCACCAAGAAGGCCGCACCCTTGCAAGACCTGTTGGTGGGCCAGTCAAAGAAGACCAAGGGGAAGAACGCCCCATTTGATTGGAACGAGGGGCTGGAAGGATCCTTCACTTGCTTGAAGTCGGCACTGACAGGAGAGGAGGTACTGGCCTACCCTGAATACGACCAACCGTTTGTGCTGTATACGGATGCCAGCAATGTAGGATTGGGGGCCGTGCTGTCCCAGGTCCAGAAAGGCAAGGAAAGGGTAATCGCTTATGCCAGCAGGAAGCTTCGTCCCACGGAAAGGAACCCTGACAACTACAGTTCCTTTAAGCTGGAATTCCTTGCCATCATCTGGGCAGTGACAGAGAGATTCAAACACTACCTGGCCTCGGCGAGATTCACCGTCTTCATGGATAACAATCCGCTGATGCACTTGGATACAGCCAAACTCGGGGCCTTGGAACAGCGGTGGATGGCCCGGCTGTCCAACTACGACTTCACCATCAAGTACCGGGCAGGATGCAAGAATGCGAATGCCGATGCCTTGTCCCGGATGCCCAATTTGCCAGAAATGGGGGAGGACCCGGAGGCACTTGAAGAGGTAGAGCTGCCCGCATTCCATCGCCCCAAAGCCGCTCAGTACTCCCATCATGTGAAGAACAGGCACAAGAACCAACAGGATGCCACGCTGAATCCCCTGCCCCATCACGGAGCATCAAGGAGACCCAGGATGGTGACCCCGCGGTCCGTCGGGTGAAAGAGCTCTTGACGCAGGCAGGGTTGCACCCCGGCCCAGATGATCTACAGGAGACACGACAGCTGCGGAAGGGGAGAAGCAAACTGTTTATTCACGATGGCAAGCTGTGCCGGAGGAGCATCGACCCACGTACTCATGAATTGGTATGGCAGGTAGTGGTGCCAAGGTGAGATACGCCCATGGTTCTGGGAGCCTACCACGATGGAGCCGGACACTTCGGATGGAGGAAGCTGGAGAGGCTACTCCGAGGGAGGTTCTATTGGATTGGCATGAAGAGAGCCATTGAGAAGTGGTGTCGGGAGTGCGGTCCATGTAGCCTACGCAGGAAGGATCGTGACAGCCAACGGGCTCCCTTGCAGCCCATCATCACCAAACGGCCGCTCGAACTGGTCACGCTGGATCATGTGAAGCTGACACCTAGCCGGTCAGGCTATATCTACGCTCTTACCATCGTAGATCACTACTCCAGATTTTTGGTGGTTGTACCTGTCAAGGATCTAACGGCCAGGACGGCCGCCAAGGCCTTCCAGCAGTACTTTTGTAGGCCCCATGGCTACCCGGAGAAGGTACTGACCGATCAGGGACCAGCATTCGAAGCAGAAGTGTTCCAAGAGTTCTGCCATCTGTACGGGTGTAAGAAGATCAGAACCACACCGTACCATCCCCAAACCAACGGGATGTGTGAAAAGATGAACCAAGTGGTGATCGACTTACTGAAGACCTTGCCCGTAGAGGAACGGAACCTGTGGCCAACAAAGTTGCCTGACTTGGTGGACATATACAATCACATCCCAGTAAATTCCACCAATTGCACTCCAGCATACCTGATGCGAGGAAGGTCTAGCAAGTTACCCATTGATCTGGACATGGGGGTCCTAACCCCCGAAGATACCTCGCCGGATGCCGATTGGGATACAGAGAGGCAGCAAAGGTACCGCAAAGTACAGGAGTGCGTGGAAAGAAGCCTCGCTCAGGCCAGGCAAAAACAGGAAAGGGACTACAACCAGCATGCTCCTGCGATTCCCTTGCCACCTGGTGAGCAAGTACTCAAGCGGAAGAGAAGGCTACACAAGCTTGACGATCAATGGGAAGTGGAACCATATACCATCCTGCCGTCCGATTTCGACAATACTAAAATCTGTCTCATCAGCAAAGATGGGGGGGAAACCTCAACGGCAATATCCAGAGACCACCTTAAGGTATGCCCTGACAAGTTGAGAGAGAAGGAAACAGATCCAAGAACCTCTCCACCTGTAGAAGAGGAGAAGATGATACACACTGTTCTTGGCAATTTTCCCCAGTCGTGGACTCAGATAAATCAGGCCATCGTGGTACCTGTATTAACGTTTTGTCAACCGAATCCGCCTGAGCTGAACGTGGTGCCAGATTCCCCGGACCCGCCATCACCACAGACCCCGCCGGACGATGCCATGCCCACCGTCGGACCGGCTGAGCCTCCCTCTGTTATCGGCGAATCTGCCATACCCACTGTTGCTAGCAGCAGCTCTGAGGGATCCAGCATGCCAGTGCTACCCAGACTCACTAGAAGCGTAGCTAGAAGGCAGTGCACTACACCAGTGGTAGCAAGCATAGCGAGCCCTGCTAGGCCAATAGCAACCCCTGCACTACGGAGGTCTACACGTAGCACCAAGAATCAAACTCCCCTTTGCTACAAAACTTGGAGGTATTAACAAAAGTTGCTAATTGTGTTTATGTAAATATCTTTGTTACAAGTTTAAAAATGGACAACGGGGCAATGGACAGTGAATTGCTCCAAAACTTTCAAAAGGGACCCCTTTGTTTACCCGGGGTCCCCACTGTTTTAAAGTTACAACCACAGGACTGAGAGTCATAAACTGTGCATGACCAAACTTTCGCAGCGTTCAAGAGTCCTCACCTCCCATAAAGGGAAGCACTGTTATTATTACTTGTTTATTGCATTTCCAAAATTTGGTATGTTTGTTGTTAACATGTATTGTTGTTTTTCTTTTCCCAGTCCGGGAGTACTGGATTATCCGGGGGGCAGTGCAGCGCCCCAGAGTCCTGGTCGTTGCAGTACTGTCGCTCTGCCGCTAAGGGGAGTGATGGTATGTCTGATGGCACTAAAGGAGTTCACCTGACCAGGTATCACAGACACACATTACACTTCACACTCCGGCCACCAGGGGGAGTGGTTCTATCTAGTAGGCCACTCCTCACACTTTGGTAAAACTGGGGGTTGGACAGGAAGTTAGGGAGAAAGGAGCTGGGAAGAGCTCGAGAGAGGACCTGTCAGAGGTGGGATCCTGGCAGAGCCCTAGTGAACAGGAAAGAACGTTACGGAGCCGTGCCTGTGCTTACAGCGGCAGTCTCCTAGGAAAGGACAAGAAGCGAGGGGTATTGTGAAGGAGTGAGAAACGGGAATACAGCGCAGAGGTGATAGGACCAGAAGGAGTCGTGCTGTAAGATCGAGGCAACATCCTTCTGAGGCGCAAAGTCGGTGGCCGGAACGCCGAGAAAGTAAGAGACTCTAAGCATTACTTCAAACCACAGCAGGACAGCCAATTATAGGTTGGCTGTCTCACTTAAACACCTAAGCAGACAACGGAGGCAGCAGTGGGAGAGGGGCGACTCTAGGGTCCCGGAAGAACTCCAGGCCTACCCCGTCATACGGGTGCGTCCTAGCCATATCATCTGGGGGATGGAGAGAACGAACATCAGAGACAGACACAACAGTTGTGAGGACTATCCCGGGGTGCTCAGCAGGGAAGTACTACAACACACAGGCGCTAGAAGGTAGACACTGATTCCCACCTGCTAAGGGAACTCCGGATGTGCCTTTGGACCGGCCGGTCTCAGCCACCCCTGTTAACAGTGCTCTGGATTGAGTATCTCGAAACCTTCAGTAAAGAGGTTAACAGACTGCAACCCTGTGTTCTCGTTATTCATCGCACCCTGCACCACACATCAGCACTCTCAACTTTTACTGGACACCCCTTAGCAGGGTCACGGACCGGGTCTAGCCACCGTGACAATCCCAGAACCGAGACAGAGAGGCCCGGTACCGGGTACCCCCGGCCCTGCGACGGTGGGGGTGCTCCACATGGCTTATAAGTAGAGATGGGCGAACCCAAACAGTAAAGTTCGGCGTCCGTACCAAACACCTACTGTTGGGGCACAGACACCAAACACGGACAGTGTACCTGTTTGGGTTCGGCCCCCCGAACACCAGGTGTTTCTTGCACTGTCATGTGCATGGCAGTGCGGCAAACCATGCTTCAGTTTGACACTAAAATCATCTCCACCGGTCAGACAGTCACAGTTCCCAGGCTGTCAAACGCCCACATCTGGGATCGGAGGTATAAAGTTTACTGCTTCCATTAGCCTACGCCTGCTGCCGCTAATAACAACAAGAGCAGGCGGCGGCTGATGGGAGTACTCATCAGCCAGCGCCTGTTCTCTAAATAAAAAAATTTAACATGGTGTTGTTTCCCCTGTATTTTTGATAACCAGCCTTTTATGGGCGGCTGCGGGCTGCAATTTTTAGGCTGGGGGGGGCAATATCCATTGCCCTTACCAGCCTGTGAATACCAGCCCTCCGCTGTCTGCTTTAGTTTGGTTGTCACAAATAGGGGGGACCCCACGCCGTTTTTTTTTATTATTTAGTTAACGAATTCAAAAATACGGCATGGGGACCCCACTATTCTTGACAACCAGCTTTGCTAACATTGACAGCTGAGGGTAGCAGCCCCCAGCCGTCAGTTTTGCCTGGCTGGTTATCAAACATAAAAGGGAACCTTGGGTCTAGGTACTGCTCTGGTACCCGAACCCAAACTTTTTTTTAACTGTTTGGTTGAACCCACAGGACCCGAACATCCAGGAGTCCGCCCGTCTCTACTTATGTCTCCTCGCTCTGACATGCCAGGCTTGGCTTGTCACTCTCCACAAGGAGAAACGTTACCGCTTAGGGTACGTGCCCACGATCCGGAGTGCTGCGGGTTTGACCCTGTGTACTTATGCAGCATGAAATCCGCAGTGGCCAGACGTTACAGCATAGTGAATGGGATTTCTAGAAATCCCATGTCCACAGACGCCCACGGATTACCTGCGGATAATGACATGCAGGGCGTTTTCCAGACCGCAGCATGTCAATTTCTCTTGCGGTGACACTAGACACTGATGAGAGGCAATACCCCGAAACACTGTGTCTACAAACTGAGATTTTAGTTTAGCCTTTATCTTGTAAGGCTTGTTAAAAAATTGATATTGACTTTTAGGATTGCTGCTTCCAATAGTTGGCACTAGAATTTTAGTCCTTTTCTTCTCTGAAGAGACAATTTGCGTATGCATCGAGCACTCAATAGTCTAAACCTTTGTTTGTAGAATTGTGCATTACCATGAATCTTCCTGTAGGTGGCATTAGAGACTGCGCTCATCATCTCTTTATTTCCTAAATCCGTTTTCCAGTTATGTATGGAATTGAAATATCATTGAATAATGGAAAATGTATGCAATTTTCTAAAACACAACGTGAAAAGTTTTGTGTCCTCAACTTGACCTAAGCAAGCACATTGCAAAAAATAAATAAATAAGATTATGGCTGGCTCAGTTGTGGGGTCACAGTGGATGGTTGTGTCATGGGGGCACTTTTCTTATCATTATTTTGGGGCTACCATGACTAATGCTGATCCGGGCAACCATTGCTGGCTCTGTTAAAGAGTTATTTCTATCTTCATAGATGTATATAGTCAGACAACTCTTGTAAATATAAGAAATGTTGCAATTCACCGCATCTTCAAATTTGCAACCGTTCTTGAGAGATCAACACTTTTTCTTTGTTTATATCTTGTTGCCTAGGCAACCGACCACCACTTGTTTCTAGTTTTTAAGCACTGCACTGAAGGTGGCCAGGACTAGGAGATAACCAGCGATCCTGGCCAGCTTTAAAGCAATGCTTAGAAGTTCAGTAGTAAAAAGCTCTGTGCATGTTCCATTTTCTAGCAGCGGTGGCCGGTCTCCAAAGCAACAAAAACGCTAAAACAAAAGAAAAGTATTAATATCTCAAGAATGGCTTTTCTTTTAATAAGTAGTAAATTGCAAAATAGCTTGTATTTAGAACCTCAGCCCTTTTATGAAGATGGGAATACTGTAATAGTTGCACTTTGATGGCCCTATAGCTGATGACAATATTGGGGTACTACGCAACCAAAAATGTACCACAGTATGGAAGACTGTTTGCATCCTTCCCACATGTTTTTCAGGCTTCGGAGAGCCGGCGGTGTGCATTGCTTACATTGGCGAGCAGCGCCTGTCCGCTTGGACTGGGGTGTGTGTATTTTGCCAGCGTATGTGTAAATAATGTTTTCCAATGATGATGATTATAGATGTTACTTAAAGGGATCCAATCACAAGATTTTTGGTGGCTAAATAGACAGCATGATGCTGTGCTACCCCTTACTGACATTGTGAACGGGCCCTTGTTAAAATCCTTGTTGAAACTATCAACTTTTATATCAGCACACTCTATATGTAACAGGCACATGAGAAGTCATGGGGGGTGGTGCTGGAGTGGTAAAAAGTCATGGAATCCAGGCCTTTATCCTGCTCATTTCTCTATGATTGACATTCTTCTGATTGACTTGTTCAAAAATAAAAAAAGTAGAAATATGCCCGATAAGAGCCACAACATCATGACTGCTCTCAGCCTAGCACCGCGCCTGTGACTCCTCACCAATCTAGCACTGCCAAGTGGCTCTTCATCAGTCTAGCACCACCCCCCGTGACTCTTCACCAGTCGGGCACTGCACCCATGACTCTTCATCAGTCTAGCACCGTCCGTGACTCTTCATCAGTCTAGCACTGCACCAATGACTCTTCACCAGTCTAGCACCGCCCCATGACTCTTCATCAGTCTAGCACTGCACCCATAACTCTTCACCAGTCTAGCACCGCCCGTGACTCTTCATCAGTCTAGCACTGCACCCATGACTCTTCACCAGTCTAGCACCGCCCCATGACTCTTCATCAGTCTAGCACTGCACCCATAACTCTTCACCAGTCTAGCACCGCCCGTGACTCTTCATCAGTCTAGCACTGCACCCATGACTCTTCACCAGTCTAGCACTGCCCCATGACTCTTCATCAGTCTAGCTCTGCACCCATAACTCTTCACCAGTCTAGCACTGCCCCGTGACTCTTCATCAGTCTAGCACCGCCCGTGACTCTTCATCAGTCTAGCACTGCACCCATAACTCTTCACCAGTCTAGCACCGCCCCATGACTCTTCATCAGTCTAGCACTGCACCCATGACTCTTCACCAGTCTAGCACCGCCCCGTAACTCTTCATCAGTCTAGCACTGCACCCATAACTCTTCACCAGTCTAGCACTGCCCCGTGACTCTTCCTCAGTCTAGCACTGCACCCATGACTCTTCACCAGTCTAGCATCACCCTGTGACTCTTCACAAGTATAGCACCACCCTGTGACTCTTCACCAGTCTGGTACTACCACCGTAACTCTTCACCAGTCTAGCACCACCCTGTGACTCTTCACCAGTCTAGCACCACCTGTGAATCTTCACCAGTCTAGCACAGCCCTGTGACTCTTCACCAGTCTACTATTGCCCCATGACTCTTCACCAATCTAGTAATGGACCCATGACTCTTCACTAGTCTAGTACCACTCCATGACTCTTCACCAGTCTAGCACCGCCCCGTGACTATTCACTCATTTAGCACCACCCCCGTGACTCTTCACTAGTCTAGCACCGCCCCAGTGACTCTTCACCAATCTAGTACCGCCTTCGTGAATCTTCACCAGTCTAGCACAGCCCTGTGACTCTTCACCAGTCTAGTACTGCCCCATGACTCTTCACCAGTCTAGTAACGGACCCATGACTCTTCACTAGTCTAGTACCACCCCATGACTCTTCACCAGTCTAGCACCGCCCCATGACTCTTCACCAGTCTAGTAACAGACCCATGACTCTTCACTAGTCTAGTACCACCCCATGACTCTTCACCAGTCTAGCACCGCCCCGTGACTATTCGCTCATCTAGCACTGCCCCCATGACTCTTCACTAGTCTAGCACCGCCCCAGTGACTCTTCACCAATCTAGTACCGCCCTTGTGAATCTTCACCAGTCTAGCACCACCCCCATGACTCTTCACCAGTCCACCACCACCCCTGTGACTCTTCACCAGTTTAGCACTGCCCCTGTGACTCTTCATGAGTCTAGCATGGCACCTGTGACTTTTTACCAGTTTAGCACCACCCTGCGACTCTTCACCTGTATAGCACTGCCCCTGTGACTCTTCACCAGTCTAGCATGTCATCTCTGACTCTTCACCAGTCTAGCAGGCACCTGTGACTCTTCACCTCACCAGTCTAGCACCACCCACGTGACTTCACCAGTCTAGCATGTCATCTGTGACTCTTCACCTCCAGTCTAGCACCGCCCCATGACTCTTCACCAGTCTAGCACCACCCCCATGACTCTTCACCAGTCTAGCACCATTCACGTGACTCTTCACCAGTCTAGCAAGGCACCTGTGACTCTTCACCAGTCTAGCACTGCCCCATGACTCTTCATCAGTCTAGCACCGCCCTGTGACTCTTTACCGGTCTAGCACCACCCCAGTGACTCTTCACCAGTCTAGCACCTCCCCCATGACTCTTCCACCAGTCTAGCACCACCCCGTGACTCTTTACCAGTCTAGCACCACCTCTGTGACTCTTCACCAGTCTAGCACCACCCTCATGACTCTTCACCAAACTAGCACCGATCCCTTGACTCTTGATTTGCTCTCAACATATAGAACTCTTTGAGGTGAAACTTCTTTTTCTGCCAAAAAAGTAAAACCAAAAAATGTTTGCAAGGAATTTTTAGAATTATGCTATAAAGCATGTATAATAGAAAAATTTGCAACCTGTCTGTAAATGCTTTACATGGTCCTAGGATAGCAGATGCTGATCTTTATGATTGTGACCCACTGCTAAGATAAACCCGTCACTTTATGATCAATGAAGGTCTGACCTCTTACTGGGGAATTTCATGGGGGGGGGGGGGAATACTAAGTGCAACAGGACCAAATGCGGTTGAGAGATTAGTCCAGGTGAGAAGTAAAGAAAATGCTCACCTATTGGGGTTGTGTCACCCACACTGCGGAATCAAGGTGAGACATCTGCTGCAGCATCCCCAAGCCAGGGGATCCCACCATGTAGAACAAGTGGCAGGAGGATAGGAGTAGTAGTATGCACTGCTGTGCTAGATTCTAGAAATCCGGAGGACGTTGTAAAGTACTACATCAGGCAATTTATTCTAAACTTGTTTCAAAGTTGAACCAACTTGTTCGTAAGGAGAACCATGGATATTGTGGTCTCCTGATGAAGAAGTTGGAGTACTGTCACGCTCACGCCCTGACTGGTGGGCGTGAGCTCGGGGGGTTTGTGGCCCCACTGTGCCACAAACCAGACTACCCATACCTCCCAACTTTTGAGGAAGGGAAAGAGGGACAAATTTTAGGCCACACCTCTGACCACACCCATTTCACAACTAGCCACGCCCCAACCACACCCATTTAGCACTTCTGATCACAATGTTTCGCAAACAATAATTATGAACAAAAAAAATATGGCCACACAAGACGCTCCATATTGTACAATGGCCACACACGACGCTCCATATTGTACAATGGCCACACACAACGCTCCATAGTGTACAATGGCCACACACGACGCTCCATAGTGTACAATGGCCACACACGACGCTCCATGCTGTACAGTGGCCACACACGACGCTCCATAGTGTACAATGGCCACACACGACGCTCCATGCTGTACAGTGGCCACACACGACGCTCCATAGTGTACAATGGCCACACACGACGCTCCATAGTGTACAATGGCCACACACGACGCTCCATACTGTACAGTGGCCACACACGACGCTCCATACTGTACAATGGCCACACACGACGCTCCATATTGTACAATGGCCACACACGACGCTCCATATTGTACAATGGCCACACACAACGCTCCATAGTGTACAATGGCCACACACGACGCTCCATGCTGTACAGTGGCCACACACGACGCTCCATATTGTACAATGGCCACACACAACGCTCCATAGTGTACAATGGCCACACACGACGCTCCATACTGTACAGTGGCCACACACGACGCTCCATATTGTACAATGGCCACACACGACGCTCCATATTGTACAATGGCCACACACAATGCTCCATAGTGTACAATGGCCACACACGACGCTCCATACTGTACAATGGCCACACACGACGCTCCATATTGTACAATGGCCACACACAACGCTCCATAGTGTACAATGGCCACACACGACGCTCCATGCTGTACAGTGGCCACACACGACGCTCCATAGTGTACAATGGCCACACACGATGCTCCATAGTGTACAATGGCCACACACGACGCTCCATACTGTACAGTGGCCACACACGACGCTCCATACTGTACAATGGCCACACACGACGCTCCATAGTGTACAATGGCCACACACGACGCTCCATACTGTACAATGGCCACACACGACGCTCCATGCTGTACAATGGCCACACATGACGCTCCATAGTGTACAATGGCCACACACGACGCTCCATAGTGTACAATGGCCACACACGGCGCTCCATGCTGTACAATGGCCACACACGACGCTCCATAGTGTACAATGGCCACACACGACGCTCCATACTGTACAATGGCCACACACGACGCTCCATACTGTACAATGGCCACACACGAGACTCCATACTGTACAATGGCCACACACGACGCTCCATGCTGTACAATGGCCACACACGACGCTCCATACTGTACAATGGCCACACACGACGCTCAATACTGTACAATGGCCACACACGACGCTCTATAGTGTACAATGGCCACACACGACGCTCCATACTGTACAATGGCCACACACGACGCTCCATACTGTACAATGGCCACACACGACGCTCCATACTGTACAATGGCCACACACGAGACTCCATACTGTACAATGGCCACACACGACGCTCCATGCTGTACAATGGCCACACACGACACTCCATACTGTACAATGGCCACACACGACGCTCAATACTGTACAATGGCCACACACGACGCTCCATAGTGTACAATGGCCACACACGACGGTCCATACTGTACAATGGCCACACACGACGCTCCATGCTGTACAATGGCCACACATGACGCTCCATAGTGTACAATGGCCACACACGACGCTCTATAGTGTACAATGGCCACACACGATGCTCCATGCTGTACAATGGCCACACACGATGCTCCATACTGTACAATGGCCACACACGACGCTCCATAGTGTACAATGGCCACACACGACGCTCCATACTGTACAATGGCCACACACGAGACTCCATACTGTACAATGGCCACACACGACGCTCCATGCTGTACAATGGCCACACACGACGCTCCATACTGTACAATGGCCACACACGACGCTCAATACTGTACAATGGCCACACACGACGCTCTATAGTGTACAATGGCCACACACGACGCTCCATACTGTACAATGGCCACACACGACGCTCCATAGTGTACAATGACCACACACGACGCTCCATACTGTACAATGGCCACACACGACGCTCCATAGTGTACAATGGCCACACACGACGCTCCATGCTGTACAATGGCCACACACGACGCTCCATGCTGTACAATGGCCACACACGACGCTCCATAGTGTACAATGGCCACACACGACGCTCCATGCTGTACAATGGCGACACATGACGCTCCATAGTGTACAATGGCCACACACGACGCTCCATACTGTATAATGACCACACACGATGCTCCATACTGTATAATCACCACACACGATGCTCCATACTGTATAATGACCACACACGATGCTCCATTCTGTATAATGACCCCACATGATCCTCAATACTGTATAATGACCCCACATGATGCTCCATATTGTATAATGACCGCACATGATGCTCCATATTGTATAATGACCGCACATGATGCTCCATATTGTATAATGACCGCACATGATGCTCCGTACTGTATATTGGCCGCACATGATACTTCGTACCATATAATGGCCACACATAGCTACTCCTACACACGCGGCTGTGCTCCGTACACTTTGCACACACGGTTCCGCTCCGTACACACGCGCTCCGCTCCATACACCTCGTACACATTCAGCTCCGCTCCGTACACCTCGCACACACACACGGCTCTGCTCCGTACACCTCGCACACACACACGGCTCTGCTCCGTACACCTCGCACACACACACGGCTCCGCTCCGCACACCTCGCACACACACTGCTCCGCTCCGCACACCTCGTACACACGGCTCCGCTCCGTACACCTCGCACACACACTGCTCCGCTCCGCACACCTCGCTCCACTCCGCACACCTCGCACACACACGGCTCCGCTCCGTACACCTCGCACACACGGCTCCGCTCCGCACACCTCGCACACATACGGCTCCGCTCCCCACACCTCGCACACACACGGCTCCGCTCCGCACACCTCGCACACACACGGCTCCGCTCCGCACACCTCGCACACACACGGCTCCACTCCGCACACCTCGCACACACATGGCTCCGCTCCCCACACCTCGCACACACACGGCTCCGCTCCCCACACCTCGCACACACACCGCTCCGCTCCGCACACCTCGCACACACACGGCTCCGCTCCCCACACCTCGCACACACACCGCTCCGCTCCGCACACCTCGCACACACACGGCTCCGCTCCCCACACCTCGCACACACACAGCTCTGCTACATCCACACTGTACACCTCCTGACCCCACACACAGCCATTACTTACCTCATCCTGCAGCGGCAAGTTGGCAACCAGCACAACTTCGGAGGTCCCGATCATGTGACCCCTGACTCCTCCCCTCCTGTGACCTCATCATAGGTCCTGTGCACAGAAAGCAGGCAGCCATACGGAACATGGAAGGGTAAGGGCCCGGGGCATGGCTTAACACAAGGGGGCGTGTCGGTCCTGCTGTCTGCGGGTGCGGGATCAGCGCGTCCTGCGCTGGACAGCGGGGCACAGGCTGAAAACCAGGACAGTCCCGCACAATGCGGGACGGTTGGGAGCTATGAGACTACCCTGGAAGGGGCGTGACTATGACAGCTGCCTTGGTTTTCACTGGAGCCTCTGATGGTGAGGTCAGGCTTGTGCGGCAGGCAGCTGCCAGGTGCTACTCCAGGGTGATGTCTGGCTGTGGCTGCTGATCCCACTTGGAGAACAGGAACACTAGGACAGGTGCGGGCATCAGGCAGGACTAGCAGATGAGCACGGATGAAACTCAGATGAGTTGGCTGGCACGGCTGAGACACAGGGCTGGCAGAGACACAGAACTGGCAGGACCGGCAGAGACACAGGGCTGGCAGGAACGGCAGAGACACAGGACTGGCAGGTATGGCAGAGACACAGGGCTGGCAGGTACGGCAGAGACACAGGGCTGGCAGGTACGGCAGAGACACAGGGCTGGCAGGTACGGCAGAGACACAGGGCTGGCAGGTACGGCAGAGACACAGGGCTGGCAGGTACGGCAGAGACACAGGGCTGGCAGGTGTCGTGTAAGAAGGAGAAGGCAGGGACCTGTTCACACAGGAAGTGCAGGTGCGGATATGAAGTATGAAGGAACAGGTAGGGACCTGTTCACACAGGAAGAGAACCGCAAGGCTTCAGATAGAAGCGGTAGAGCAGCAAGAGATAGAGCAGCAACAGAAGCTAGGCAGAGCAGAACCGCAAGGAATACGGAAAGGAGCTGCAGTTAGATTTCTGCAGAAGCAGAAGCTAAGCAGAGCAGAACCGCAAGGAATGCGGAGGGGAGCTGCAGCAAGAGATTTCTGCAGGAGCGGAGCAGAGTAGAACAGAGCAGGACCACAGGAGTGCGGAGCAGAGGCAAAGCCGCAGAGAGACAAGGGTAGAATCACAAAGTGCAGAGCCAAGAGCAGAGTGAAGGCACAGAGTGCAGAGCCAAGAGCAGAGTGAAGGCACAGAGTGCAGAGCAAAGAGCAGAGTGAAGGCACAGAGTGCAGAGCAAAGAGCAGAGTAAAGGCACAGAGTGCAGAGCCAAGAGCAAAGCAAAGGCACAGAGTGCAGAGCAAAGTAGCAAAGCAAGGTCACAGAGTGCAGAGCCGAGAGCAGACCAGAGAGGCACTGCAGGGAAAGAAACCACAGACAAGGAGAAGAGATAGGGCAAAGTTCAGACAAGGTAATGGAACAAGACAAGGTATAAGAACAAAGACACAGGGACCAGAATATACAGCCTCCTGGAGGGCAGACAAACAAGATACAAGGTAAAGCCAAGAGAACAGCCTTCAGAGAAGGCAAGGCACAGAGCAAGGCCTGGCAGCTCAGAAGCAAAACACAAACTGAGTTAACACATTGCACAGGCCCAGTACACTAGGTGGAGCTGCCCTAAATACTGGAGACCTCTTGGTAATTGGTCACGAACAGATTAGACAGGTGCACCTGATTCCTATAAGAACCAGAGAGTTCAGGCTCCGTTCCCCCTATGCACACAGCCAGGAAGCATGCAGAGACCAGAGGCACAGAATATGGAGCTGGCAACAGACGGAACACAACATGACATGGAGCAGTGAGTAAGATGGTGTGTGAGGGATGAGAGGCCATGTAGTGATGCCAGCAGAGTTGTTACAAGTACTACTACAGACTATTACACCTATCGTCCTACCATTTGTAGGGAACTTCTTGAGCATATAGTAGCTGAACCCCCAGGACATGCACTATGTAAAACAAGAAATGTGAATAATCCAATCATACTCTACTCCTGCCAACATTGTAGAGTTTGGAGATAGCTTTATTGTATTTAGCTAACTTTATTCTTGACCTGAAATATTTAAAGGCAATGGACACCTTTGACATGGAAATAATGTTTTTTTATTTTTTTGTTTTGATTTTTTACCTACAGTGAGGAGCAAATGGGCAACAAACAATGTTTTGAACTTCTGACTTTCAGGCTCCATATTTCACCATCCATTTCTGCGTTGAATGTGAGACTACCATCATTTTATAGACAATCATCTTGGATAGCTCATATATACTGTATATATTCGAGTATAAGCCAAGATTTTCAGCCCATTTTTTAGGCTGAAAGTGCCCCTCTCGTCTTATACTCGAGTCATTGTCCCAGGGGTGCTGCGGGGGAGGGGGAGCGGCGGCTGTCACATACTCACCAGCTCCCAGCTCGTCTCTGCATCTCCGATGGTCTCCGGGCACCGGCAGCTTCTTCCTGTGTTCAGCAGTCACGTGGTACCACTCATTAAAGTAATGAATATGGACGCATATTCATTAATTTAATGAGCGGTACGATGTGACCGCTGAACATAGGAAGAAGCTGCCGGCGCCGAAGACCATCTGTCAGTGAGAAGCAGGGACTGCGCCGGGAGCAGGTGAGTATAATGGGGGAGGGTGAGCATTGCACGATATTCACCTGTCCCCGTTCCACCACTGCACGCAGCTCCATCTTCCGCGTCCTCCAGCTGTGACTGTTCAGGTCAGAGGGCGTGATGACGTAGGTAGGGCATGCCGCCCTCTGCCTGAACAGTCAGAGACCCGGAAGACAGCGCAGCGGTGAAACGGGGACAGGTGAATATCGCAAGTGCCGGGAGCCTGAGCGTCGAGAGGTGAGTATGTGATTTTTTTCTTTTTTTAATCGCAGCAACAGCATATGGGGCATAATCTATGGAGCATCTTATGGGGCCATAATCAACCTTTATGCCGCATTGTATGGGGCAAATGTTTCTATGGAGCATCTTATGGGGCCATCAACCTTTATGCAGCATTATATGGGGCAAATGTTTCTATGGAGCATCTTATGGGGCCAACAACCTTTATGCAGCATTATATGGGGCAAATGTTTCTATGGAGCATCTTATGGGGCCAACAACCTTTATGCAGCATTATATGGGGCAAATGTTTCTATGGAGCATCTTATGGGGCCATCAACCTTTGTGCAGCATTATATGGGGCAAATGTTTCTATGGAGCATCTTATGGGGCCATAATCAACCTTTATGCAGCATTGTATGGGGCAAATGTTTCTATGGAGCATCTTATGGGGCCATTATTAACCTTTGTGTAGCATTATATGGGGCAAATGTTTCCATGGAGCATCTTATGGGGCCAACAACCTTTATGCAGCATTATATGGGGCAAATGTTTCTATGGAGCATCTTATGGGGCCAACAACCTTTATGCAGCATTATATGGGGCAAATGTTTCTATGGAGCATCTTATGGGGCCATCAACCTTTGTGCAGCATTATATGGGGCAAATGTTTCTATGGAGCATCTTATGGGGCCATAATCAACCTTTATGCCACATTGTATGGGGCAAATGTTTCTCTGGAGCATCTTATGGGGCCAACAACCTTTATGCAGCATTACATGGGGCAAATGTTTCTATGGAGCATCTTATGGGGCCAACAACCTTTATGCAGCATTATATGGGGCAAATGTTTCTATGGAGCATCTTATGGGGCCATCAACCTTTATGCAGCATTATATGGGGCAAATGTTTCTATGGAGCATCTTATGGGGCCAACAACCTTTATGCAGCATTATATGGGGCAAATGTTTCTATGGAGCATCTTATGGGGCCATCAACCTTTGTGCAGCATTATATGGGGCAAATGTTTCTATGGAGCATCTTATGGGGCCATAATCAACCTTTATGCCACATTGTATGGGGCAAATGTTTCTCTGGAGCATCTTATGGGGCCAACAACCTTTATGCAGCATTATATGGGGCAAATGTTTCTATGGAGCATCTTATGGGGGCATAATCAACCTTTATGCAGCATTGTATGGGGCAAATGTTTCTATGGAGCATCTTATGGGGCCATTATTAACCTTTGTGTAGCATTATATGGGGCAAATGTTTCCATGGAGCATCTTACGGGGCGATTATTAACCTTTGTGCAGCATTATATGGGGCATATTTTTGTATGAAGCATCTTATGGGGCCCATCATAAACTGTATGGAGCATTATATGGGGCGTATTTTGTATGGAGCATCTTATGGGGCCCATCATGAACTGTATGGAGCATTATATGGGGCTCCTGATGCAATATGGATATTCAAAAACACTTAACCTACTGATATCTCAATTCATTTTTACTTTTATTGGTATCTGTTTTAATTTTTGAAATTTACCAGTAGCTGCTGCATTTCCTACCCTAGGCTTATATTCGAGTCATTAAGTTTTCCCATTTTTTTGTGGCAAAATTAGGGGTCTCGGCTTATACTCGGGTCGGCTTATACTCGAGTATATACGGGTACATTTGACTTGCAACTATTTAGAATATGATTAGTTATGCAGATTCTTGTCATGTCACTGCATTGTTACTGTTTTGCTCCTAAAAATCTAAATTTAAATTTTCATTATTTTGTAAATCCACCTTTGCCATTCAGCACTGTGTGAATCCTTCTGGGCTGCTTTCCATCAGATTTAAATATGTCTTGACCGAAATCTGATCCCTGATCTCTTTTACACGTTCCCAAATTTGGTGCATACTGGTCGCCTCCATTGCAGATGTACAGTACCTTGCGAAAGTATTCGGCCCCCTGGAACTTTTCAACCTTTTCCCACATATCATGCTTCAAACATAAAGATACCAAATGTAAATTTTTGGTAAAGAATCAACAACAAGTGGAACACAATTGTGAAGTTGAACGAAATTTATTGGTTATTTTAAATTTTTGTGGAAATTCAAAAACTGAAAAGTGGGGCGTGCAATATTATTCGGCCCCTTTACTTTCAGTGCAGCAAACTCACTCCAGAAGTTCATTGTGGATCTCTGAATGATCCAATGTTGTCCTAAATGCCTAATGATGATAAATATAATCCACCTGTGTGTAATCAAGTCTCCGTATAAATGCAGCTACTCTGTGAACGTCTCAGGGTTCTGTTTGAAGCACAGAGAGCATCATGAAGACCAAGGAACACAACAGGCAGGTCTGTGATACTGTTGTGGAGAAGATTAAAGCTGAATTTGGATACAAAATGATTTCCAAAACTTTAAACATCCTAAAGAGCACTGTGCAAGCGATCATATTGAAATGGAAGGAGTATCATACCACTGCAAATCTACCAAGACCCAGCCCTCCCTCTAAACTTTCATCTCAAACAAGGAGAAGACTGATCAGAGATGCAGCCAAGAGGCCCATGATCACTCTGGATGAACTGCAGAGATCTACAGCTGAGGTGGGACAGTCTGTCCATAGGACAACAATCAGTCGTACACTGCACAAATCTGGCCTTTATGGAAGAGTGGCAAGAAGAAAGCCATTTCTCAAAGATATCCATAAAAAGTGTGTTTTAAAGTTTGCAACAAGCCACCTGGGAGATACACCAAATATGTGGAAGAAGGTGCTCTGGTCAGATAAAACCAAAATTGAACTTTTTGGCAACAATGCCAAACGATATGTTTGGGGTAAAGGCAACAGAGCTCATCACCCTTAACACACCATCCCCACTGTCAAACATGGTGGTGGCAGCATCATGGTTTGGGCCTGCTTTTCTTCAGCAGGGACAAGGAAAATGGTTAAAATAGATGGGAAGATGGATGGAGCCAAACGCAGGACCATTCTTGAAGAAAACCTGTTGGAGTCTGCAAAAGACCTGAGACTGGGACGGAGATTTATATTCCAACAAGACAATGATCCCAAACATAAAGCAAAATCTACAATGGAATGGTTCACAAATAAACGTATCCAGGTGTTAGAATGGCCAGCCAAGTCAAAGTCCAGACCTCAATCCAATCGAGAATCTGTGGAAAGAGCTGAAAACTGCTGTTCACAAACAATCTCCATCAAACCTCACTGAGCTCGAGCTGTTTGCCAAGTAAGAATGGGCAAGAATTTCAGTCTCTCGATGTACAAAACTTATAGAGACATACCCTAAGCGACTAGCAGCTGTAATCACAGCAAAAGGTGGTGCAACAAAGTATTAAGTTAGAGGGGCCGAATAATATTGCACGCCCCACTTTTCACTTTTTGAATTTCCACAAAAATGTAAAATAACCAATACATTTTGTTCAACTTCACAATTGTGTTCCTCTTGTTGTTGATTCTTCACCAAAAATTTACATTTGGTATCTTTGTGTTTGAAGCATGATATGTGGGAAACGGTTGAAAAGTTCCAGGAAGCCGAATACTTTCGCAAGGCACTGTATACAGTTTTTTTCAATTTTTCAATTCTACCCACAAGTGTTTGATTGGGTTGAGGTCTGGGGACTGTGGGGCCAATCCAGCACCTCTACTTCATTATCATTGAAACATTTCTTCTCCAATCTTGACATATGCTTCGTGTTGTTACCATGTTGGAACACTATGTCGTTCTTTTCATACCCATATTACTCAAGAGTATGAAGTAACTCATCTTGTAGGATACTCGCATATCCAACGCCTTTAGCTGTGAAACAAACCATTTGCACCACTCAGAGCTGTTTCCAATCTTTTACTGTCCACTTTTCGTATTTGATTTGTAAACTTGAGCCAAAGCTTTTTCTGATGATATTGAAGTTGAGGCTTCTTCGCCATTTTTTGGGCCACCATTCCAGACTTGTGTAACGTGAGTCGAACGGTGTTTGCATGGACGTCTGCGATCTCACTGTTATGAAGCATACGAGCCACCTCCACTGCAGCGTTTGTTGCACCAGAACTGTTAGACCTTGAGATGAGACGACTTGTTGACTCCAATATTTTGCCTGGATGCCTGGACGTCTACCTCTTGGCTTCTGAATGGATTGGCGGACTCCATTTTGCATCCTTACAACTGTCATGGCTCTCACATGATGCAATTTGGCAATTTTCTTGGCCGAGAGACCACTATCACTGAGCTGGATGATGCTGTTTCTCTTTTCTTAGGAAATCTTCTTCATGGCTGCTCCTCGATTTGAACCAGTGACCTTTCTCTTGGGAATCAACCTAATAACACACTGAGCTATTAGGGAATGTGAGAACAGGTTGTAGTTTCTAGTATACAGAAAGAGATTTTTTTACAACCAGGAGCAAAACAGTAACACTTCAGTGCCATGAAAAGAATCTGCATAACTAATTATATGCTAAATAGTTGCAAGTCAAATGTATGTATGAGATAGCCAAGATTATCTATAAAATGATGGTAGTCTCAAGTTCAAAACAGGAGTTTATGGTCAGATATGGAGCCTGAAAGTCAAAAGTTCAAAACATTGTTGCCCTTTTGCTCATCACTGTATGTTACATAACAAAATTGTACTAAGCTTCAGTCTACAATCTTCATTGCTACCGTGAAAGAGTACGAGTCTCCCGCTAGGGCCTTGGGGTACTCAGTACCGGGTCCGGTACTTATAGGGAATGTCACGGCGGCTGCGACCAGGTCCGTGCCCCTGGGCGCCCACTTAAAAGGGGGAAAGGTCCTTTAACCCCTTTTTGACCTCGGACGGGATAGTACGTCCGAGGTCAGAAGCCCTTCTTTGATGCGCGCTCCGGCGGTGAGCCCGCATCAAAGCCGGGACATGTCAGCTGTTTTGAACAGCTGACGTGCCCGCAATAGGCGAGGGCAGAATCGCGATCTGCACGCGCCTATTAACTAGTTAAATACCGCTATCAAACGCAGACAGCGGCATTTAATTACCGCATCCGGCCGGGCGGCCGGAAATGACGGCACATGATCGGAGGTCGGCGATGCTTCAGTATTGTAACCATACAGGTCCTTGAGACCTCTATGGTTACAGATCCCCGGCAGCTGTGAGCGCCACCCTGTGGTTGGCGCTCACAGCACACCTGCATTTCTGCTACATAGCAGTGAACATCAGATCGCTGCTATGTAGCAGAGGCGATCGAGTTGTGCCAGCTTCTAGCCTCCCATGGAGGCTATTGAAGCATGGCAAAAGTAAAAAAAAAGTTAAAAAAAATGTGAAAAAAATAAAAAAAATATAAAAGTTTAAATCACCCCCCTTTCGCCCCAATCAAAATAAATCAATAAAAAAAATCAAACCTACACATATTTGGTATCGCCACGTTCAGAATCGCCCGATCTACCAATAAAAAAAAGCATTAACCTGATCGCTAAACAGCGTAGCGAGAAAAAAATTAGAGACGCCAGAATTACGTTTTTTTGGTCGCCGCGACATTGCATTAAAATGCAATAACAGGCGATCAAAAGAACGTATCTGCACCAAAATGGTATCATTAAAAACGCCAGCTCGGCACGCAAAAAATAAGCCCTCAACCGACCCCCAGATCATGAAAAATGGAGACGCTACGAGTATCGGAAAATGGCGCAATTGTTTTTTTTTAGCAAAGTTTGGAATTTTTTTTCACCACTTAGGTAAAAAATAACCTAGTCATGTTAGGTGTCTATGAACTCGTACTGACATGGAGAATCATAATGGCAGGTCAGTTTTAGCATTTAGTGAACCTAGCAAAAAAGCCAAACAAAAAACAAGTGTGGGACTGCACTTTTTTTGCAATTTCACTGCACTTGGATTTTTTTTCCCGTTTTCTAGTACACGACATGCTAAAACCAATGATGTCGTTCAAAAGTACAACTCGTCCCGCAAAAAATAAGCCCTCACGTGGCCATATTGACGGAAAAATAAAAAAGTTATGGCTCTGGGAAGGAGGGGAGTGAAAAACGAATACGGAAAAATGAAAAATCCCAAGGTCATGAAGGGGTTAAGGGTTTGATAAACTTTGTGTTCATGATGCCACCTGTGGTATTCGGTCAATTGGGACCAACGCTGCTTAAAGGGGTCCTGTAGGGTGATGTTATGGCAGCTAGATGGTATAACTTCCCAGAGGTGAAGTAGGTCCCCATGGCTCCCGGTGTGTAGGTGAAGATGGTGAATGGTGCAGTAAAGAACAAGGACACTGGTTTGCAGTCTCTTTACTTGGTTTACTGGAGACTTCAGGTATCCACAGTCCAGGGCACCAGATCACACATACAAGCAGGGTCAAGCTGGCTTGGAAGCAAGTTCCCTCTACCAGATGGAGATGAAAGCGCGGTGGTAATGAAGTCCCTTACTGCCTACGGCTTCTAACAAGGTCCTCACAGTTCCTCTCTGTCCTCCATAAAGGTGGGACACAAACCCGTATGACAGGTGACTCAAGTCTTTTTACAGGGTCTCTATTATGACCTGGGCTCTATGTGCCACTGTTCCTCCTGGGTATTAAGGCAGACAGGTGATATGTAATCCAACTGTTCTGCTGGTTTCTGCTGTGCCTCCTAAAGTCCGACACAACCTCGGTCTTCCGGCTACCGGTATCTGCGCTCTTCCTGGGAGGTAGCCCAGTCACAGCTATCCTCACAAAATGTCACTCGACTATGCTTTGCTCTCCTGCACGCTCTCTTCAAGCTGTTCTTTCCTTCTATAAGTCACAATCCAGGACCTGCAACACTCCTGGCTGCACGGCCCCTCACACGTCTTCCTGCTTCAGATTGCTCCAGTCTGCTGTCTGGCACTAACTAACTGTCTTTCCCTCCAGACCAGAATTTATATATAGGGGAGCCACCCAAAAGCAGGATCAGAGCTCCCCCTTCTGGCCTGGAGTGTGAACTGTTGCATGTTTGTGTTTACCTCATAGAAGAGATCTTCCCCTGCTTCCAAGCATGATATCACTCTCCCCGGGAGGAAAGCAATGCCACTGTAACAACCGGGACCCTGGGGTGTTACAAGTACATGCTTTCTTCCCTCTCCACGTTGAAAATCTGCTTACAACCCCTCCACACTGCTATCTCCAACACCGAGAGAGATGGAAGGGAAAGAGCAGAAAGAGCCAACAGAACCAGGAGCAAAATCTCTGAGGAAGCACTGAGGTAGATAAAGCACTTAGGGTACCGTCACACAGTGCAATTTTGATCGCTACGACGGTACGACTCGTGATGTTCTAGCGATATCGTTACGATATCGCAGTGTCTGACACGCAGCAGCGATCAGGGATCCTGCTGAGAATCGTACGTCGCAGCAGATCGTTTGGAACTTTCTTTCGTCGCTTGATCACCCGCTGACATCGCTGGATCGTTGTGTGTGACAGCGATCCAGCGATGCGTTCGCTGGTAACCAGGGTAAACATCGGGTAACTAAGCGCAGGGCCGCGCTTAGTAACCCGATGTTTACCGTGGTTACCAGCGTAAAAGTAAAAAAAAACAAACCGTACATGCTCACCATCTGATGTCCGTCAGGTCCCTTGCCGTCCGCTTCCCGCTCTGACTGTCTGCCGGCCGGAAAGTGAGAGCAGATCACAGCGGTGACGTCACCGCTGCACTCTGCTCTCACTGTACGGCCGGATCTGTCAGAGCAGGAAGCGGACGGCAAGGGACCGGACGGACATCAGATCGTGAGCATGTACGGTTTGTTTTTTTTTACTTTTACGCTGGTAACCACGGTAAACATCGGGTTACTAAGCGCGGCCCTGCGCTTAGTTACCCGATGTTTACCCTGGTTACCCGGGGACTTCGGCATCGCTCCAGCGCCGTGATTGCAACGTGTGACCGCAGTCTACGACGCTGGAGCGATAATCATACGATCGCTGCGACGTCACGGATCGTGCCGTCGTAGCGATCAAAATTGCACTGTGTGACGGTACCCTTACAGGCAAAATGGTAAACATTTTTTATAAGGACTATTTAGAAAGTTGCTTATCTTTGCATTTAGGAAGCAAATAAACAACAACAAAAAGTCTATTCCATGGTGTACATAAGCTTTAAAGCTCCAAAGTTACGAAATACAACAAATCTTTCACAAAATGCGTAGTTAGGGGATTTGCCATTTTGCATTTAAAAGTGATAATGTATCCAAACACCCAAGAGTCAAGTCTGTTTAATGTACGACTGTCTATTGTTCTCCAACAATGCAAGTTAAATACAGACCTTCTATTATCTGCATGACCTGTAATAACATGGGAGGAATAATTAGCTCCAAGTTCCTGTTCCTCTCACAGTCGGGAACACCTGCCAGCTCCTTTACTATGAAATTAATACCAATGCTAAGGGTGATACAAAGGAAATAATTGTATCTCAGGAGGCGATTCCAATGTACAGTATGCCTGCCTGCTAAGGTCATTTTTTCTTAATGGAAATGACCCTTTGCTCAACATTTTTTTTAAATTTTTAAATCATTATCAAAAATAATGAATTCAGAAATCTTGCAATTTTCACAAGGGGTCTAATATTTGTTTCCTACTTTCTGAATTGAGAATTTTAATAATGACTAATTAGTTCTGTTAGAGAGTGGAGCTGATTTCTCTGATAAGATAGATTACAAAATCGCTGATTTCCATGTGTACTGTACTATTGATCTATGAAATAAAAATTAAAATGACGGTTATATTTTAAGGAATAAAAGGAGGGTGGAAACCTTTTTTATTTCTAATTGAAGATAATTAATGGTCATGTGGGGCCATTCGGATAAAATGGAGTTTGTAGCCACCCGACACTATGACTAATGCTGACTATAAGGCCGGCTTCCATAAACTTCATGAATTTCCTGATAAGATATTATTAACAATCGTCTCGGCTGAGCACAGTTCTTCTTTCAATAAGAGGACTTGGAGGAAGACATCCAGGTTCCATTTATCTCTGTGCACCAAGATCATCAGATAGGTTAGCTTTTAACTATTACAACCCTATTAGATGGTCCCTGTGCCAACTTCAATACCTTTGCCCTTTGAACACCAATCAAGTTGTAGTTATAATTCTAAAAGTCTCGAAGGGGAATAAATTGTACTATTATTCCATAAAGACCTTGGCTGACCCTCTTTTTATTTCACCGCTGGGGTAATGCTTTAAATGTAAGTCCCCTGCCCCTTGTCTCATACTCACCTTCTGGCGTTTTCATCCGATTTCGCCACCACTCCCATCGGTCTCTGGCGAAAAGTGGCCTGATGACTGCTCCAATGTTTCATGGAGCTGCTCGGAAGTCACTTTACAATACAAGTCTATGAGAGCCTCGTCCTGTCCTCGTTATGGTTCTCATAGACTTGTATTGCGCTCTTGTGATGTAGCTTTGGACTTCCGGACAGTCAGAAGTTGCGCATGTGGAGCGCCCCATAGGGCCGTGGGGTATTCGGCACCGGGTCGGCACAGTTCTTAAAGGGGAAGTCACGGCAGCAGTGACCCGATCCGTGGCCCTGGGAGTCCAATAAGAATAAATGTGATTAAAGGGGATTAAAGTTTTTAGGGAAAAGGGGGATTGTTCGTGACACCACCCATGGTGTTCGGTTATAATAGCTGACGCTTCAGTCAGATCCTCTGGGGCGATGGTGGCGCAGCAAAGATGGTGCAGCTCTCCACGGGTAGAGCTAGCCCCAGGGCAGATTTAGTGTTAAGGGTTAAGATGGCAGATGTGGTTGTGCCAGGCACGTGACGCAGCAATAACTCAAAGGACACAGCAAGGTGCAGCTTCCACTTTTACTCACAGTTCTCCAGTCCACAAACACCAGCCAGATGGTGTGCTCTCCAGGTCTGTGGCCTAGCAAAATCCCAGGTAAATTGGGATGCACTTTTCCAGGACTCCTTTCTTATGCCTTTCTCTGGTCGTCTCACTACGCTGGCTTCCACTTCTCCTGCCCAGCGTCTCACCCACAGTGTCCCCACAGTGTCCCAAGCCAGCAGCCAAGAACCTGGTCAGGCGATGTCCTCTGAGTCCCCTGGATTCTATCCTGCTGCCTTTTTGGCGATTTATGGGGAGATGTGGCTGTGACACTAACAGATGCCACAGCCTCCGGTTTCTTAGCTGCACCTTGAAGATTTCCACTAAGTTCGAGCCGGTCCCCTGACTGCAACCTGGTCCCTCCGGTTGACGCTGGTCAGCCTGGATGCAGGCCCCACGGGTGGCTTCTACACTTTCCGTGCCCCTAGGACCCCTTCTGTCCTCCTGGGAGCTTCCTTCTTTCTCTCCCTCACACCTCTCTTCACAGTTACGTTCTCCACTCCTCTTCCTTTGGTCTTCTAGGACCAACTGTCCTAGCACACTGGCTTTGCCGCCTTCTAAGCTCCTCCCCGTTTTCCTACCTACCCCACCCACTCCCACCACCATGTCCTATCCAACCTGGGTTGAGGTCTTCCTCCCCAACAGTAGGCCCAGGTGCCCTGATTGAAATGGTGTGTGTTGGTGTAGGGAGGAGAACCAAGTTGATAGTCTCTCCTGCGCATCTGTGCCGGAACCGTCGGAGCTGTCACCAGTGTTGCAGGGGGAAGAGATTACTGACCGAAGCAGCACAGGGCACCTGATTGATGGGGGCGGGTTGGATTTAAATAGCAGTTTGAGTGGGAAGACGGGACACTTGACTGGGACCGAGCCTGTGAGTAGTAAGACGGTTAACTGCCTCTTCACGGACCCATGCCCGCTAGCTGTACCTATATCCCCAACTAACCAAACTGCTGACGCTTCCTACCCTCACCTCAGAGAGACTTCCCCACCGGTAGTGACCAGGATAAAGTACAGAACTTCGCTCCGCTCACCATCGCTGAGGAACGGCCCATGCCTGGACTGTGTGCTCCTACTGCGGCCTTGCTCACTGAACTCTGTTTCCTCTTATGTGCCGCCAACTATCACCTCTGCCTCACCATGTGCACGGATCAGGAGATCGCGTGCCGAAGAACCCGGAGGATTCGTCGTCGCAAGGAGAAAGTGCATCGCTCATCTGCGGGACCGGATCGGAGACATCTTGCGTCACCTGAGGCACCGCCGTGGGATCTTCCAGCCACCTTCCTCCAGCACACAGAGACTGATAAGTTAACCTGTTACATTCTATTGCATTTGACTTTCCCCCTATCCTCCAATCACATTCCTTACCTCCCTGCTTGTACCATTACTGTTCTTATACATAAAGAACCTGTTAACCCTTGTTCTGCCTCCTGTGTGTCACTGCATCCTACGCACCTGCTAGCATCCTACATTGGGTGTGAGTGTTAGAGTCCTGGGTAGTGCCCCCTCCTTACCTGAGAGTGGGATACCAGACCTCTGGGTGAGGTGCAGTACCTCTGTGGTGACTGAACCCTCAGGGGTGCCACACATGGGGACCAGAGCAGTACTGAAAAAACTGTGAAGATGCCGGAGAGTGAGTATATGATTAGGGATAGGGGGAATAGATTTAAAGTGTCACTCCAGTGATGAAAAAAATGGTGGAGTGGTGCGTTAAAATGGTTGTCCAATCAAAACAGTGACTGCAGACTTATGAATCTCCCCAGTGCACACACTGTGCACAGTGTGGATTCGCCGGTTTCAGACCCAGGACCAGAGGGTCTATCAGTTATACATATCCCTGGCCAGTTGGGGTAGCCTTGATCCATACATTTGTACTGAGCCGAGGCTGCGTCCCATCTAGTGACATGGCCAGTGGGCATTTCCAACTAGAGGGCGCGGCCTCGATCCATACAAATGTATGGAGAGAAAGGCCACCCTAACTGGCCAGAGGTAAGTATAACTCATATGGTCCCGGGTATGAAACCTGCGAATCCCTGCAGCGCACAGTGTGTGCACTCGGGGGATTCATAAGTCTTCAGTCACACAGAGTGACTGAATTCTTATCGGTTTTGACTGGACAACCCCTTTAATGTCTAAAGAAATGGCTAATTTCAACCATAACAAATGATCGTCAGCTGGTTCAGTGAAGAGAACGTTCATTCCTTTAGACCTTCAACTGACCAACAAACGTTTGTAAGTCATCAAAACAATGGCTGCACATGTTGGATCTTGATCAGCAATGGCGACATCATCAGCTGAAAAATTCCAGTATTGGTCTCCATAGAATGTGATGTATTATAGACAAACAATATACAAACAATATACAAACTATCATCCATTCATCCGATGAACAATCATCCAACCATTTTCAAGTGTAGACGGCAGGCAGAATGCGCAGGCACAGGATTTCCGGCAGTGCACATGATGTCAAAGGGAAACTGAAGAGAAGGGGAGGAGAAATCTTGTATAATGAAGACCGGAGGCAGTCTTATCCTCTGGGCAGCCTAAGCCCCATAGCCTGGAAGATCGAAGCTATAAAAGATGATTTTTACTGAACATGGCCACATCCAGGAGGCATACGGGTATGACTAATTTCAGCTGTATACAACCTATATGCCTATATTAACTCAAAAAGCTCAAATGGGTGACAGATTCCCTTTAAGACAACCTTGTTAGTAATTGTGCTCAACTGCCCCATATACAGGGCAACTTAAACTTTAGACCTCATGATCCAAACTATATGTGCCACACCTTATTCTGAACCTCCAGTTTGGAAATTGGAGGATGATTGGCATTTAAGGAGGTGCAATTGTACTAACTAGTTCAGAGTGATCTGTGGTCATATTTCCCATCACTATGATTAAACAGAATGTGTTTTATGATGGAAGAATCCCCTTAAAATTGTATTTATTTTACATGGATTATAAATGTAAAAAAGTCTGATTGTTGTCATCTGATGACATATATGTTGGAGATATATGATGTTATATTCTGGATCAGTAGCGGAAAATTTGTTTTTTAGAAGGTATAAAGTATGTGATTCATTGCTGATTACTTTACCATTTAGAATGGTTCCTCAGGGGAGGAGAAAGTCTTGATGATAGGTCACAGGAGAATATAATGATTGCTCAGCCGACAGCTATCTCTCTTGACTCCTCCATACATAGGAACGCTCAGACTCCACTGGCATCATCTTATCTCCAAGGAGAACATAAGGATCGACTGATGGAATGCCAACGGGTAACGTGTCAACGTGCTGATCCTTCTCTCCCCAAATATTACCTATCTGTGGGAGAGTGGGGAAGGGCCCCACACACATTAGATTGTTGGCCGATCCTGCGGATCAGATTCAGTTGATTTTAGTCTATTGTATATGAAGGTCTTAGGTAATTCCGGAGTTCCGGGAGTTTTGTGATATGATATGTGTTGGCGTGGATGGTTGAAATGAGATAAAATTATTGTAATGTTAATGCCATGACAGCCGAAAGATTTGTGCGCTCTCCTGTGACTAATTTGCCTGCGAGACGTGATCATTTACATGACTCACCACCAGTTATTCCACAATTTGTCATTGGAACTGGATGAACTGGAAATACCAAGGTTGTGGAAAGAAGCCCTGCATTATACACTGCTGTAATAATATATACCAGGGTTGGAAATTTTGCAGAGTTTTTTTTTTTAAATGAATATTTTACAAATGTTATGACTTAAATCTAATATTTTCACACTAGATCCTAGATGTTTTTTCCTGTAGTACCATATGGTTGATCCAAGTGAGATTCAGTAAAGCTACCATTTAACCAGTTTCTGACCAGGCACATTTTGGTTTTTTTCCTACATGATAAAGAGTCTCGTTTGGATATTCGAGCAAATTTTGCACCTTTTGTTTCGTGATACATGGGGCTTCATTTTTATTGTCACTGTCATATTCACTTTCTTATTCTTTTTTTGGTGGTAAATAAACGAGTGGAAAAATAAAGGAAATAAGTGTTTGTTTTCCCCATTTTTTTACGAGCATGAAGAATTACTAAAACATAATAAAGAATTTGCTCCCCGTTCTGTAACATGTATTTTTAGATATTGCATATGTTTTTTTCATGGGGATGCGCCAGTAACAGCAGTTTGAATTGACATACGCATTTTTATTTTTTTTATTATTTTTTTTTTTTACCAGTTATTTTAATTTATTTGTTTTTCATTTATTTTACACATTGTGTCATGAAATGCCTTTTTGAGGGGTGAAGGGGGGCATTTAAATATTGATTTTTTTTTTTTTAACTTATTTCCCTTGCAACTGAGGCTGGAATAATAGCCCCAGTTACAGGGGAAATGCAGACTCTTGGCTACATAGCAGAGCTGTCAGGTTCTCCTATGACCCAGCAGCTCCTGCTCCCTCACTATACCCAGCGATCACATGACCACTGTGTATAGGAGAAGAAACGCCATCACCGCTTCTTTTTACTGCATACCCAGCACTTCTTGAGCTGTCTATACAGCAATCTAGAAGGCAGAGACGGTAATAAATAGTCTCTGCCTTCTCTATAGGAACTCTGGCGGTCTCCAACAGCCGGATTCCCTCTCCCGCAGCTACATGATAGCGTGTAGCCATGCTACTATGCAGAGTAGGAGCGAGACCACCCGGATGTTCTAAGTCTATGGGTGGTCCAGCAGTTAATGTTGATGATCGGCAGATTTACAGCTACTGTTTAATTTACAGCAACTGGAGAAACCATGATCTTTAGTAAGAGCCACCATATAGAACAAGAACCTATTGCCTTCAGATTTTATAATCTGTATTTTAAGCACAATGTTTCGTATTTTGTAATTTATTTCTTTTGTGAACGGGCAGTTTTTCCTTTTTGCATTCATTTATTTCTCCCCTTCTTCCAAGACCCATAACTATTTATATTTTCCTATCAACATAGCTGTATGAGGGATGGATTGACGTGATTCAGTACAATTATGACTATTGAAAACTTGTAGAGTTTTTTTTTTTTAGATTTTAGAGGCTAAAAAAATTAAGTATTTTGTAAAAAAAAAAATTATTGGTTTGGGGTAAAATTTTTCGGAGACCTGTAATGTTTATATTTTTCCAGTAAAGTACCCCTGGGAGGGCTTTTTTGTTTTTCTTTTTTGCATTGTGAGTTGATGATTTTATTCATACCATTTTGGGGTACATACAATGCTTTTCTCACATTTTTATCGCATTTTTCAGGGAGGTGCAGTGACTGTAAACATCAATTGTCGGGTTTCGATTTTTACAGTGCTTGCCATTAATTTTATATTTTCATTTTTTATTCTTTCAATTTCATTTTTTTTTTAACTGGGAAAAAGCAGATGCTATTTAAAAAAAAACAAAACTAATACCGTATTTTCCGGCGTATAAGACGACTGGGCGTATAAGACGACCCCCCAACTTTACCAGTTAAAATATAAAATCTTCTTAAAAGTCGGGGGTCTTCTTATACACCCTATGTCGTCTTATAGGGCCGGTGAATATGTGCCTTTTAGGGGGGGGGGAGTGATCCTGATGACGAGGGGGCGTCTCACAGGAAAGTGAGTATCCCCCATTACCTTATCGTAGCGGTGCAGCGCGGGGGTCTCTGTGCTGGGAGTGGCGGCGGCGGCTGCTGTGCTCTGGTGCGGCGGCTGCTGTGCTCTGGTGCGGCGGCTCCTCTTCTGTGTGGGGCCTCTGTGCTGTGGGGTGGCGGTGGCGGCGGCATATCTTTATCCAGTTGGGGCTCCTCCGGCATCTCCTTAGCCCTGGAGGCCCCGCCGCAACTCCATCGGTGCAATGCAGCGGCCATTTTCCCGGAGGCAGCTCAATAGGTGCGATGCGGTGGCCTCCGGGAAAATGGCCGCTGCTCAGATTCAGATCTCGTCCCGAAATCTCGGGACACGAGATCTGAATCTGAGCAGCGGCCATTTTCCCGGAGGCCACCACATTGCACCGATGGAGTTGCGGCGGGGCCTCCAGGGCTAAGGAGATGCCGGAGGAGCCCCAACTGGATAAAGATACGCCGCTGCCGCCGCCACCCCACAGCACAGAGGCCCCACACAGAAGAGGAGCCGCCGCACCAGAACACAGCAGCCGCCGCCGCTCCCAGCACTGACACCCCCACGCTGCACCGCTAGGATAAGGTAATGGGGATTACTCACTTTCCTGTGAGACGCCCCCTCGTCATCAGGATCACTCCCCCTCCCCACCCACCATATACACCGGCGTACAAGACGATTCCCGGCGTATAAGACGACCCCCGACTTTTAAGAAGATTTTCGGGGGTTAAAAAGTCGTCTTATACGCCGGAAAATACGGGTACTTTTTAATAGTCCTATTAGGTTATACTCTACCTAGGGGACTTGAACTTTTGATCAGTTTTCCTTTATACTGAGGTACTGATGTATATTGTGAAATTGCTGATCTTCTATAACTCCCACTCACTGACATTTAAAGGGAACCTGTCACGTGAAAAAAAAATGGTTTAATAGTGTTCTGAACCTGCCAAGTGCCGGCACGTAGACCCTTGCTTTTGGAAGGTGATGATCTTTATTCCTCCCGGCAGTGTTCAGGTTTCAGTCATAGGGCTGACGCCGACATGGGTTCAGTTATCGCTCTGTGTATAGAGAGCAGCAGCTGTAACTGTGCCCCGGGCACTGACTGACAGCCAGCCCTAATGCTGAGCTGCTGTCAGTCAGTGCCAGATCACAGCTACAGTCTCCGCTGTCTATACACAGAGCAGTGACTGAACGCGCGCCGGTGCCGCTCCTGTGACTGAACGATGCCGGGAGGAATAAAGTTAATTTTCTCCTGGCTGCGGAGCTTTCAGTGCCAGGTTCAAAACGCTATTAACCTGCAGATTAACTTCATTATTTCACATGACAGGTTTCCTTTAAATGACTGCGAAACGCAGCCATGCCACATAGGCATCTTTTCAACGCAGGCTAAGTTGGTGAGTTTTCAAAGTTGAAGTTGCGGTCATTCTCCTGAAGCGGCATCATCAGCGGTTTTGTCATCGCTCTTGCGGCAGCTCATTTCCTACTCTGCACTTTAAAGTATAGAAATCAATGTCATTGTACACAGCAATGTCATTGTGCATTATGCTCATTTTATGGGGCACTTATCTTTTGCAGATAGATTCCAGGCTGAATCCGCCTGAAAAAGACGTTGTGTGAACATCCCGTTAAATGCTGTGTCATAAATTAAGTACCAGCTACATAATAGATGGCTGTAATCACTCCTGTTAGAAGCAGGTGCCCTCTGTATACCACAGGTAGCACCCACTGTGTATGGAGTAGGCTCAGCTCCTGAGCCTGATCCATGCACACACATCTGACATAGGACGTACCAGTGTGTTGGGTAGGGGTTAATACTGTAGGAATAAATCCCTCATATAATTCCTGAATTTGGTTGAGTCATTCTGTGTTATGGTAACAGAAATATTCAGACTAACTGGTTTGGAATCGCTGCTTTGAGTCTTTATAGCATCATATCAGCCATTACTAAGGACACACAAGTACTTGTCAAACATGGGGAATACAAGCTGCTGCTTAAAGTGAGGACGTCATTACACTCCCTGGGCTGAGAGCCAAAGCTAATACTAGTACATGGCGAAAAGGCTTTTACTAGGGAAGACGGGTACATTTTTATTTTGTGGTTGTATGACTATCGTATTGTGATCACGCTATACAATTGTTACACCGGCCACTGGGGCTTTTTTAGGGTCATACTTCTTATTCTTTCAGGAAGAGTTTACAGCTGTTTCTGTATCATCAGAGTCAGGATTATGATGATTGGTAACAGCTCTCTACCCAATGGGTAGCACAGGATCTACTAATCGCCATAGGCGATGTCACAGCTCACCTCCTCCTCCCTTCACAATGCCCTTTGCACACCCTCATTAGATGCATCTATACAAATGATAGGGTCTAACAGTTTACTGCTGCTAATGTACATGTGTATTTCCTGAAACAGCAGGACGTTACAGTCTAAAAAAAAAACCTCAATGGCCAGTCTGAAAATTGCAAGATTTCTATTTTTTTTTAATAAACATAATAATATGAAAAAAAAAAAATGCCAAAGGTGTTTAAAAATGCATTTACACCAAAACCTGATTAAAACAAAAAGTCATTGTTTTTATGACAAATTTGCTTTAAGTGAATGAGAGACTTCTTGGTCATTACCTACAATTGTAGATCATATATACTTATTTTAGACAATAGACCTATTGTAGCTGGGAAAACAGAAGTTGGAATTTCCCTTTTGTTAATGGTTTTCTTTAATAAAGTTCTACAACTTTTTATTAAACTTTAGGACTGATACCTCAAGACCGGCGTTACTTATGCCAGTATGGTCAAGATTCTGATGAGTCAAATCTATTAAGAGGGCGATTGACCACGTCCCCGTCCTATTAAGCTCTGTCCGCTTTTCAAAAACTTGGCAGAACTTGCAGAAAGAAAAGCCAGAAGTCAAAAAAGTTTTGCGCAACTACAAGTTGACCAAAAAGTTTTTGACAAAGTTTGTGACTTTTGAAACGGCTTTACTCTAGATCTCTGGTGCAAACGGCTCCTTTGTGTTTTAGTTTTTGGAAATTTTCAAGATCTTCAATCAAAGTCAGAGAATAAAGATCTTCTTCTTTACATACAGAGGTTGAAAGCTAATCACACCACAGGGTTTGCAGCAAGAATTATCAACCTAGAGTACAGGTTTTGTCTAGGCTAAATATATGGGAGGAAACCCTTAGAAGTAAGTCTAATGCTATAAGTCCAATACCCGATTCATCAAAGCTTTGACATCAGAAAACTGGAGTAAAAAGCATTGAAAAGTTTCAAAATTTTTGTGTAAAAAAAAAATTTTCATGCCATTTTTGTACAGCTCTGACAAAAAAAGTGGAGCTGGAGCAGGATGGAGTGACCCCTGCTTGTCAACTTCATGATAAGTTGTGGCGTACCATACACCACAAATCTTACTCCAGTGTCAGACTGGAGTAAGATTTATGGCCAGGCACACATGGAGGCGTACACCACTCTGCTCCTCGTCTGATTAACTAAGAGATGGGTGCCTCTTAATGGATCAGGCGTCTTGCACTCCATCAGAACCCCTCCTCAAAACCAGATTGAAAAACGCTGGTCTTGATGAATCGGGGTCTTAATCTATACAGGTTTTGGGTCTGTAATTTAAGACCTTGGAATAAGAGTTTCTGCTCAGCTTTGTAGTCATAAACTTTTAATAAAAGTTTGAATAAACATGCAAATAATGAGATAGTTGCTCCCGATCTGCCAGAGTGTCAGCACAATATGGTTTATGTTCCTAAGTTATGATGTACCTTTTCCTAGTGATAAAGCAGTAATGATAAATCAGCCTTTTGTAGTTGGAAGCAGCCCGTCACCTACCTGTGTTTATCAACCTCTTTAATAGTCCTCGTATCCTGAGGAACATCTGCCTGATAAATCATTATAGGTCCGAAAAACAGGATAGAAGCAATTCAACTGATTTTATGCTCAAGACAATGCGGTAAATTAAATATAAAAATAAAAATGTTTATTCCCAGTTATGTCCTCCTGTTGCCAGGAAAGCAAAAATGACATCATTTGCACCAAACTTTAAGGATGAAATTCTGCACAAATCCTGACTTTTTAAACATAATTATTCCATGTCCCAGCGTTATTAAAAAGGAGAGCAACGTGTCGCTTGTTGATGTAATATTTTGTGTAAATTGTGGCTTTTTTTGCATATTAAAAATGGTTGCATCATAAATGTATTTATTTGTTCCTTGTCTCCTTTAAGAGAGCGCTGACCGGTGACAAATATGCAACACATTAAAGGGGTTTTCTGGTTTTAGAATCCCCCTTTTTACCATCAGCAGTTTGCTTATCAAAAAAGGCTTTACTCACCCTCTCCAGGTCCAGCACGGCGTCTCTCCTGCTGCTCTTGTTGTCTGTTATTATATTCTGCAGCACTAATGTCATATGGACAATGCTGCAGCCAATCATTGAGTTCAGCAACTCGGGCTGAGCCAATCATACGCTGTAGCACTGTTGATCTGACGTCAGAGCTGCAGAGAATAGCAGACGCGGGAAGCACTGGCAGAGACTTAGCGCCGGACATGGACAGGGTAAGTAAAGCAATTTGTTGATCTTAAAATAAACTGCGCAGGGGGAAAACCATATAATAGTGCTGCATAGTAGAGGTCACACAGTAGTGCCCCACAATATGTAATACATTCAGTAGTGTCACTAATGTACTTTCTCCAAAAGTACTCAGACGTATTGTAGTGTCTCATTGACAGAGATCCCTCCCTAAAAAGGATTTTCCAACTAGTCAGGACATTACCATACCTGACCATTTCCAACCATGGATGAAATCCATGCCAACATTAGAAATTAAAATATGTAAAGTATAAGAAATTGGACAAGTGAGAATACAGTTGAAGTTGATGCTTAGCTGAGTATTTGCAAGCGAACACAGCCAACTGCTGGTCAAAGTCAATAGTGAAAGGAAATAAATTATTACAGTAGTAGGAACCTAATAGTGGGAACCTATGTTCCCAGAGGAGGAGATTAAAGACGACACCAGGTCAGGTGACAACTGTGTCCCAGTGACTAAAAGGCCTGGCTGGGCCAAGAAGAGGCAGTTGGTGCCAGAACTTACAACCACCTCTGCCACAGAAGGGTCCGAGAGTGGTCAGATGCCGGAGAAGGTCTGAGCTGTGAGGAACATCTGTGCCCCGCACCAGTGGAAGTCTGTGACCAGCGACAGAAGTCCGTGAGCAGTGCCATAAGACTATGACCAGCGCCAGTAGAAGCCCATGACCAGTGCCAGTAGAAGTCAGTGACCAGCGCCAGTAGAAGTCCGTAATAAGCGCCAGCAGAAAACCGTGAGCAGTGCTAGTAGAAGTCCATGACCAGATCCAAACCAGGCTCGGGAGACCGTTCCTGTGGATCATTATTTCCAGTGTAGAAGTACAGGGTGTGGGCTGGGGCCATGCTTCAGGGAACGGAGACGGCCAGTGTGACAAGCACACTGTATACCCAGTGACTCACATATCTAGGACATGCGACCTAGCAAGAAATACTGGTGACGCGAGCTAGGGCCAGTGCAATGATCAGAGGTGTTTATAGAGACTACGATGGGGACGGGCCTAGTACTGAGCGTGGCGCCCGTGAAGATCAGACATAAAGGCATTACCAGTCATTTAACTGCTAGATAATAGATCAGTGTGTAATAGAACGTTGCATAGATATTGTATTAAATCACATTTCTGTATCATAACGTACTGCATTAGCGCTGTTAGTGTAACCTGCCATATAGTGCTTACTTTTACATATACAGTATACTTAGAAATAGTTTTCCCTTCTGTTTTAGTCAAATAAATAGTATTGGTGAAGTACCACTGTCTCCTCATTGTCTGCGCTGATGCATCCAAGTAACCAGCTCACATACTCGTATGTACAAAGTAGGGTCAATTGTGCTGCAAAATCCGAGATTTCTGCAGCCACACAAAAGCTTGGTATAGTAGAGCAATATAGTCGTGTGCTACAGAAGTGCGGTATTGTGATAGATAACGGTACCCTGCACAATATTCAGCATGCAGCTGTCATGTCTTTGCATCTTCCCATCCATTTGTTCCAGCTTCCATGGTGATCAGTCGCCAATACAAGAAGAAATTCATTGTGTTCAGATTCATGGTCTTTCTTGATATTAGTAGCAAATTTTAATTTTTCGAATTCACACATATAAAAAAACAACTTAATAGTAACCAAATACCAACATTACGCCACATTCAGTGCATCATCACGTCATTACACGGGGTAATCACTGCTACTTTCTTCCATACATTAGTGCTAGAACATATTTCACAGGTTGGCCACGAGAAAATCAAGACAGATATTTTCTGGTCTGAAGGTTGTCCGAAACGACAACGATGTTAATGATCTTCAGGCTCAGCCTATAAAAATACTGCCTGCCCTATAAGAAGTTATCAGGGGCACAATAAACACTTTGATGAAGACTATTTTATTATCTTTTGGGAGATTCCTTCCTTCATGGCCGCCTCAATCAGATGGGAAATTATAGAAGTGGTGACATATTTGGAGTGAGGCAAGGAGACTCAGAATGGGGACAACACAAAGTCCTATGTCCTTGGGTACGTTTGTTTCACTGGAACACTTTACATCTATATATAAAAAATGAACACATACAGGGCGTTTGCAATGACAAAGAAATAAATTAATGAATCATCTTTGAATTTCAGTCTTTCTTGGCCAGCTCACATTCTCGCTTCACCCGGGAGAAAGGTCCAAGTTCCTTGCAGAATATGAAATCCCAAAGGACTCGTCCCCATGATGTATGGTAAGGGAGGGTGTCGTAGTATTCAGCAGCAATTCTACGGACCTGTCATTGTGAAAAACAGAATAAATTAATTTATCGCACCAAAGGATGATGACAAAGATTAACAACTAATTTAACCCAAACTACAAATTGACACAAAATATATATATTGTAGCAATGACAGGTTTGCTAGGGTTAAATCTTATCTCTGCAGGCTTTGATTAGTGCACCTGACTAGATCTGCATAAAAGCAGGCTAGGTGTTCATCTGATGCAGTCTGCTCAGGGAAGCTGACCAGACTGGATGTGTCTTGAAGCCGAAAAGAGAGACAAGCCAGAATCCCTCTCTTAGAAAAATCTGCACAGACCGTATCAGTGGTTGCTATGGACAATAGCTGTCTTGCTTGACAAAGCTGAGGCTACCCCAGCTGTGCATGAGTAGTCAGGGTCTGTTTGGTTTAGTTAGCGCCTGGACAAGGTTAAGGATTTATGTTTATGATTTTGTTTTGGTGCTGTGCCACCTGTGGAAAGCAATAAAACCTGTATATGTTTGGACCAAAACTACATTGCCTGTGTGAATGCTACCTAAGCTGTAATGCCTACCAGAGAGAGTGAAACCCTATAATTGGTGGATGAAATGCTACAGCAGTGTGAACCCAGTCTGAGAGCATGGAGGAGCTTATTAAGCAGATAGTCCACATGCAGCAACAGCAGGAACAGCAGCAGCTGACCCAACAGGAAACCAACAAACTCCTGATCCAGCAGGATCAACAACAGCAGCAGGAATTAGAGCAACAGCTTCTGCAGCAGCAACAGTTTCATCAGCAGCAGGTTTAACAGAACTTGGCAGAACTGTCCGGGCCCAGGAGATGGCACCACCTGCCAGTCAAAGTGAAGGTAGCTGGGTGAGGCAAATGATATGGGAGGCCTTACAGAAGACTGGAGGATGGCGTTGAGTCTTTCCTGACTGTATTTGGGATTATGGCAGACAGGGAGAAACTGCCATTAAGAGCAATGGGCAGAGGTCCTTGCTCCATTCCTTATGGGGGATCTGCAGAAAGCATACTATGCCCTTGCCCTACAGGGTGCCAAGGAGTACGATAAGCTGAAGGCGGAGATTAATGGCATGTGTAGGCATCACCCTGGTAGTTTGGGCACACTGCGTGCACCTCTGGATCTACCAAAAGGACAAACCTCCCCGGTCCCAGATGTTCAACCTGTTACACCTGGTGCAAAAAATGGATAGAGCTCGAGATCTACTCTCCAGCACAGATGGTGGAAAGAGTGGTAGTGGACCAGTTAATCCACTCACTACCAAAATCCGTGAAAAGCTGGTTTGCCCAAGGAGATCCCCAGAATGCAGATGACTGTCATGATCTCTGCAAGCAGAGATCATAGCAAGCCTATAGAGGGACAAGCTCTCGGAAGATGGAACTATACTGACCATGAACTAAGCCTGCCGCGCAACTAGAAATAGCCAGGTAGCATTTCCTATTTATCGCTAGATGCCCAGCTCTGGCCTAAGACCTAAATAGCTAGCAGAGGGAAATATAAGACCTGGCTCACCTCTAGAGAAATATTCCAAAGAAGACAGTAGCCCCCCACATATAATGACGGTGAGTTCAGATGAAACTACAAACGCAGCAGGAAAATAGTCTTAGCAAATTTGAGGTCCGCTTACTAGATAGCAGAAGACAGATAGTATACTTTCATGGTCAGCAGAAAAACACTAACAAAACACCATCCAGAGATTACCTTAAACTCTGGCATTAACTCATAACGCCAGAGTAGCAATCCCTGATCAACGAGAGCTTTCCAGACACAGTAACAAAACTTCAGCTGTGAACTGGAACAAATAGGCAAAACAAAACATGGACAAAAGTCCAACTTATCTAGTAGTTGTCTAGAAGCAGGAACAAGCACTGAGAGGCATCAGATAACATTGTTGACCGGCAAGAAACCACCAGAGAAATGAGCTTAAATAGCGACACCCACTACTGATGGAACCAGGTGAAACAGGAAAGAGGATGACAAGTCCAATTCCACAAGCGGCCACCGGGGGAGCCCAGAATCCAAATTCACAACAGTACCCCCCCCTCAAGGAGGGGGCACCGAACCCTCACCAGATCCACCAGGGCGACCAGGATGAGCCCTATGGAAGGCACGAACAAGATCAGAAGCATGAACATCAGATGCATTGACCCAAGAATTATCCTCCTGGCCGTAACCCTTCCAGTTGACCAGATACTGGAGTTTCCGTCTGGAAACACGAGAGTCCAAAATTTTCTCCACAACGTACTCCAACTCACCCTCAACCAACACCGGAGCAGGAGGCTCAACTGAAGGTACAACAGGTACCTCATACCTGCGCAACAACGACCGATGAAAAACGTTATGAATGGAAAAGGACGCAGGGAGGTCCAAACGGAAAGAAACAGGATTAAGAATCTCCAATATTCTATAAGGGCCGATGAACCGAGGTTTAAACTTAGGAGAAGAGACCCTCATAGGGACAAAACGAGAAGACAACCACACTAAATCTCCAACACAAAGCCGAGAACCAACACGACGATGACGGTTGGCAAAACGCTGAGTCTTCTCCTGGGACAACTTCAAATTGTCCATAACCTGCCCCCAGATGTGATGCAATCTCTCCACCACCGCATCCACTCCAGGACAATCCGAGGATTCCACCTGACCGGAGGAAAATCGAGGGTGAAACCCCGAATTACAGAAAAACGGGGACACCAAGGTGGAAGAACTGGCCCGATTATTGAGGGCGAACTCTGCCAATGGCAAAAAAGCAACCCAATCATCCTGGTCAGCAGAGACAAAACACCTCAGATATGTCTCAAGGGTCTGATTAGTCCGCTCGGTCTGGCCATTAGTCTGAGGGTGAAAAGCAGATGAAAAAGACAACTCTATGCCCATCCTAGCACAGAATGCCCGCCAAAATCTAGACACAAATTGGGTACCTCTGTCAGAAACAATATTCTCAGGAATACCGTGCAATCGGACAACATTCTGAAAAAACAGAGGAACCAACTCAGAAGAAGAAGGCAACTTGGGCAGAGGAACCAAATGGACCATTTTAGAGAAACGGTCACAGACCACCCAGATGACAGACATCTTCTGGGAAACAGGCAGATCTGAAATAAAATCCATCGAGATGTGTGTCCAAGGCCTCTTAGGAATAGGCAAAGGCAACAGCAGTCCGCTAGCCCGAGAACTACAAGACTTGGCCCGAGCACAAACGTCACATGACTGCACAAAGACTCGCACATCTCGTGACAGGGAAGGCCACCAGAAGGATCTTGCCACCAAATCCCTGGTACCAAAAATTCCGGGATGACCTGCCAAAGCAGAAGAATGTACCTCAGAGATGACTCTGCTGGTCCAATCATCCGGAACAAACAGTCTATCAGGCGGACAACGATCCGGTCTATCCGCCTGAAACTCTTGCAAGGACCGCCGCAGATCAGGAGAAACGGCCGACAAAATTACTCCCTCCCTAAGGATACCTGTGGGTTCAGAATTACCAGGAGAGTCCGGGTCAAAACTCCTAGAAAGGGCATCTGCCTTAACATTCTTAGAACCCGGCAGGTATGACACCACAAAATTAAAGCGAGAAAAAAATAAAGACCAGCGCGCCTGTCTAGGATTCAGGCGTCTGGCAGTCTCAAGATAAATCAAATTTTTGTGGTCAGTCAATACCACCACCTGATGCCTAGCCCCCTCGAGCCAATGGCGCCACTCCTCAAACGCCCACTTCATGGCCAAAAGCTCCCGATTCCCAACATCATAATTCCGCTCTGCGGGCGAAAATTTGCGAGAAAAGAAGGCACAAGGCCTAATGACGGAGCAGTCGGAACCTTTCTGCGACAACACTGCCCCAGCTCCGATCTCCGAAGCGTCAACCTCAACCTGAAAAGGCAGATTCACATCAGGCTGACGCAACACAGGGGCAGAGGCAAAACGGCGCTTAAGCTCCTGAAAGGCCTCTACAGCATGAGGGGACCAATTAGCAACATCAGCGCCTTGTCTGGTCAAATCAGTCAGTGGTTTAACGACATCCGAAAAACCAGCAATAAATCGGCGGTAAAAGTTGGCAAAGCCCAAAAATCTCTGAAGACCCTTAAGAGAGGAGGGCTGAGTCCAGTCACAAATAGCTTGCACCTTGACGGGATCCATCTCAATGGAAGAGGGAGAAAAAATATACCCCAAAAAGGAAATTTTCTGGACCCCAAAAACGCACTTAGACCCCTTCACACATAAAGAATTAGACCGCAGAACCTGAAAAACTCTCCTGACCTGCTGGACATGAGAGTCCCAGTCATCAGAAAAAATCAGAATATCATCCAGATATATTATCATAAATTTATCCAGAAAATCGCGGAAAATATCATGCATAAAAGACTGGAAAACTGAAGGGGCATTAGAAAGACCAAAAGGCATGACCAAATACTCAAAGTGGCCCTCGGGCGTATTAAATGCGGTCTTCCACTCATCCCCCTGCCTGATCCGCACCAAATTATACGCCCCACGAAGATCAATTTTAGAGAACCACTTAGCACCCTCTATACGAGCAAACAAATCAGTAAGCAATGGCAATGGGTATTGATACTTAACAGTGATCTTATTCAGAAGCCGATAATCAATACATGGTCTCAAAGAGCCGTCTTTTTTTGAGACAAAGAAAAACCCAGCTCCCAAGGGAGAAGAAGATGGACGAATATGTCCCTTTTCCAAAGACTCCTTTATATATTCCCGCATAGCAGCATGTTCCGGCACAGACAAATTAAACAAACGACCCTTTGGATATTTACAACCCGGTATCAAATCTATGGCACAATCGCACTCACGGTGCGGAGGTAACGACCCAAGCTTGGGTTCGTCAAAGACGTCTTGATAATCAGAGAGGAACTCAGGGACTTCAGAGGGAATGGACGACGAAATAGAAACCAAAGGTACGTCCCCATGAATACCCTTACATCCCCAGCTCAACACAGACATTGCTCTCCAGTCCAAGACTGGGTTGTGAGACTGCAACCATGGCAATCCCAGTACCAAATCGTCATGTAAATTATACAGCACCAGGAAACGAATAATCTCCTGGTGATCCGGATTGATACGCATGGTTACTTGTGTCCAGTATTGTGGTTTATTATTAGCCAATGGGGTGGAGTCAATCCCCTTCAGAGGAATAAGAGTCTCCAAAGGCTCTAAATTAAAACCACAACGATTGGCAAAGGACCAATCCATAAGACTCAGAGCGGCGCCAGAGTCAACATAGGCGTCCGTGGCAATGGATGACAAAGAGCAAATCAGGGTTACAGACAAAATAAACTTAGACTGAATGGTGCCAATGGAAACAGACTTATCAAGCTTCTTTGTACGCCTAGAGCATGCTGATATAACATGAGTAGAATCCCCACAATAGAAACACAATCCATTCTTCCGTCTAAAATTCTGTCGCTCGCTCCTGGACAGAATTCTATCACACTGCATACTTTCTGGCGTCTTTTCCATAGACACCGCCAGATGGTGCACCGGTTTGCGCTCCCGCAGACGCCTATCAATCTGAATAGCCATTGTCATGGACTCATTCAGACCTGCAGGCAAAGGGAACCCCACCATAACATCCTTAACGGCATCAGAGAGACCTTCTCTGAAAGTTGCCGCCAAGGCGCACTCATTCCACTGAGTAAGCACAGACCATTTACGGAATTTTTGGCAGAAAACTTCAGCTTCGTCTTGCCCCTGAGATAGTGCCATCAAAGTTTTTTCTGCCTGAAGTTCCAAATGAGGTTCCTCATAAAGCAAGCCCAAGGCCAGAAAAAACGCATCCACATCGCGTAACGCAGGATCCCCTGCTGGCAATGAGAAGGCCCAATCTTGAGGGTCACCCCTGAGCAAGGAAATCACAATCCTAACCTGCTGAGCAGGGTCTCCAGCTGAACGAGACTTCAGGGACAAATAAAGCTTACAATTATTTCGGAAATTCTGGAAGCTAGCTCTATTCCCTGTGAAGAACTCCGGCAAAGGAATTCTCGGCTCAGATACCGGAGCATGTACCACAAAATCTTGTAAATTTTGTACTTTCGTGATGAGATTATTCAAACCCGCAGTTACACTCTGGAGATCCATTATTGTCAGGTGCACACAGAGCATACAGAGATTAGGAGGAGAGAGAGAAAAAAGACTGCAGCAAGGCAGACTGGAGGAAAAAAAAAAAAAAAAAAATTCCAGCAGACTTCTTATAACTCTCCTTTCTCAACCTGGGTCTTAACACTTTATGGGCCGGTCAAACTGTCATGATCTCTGCAAGCAGAGATCATAGCAAGCCTATAGAGGGACAAGCTCTCGGAAGATGGAACTATACTGACCATGAACTAAGCCTGCCGCGCAACTAGAAATAGCCAGGTAGCATTTCCTATTTATCGCTAGATGCCCAGCTCTGGCCTAAGACCTAAATAGCTAGCAGAGGGAAATATAAGACCTGGCTCACCTCTAGAGAAATATTCCAAAGAAGACAGTAGCCCCCCACATATAATGACGGTGAGTTCAGATGAAACTACAAACGCAGCAGGAAAATAGTCTTAGCAAATTTGAGGTCCGCTTACTAGATAGCAGAAGACAGATAGTATACTTTCATGGTCAGCAGAAAAACACTAACAAAACACCATCCAGAGATTACCTTAAACTCTGGCATTAACTCATAACGCCAGAGTAGCAATCCCTGATCAACGAGAGCTTTCCAGACACAGTAACAAAACTTCAGCTGTGAACTGGAACAAATAGGCAAAACAAAACATGGACAAAAGTCCAACTTATCTAGTAGTTGTCTAGAAGCAGGAACAAGCACTGAGAGGCATCAGATAACATTGTTGACCGGCAAGAAACCACCAGAGAAATGAGCTTAAATAGCGACACCCACTACTGATGGAACCAGGTGAAACAGGAAAGAGGATGACAAGTCCAATTCCACAAGCGGCCACCGGGGGAGCCCAGAATCCAAATTCACAACAGATGACCTTGTGACCCTTATGGAAAGATACTTGGCCAAGGAGAACTCCCTGAACAATCAAGGGAGCCTGAGGTCACATTTCTGGGAGACCCAAAAAAGGGTCCCAAGCCAACATTACGGATGTCAAGGTAGCAGGAAATTTGTCACCTTCCCAAAGACAATACAGCCGGGAATCGGTATCCAAAAATAGGGGCAAGGTCTTGAAGTTACCATGTCACAAACATGATTCTCCCAATCGGTTCAATTTAAAGCACTGTAGAATTCCTGAAGAAGCCCACCGGGGGGGGAAGTCTCAGAAGAGGCAATACAAAAATGGCCACACACCCTCACAAAATCACTTTTGGTAAAGTGGTCCCTTGTACGCACTGGGGGGATGGTAGATGGTGCCCAGCCCTTGGCTTTGGGAAGAGGGGTAGGGTATGTAGAAATGCCAGGTAGGCTAGGGTTAAATCCTAGCTCTGAAGGCTTTGATTAGTACACCTGCATCTGCATATAATCAGGCTAAGTGTTCATGTGAGTCAGTCAGCTCAAGGACGTTGACAAGACTAGATGTGTCTTGCAGCTAAAAAGTGAGACAAAATTATAATCCCTCTCTGAAAAGAGTCTGCACAGGCCATGTGCAGAGAACCACAAGTATTATCTCTGGGCGCTGGTTGGGAGCCTTAAGAACAGTCTCCTACCTCCCGGCATCTACTGCCCTTCTTTTGATTAGCCAGACTGGCATTATGTCACTCGTGCATCCCATCACAATCATGACATTGTGCCAGGCTGGCTAGTCAAAAGAGGAACTGCAGATGCTGGCAAGTAGGAGGTGATTCTTACAGCTCTGAACCAGTGGACAGAGATTTAGGACCTGGCTGTCATCCTGCCAATTGATTTCCACCAACTCTATATATAGTGAGGCAGTGACTGGTGTTACATGTGAGGGTCGCTGTATGTTCTACCCAGTATGCACACAGAGGCATACTGAGGCCATGAGAGTGCACTGCAGTCACAGGCGTAGCTGTGGTTGCAATGCAGGCTAAAGTGAGTATAGGTTTTGGACATGTTGGTTGTCCAAGGCAGATTTAAGAAAACCTGCTTTGGGTTTGTTGTGTTTTGAAACAGACTGCAGGATGGTAGTCGTGCAGTTTGTGTCATTTATCCGGGTTTTCCATGTGGCTGAAGGCCACAGGTTGCTTGTAAAAACCCCTGAAGCAGAGGGTTGGGTGTGTCAGGTTCAGAGTCAGTGTCAGTGTGGTGTTGGCAGGAGTACAGAGCAGGAGGTGGTCCACCTGTGTGAGGCAACACAGGCCAGTGGAGCCAAACGGCCAAGGCAGCTGAAAGCCTGGCAGCCCGCAGCGTACACAGCGGTGAAGTCGCCCATGGTAACTGGTCTCAGGAGGTGGACTGGCGTGTTTAGTGACTGTAAACTGGAGGATATTGTTCCTGGCTGTGATCCGGAGGATATCGTGTACTGTGTAATGCTGTGAGTAGAACATTAACACGGCGGTGCAGTAGCCCACGGCAAACAGTCCGAGGTGGACTGGCACGTTTAGTGAATGTAATCCAGAGGATATGTGCCTGGCTGCGAACAGGAGATGGACTGTCTTGTTCCTGGCTGCGATCCGGAAGTGGACTGCCCTGTTTCCCAGCTGCGAACCGGAGGATATTGTGTGCTGTGTTTTTTGAGTTGAACATTAAAGAGACGTTTTGCTTTGAACTTTGCTAGGTCACTGCCTCATCACTGCATAGAGTGCTACCACCGCACTACTATATATATATATATATATATATATATATATATATATATATACACAAACACACATATATATATTTATATAGGCTATATTTAATTAAGCATGCAGTTTGTATTGTGAAACCTGGTAAGAGACTAGCTTATCAGAAACATCCGCTTCTTTCTCCACTTGTAAGCCACTTCTTCTCCCACCTCTATTTCCTTCAGAACTCATTATTCAAGAGGGGAGTAAGCTCAAATCCATTTTGATCAAAGCAAGACGGACTAACAGATCACTGAAGTATCAGGTTACAGAGCCTATTAAACTATAAGGAGAGGGAAGGGGGAAACAGGAGTGAGGAGCTGGAACACTGACAAAGGGCAACAAAAGAGATCCATGCTGCATCTTCTGGCAAGTGATCTATCTAACCCCAGAGCAGGAGTCACAGCTACGCAGCTTAGTACTGCTTTTAATATCCTCCATGATTCTGCTTTTGTTTGTTTGCTACACAGAGAAAGATGAGTAAGAGTCCTTCATCTCTGTATGTGCTTTGTATGTGAGACATCATAGCAGCTTGTCTCCACACCCTTGCTACAAGGCAACTGATTATTAGCAATGGAGCCTGCAGTGGGGAAAACTGGCAAAAAATGCAGAATATAAGCAGGGCGTGTGATGTAAGGGTTCACGAGTGACTGCAGACTTGTAGCTTAAGACCAGACAACCACGTTAAGCATGAGGGCAGTAGGGGTAGGAATTTACAGAATGAGGATAGTTTAGAATAAGAACATTGCATCATGTCTCAACTCAAGGTGACTGCATTTATGATGCACTTAGGTAATGTGTTACCAAAACGATCAATTTCTTGCTGACAGCAAAGTCCGATCAACCGGTCCTACCTGAAAGCTTAAGTGAACTTTGGATCTATGACTACTGCTCCAAACAGCCTGCCCTGTTCGTGTCACTGTGAGCGTGGAGGTGCCACCATTGATTTGGCGACACAATCTGGTCCCACCTGTGTCCCTGACTTCCTGCTCTCCCCCATAACTGTATCCAGGGGTAATATTTATCATGACCTCGTGCGGTAATTTCTGTAATAGCCATCTCCAACTTTTGCTTTAAATAAGTAGTGTGCAAATTATATTTTGCAGTACACTTGTTAGTCATTTATTGGATATTGTGAGTTGTAGTTACTGAGCTCCTGCAAATGCAACATAAGAATATGGTATAACCACCGGCACAGCTAGGTGGGAGAAACATGCAATTCTGCCTTATGTGGAGTACTTACATACAGAGCTATGGCAGGTAACGTAAGGACAATAGGGGTCCCGAGTACCCCGCTTGGATGCAATGCCATTAGCTCCTGAATGCTGCAGCTTTCTCCTTCAGCCCCATAGGCAATAGACAAAGTGTTATACTTTCCCCCCACAAATAATGAGCGGACCGCAGCACATATGCGAAACCACCACTCCGTTCAAATTGGGGGGGACACAGGACCCCTGTTCTCAGTATAGCTCAGTATCTAAGCACATTTATCGCCCAGGTGCTGGAGGTTTCTCATCTAATGTGAATGGCTGCCTAAACCTTCTAAGTGTGGAAGACAAGGAGACACCACTTAAGGGGCTCGTACACCTTTGGTAATTGTCAGCTGAATGTTTTTTTCTGATGACAGTAATTTTTCTGGACTCCCCTGTACACTCACAAGCTCCACTCGATCATGCTTACATGAGTTCTTAAAGGGAATCTGTCACCAGGAATTCCCCCCCAAAACTATTCATATGCGCATGTAGCTTTTTCAATAACAAGTCCAGCAATATCTTTATATGGCCAGCTTGTTCCTTCGTAAATGAGAAATCAGAGTTTGAACTGATAGTCAAATGAGGCTGAAGAGCTATGGTAGATCTGAAGCCTCTGTCACTACAGTTCTATTCCCCACCCAGCGACGCTTCGTCCATCTGCTCGACTGATGGCTCCTTTGCCGTTAAGTCACACAGCATAGATGCTGTCAGTCCAGCAGGAAGTGGCAGAGCTAGGCGGGGAATAGATCTGGAGTGACAGAGGCTTCAGATCTACCATAGCTCTTCAGCATTATTTGCATATCAATTCAAACACTAATTTCTCGGTGATGGAGGAACAGACTGGTCTTGTAAAGGTATTGCTGGACTTGCCGATATTTGGTTATTCAGACTACTTTATGTGTATGTGCACCTCTAGCACAATAAGGCAATAGAAAGCTCGGCAACAATGTGATGGCTGGGGTCTTACCTCTGGAAGCTTGCTGCCTGGTATACTCGGAAAGTCATGATGTTCCATGTGGTAGCCAACATTGAAGGTTAACAGGTTAAGCGGTCCGTAATAAGAATAGGTTTCATAACCCTTTAAAAACATATAGTGTTCAGCAATAAAATGTCCAGATATTGGATGAAAACCCATGGACAGGATGGATCCACCTAGTAAGTAGACAATAGGCTTCAAGCCCCACAAGGAATATATAACCAAGTCAAAGGAGAACTGAACAACTGAATTGATGATTTCCATGTGTGTGATGGGTTTAGGATTGATGTATAGTGGGCGGAGGACGTAGAGGAGAGGTTGTAAGATGATCCAAATTATCTTGCGTGTCGGAGTGCAGAAAAAGTTCCCCTCAAAATCTGTTGGTATATCCACGTCCAGGCCATCTCCCCCGAGATACCGGTGGTGGTCAATGTGGTATTTCTTGAAGGATGTTGAGTAGGGCACTGCGATCGGGAGGTTAGCAAACATTCCAAAAAATCTATTCCATCGTGCCGACTTGTTACCAAAAGCAACATTGTGAGAAATGTCATGGATGGCAAGAGTCAATGAATGATTGATCACACCTCCAAATGCGTAGGACCAGAAGAAGAGCCACTTCCAAGAGAGATCACGGACGAGATAACAGCAGAGAATCTGAACAAGTACCATGCACGAGACGGTCCATTTCAACTGTGGGTCTGGTCCCATCAAATTCTTGATCTGTGGGTATTTAGCTGAATAAAGAAAAAAATAAATTGTATGAGGTGACAATAAAATGGGTATTCAGAGGGCGACCTTAGCACCCAACTTCAGCAACTTACTGTACATTGAATCTAACAATCTTGGCCAAATCCAGACATCAGCCAATACTGACATTTGTATGGTATAATCAACTAAAACACTTACACCATCTCTATTAGGCCTCACTCAGACATCTGTTTTTAGGTACATGGTTTCATACAGTGTTTATATATCTTAATTTACCATAAATAGTAATAATAGCCATCATTTTCAAACTTTTCTACCCCAATAAAGTGGCATAAAATCTCTCCCATGCCCACTTCTATCTAATAATTAAATAAATATTCCTAATTCTGATTTATATTGCTTTTTGGGATAGCTGGCTTGTGCACCTGATCACTAGTACTACATCTCCCTCAGCTTTTCTCATCCATGATGGCAAATTTGCCAGGACCTATGTTGGAGTAAGGGATGTGTAGTTAGATAACTAAGATGATTGCAGACTTAGGGCTAAGATGGTGGTAAACCCGTATACTGGAGACCCCCTATAGTAGATAAACTCCATAGTGGAGGGCAGTATGGGGTCAATGCAGTCAGACACAGAAGTTTGGTTTAAGCAAGATGTCTCCTGTTCCTTGTTGTTGGTATCTAAAAAAAAATGTAAAACCTATATATCCAGGCCCAAACCATACATTATCCCCTGCACTAACTACACATCAGCTTCCCTGACTATACAGGTGGACTTCTGCCACCACTCCAAAAAATCCCAAAAAGTTCTTGTGTTGCCTCACAACGATTGACACTCCACAAGGAGGGTAAGCCACAAAATGCCTCGTGCTTTCTTAAAGGCATTATTGCATTTATTCGGCCCTGGATATAATCAACATCACTTTGAGAGATATTTCGTTCTCCTCTCCAGCTGTCGACTGGAGTTTAGCCTTCACGGTATTTATAATCTACTGTCACATGGGTATGTGTTATCTGTATTGACCTTATATGTTATAACTGCATCTTGATTTATACATTTTTACAATGAAAACCCAAAAGTTATTATCTCAGTAAATTAGAATACTTTGGTCTACTGAAATGTATATTCAGTAAATGCACTCAATACTTGGTCGGGCTCCTTCTGCATCAATTACTGCATCAATGCAGCGTGGCATGGAGGCGATCAGCCTGTGGCACTGCTGAGGGGTTATGGAAGCCCAGGTTGCTTTGATAGCAGCCTTCAGCTCGTCTGCATTGTTGGGTCTGGTGTCTCTCATCTTCCTCTTGACAATACCCCATGGATTCTCTATGGGGTTAAGCTCAGGCGAGTTTGCTGCCAATCAAGCACAGTGATACTGTTGTTTTTAAACCAGGTATTGGTACTTTTGGCTGCTGACTTTTGACTGCTGACTTGACAGATGTCTTTCTGGACATCTGTCAAGTCAGCAGTCTTCCCCATGATTGGAGAGCTACTGAAACAGACTAAGGGACCTTTATAGACGCTTAGGAAGCCTTTGCAGGTGTTTTTTTTTTTTAATTATTGTAATTTACTGAGATAATGACTTCTGGGTTTCATTGGCTGTAAGCCATAATCATCAACCTTAACAGAAATAAACACTTGAACACTATCTGTAATGACTCTATATAATATATGAGTTTATGAGTTTCACTTTTTGTATTGAAGAACTGAAATAAATTAACTTTTTGATGATATTCTAATTTTGTGAGAAGCACCTGTACTGTTCTTACTATTCCTTTAATTGAGCATTTTTCCAGCCATAAAACTGTTTGCGGTTAATAAGTTACTTGGACAGAGATGCCAATCAATAGTGATGGCTGCACCATGCACATAATCATCATGCAGTTTGCTAATTATTATCAGGATATAGTAACGGTGCCCATAAAGGCTCGAACAAGGAATGTGTAATGAAGTCGTACATTTATGGTCCTATAAGGTATCCAGCTACATCGCAGCCAGAGACATCGCTGTCCCAGACCAGATTGTCATCTCCCCTGACATTTACTAATGGTTTTATCAGTGCGATATGTAGAACAATAGCCGCATACCGCGATGTGTCAGGTGCGGCAAAGACCCGATGTCAGGAAGGAGAATCTGTATTTACATAATTGTTCAGGCAGGTACTTTGCCCCGTCATAGAGATAACGACTCCCTTCCTCTTTATGAGTGTCACTGTGTTGTTAGTTCCCCCTTCTCCACTGCTGACTCTTCTGTACATGGCCATATTCATCCCAAATAATGGTGAGTACTCAATCAGAAGCCATATAAGTGACGTAATCCCTTTCACAAGCATCAAGCCTCATTCACACGCCCAGTTTTCTCATACATGTGCTATCTGTTTTTAAAGGAGTTTTAAGATGTTGGAAAATCCCTGTCCCTCGGCTGAAGTTTGTTTAAAAAATACAATCTGTGCCTTACTCACCCTGCCCGGGTCCAGCGTTGAGTCTACACCCAGCTTCCAGTGTCTGTTATTGTCTGTAGCGATGTCATCATGTAGACAGCGCTGCATCTAATTAGTGAGCTCAACAGCTCTGCCCATGATGACAGCACGAGGCGCCCAGATCACTGATTGGCTGCAGCGCTGTCGACATGACATCAACACTGCTGACAATAACAGACACAAGAAGCAGTGGTGGAGACTCAGGACTGGTCTCGAGGAAGGAGAGTATAGCTCAAACAGCAACCGGAGGTCGGGGATTTTTTGAAACTCAAAAACCCTCTTAAGAAAGCACACTGGCACGGTATACTCTATGGGCTATGTCACTGTGCCGACAGATGATCCACATAAACAAATGCAGACGTGTCTTACGACTTATTCAGACGTCCATGCAAATGAACATATTTGTACTGTAATGCACGTACTGGCCACGGCTTTCCCAACCCCAGTGTGGCAGCCTCAAAGAAGTATATGACACTGTCATGCTCTGGTCGGGAGATATGTGGTCAGTCCGGGCATTGCGGTCTGATATCGGACCGATTTGCACCAACGACTGAACCCACCATGGGTCTCTTGGCCCAAACTCAACTTGTCTCATACATAAGGACGTTGAGTTTGAGTCAACCCGGACATGGGCCGTGAAATGCCATGAAATGCAGATGTGTGAAGCTGGACTCAGGTTGCCTTTTAATGTCTTCTTTGTCTTCTTTGTGACTGCGCCACCGGGTTCTCCTACAATTGAACTGAACCGAGTTTACATCGCCATTGAGTTCTATGGAGGTCTAAGCTAAGCTGAGTTCAACCATCGGAGAAATACGTGTTATGGCGGTAATAGGACTCTGATAAGCCACACTGGTGCCATCTGAATGAGGCCTAACATGGTGTCATACATGGTGCCAAAGAGTGGCATGTGGATTGCATCCAACCATGGAGGCAAATCGTCTCTGAGTGTCCACATAGGTTGGGTATCTGAGCGCTGCATTGTATTGGTGGCAGGATCAGTTCACTGTTCAATCCCTGTATCTAAATATCTTGACCATCATGACTTGCTATCAGCCCCGCTGACATTTATCACCCGGGCGAAAATGCAGACTGGTGTAGAATAAAGGTGCCTGATAAAACCAGGGGTTCACTTTAAAGGGTTATTTCCATCTTCACAGATAGGCATGGTAGGATGGAGATTCTAACACAAGCACTTTTGCAATTTACTGTTTATTAAAATTTTCATCCATTCTTGAGATATTAACACTTTTCTTGTCTTTTGATTACAACTGTTGCTTGGAGACCGACCACCGCTGCTAGACACCAGAGCCTGCACACAGTGCTTACAAGCTCATTTTTATTGATTTTGTATACACTGGTTTGAAGCTGGCCAAATTTGCTTGAACGCGCTGTTACTTCCTAATACTGGCCAGCATCAGTGCAGCGTTTACAAGCCAGGCAGCAGCAATGGTCGGTCTCCTTGGCAACAAGCTGTAAACAAAAGAAAAGTGATAACATCTAAAGAGCGGTTGTAAATTTCGAAAAATAGCAAATTGCAAAAGTGCAGGTTTTTTTTACAAGCTCTATGTGGCAATACCAATTTGTGAAGATGAGAGCAACCCTTTAAGTACTTCTACCGGCAAGTCCAAGACACAGGCACCATAAAAATCGCAATAAACATTTGGTTCTCATACGGCAGGGCATTATATTACCAAGTAATTGTATATTGGCCCCCGATGTAATATGTAATCACTATAACAACAGAATTGCAGTCATAAATGATTCACTACATATTGACAATACCAATATTAAATACAATGGCAGTCTTACATACAAAGACATTTCACAAGACATCCATAAGTGCAGGCTGTATCAGATGTCTACCATGACACCTGTGCGGTGTAAACCAGCACCCGGCTCACACTGTGACAACAAGTGATTAGTTTTAGTTTGAGGCTCGGCACCTCCATGACGACAACTGACACCGGTCTGTGACCGGGGGAAGCGAGATAAGTCATCTCCAGGGTGTCCGGGCAATGGAATCTCCCCAGGTACAGTCCGAGCACCATTCTTTACAACGACGTCAGTCCAAAGAAAGACAAGGCTGGAGAAATATTGCACTGGAGAGCACCAGTCCGATGACGAGTCTTATGTTGGTCTAATGTTGGAATGTCACTATTACTATTAGTAAACCATTAATACCAGTCATCCCTTAGGCCTGTGGTCCTCAACCCTTCTTACCTTCAAGCCACATTCAGCTCTTAGAGATGGTCACGAGCCATATCTACATTGTCCCGAGCAGTGACATTCAAGCCAAAGCTTCTCTAGAAAAATCCAACTGAGATCTTGGCCCCCTCCCTTATAAGAAGTATACTAACATTTAGGGTCTCCCTCCTAAAACCATTCAATAATCTTAAAGCGATCCTGGCTGTGTCTCCTATCTCCAGAGCTTACCATATCTATCTGTCCACCACCACAACCTAGTCTAGTTTTCTGTGTGGGGCTACTCCCAAGAGTCACCATCTGGTGACCTTCTCTTCATAGCTGTTTGCTAGACCTGGTGCTCCAGAAATATTGCATACATCATGAGGTTTCTAGCAACATGTGGTTCTCGAGCCATAGGATGGGTACCCCTGTCTTAGGGTATGTGCACACTGAGGTTTTCTTTTTAGGAGGTTTTGGAGCAGAAACTCTCCAAATTCACCTCAAAAGCACAAAACTCCTCAAAAACCAGGAGTTTCTGCTGAATTTGTGCTCTGAAAACAGAGCACAACGACTCTGTGTGCACATACCCTTAGGTTTCATACACACTGCGCTCTTTTTAAGAGATTTTTGAGCGGATCTGCTCCAAAATCCTCCTCACAAACCACATGAAAACTCTCCCATTTCATTTCTATGGGAAATCCACTTTGCAGTTTATATGAGTTTTTGAAAAACGAATGGTGGAAAAAAATAAAGTGCATGTTACTTTGAAGCGTCTCCTGATAAAATCTGATTCAAACTACCGTAATCACTGTCCAATCAAAAAGATACAAAAACGGCTTAGGAATAATAACATTTCCAAAACCTTTTCAAAATCATTTCAGGAAAAGCTTCTTCAATGAAACTAAAAACTCCTCCAAACATTCCTGAAAGAAGAAGTATCTCTTGAATTGGTTTTCCCTTAGCTTGGAGGTATGTGCATACATCTTTTTCAGGTGGGTTACATCCGGAGCCCACCTGAAAAAGCAAGAAACACCCAAAAGAATGTACATATGCACAGCAATGTAAAAACAACTTGCTGTGAACATATTCCATCTTTTTGAACTTAAAAAGTGACTGTAGCCTAGGGGAATAAGTTTGTTTACATATTGCTTTTTTTTTTATATTTTATTGTCACCAAGTCGTCAATTTATTCATAAATGTCTAGGAGGAACAACACATAGATATAAGAAAAGAAGCCTCAGAATTGTGATATCACGGGAAATATTAGTATTTCCTAAAAGCAGACAATTGTGGAGAACCAACAGCTTTTCTGAAAGCCAGGTGCGAAGACTGGGCTGGGAACCAACTATTGAGAGAATGATGGTGCCCACACTGGTAGTTCTATAGAATGGCACACTATGAGTATCAGATATCTCATTGTCTATAACAAGCTTAACAGGTTTCCTTCTGTTTCCAACATCTAAATCTCCAATTATTACCTCTTCTTACAATATGATGTTGATATTGGCAAAATCTTATGTTGGATAGAAACTTTCCACAACTCAACGATCACTGTTCCAGCCGGATGTTTAATGTCCTCATACACATTTGGCATCTCCTTGTTCTTATAAATTCTCAAGAAAAGAGGGATATTTAATTTTATTGTTTACTGTCCTTTGCCTAAGTTACCGGCCACCTCTGCAGTCTAGCAACCATGGCAGAGCATGAGCAACGAGTAATTTTTAATAGAGCTGCCCGGAACGCGAGAGAGCACTGTTATCTCCTGATCTCAGCCGGCTTCACTGCAACTGCATGCCTCCAATACCGTGATTCCGCTGGTCCAAACCGTCAATTAAGCAGAATCGGAACGTTGTGCACTCTTGTCAAATCACAGAAAACCCCGAATCTGCCTACTTTAGCGAGACCAGCAGACAATCTTATGAATATGGGGTGCTTGACTCTCACCCAACGGATGATGCTGGGGGACCAAAAGATCGGGCATGTAGCACTCTAACATCTGATCCTTTCAGATTACTGATGATAAGCTGCAGCATACGCCACTCTCCCCATAGGCTTAGCTGAAAAAAGAGAAAAAACAAGGCGCCCCCAATGTGTCACACTGTTTAAAAAACACACATACAGTCCTTTGTAGGGAATGTGCTCACCTATTGGTGTTGTGAAACTGGGTCACAACTCCCAAGAAGGCATAATCGTAGCAGCAGGTCTCCACAAGAATCCAAAGGGATGCTGGAGGTAATAGTCTTAGGCGAACTGAAGACCGCGCACACGAGGTAGATTTAAGGTGGTTTATTGAAGCCTACGCGTTTCAAGAGCTATCTTGCTCTCTTCTTCAGGGCATATCAAATCTTATGAATATGGGGTGCTTGACTCTCACCCAACGGATGATGCTGGGGGACCAAAAGATCGGGCATGTAGCACTCTAACATCTGATCCTTTCAGATTACTGATGATAAGCTGCAGCATACGCCACTCTCCCCATAGGCTTAGCTGAGCACTCCTGTGTATAGGGGAGATGGGAAAATATAGATGTCGGCCAAATAAGCAAATTACCTATATGGTAAGTTTTGGCTTCAAGGTAATACTTTATCACAAGTGACTTGCACTAAAATTGTGCGATTAACACAAACTCATTGGTTATGGAAAATCTCGTGAGTTAATACTCCAACAGTTTTTAGAAATTGACTGGAAATTTGTAGTGATGGTCTGGCATCACTGAGATCGTACGGTGGTAGACCCTCAACTTAACGTCTTCATGTAGCATCGTCTTAGAAGGACAGATTCCACTTTAATGCTCTACACACCTGTAGGAAACTAAGATGATATCAAACTCCCAGAACATAAGTGCATCTCCCATGGTCCTACATCACTGAAGGAACTACTGCCATCTAAGACCATCTTACTAGATCTGTTGAAGGCCAAAATATCATCTATAATGAGGAAGCTATAATACCCTGGATAGAGGCCTCCAGGTCGTTGTGCGGCACAGTCTGTGATCCGTCATAAGCAACTTATTAATTGGCTTCTGACGTTAACAGAACCTATTTTTACCTTTCTCTGAATCCTTCTAATTAGAACTTTCACAAGGCAAGTCTGGACCTGGAGGATACAGGCATAACATTTGCTCCAAACCACAAGGGATATTTCCTTTCCCCTTCCGAGACACTTTATTAATTGTGTTTTCATTCAATTCTCAGCTTTCCTAGAATCGTGAATAGTAGGTCTGTGCCGATTCACCAAGAATGACGTCTAGATGAAGAGTGTGCCGGATTAAGATGTGCCAAATCCAATAAGAGCGGTGCACCTTTTAAATAATTTAGTACACCACCATTACTGTGAGATTGTACGATTCAGGGACTGGAGTACCATTCTGTTGTAATTTACGCCTCTCTTTACTAGCGGATTGGAAATAATGATAAATTTGTCTGCCACGCTTGACCATGCCTTCTCCAGCTAAACTTTACGCACTTTTCGAAAAGTTGGGGGAGCTGGAGTAAAAACTTCAAAAGTCGTTAAATGTTTGTGCAATTAAGAGTTGTGCACCATTTTAGGCTGAAAACTGCTGTATGGGCCAAAATGCTAAGAGTTACACATAGTGAGGTGGATTCGGTGGGTGACATTTCACAGTTAGGAGACTGTCAGGAGACTACACAAGCTATGCACATCAATGCCTCGTCTGATGTCAGGTCAATTTTATAATGCGAATAGAATATTATAAAAATGATTATCTGTATGTTCTGGAAGCATTCATCACCTCATTGTATTAAATGCTCTCGAACATTAATTGTACAACGGTAATTCCCAGTGCATCTCAAGGCGATGGTGACTGCTAGATTGCGCTCTCATTCCCGGGAGATTTTTCAGTCCCTTGGAGAAAAGACTTAATTAAAATTCCCTTCAACCCTTTGGTAAAGAGCGGTACATATATAGAGGAACTTTAGGGATTATTACTATTATCTAGACCTGATGGATGGGGTGCATTTAATTTAGTACTTTTTATTAGATTTTTGGCCCATGTAATAGGAACTGGGAGAGTGTGTGACGCTGTGACCATTTTCCTGTGTTACACTATGTACATAAATCAGGAGGCAGTTCGGTAGTAAACTGAGAATTTGCCCTTCGCCATTTAGCAGCTCCAGTGTTTGGACTGACCCTGGCTACTCACCTGCAATGCTCAGGTACGGTATAAAAGGGGCAGCGAAGACACAAGAGGATGGCTCTCTCAGTGCTCCTAGGAAACTGCTGCGAGTAAAGCAATTGTTTGGTTTGGAACTGTGCAACTGTGCACCTTTCCTAGTTCTGGTTAGTCAGGATTTTGCCTGTTTAGTTAGCAGCCAGCCGGTTTAGGATTTATTTTGTATCATTTGTATTTTGTCATGTTTTTGCACAAACCAAATAAAACTGGTTGTGGACAGTTGTATCAAACCTGGCTGGTGTGTACTGTGTCTTGGAGTGACTAAAGTGATAGTCAAGCCCATGAGATGACGATCCTGTCAGCTAATCCCCTAATTCTGTCACACATCCACTATATGCACTATATGCACTACGCTGGCACAAAACTCCAGCGGGATGTATGCTGCAGGGCTGTGGAGATGGAGTAATGGAGTCAGAGTCGGAGCCCATTTTGGTGGAATCGGAGTCATGGAAATTGAGGAGTCGGAGTCGGAGGTTTGGCTTACCGACTCCACAGCTCTGTCAGGGCTATGGAGTCGGAGCCCATTTTGGTGAAGTTAGAGTCGGTGTCATGGAAAATGAGGAGTCGGAGTCGAAGTCGGAGGTTTGGCTTACCGACTCCACAGCCCTGGTATGTTGTATGTTAAATCTGTTGTTACTGCAAAACCAAACACTGCAGATATGGAGGATGTTGTTAAACAACTGATCCAGACAACTGCGGATGGGCAACAGACCACGGCGGATGACCGACAGACGACTGCGGTTGGGCAACAGACCACTGCGGACGAGCGTCAGACCACTGCGGATGAGCAACAGACCACTGCAGATGAGTGACAGATGACAGTGGATCAGCAACAGACCACTGTGGAAGAGCGACAGACCACTGAGGATGAGCGACAGACCACTGAGGATGAGCGACAGACCACTGAGGATGAGCGACAGACCACTGCGGATGAGCGACAGACCATTGCAGATGAGCGACAGACCACTGCGGATGAGCAACAGACCACTGCGGATAAGCGACAGACCACTGCGGATAAGCGATAGACCACTGCAGATGAGCGACAGACCACTGCAGATGAGCGACAAACCACTGCGGATGAGCAACAGACCACTGCGGATGAGCAACAGACCACTGCGGATGAGCGACAGACCACTGCGGATGAGCGACAGACCACTGGGGATGAGCGACAGATCATTGTGGATGAGCAACAGACCACTGCGGATCAGCGACAAACCACTACGGATGAGCGACAGACCACTGAAAACAAGCGGCAGACCACTGCGGATGAGCAACAGACCACTGCAGATGAGCGACAGAACACTGCGGATCAGCAACAGCAACAGACCACTGCGGATGAGCAACAGAACACTGCAGATGAGCAACTGACCACTGCGGATGAGCAACAGACCACTGCGGATCAGCAACAGAACACTGCGGATCAGCAACAGAACACTGAGGATCAGCAACAGACCACTGCGGACGAGCGACAGACTACTGCAAAGATATACTGTTAGGCAATTTAGATTGTGAGCCCCATCGGGGACAGCGATAATAATGTGTGTAAACTGTAAAGCGCTGCGGAATATGTTAGCGCTATATAAAAATAAAGATTATTATATTATTATTATTACTGCAGATGAGCGAAACGATCGGGAGGGAGATGTCACTCCTGCGCTGCTGCTGATTAATCCACAACAATTTCCTACAGATAAAATGTATTAAAAAACAGGTTTACAGGGTCAACGCGTTTCGATTCATCAGGACAGAAACCTTGTAAAACCAAAAGTTTTACAGAGTAAAAAAGCACCGCTCTGGTTCTCCTTTGGGTTAGGTGGCCGCAAATCAGACTGTCGGTGATTTGTAAGTATCTTTATGCACCAACATTACATTAAAGTGATTAGGGGATAATATTTTTGCTAGGAGTGGTTCTTTAAATCGAATCAAAAACAGATGTGTCCTCTATGTCCACCCCCCAAAAAAAATCAATCAACAAACAAAACCATAAATATGAATATGCCCATGGACTATAATGGATAAGTGAAAAACACAAAGCACGCACGACTAAAACATATGTATGAATGAGGTTTAACACACCGGACAATCCAGATGTCCTCACCTGTATGATGAGCAATCAGTTAATCGGTAAGTCTGTCCAACCTTCCAACGGAAATGCAGAGGACAGAAAAATGCCACTTTATGTTGTGTGTATATTTCAGATTTGGGGGCATTTAGGATATTACAGGACGGTTCTGGGTCGGGTAATGAAAGGCTTCAATTTTGGATAGTGAGTGTTGGTAATTATTATTATTATTATTCATTTTTATAGCGCCATTTATTCCATGGTGCTTTACATGTGAAAAGGGGCAAATATAGACAAATACAATTAAACATGAGCAAAAAAAAAAAACAAGGCATACAGTCTGAGGGGATGGGTGAGGATACACTAGGAGAGGGTAGAGCTGTTGTGTGGTGGTTCAGTAGGTTGAGGATGACTGCAGGTTGTAGGCTTGTCGGAAGAGGTAGGTCTTCAGGTTCTTTTTGAATGTTTCTATGGTAGGCGAGAGTCTCATGTGTTGTGGTAGAGCGTTCCAGAGTATGGGGGAAGCATGGGAGAAGTCTTGGATGCGATTGTGGGAAGAGGAGATAAGAGGGGAGTAGAGAAGGAGGTCTTGTGAGGATTGAAGGTTGCGTGTACGTAAGTACCAGGAGACGAGGTCACTGATGTATGGAGGAGACAGGCTGTGGATGGCTTGATACTGTATGTCATTGTGAGGGTTTTGATCTGGAGTCTCTGGGCGATAGGAAGCCAGTGAAGGGCTTGGCATAGGGGAGAGGCTGGTAGATTAGTCAGGCAGCAGAGCGTAGGATGGATTGGAGTGGTGTCAGAGTGCTAGAGGGGAGGCCACAGAGCAGGGGGTTGCAGTAGTCGAGGCGTGAGATGATAAGGGCATGCACTAGTGTTTTTAATTATGTATCTCTCATTGTAATCCTGCCTGTGATAGACACTTAGATGACTACAGAACAGGAAGTGTCAGTCTATTTTGAGGCTCAGTTAGAAAGAAAACTGTAAAATTTCAAGATATTTGTTTAATCAAGATAATGACAATTTTGTATTAAAAAAATCTTTAAAAATATGTTTAAAAGGATTTCCCACTATTTTAATATTGATGACTTATCTTTCGGATAGTACATTATCATCAGATCGGTGGGGGTCCGACATTGATCTGTCATTAAAGGGGTTGTCCAGGTTTGTTATGAAAGTCTACAGTTACTCTATGTGACTGCAAACTTGTGAATCCTCAAAAGCGTTGTCAGGATTCTCTAGTGGCGAGAGCGGTCAGTCATGTAACTGCGAGTATTTGATATGCATACTTATGGCCACATTCTGACTAGACATCCGTGGCCGCACGTCTAGTGGGAATGTGGTCGGAAATCGCATACTTGCAATCACTTGACCGACCGCTCTCACTCACCAGCACTGTGCACGCCGTCAGGATACTAAAGTCTGTAGGAACATACTGTAGAGTGACTGCAGACTTACATGACAAACCTGGATAACCCCTTTAACTCGGACAGTGATTGGATGTAACCAGTGAACAGAGTTGGGACAGCTCAGCTCCATTCACTGGTTGGAGGCTGTAGGAGAGAACTGCCACTTAGCGTCTACACAACTGAATAGGAGAGGTCAACACTATCAATAGCAAAGTAGTAGACGGCCCTTTTAACATAAAGAACTAAATGCGAACATTTAGGGGAAGAATGTATCACTCCCCCTCCTTAATAATGTTACAAATTAGAGCCATAATTTTGCATTATTTGGGACTTTTTTCTAGTCTTTCATTCCTTATGGCACATTTCAGAGGGCTTATAAATGAGATGTTGCATTCAATGGGCTGACAAATTTGTCATAATTTGATCCAAAAAATTGGTGTTAACTATGGCGCAACTGTATGGCAGCCCATAACCGGCACAGATTTGCTTACCTGGTGCATGAATAGCCAGAATGCTGCTAATTTGTTGAAAGGTGTGTACCTCCGAATAAATAAGGCGCGTCTTAATTCTGGCATATAAAATACAGACTTAATAAAACCCGGCAGAGTCTGCATAACTGCTACCTTGTGTTCCATTTGTGCCCCACTTCCAATAGTGAGCAGCCTAATAACTGGACGAAGCTTCTGCAGTGCGATAGTCCCTTGGGTACACTGTAGTAGTGGTGCGCAAAAGATTAAGCACTTGTGAGAAACTAAATTCAACTCCTTAAAGGGGTATTATTCCAAGTTGGAATAAGTTATCACTAGTGATGGGCGAACTCAAACAGTAAAGTTCAGCATCCATACCGAACACTTACTGTTCGGGCACGGACACCAAACACGAACTTCACCAGGAAGTCTGTGTTACTGTTCGGGTTTGGCATCCCGAACACTGGGTGTTTGTTGCACTGTCATGTGCATGACGGCGTGGCAAACACTGCTTCTTATTGGCGGTAAAATCATCACAGCCTGTCAGACAGCCGCGGTTCCCATGCTGTCAGATGACAGCGTGAGCCCGCAGCTGTGATTGGAGGTATAAAGTTCACCTGCGGTCACTGGTGTCAGTTGATGGGACTACTGCTCCCATCAGCCGACACCTGCTGCTGCTAATAGCTGCAAGAGCAGGAGCGGCTGATAGGAGTATTCGTCAGCCGGCGCCTGCAGTATAAATAATTTAAAAAAAACGACGTGGGTTTCCCTGTATTTTTGATAACCAGCCAGGCAAAACTCACAGCTGGGGGCTGCAATCCTCAGCTGTGAGCTTCAGCAAGGCTGGTTATCAAGAATAGAGGGGTCCCCATGCCGTATTTTTTAATTATTTAAGTAAATAATTAAAAGAAACGGCGTGGGGTCCCCCCCATTTTTGACAAACAGCCTTGCTAAAGCTCACAGCTGGGGGCTGGTATTCCCAGGCTGATAAGGGGCCAAGGATATTGACCCCCCGCCTAAAAATAGCAGCAAGCAGCCACCTCAGAAAAGGCGCATCTATTAGATGCGCCAAGTCTGTTGTGTTGACCAGCTCTTCACACTTGCCCTGTAGCGGTGGCAAGTGGGGTTCATATTTGTAGGGTTGATGTCAACTTTGTATTGTCCTATGACATCAAGCCCACGGATTAGTAATGGAGAAGTGTCTATAAGACACCTGTCCATTACCAATCCTATAGTTATATGGTATAAAAAGACACAGCAAGTATAAAGTCCTTTATTAGAAATAAAACAAAACAAACTTTTATGTTTCTATTTAAAAATAACAAACACGGTTATTCTCACCTAACGCCTATTCCATTGAATCCCTTGTCTCCTGTAATAAAATTAAAATAAAAACAACAATATCCCTCACCTGTCCGTCGTTCTGTCCCACGCCGTAATCCAAGTCTGGGGATAATCAGTTTTTAACCTAGACAGTGCCAAGATGCGACCGTCCAGGCTGAGAACCACTGGTGAATGAGCTGCTGCGAGCACAGCCTCAGTGACCGGCGGTGACATCATTGAGGTTACTGCAGGTCACTGAGGCTGCGTTCCCAGCAGAGCTGAACTGCGGTGACATTGGTGAGATCACCACTAGCGCAGTGAGAAAAAGTTTCATGGTGCAGAAGCGAGCAGTTAAAATTCACCGCAGTGAAATTCTCCCGATAAACTTCGGTGAACTCGTCCCTGCACTGTGCAGGTTGAAAACTAATAATCCTCTAGACATGGATTATGGCGTGGGACAGAACGACAGACAGGTGAGGGATGTTGTTTTTTATTTTGATTTTATTACAGGAGACGAGGGATTCAACAATGGAATGGCCATCAGGTGAGTATAACTGTGTTTGTTATTTTTAAATAAAAATGGAAAAGTGTGTTTTGTTTTATTTCAAATAGGACTTTATACTGGCTGTGTCTTTATTTACCATACAACTATAGGATTGGTAATGGACAGGTGTCTTATAGACACCTCTCCATTACTAAGCCGTGGGCTTTATGTCACTGGACAATACAAAGGTGACATCAACCTCACAAATATGAACCCCACTTGCCACCGCTACAGGGCAAGAGGGAAGAGCCCGGCAAAGTGCCAGACTTGGCGCATCTAATAGCTATACCTTTTCTTGGTGGCTGCGGGCTGCTATTTTTAGGCTGGGGGCAATAAACATGGACCCTTAGCAGCCTGAGAATTCCAGCCCCCAGCTGTCTGCTTTAGCAAGGCTGGTTGTAAAAAATGGGGGGGACCCAACGCCGTTTTTTTAATTATTTATTTAAATAATTAAAAGAAATCAGAGTGAGGATACCTGTATTCTTAATAACTAGCCTTGCTAATGCTGACAGTTGAGGGTTGCCTGCTCTCGCTGTTATTACTGGCAGCAAGCATTGGCTGATGGAAGCAGTAGTCCCATCAACTAAAACCAGTGACCGGAGGTAAACTTTATATCTCCGATCACAGCTGCGGGTTCACACTGTCATCTGACAGTGTGGGAGCTGCAGCTGTCTGACCATCGGTGATGATTTTACCGCCGATCAGAAGCAGTGTTTGCCGTGTTGTCATGCACATGAAAGCGTGGCAAACACTGGATGCTCGGGCACCCCACTCACGTGAATGGGGTCCTTGTTCGGGTCCGGGTACTGTTCTGGTACCCAAATCTTAACTTCTTGTAACTGCTCAGAAGAACACGCTGGACCCGCACATCTCTAGTTATCACCAATCTACAAGATAGGTGATAACTTATAGATGGGTGGGGGTCTGATTGCAGGGACTCCACTGATTGCAGAAATTGGCAATTTTTATCTCCGTCATTTTGGAAAGTCAGTGCACATGTTCGACCACAGCAAAATTAATTCCCTATGGCACTTTCAGAGCAAGCTGAAAAAAAACATTCCAGCAGTCCTATAGAGAATGAATGAAGGGGTGGTTGAACATGCACATTGAAATGGTCTCACATGCGCAGGGATAAAAGTGCCCCATTCTGGTGATCGGTGACAATCATAACCCCACAATGAGGAGCGAATGTGCTGGGATAATGTGTTATCTGAGCATGCTCGTGCACTAACTGCATGTCTCGCAGCTGTTCGACAGCAGCAACACATGAAGAAAATCCCTGCATGTGTTGCAGCTGTTGAAAAGCCGCAACACATGCAGCTGCGGCGACTCAAACATATTTTTTGAGCACGACGAAGACACTCGGTTAGCACCTGAGCATGCTCAGATAACACCTTATCAGAGCACGCTAGCTCATCACTAAACCCCACGGATCTAAAAGTTATCACTTATCCTGTTCCAAAGTCCTTGTGTAAGCGAGACATTAAGATACTAAACCCTATCAATTAGCCTAGTGCCATTACTAAGGTACGTATCATAAAGTATGGGGGCAACGTACAAAATAGAAGCCTCCACTGTGAGAAAAGAACAAGAAAGTGTCACTGTAGCCAAATAATCTCAGAAATCACACAATATACACATCAATAACATACAGGAATAAATCCATCTTTTTTCCTCCATCATGTACTCACCCAATATCTCTTTCCTCCTGTCCGAGTGCGGCTGGTCTGTGTACACCCACTCGAAGTTATCCCTTACCACTTTATTGCCCATGGTGGAAAATCAGGTTCTAGAATGAAGAGCACACATTGTATTATTACATGCTATTCTCATTCCTGTGCTTGGTTATTAGGATTCTGCCCTTGTTATAATTTGCTGTTTGTATATTAATGCATATTTTAGTATTTGGAGTGACTAAAGTTAGCAATGCTCGCACCCTCTAATGTACCGTACCTCTGGGGTGGCGTAACTGCTGTCTACCCCCAGATTCTCGACTATGTAACAATATATAGGTAAATGATCCATGACCCAATATGATACTATGGTGCCTGCTGATGGTATAAGTCATAGGACTATCAGTATATGGTACCATACCTGGGATGTGCCCTATGGTCAGCGCTGCAGAGAGGAACGAGAGAGACAGAGAAGGAGGAAAAGAGAGAGTGACAAGGTGTGCGAGAGTGTCATAACCAAGGGGAGGATCAGTCTCACCCCGTACTCACCGCTCTTACAGGATACGCCCGCAGTTTCAACAGAAAAAAACTATTACAGATAAGATGCCCATGTGACTACAAGTCCAACCTGTTAGTCTATTAAAGCCCTGAATACTCCCCAATACGACGTCACGCCCTGCAGACTGTCACCTGTTCAACCTGTTCAGCCACAACCTGCAGGGAAATAAACCTTTTTTTTTTTTTTTTTTTTTTTTAATGGCCCTCAATGGACTCATTTATATAGTATTTTTTTTTTAACTTTTTTTTAGGAATGGTAATGAAGGGTGATGGGCAAATGTAGTGTTAGTCCAACCTGTGATAAATTCACAGCATGGAGGAATCGTAAAATGTAAAATCAGTAAACCGCCCAAAATTGTAGAGCGATTCCAAAGATAGTAACCAAATCTGGACCAAAAGACCCAGAATAAATGACCAAAATATAACAAAAATAGGAAAGATATTATGCTATCCTCTATGCGTAAGAGTGGGAAAGATGTACGGTACTTATCTCTGGGGTTAATCTGCCCGCGATGCCAAGGACGGCGCTCTGAAACTTGAGTAGAGGTGCGCATGGCCAACTTCCACTGTTCATTGTCTATGGTTCTGCTGGAAACAGCACAGTGCTAAACTCGGCTTTCTCCAGCAGTCCCATAGACAATGGAGAGGAGATCGAGCAAGCGCACTTCTGCTCCTCAATATCGGGCTCCGAAGAACTCGGTTCCCAGATCTCAGAACCTTATTACTAGAATAGCAGTCAGACCCTCAGCAATCAGTAAGGTGTCCCCTATCATTTCAGACTAACCCCTTAAGTACAAAAATGAAGTTTTGTCCAGTGATGGACTTTATTAAGAAAATTTAACGTTTATTGTATTGTCATTATAAAAGCAAGGACGATGGCATACCGTGGATACCCTGAAGGCTAAACTGACGCGTTTCGACAGCTAGGGCTTAGTCATGGTTGGAAACGCGTCGGTTTTGCCTTCGGGGTATCCGTGGTATGCCATTGTCCTTGCTTTTATAATGACAATACAATAATCGTTAAGTTTTCTTCATAAAGTCCATTGCTGGAGAAAACGTCATTTTTCTATTTGTAACCCCCGCCCCGGACCATGGCGGCTCCGTGCGAGGATCCATTGCCAGAGAAGGTGATTCCACACATGCTGAGCTGACATCCCCTCTTTTCATTAGCTGCTGTAAGTGGTCTATAGTGATGAGGGAACGTGCTGGGATAAGGTGCTACCATGCTGGCCGAGTGTCTTTGAAATCCCCGCGGCTGCTTGTCTCCTTGCTGTTCGACAGCAGCAACATATGAAGAAATTGTCTACCAAACAGGCTATTCCTGCATGTGTTGCAGCTTTCAAACAGCCATTAGACATGCAGCCGGGACTCGAACATATTATTCTAGCACGCCGAAGACACACGGGGTAAGCATACGAGCATGCTCAGATAACACCTTATCCCAGCGCCTTCATTCATCACTAGTTTTAGCATTAATCGGGTTGTGGTCAGGTTCAGCATTTTGTAGGTGTCATTTTTCTGTACATTTTATGCCATTTTTAGACCATACAAGTTATTCCAGCCTAAATGCGTTGCCCCCTATCTAATGATTAGCAGCGGGGGGAACTTGTGTTTCCTGTTTTATTCTGGTTCTCCCTTGGACACAAGACTGCGGCCAGAATAGTCTGAATGGTGTGGACTGATGTGACACAGAAATGTGCGGCCGGCCACTGCTTCTGGCCGAAGTATTGGAACAAGGAAAGAATGTGAGGCACAAGTCCCCTACATATGCTGCCGGCCAGTCAGAGGCCAGCAGCTGACACTGGCCTGTATGTGACTGGGGGCACATGACACTGACTTCATGTGCTCCCGAGGCTTGCACGCTGAAGTCACCGGCTACCTGCAGGATAGGGGACATATATACCAGGATGGAGGACATATATATTAGGACATAGAGTGGGGAAAATATGCTTAAGTATTTGATATGCTGCCGATTTTGCAAGTTTTCCCACCTACAAAGAATGGAGAGGTCTGTAATTTTTATTGTAAGTACACTTCAACTGTGAGAGATAGAATCTTTAAAAAATCCAGACCTGTTAGTATTTCTTTAAGAAGCCTCCTACTCTGCACTCATTACCTGTATTAAAGACACCTGTCCACACACTCAATCAATCACACTCCAACTTCTCCACCATGGCCAAAACCAAAGAGTTGTCTAAGGACACCAGAGACAAAATTGCAGACATATATAGGACAATAGGCAAGCAGCTTGGAGAGAAGGCAACAACTGTTGGCATAATTATTAGAAAATGGAAGAAACACAAGATGACTGTAAATCTTCCTTGGTCTGGGGCTCCATGTAAGATCTCATCTCATGGGGTAAGGATGATTCTGAGAAAGGTCAGGAATCGGCCCAGAACTACACAGGAGGACCAGGTCAATGACCTGAAGAAAGCTGGGACCACAGTATCAAACATTACCGTTAGTCACACACTACGCTGTAATGGATTAAAATCCTGCAGAGCACGCAAGGTCCCCCTCCTCACGCCAGCACATGTTCAGGCCCGTTTGAAGTTCGCCAATGACCATCTGGATGATCCAGAAGAGGTATGGGAAAACATCATGTGGTTCGATGAGATCAAACTTTTTGGTATCAACTACACTTGCTGTTTTGTAGAAAGGAGATGGGTGCATACAACCCCCAAAACACCATCCCAACTGTGAAGCATGGTGAGGGAAACACCATACTTTGTGTGTGCTGTTCTGCAAAGGGCACAGAACGACTGCACTGTATTGAAGGGAGGATGGATGGGGTCATGTATTGTGAGATTTTGGCCAACAACCTCCTTCTCTCAGTAAGAGCATTGAAGATGGGTCAGGGCTGGGTTTTCCAGCATGACAATGACCCGAAAAACACAGACAGGGCAACTAAGGCATGGCTCTGTATGAAGCATTTCAGGGTCCTGTAGTGACCTAGCCAGTCTCCAGACCTGAACCCAATAGAAAATCTATAGAGGCAGCTGAAACTCAATGTTTCCCAGCAACATGGCCGGAAACCTGAAATATCTGGAAGCGATCTGTATGGAGGAGTGGGCCAAAATCCCAGCTGCAGTGTGTGCAAACTTGGTCAAGAACTACAGGAAACGTCTGACCTCTGTAATTGAAAACAAAGGTTTCTGTAACAAATATTAAGTTCTGTTTTTCTATTGTATCAAATACTAATATGCAATAAAATGCAAATTAATTATGTAAAAATCATACAATATGATTTTCTGGATTTTTTTTAAGATTCTGTCTCTCAAAGTTGAAGTGTACCTACGATAAAGTTACAGACCTCTCCATTCTTTGTAGGTGGGAAAACTTGCAAAATTGGCAGCGTATCAAATACTTATTTTGCCCTCGGTATATACCAGGATGGGGTACATATATACCAGGAAAGAGCCTGAAATGGCGGACATTACTACATAATGGGGGAGGGGATTCAACTCATACGTCCTTATGGGATTTGGAATGCTACCAGGGTCCATACATCTGACCAACATGGGGGGGATGTTCAAATTCTGCGCTGGGGCCATCGGACTATAGCTACGCCACTAATAATAAACATGACAATACATATGAGACTGGTTTATAGGGATAGAGGACCCTGCCCACGAGGGATTTCTATGTAGATGGTAAGAGGGAAGGAGACAATAGGTGAGGGTAAAACCCAATACTACACTTGAGTTGTGGCACCCAAGTGATTGTGGGTTGAAGGGTTTTCTGAAAAGACGGGTTTTCAGGTTACTTTTGAAGGGTTTCATAGGTGAGAGTCTGACATGTTGGAATAATTAATGCCAAAGAAATTTTGGAAAAAAACTAGTGAGAATCAGACAAGGGATCGAAGGAGGAATTGTGGCGCCTGGAGATTACAAGTGGGGAGATAGTGGGAGATTGGGTTAGATATACATGGAGGGGATAGGTAATGGACAGCCTTCTAAGTCATCACAGAATTATGAACTGAGTTCTGGGGGCGAGGCAGAAGGGTAAGGAGAGGAGGGGGGATCAACTACGCAGTTTACGTTGGTTTAAGGGGCGCAAGAGTGTGGACGGAGCGGTCACAGCGGAGGGTGTTGTAGACGATGACGACATTAACATTTTTGCTGGAAAGATGGAATGTGGTAAGGGCTTGGATGTAGTTTGAAAGACAGGGTAGAGTTAAGGGCTACCTAGAGGCAGTGGACTTGTGAGACTAGGGGAAGTGTCGAGTCATTAGCAGATTTTGGGCACAAGCCCAAACCCCCTTCTGCTAAGTAATGTCACAAAAAAACTTGTTGAATAAGTCCCTTTACGCAACACGTTACATTTTGTAGCAGAAGAAAAGAATACAATGGAGGTCTATGGGAGAAAAATGGTAAAAGAAATGCAATAAATAACGCATTTGGTGATTTTGAGAAATAAAATAAAAAATACAAGTCAAAAAAGCAGTGCACGTATTGGGTTTAATATTTCCCTACTCACTACTAGCAAACATCAGGCCATAGCATTTTTAGCACCAACAATCTACTTTCCTCCTGTATTTCTAGAAGTTGGAGCACAAGATATTGTGACAACTTTACAACTACAGCAATAAAAGCGAAGCGGTGCAATGGAATGGAATGTATGCGGATAGCATGTTCCTTTCTAGGTTTTCCACCCTAAATAGCTGACCAGGTATATTACATATATATATATTTTACCTTTAGGTAATGACATGTAACTCACGTATTCCATGTGCGAATTGTTCTATATACAGTATGAAGTCATGGGATTGTTAATTATGCTAAATCATTCTCAAAATGCCAACACCTTCCCGTCAGCTTTAGGTTCATGTGCAGTTATCGCCAAAAATGTTGAGATTTAGTCAATTTTTTTTTTTTTCTTCACAGGAAAAAGGAGAGGACTGGGGTGACGTTATTTTCTCTGATGAAGCCCCCTTTGATTCTCTTTGGGATATCTGGAAGAACAATTCTCCGAAGAAGAAAACGTGAGCGCTACCATGAGTCCTGTGTCTGAAAACAGTAAAACCTCCTGAGACCTTTCATGTTTGGAGGATACTCATTCATGGAAAGGGCGCTCTCACCATTTTTCCCCAAGAACGTCGAAATGGGATCTAAACATCCTTCAAGAGCAACGTCTCCCAACCATCCAGGAGTAATGTGGTGATGGACAAAGCTTTTTCCAGCAAGATGGAGACCATCTCACAAGGCAAATATGATAAGTGACTCGGTGAAGAAAATATTGAAATATTGGTTCCACGGCCAAGACACTTCTCAGACCTCAATCTCATTGAGAACCTGTGGTCAATCCTCAAAAAGCGGGAGGTCAAACAAAAACGCAGAAATTGTGGTCGACTTCAACCACCGATTAGACAACAATGGACGGTCATCAGTCCAAATTTGGCCCAGAAATCGATATCCAGCCGGCCGGACGAAGGGCACAAAATTAGGGACAACTCTGTAAATATTGAGTCTTTGCATAAACTTTACATATTTGTCAATAAAAGTTTAAAAACTTATTAAATGCCGATTAGACACAGCTGACTAAAGATCTAAGAAAACTGAAGCTTCAAACTGTGAAAACCAAAATGTGTGACGCTCTCAAACTATTGGCCGGATATATATATCTACTGCATAATAATGTAAAACATTGTTTTAAGGGGGCACTCATACTATTCGAGGGTTCAATGCGTGCCCCGTCCCAGGATCCCACGCTATACCACTGTCATTATCAGTATTTTGGTACTCAACGTGTAGGATCTGGATAGATCTCCATGTTACACACCCCATACATTAATATTTTTTTTTCTGCTGCCATACAGGGCGCAGATTAGAACAGGAAAAACTTTGTATTTTTATTTGAAGGGGAAGAAATGTGAGATTAGAGGGCGCATTCTTGTGTGGCGCTCACTGTTCGCCCTAACCCTGCGCAGTGTGTGTGTGCTCAGTACGGGGTGTTTACCGTGTAAATATTTACCTTGGCAAAGCTCTGGCAACCTGTGATCTGCGGATACAGAACAGGTTATGAGATACAGGATGGCACCTCCTTTACCCCCTGTGCGGCCAACAGATGTCAGGTCACAAACGGACAGGAAACGTCTGGATAAATCTTGTGTGCCACAAAAAAAAAATTTGAGAAGGGAACCCGTCACCTGATTCATGCAGCCCAAACCGCGGGCGGCAGGAATCACAGCCTGGATCCATGACTGCAGAGACCAGATGAGTACGGAGTCTTACAGGCAACGCTCAATTATAGAAAATTAAAAGGGTTTTCTGGTTTTGTAAGATCCTTGTTCTCAGGATGCAGTTTGTTTAAAAAAATAAATAAAATGTGCTTTACTCACCCTCCCCGGGTCAACCAATGAAGTCTGCAGCTCTGCCCACTATAATAGCACGAGCCACTCAGATCCTGACTATAGCTGACATGATATCAGTGCTGCAGATCAGGGGCAGCAGTGGAGACTAAGCTCTGGACTTGAGGATGGTGAGTAAAGCACAGTTTATTTTCACAGAAACTGTAGAAACTGCAGATGAAGAAAGCACGGTGGCTCAGTGGTTAGCATTGCAGCGCTGGGGTCCAGGGTTCAAATCCCACCAAGAACAACATCTGCAAAGAGTTTGTATGTTCTCCCCGTGTTTGCGTGGGTTTACTCCGGGTACTCCGGTTTCCCCCCACATTCCAAAGACATACTGATAGGGAATTTAGATGGTGAGCCCCAATGGGGACAGTGATGACGTCTGTAAAGTGCTGTGGAACAAGATAGCGTTATATAAGGAAAGCATAAAAAATAAAAAGTACGAAACTGGAAAACCCCTTTAATTCTCTAGAAGAACAAAAAGTACCATCTTGGATAGGTGTTTACCATATAAGTCAATGTTTGACTCTTTAACGAACCTTGGAACATGACCAGGGTCTGGACTTCATCTCCAGACAGCCGGTTTCGGGTATTTGTACCTCATCAGTGTGGAGCACTGTCCGGCGTTTGTTCTGCTAGACAGCTAATCTGCATAGGTTTCATCCATGGACCATTGCTTGCAATACTCAGAACTCAGCCGCTCTCCAACCAGTTCAAAACGGAGCAATTTTCCCCTATTCATGACTAGGCTCATGTTCGGGGGGATACTTGCAGTTTTAAGAGCTCTAAAAAAAATCTCACTTGGATATTCAAATCATTTTTGCCTCTTGTTGCATGATACATAGGGTCTAATTTTTATGTGTTTTTTTTTTAGATATCTGGAGAAATATAAAGTAAAAATTGTATGTTAACTATTTTTTTTTTATGATGACAAAATACAATTTTAACCCATTGTCCTTTTTTTGGGACGCCTAATCTTTAGCTTCTAGCAACTAAGATTTTATAATTTTTATAATTAGGTCCAATTTTTTGTGTTGTGTTTGTAAAATGAATGTTTTTAAAATAGGAAATCATGTCACTGTCATTTTTAATTGAATATTGGGACGCCCTTTTCTGAAAAATCCGTACTTGTAAAAATTTTAATTTGGCAAGTAATGGGTTAATTTTGCTCCCCTTCCCACAACAAATATTTTTATATATCTGACACGGCTTTTTCCCTGTAGAGCAGGGCTAGAAACAGTGATTCGGACTGGCAGTGGTTTTCTTTTTTTAATTTTAACTGCATTTTTTTCCTGCTTGCATTTATTTATATTTTTTTTCCACACATCATGGCTCCAATAAGGTCGTACAACAACTATGGGAGGCAATACATCGCCTAGTTCATATATATATATATATATATATATATATATATATATATATATATATATATATACTAGATGGTGGCCCGATTCTAACGCATCGGGTATTCTAGAATATATATGTATTTATATAGCAGCCACATAGTATATAGCACAGGCCACGTAGTATATAGAAGTCATGTAGTATATAGCAGACAAATAGTACGTGGCCTGTGTATATACTATGTGGCTGCTATATACATACATACATATTCTAGAATACCCGATGCGTTAATACAGGCCACGCAGTATATAACAGTGGCCACACAGTATATAACACAGCCCACATACTATATAACACAGCCCACGCAGTATATAGCAGCCACGCAGTATATAACACAGGCGACGTAGTATATAACACAGGCCACACAGTATATAACATAGGGCACGTAGTATATAGCACAGCCCACGCAGTATATAACACAGCCCACGCAGTATATAACACTGCCCATGTAGTATATAGCACAGCCCACGTAGTATATAACACAGCCCACGCAGTATATAACACAGCTCCGCAGTATATCACACAGCCCACGTAGTATATAACACTGCCCATGTAGTATATAGTACAGCCCCCGCAGTATATCACACTGCCCATGTAGTATATAGCACAGCCCCCGCAGTATATCACACAGCCCACGCAGTACATCACACTGCCCATGTAATATATAGCACAGCCCTCGCAGTATATCACACAGCCCACGCTGTATATCACACTGCCCATGTAGTATATAGCACAGCCCTCGCAGTATATCACAGTCCACGTACCCATGTAGTATATAGCACAGCCCCCACAGTATATCACACAGCCCCTGCAGTATATCACACAGCCCACGCAGTATATCACACTGCCCATGTAGTATATAGCACAGCCCTCGCAGTATATCACACAGCCCCCACAGTATATCACACAGCCCCTGCAGTATATCACACTGCCCATGTAGTATATAGCAGAGCCCCCGCAGTATATCACACAGCCCACGTAGTATATAACACTGCCCATGTAGTATATAGCACAGCCCCTGCAGTATATCACACAGCCCATGTAGTATATAGCAGCCACGAAGTATATCACACAGCCCACGCAGTATGTCACACTGCCCATGTAGTATATAGCAGCCACGCAGTATATAACACAGCCCACGCAGTATTTAGCAGTGTGGGCACCATATCCCTGTTAAAAAAATAATTAAAATAAAAAATAGTTCTATACTCACCCACCGGGATCCACCGAAGCTCCGCCGAGCTGCGCGTGGCTGCCGCCATCTTCCGTTCCCAGGATGCATTGCAAAATTTTCCAGAAGACTTAGCGGTCTCGCGAGACCGCTAAGTCTTCTGGGTAATTTCGCAATGCATCTCTGGGAACGGAAGATGGCGGCAGCCGCGTGCGGCTCGGCGGACTACGGAGGGTGAGAATAGCAGGTTTTTTTTTAAATTATTTTTAACATTACATTTTTTTACTATTGATGCCGCATAGGCAGCATCAATAGTAAAAAGTTGGGGACACACAGGGTTAATAGCAGTGGTAACGGAGTGCGTTACCTGCGGCATAACGCGATCTGTTACCCCTGCCATTAACCCTGTGTGAGCGCTGACTGGAGGGGACTCTGGAGTATGGAGCGGGCGCCGGGCACTGACTGCAGGGAGTAAGGAGCGGCCATTTTGCCGCCGGACTGTGCCCGTCGCTGATTGGTCGAGGCCATTTTGCCGTGACCAATCAGCGACTTGGATTCCATGACAGACAGAGGCCGCGACCAATGAATATCCGTGACGGACAGAAGGACAGACAGAAGAACAGACAGAAAGACGTTAGTGACCCTTAGACAATTATATAGTAGATATATATATATATATATATATATATATATATATATATATATATATATATATATTTCCCCTGTAACTGGGGCTGGCATATTAGGCAGAGTTACAGAGCAAATACAGTGCCTTGCGAAAGTTTTCGGCTCCTTGGAACTTTTCAACCTTTTCCCACATATCATGCTTCAAGCATAAAGATACCAAATGTAAATTTTTGGTGAAGAATCAACAACAAGTGGAACACAATTGTGAAGTTGAATTAAATTTATTCGTCATTTTACATTTTTGTGGAAATTCAAAAACTGAAAAGTGGGGCGTGCAATATTATTCGGCCCCTTTACTTTCAGTGCAGCAAACTCACTCCAGAAGTTCATTGTGGATCTCTGAATGATCCAATGTTCTCCTAAATGCCTAATGATGATAAATATAATCCCCCTGTGTGTAATCAAGCCTCCGTATAAATGCACCTGCTCTGCGATAGTCTCAGGGTTCTGTTTGAAGCACAGAGCGCATCATGAAGACCAAGGAACACAAGAGGCAGGTCCGTGATACTGTTGTGGAGAAGTTTAAAGCTGGATTTGGATACAAAATGATTTCCAAAACATTAAACATCCCAAGGAGCACTGTGCAAGCGATCATATTGAAATGGAAGGAGTATCATACCAGTACAAATCTACCAAGACCCGGCCGTCCCTCTAAACTTTCATCTCAAACAAGGAGAAGACTGATCAGAGCTGCAGCCAAGAGGCCCATGATCTCTGTGGATGAACTGCAGAGATCTACAGCTGAGGTGGGACAGTCTGTCCATAGGTCAACAATCAGTCATACGCTGCACAAATCTGGCCTTTATGGAAGAGTGGCAAGAAGAAAGCCATTTCTCAAAGATATCCATAAAAAGTGTTGTTTAAAGTTTGCAACAAGCCACCTGGGAGACTCACCAAACATATAGAAGAAGGTGCTCTGGTCAGATGAAACCAAAATCGAACTTTTTGGCAACAATGCCAAACGATATGTTTGGGGTAAAGGCAACAAAGCTCATCACCCTGAACACACCATCCCCACTGTCAAACATGGTGGTGGCAACATCATGGTTTGGGCCTGCTTTTCTTCAGCAGGGACAGGGAAGATTGATAAAATTGATGGGAAGATGGAGCCAAATACAGGACCATTCTTGAAGAAAACCTGTTGGAGTCTACAAAAGACCCGAGACTGGGATGGAGATTTGTCTTCCAACAAGACAATGATCCCAAACATAAAGCAAAATCTACAATGGAATGGGTCACAAATAAATGTATCCAGGTGTTAGAATGGCCAAGTCAAAGTCCAGACCTCAATCCAATCGAGAATCTGTGCAAAGAGCTGAAAACTGCTGTTCACAAACGATCTCCATCAAACCTCACTGAGCTCGAGCTGTTTGCCAAGGAAGGATGGGCAAGAATTTCAGGCTCTCGATGTACAAAACTGATAGACACATACCCCAAGCGACTTGCAGCTGTAATCGCAGCAAAAGGTGGCGCAACAAAGTATTAAGTTAGAGGGGCCAAATAATATTGCACGCCCCACTTTTCAGTTTTTGAATTTCCATAAAAATTTAAAATAACCAATAAATTTCATTCAACTTCACAATTGTGTTCCACTTGTTGTTGATTCTTCACCAAAAATTTACATTTGGTATAATAATAATAATAATAATCTTTATTTATATAGCGCCAACATATTCCGCAGCGCTTTACAGTTTAACAGTTGGTATCTTTATGTTTGAAGCATGATATGTGGGAAAAGGTTGGAAAGTTCCAGGGGGCCGAATACTTTTGCAAGGCACTGTATATTCAACCTCTTGGCTACAGAGCAGAATTCATCTTGGTTTGTTAGGACCAAGTAGCTCCTGCTTGTTTTGGCACCCGGTAAACAGTAAAACAGGAGGCGGAAGCACTTGGCTTCACAGTTTTTAATGGTACCATTTTGAGATATACACTATGTTGTGATTCTTTTTTACTGTATTTTTTGTGAGAGGTGCAGTGATCAAAAACTGGCAGTTTTAACACTTAGATTCTTTACGATGTTTACTGTACGGGATAACATTTTTATAGACCTGACTTTTTCATAAGCAGTGGTAATAAGAATGTAAAGAATATCTACTTTTTTCTTTAAAGGGAACCTGTCACCCCGTTCGCATCTCTGCTTCAGGAAAATGGCCGCCGCGATCTCCATCTGCGCACGCGCGGCATCCCGCGGCCATTTTCCTAAAGCCCTGGGCAGCAGAGCGCTCCATCTGCGCACGCGCGGCCACAGGAAGATGGTCGCCCCCACCGATCACCAGGGGAATAGCGCAGATCGCGCTCTTTTCCCTCCCCTGTGCAGTGGATTCGGGACCTTGGGCATGCGCAAACCACTACGCAACCAACGGAAAGATAAGCAAGATCTGGGGGAAGACACCACGCCCATCTGACCAGACCAGCCTGATTGACAGGCGAAAACGACTACTTTGGTAGCGTATTTTGGCAGCATAGGTGGGGAATCGGGGTCCACAAAATACACTGTTGTAATGCACAGCTCAGGCCCTATTTAACAGTATTTTTATCTCATACGGAAAAAACGGGGTGACAGGTTCCCTTTAATTGCGGAATAGGATTTGTGATTCAAATTAATTTATTTCATCTTTTAATATTTCTTTCTTTTTACTTTTCACTTTTTTTTTGTCCCGATAGGTGACTTGCTCTATATACTTCAATACAGCAGTATTCTAGTATATAGTCCTAATAATGGTATTTGTACACTATCTTATAGACGCCAGTGTAGCCATACTATATTTGAAGTAGAAGTCGCCTGACAAACAGGCAGACATAGTTTTTCCTGAAACTTATTTTTTTTTTTTTTTACAGTGGCTTTGTTTTATGTTAAATCGTTGAAGAAAAAGAACATTTTTGGTTTTGCGCATGATACATGAACCAAGAGTGTCGATTTGAAGAGTGTGATTAAAAAAAAAGTGACCTAAAAAAACAAACCCTCGCAAATAATGTCACTAGTGCCATTCTGTACACCTGATAAAACACACTAACTTTGATCTCAGGTATTGAGGCCACAAACAGCATTTATCCACAAGACTTCGGGAGTCCTTGGACCCCTACAAATTCCCAGGTGTCCCATGTGTGGGCATCTATTCAATTCTAGAGGTTTACAGAAAAAGTAGTGGTCACGAGACCACAGCTCCCATAGATGGTGAATGGCTTGGGGGTCAGTACAGCTCCATTCACATGGGAACCTTGAGACCCCCTCTGTCAAGATCAGTGGGGCTCCCAGTTGTTAATACCCCAATTATCATTTATTTATAATTTATCCTGTACATTAAGCATAACACGGCGCAGTCATTAATGGCCATGTAATTTACTGACGAGCACAGTCATCCGGGCCGGCCACTCGTTACAGCGACGCTTCATTATGGCATCTACAGCTCTGGCAAAAATTAAGAGACCACCACATCAAAACCCGGTCATGGGCAACCCAATCTCCAGACCTGAACCCCATTGAGAACCTCTGGAATGTAATCAAGGATGATGGATAGTCACCAGACATCAAACAAAGAAGAACCGCTTACATTTTTGCGCCAGAAGCCGTGTGAAAGACTGGTGGAAAGCATGCCAAGACGCATGAAAGCTGTGATTAAAAATCATGGTTATTCCACAAAATATTGATTTCTGAACTCTTCCTGAGTTAAAACATTAGTATTGTTATTTCTAAATGATTCTGAACTTGTTTTCTTGCATTATTTGAGGTCTGAAAGCACTGGTTATTTTTTAATTTTGACCATTTCTCCTTTTCAGAAAAAAAATACCAAATTTATTGCTTGGAAATTTGGAGACGTGGGGTCAGCAGTTTATAGACTAAAAGAACAATTTACATTTTACTCAAAAATATACCTATAAAGAGAAAAATCAGACAAACTGAACATTTTGCAGTGGTCTCTTAATTTTTGCCAGAGCTGTACGTATCTTAACCCCTTCCCGACCTTTGACGCCACGTAGGCGTCATGAAAGTCGGTGCCAATCCGACCCATGACGCCTATGTGGCGTCATGGAATGATCGCGTCCCTGCAGATCGGGTGAAAGGGTTAACTCCTATTTCACCCGATCTGCAAGGACAGGGGGAGTTGTACTTCAGCCCAGGGGGGGTGGCTTTGCCCCCACGTGGCTACGATCGCTCTGATTGGCTGTTGAAAGTGCAACAGCCAATCAGAGCAATTTGCAATATTTCACCTATGAAAATGGTGAAATATTGCAATCCAGCCATGGCCGATGCTGCAATAGCATCTGCCATGGCTGGAAATCATGTTCTGCCCCCCCCCCCCACCGCCCCCGATCTCCTCCCCAGTCCTCCGTTCTGTCCGGTACCCCCCTCCGTCCCCATGTCCGCTCCCCCGTGCTCCTGTCTGCTCCCCCCGTCCTCCGATCCCCCCCCCTGTGCTCCGATCCACCCCCCCACCACCCCCTCATACTTACCGAGCCTCCCGAAGTCAGTCCGTCTTCTCCCTGGGCGCCGCCATCTTCCGGCCATCTTCCGGCCGGCAGATTCATTACACAGTACATTTTGATAGAACCTATCACAGCGATCAAAATAAAAAAATAATAAATAAACCCCCCCCTTTATCACCCCCATAGGTAGGGACAATAATAAAATAAAGAAATTATTTTTTTTTTCTTTTTCCACTAGGGTTAGGGTTAGAACTAGGGTTAGAACTAGGGGTAGGGTTAGGGTTAGGGGTAGGGTTAGGGTTAGGGTTATGGCATGTGCACACAGTGCGGATTTGGCCGCGGATCCGCAGCGGATTGGCCGCGGATCCGCAGCGGATTGGCCGCGGATCCGCAGTGGATTGGCCGCTGCGAATTCGTAGCAGTTTTCCATCAGGTTTACAGTACCATGTACACCTATGGAAAACCAAATCCGCTGTGCCCATGGTGCGGAAAATTCCGTGCAGAAATGCTGCGTTGTATTTTCCGCAGCATGTCAATTCTTTGTGAGGATTTCGCAGCGTTTTACACCTGTTCCTCAATAGGAATCCGCAGATGAAATCCGCACAAAAAAACACTGGAAATCTGCTGTAAATCCGCAGGTAAAACGCAGTGCCTTTTACCTGCAGATTTTTCAAAAATCGTGCGGAAAAATCTCACACGAATCCGCAACGTGGGCACATAGCCTTAGGGTTAGGGTTGGAATTAGAGTTAGGGTTGGAATTAGGGCTAGGGTTGGAAATAGGGTTAAGATTAGGCTTGTGGTTAGGGTTACGGATAGGGTTAGGGGTGTGTTGGGGTTACAGTTGTGGTTAGGGTTGGGATTAGGGTTAGGGTTGGGATTAGGGTTAGGATTAGGGTTAGGGTTGGAATTAGGGTTACGGGTGTGTTGGGGTTAGGGTTGTGGTTAGGGGTGTGTTGGGGTTAGGGTTGTGATTAGGGTTATGGCTACAGTTGGGATTAGGATTAGGGGTGTGTTGGGGTTAGTGTTGAAGTTAGAATTGAGGGGTTTCCACTGTTTAGGCACATCAGGGGTCTCCAAACGCAACATGGCGCCACCATTGATTCGAGCCAATCTTGCGTTCAAAAAGTCAAATGGTGCTCCCTCCCTTCCAAGCCCCGACGTGCGCCCAAACAGTGGTGTACCCCCACATTTGGGGTACCAGCGTACTCAGGACAAACTGGGCAACAACTGTTGGGGTCCAATTTCTCCTGTTACCCTTGCAAAAATAAAAAATTACTTGCTAAAACATAATTTTTGAGGAAAGAACAATTATTTTTTATTTTCACGGCTCTGCGTTATTAACTTCTGTGAAGCACTTGGGGGTTGAAAGTGCTCACCACACATCTAGATAAGATCCTTCGGGGGTCTAGTTTCCAAAATGGGGTCACTTGTGGGGTGTTTCTACTATTTAGGCACATCAGGGGCTCTGCAAATGCAACGTGATGCCCGCAGACCATTCCATCAAAGTCTGCATTTCAAATGTCACTACTTCCCTTCCGAGCCCTGACGTGCGCCCAAACAGTGGTTTACCCCCACATATGGGGTACCAGCACACTCACAACAAACTGGGCAACAAATATTGGGGCCCAATTTCTGCTGTTACCCTTGTGAAAATAAAAAATTGCTTGCTAAAACATCTTTTTTGAGGAAAGAAAAATGATTTTTTATTTTCACGGCCCTGCGTTGTAAACTTCTGTGAAGCTCTTGGGGGTTGAACGTGCTCACCACACATCTAGATAAGTTCCTTGGGGGGTCTAGTTTCCAAAATGGGGTCACTTGTGGGGGGTTTCTACTGTTTAGGCATATCAGGGGCTCTGCAAACGTAACATGATGCCCGCAGACCATTCCATCAAAGTCTGCATTCCAAAACGTCACTACTTCCCTTCCGAGCCCCGGCATGTGCCCAAACAGTGGTTTACCCCCACATATGGGGTATCAGCGTACTCAGGAGAAACTGGACAACAACTTTTGGGGACAAATTTCTCCTGTTACCCTTGCAAAAATAAAAAATTCTGGGCTAAAAAATATTTTTGAGGAAAGGAAACACATTTATTATTTTCACGGCTCTGCGTTATAAACTTCTGTGAAGCACTTGGGGGTTCAAAGTGCTCACCACACATCTAGATAAGTTCCCTTGGGGGTCTAGTTTCCAAAGTGGAGTCACTTGTGGGGAGTTCCTACTGTTTAGGCACATCAGGGGCTCTGCAAACGCAACCTGACGCCCGCAGAGCATTCCATCAAAGTCTGCATTTCAGAACGTCACTACTTCCCTTCCAAACCCCGACGTGTGCCAAAACAGTGGTTTACCCCCACATATGGGGTATCAGCGTACTCAGGAGAAACTGGACAACAACTTTTGGGGTCCAATTTCTCCTGTTACCCTTAAGAAAATAAAAAATTGTGGGCTAAAAAATCATTTTTGAGAAAAGAAAAATTATTTTTTATTTTCATGGCTCTGCGTTATAAACTTCTGTGAAGCACTTGGGGGTTCAAAGTGCTCACTATGCTTCTAGATAAGTTCCTTGGGGGGTCTAGTTTCCAAAATGGAGTCACTTGTGCGGGAGCTCCAATGTTTAGGCACACAGGGGCTCTCCAAACGCGACATGGTGTCCGCTAATGATTGGAGCTAATTTTCCATTCAAAAAGCCAAATGGCGTGCCTTCCCTTCCGAGCCCTGCGGTGCGCCCAAACAGTGGTTTACCCCCACATATGGGGTATCATCGTACTCAGGACAAACTGGACAACAACATTTGGGGTCCAATTTCTCCTATTACCCTTGGGAAAATAAAAAATTCTGGGCTAAAAAATCATTTTTGAGGAAAGAAAAATTATTTTTTATTTTGACGGCTCTGCGTTATAAACTTCTGTGAAGCACCTGGGGGTTATAAGTGCTCACTATGCATCTAGATAAGTTCCTTGTGGGGTCTAGTTTCCAAAATGGGGTCACTTGTAGGGGAGCTCCAATGTTTAGGCACACAGGGGCTCTCCAAACGCGACATAGTGTCCGCTAACGATTGGAGCTAATTTTCCATTCAAAAAGTCAAATGGCACGCCTCCCCTTCCGAGCCTTGCCGTGCACCCAAACAGTGGTTTACCCCCACATATGAGGTATCGGCGTACTCAGGAGAAATTGCCCAACAAATTTTAGGATCCATTTTATCCTGTTGCCCATGTGAAAATGAAAAAAATTGAGGCTAAAAGAAATTTTGTGTGAAAAAAAAGTACTTTTTCATTTTTACGGATCAATTTGTGAAGCACCTGGGGGTTTAAAGTGCTCACTATGCTTCTAGATAAGTTCCTTGGGGGGTCTAGTTTCCAAAATGGGGTCACTTGTGGGGGAGCTCCAATGTTTAGGCACACAGGGGCTCTCCAAACGTGACATGGTGTCTGCTAGCGATGGAGATAATTTTTAATTCAAAAAGTCAAATGGCGCTCCTTCCCTTCCGAGCCTTACCATGTGCCCAAACAGTGGTTTACCCCCACATGTGAGGTATCGGTGTACTCAGGAGAAATTGTCCAACAAATTTTAGGATCCATTTTATCCTGTTGCCCATGTGAAAATGAAAAAACTGAGGCTAAAATAAATTTTTTTGTGAAAAAAAAGTACTGTTTCATTTTTACGGATCAATTTGTGAAGCACCTGGGGGTTTAAAGTGCTCAATATGCTTCTAGATAAGTTCCTTGGGGGGTCTAGTTTCCAAAATGGGGTCACATGTGGGGGAGCTCCAATGTTTAGGCACACGGGGGCTCTCTAAACGCAACATGGTGTCCGCTAAAGATTGGAGCCAATTTTTCATTGAAAAAGTCAAATGGCGCTCCTTCCCTTCCGAGCCCTGCCGTGCGCCCAAACAGTGGTTTACCCCCACATATGAGGTATCAGCGTACTCAGGACAAATTGGACAACAACGTTCATGGTCCAGTTTCTCCTTTTACCCTTGGGAAAATAAAAAAATTTTCGCTAAAAGATCATTTTTGTGACTAAAAAGTTAAATGTTCATTTTTTACTTCCATGTTGCTTCTGCTGCTGTGAAACACCTGAAGGGCTAATAAACTTCTTGAATGTGGTTTTGAGCACCTTGAGGGGTGCAGTTTTTAGAATGGTGTCACTTTTGGGTATTTTCAGCCATATAGAACCCTCAAACTGACTTCAAATGTGATGTGGTCCCTAAAAAAATGGTTTTGTAAATTTTGTTGTAAAAATTAGAAATCACTGGTCAAATTTTAACCCTTATAACTTCCTAGCAAAAAAAAAATGTGTTTCCAAAATTGTGCTGATGTAAAGTAGACATGTGGGAAATGTTATTTATTAACTATTTTGTGTCACATAACTCTCTGGTTTAACAGAATAAAAATTCAAAATGTGAAAATTGCGAAATTTTCAAAATGTTTGCCAAATTTCCGTTTTTTTCACAAATAAACTCAGAAATTATCGACCTAAATTTACCACTATCATGAAGCCCAATATGTCACGAAAAAACAATCTCAGAATCGCTAGGATCCGTTGAAGCGTTCCTGAGTTATTACCTCATAAAGGGACACTGGTCAGAATTGCAAAAAACGGCAAGGTCATTAAGGCCAAAATAGGCTGGGTCATGAAGGGGTTAATGACCAAACCGGACAACCTCTATAACCCCGTGGAAGTTTAGAGCTCCAAGCCGTTCTTTGGACAATCTATTCCTACGTCTTTGGAAAAGTAGAGGCCAAAGCTGCCCCAAATGAACAACAGATCCATCAACAGCAATCCAGTGAAAAAACCTATAAACAAAAGTATATAGCCAAAACTAGTAAAAAAAAATTATAAATTGTTATTTAGAAGAAATTTAAACAGTATTTAATACATATGTGCAGTGATCCTGCAGATCTGGCGCCAGCACAGAAGACTATGACCACAGCTATCACTTTGTCGATGTTTATTGCCCTTTCATCTGCTTTTGTACCTCGACCCGTTTCGGTGATGACACACGCATTTCAGGTATGAGGTTATTACATGGGATCTCTTCCCTTGAGTCCATTACCCGTACAGTTTCCTGTTTTGCAGCCCTGTGTACACAAATTTGTTCATCACCTCTTGCACCCTAGCTAGCTCACTGTACCTATGTATTAAATACTTTTTAAATGTCTTCTAAATAAAGATTTATAATATTTTTTACTATATAAAATTATAAAAAGTTTATAGGTTTTTCACTACTTATGCATAGCTTTTTTACTATTTGCTGGATTAGTGGTTTACATTCTATATGATTATCATTATCCCTTTATATCACCCTACTTTGGCTCATATAGGATAGCGATCCAGGGAAGTAGGAGCCTTCTGACTTCACACCATGTCCGCCGCTATAGTACGCGGCTGTCTGCTGCTGACACCTGGTGGTCAACAGCAGAGGTGGCAGATGAGGGCAAAAAGATGGTTGGCAAATGTTGTTTACATAGCACCAACATATTCCACAGCGCTGTACAGAGATTGTCATCTTTTCCATCAGATGGTTACAGGGGTTTTTGGAAAACTCCAGTTCCCTGGTCGCAGTATGTTTAAAAGTAACTGCGCTTTACTTATCCAACCTGAGTCCAGCGCGGAGTCTCTGCCGCTGCTACTGATGTCTGTTATAATCTGCAGTGCTGACGTAATGTCGACGGCGCTGCAGCCAATCAGTGGCTCTGAGCGGCTTGTGACGTCAACTCATGAAGAGCCACTGAGATCACTGACTGCCTGCAGCGCTGTTGACTTGATGTTAGTTCTGCAGGGCACCGGGACTCAATGCTGGACCAAGGGAGGGGAGATAAAGATCTGTTTAAGAAAAAAAATCTGCAGAGAAAGGGGTATTGCAAAACTGGAAAACCCCTCGAAATTCACTGTATTGCAATTAATAGCACAAGTGATCAATCAATTGCATGTTCAAGTTGTAAGTACCAAATTTTTTTTATAAAAGTTAAAAAAATTAATAAAATTAGAGTGTGAATCTACTTATTATAGAAATTATTAATGTCCTTCAAAAGTACAACTCGTACCACAAGAAAAAAAAAGCATTGAAATGGCTATGAGGATGGAAAAAATAATTTAAAAAAAGTTATTACTCTTGATTAAAGGGGAGGAAAGACCGAAGGGGTTAAAATCTCGCATTGCCGGGGAGTGTGCATTGTTATCATGGATCCCCCTATACATGCTAATGGTGTATATAGAGCAAAGCGCGGCCTTTTATCGGTTGCTATGGGTTACTAAAGGCTAATGTCCAACCTAGTTTCACAAAGCGGAACGCCATACTTGTTTGCGTCTCATAAGTTGCGTTCCAGTCTACCATTGGCTGAAAGTATCCGCCTTTCTCTTCTGATTGGCTAAAGTTAGGGCGGCATTGAAACACCTATTGGTCTGTTACTCCTCCTTGATAAAACCAGCGCGTATTCTCATTGGTTCATCTAATAGGCGAGCCCCATGAAAGGAAAAATCTCAAAAGTGATTGGTTATATTGGCAAGAACCAGATAGCGATTGGCTGCAATAAATACACCATCTTCCGTTTCTTATTGGCTGTAGCGGAATTAATATCGATTCTTATGATTGGTTGTTCGAGCAGTAATGTGCTCTCTGATTGGCTGATTCTTTTGTCTTGCTCATAACCGGGGATTTGGAGGCGCAGCAAGCAGCGGCAAACGTCGATTCAGCCATGAGCTCCGTTATCGTCAGGACGGCCCCGGTCGTGACCGTAATGGTCAGCAGCAGCCTTAACACGTTCACAGCAGAAAAGAGGCTGGACAGAGGGCTCACTTTGGCAGAACTAAAGGTTGGGAGGAAAAAAAAATGGTGGCCTGGGGAGAAACATGTGACAGGAGTGGGAGTGGTACTGCCAGGGTGATTGTAGTCACTGTGGATAAAGGCTGACATGTCTGTGTGCTGGGGCTGATCGCAGAGGTCTGTGCCACCCAGGACTGACCATAGACGAGGCTCCATCCCGTGTAGTCTGCGGTCACATGGCCGGCGGTGATATGCAGGCTTCTGGGTGATGGGGCTGATCGCAGGGGTCTGTGCCATCCAGGACTGACCATAGATGAGGCTCCATCCCGTGTAGTCTGCGGTCACATGGCCGGCGGTGATATGCAGGCTTCTGGGTGATGGGGCTGATCGCAGAGGTCTGTGCCATCCAGGACTGACCATAGATGAGGCTCCATCCCGTGTAGTCTGCGGTCACATGGCCAGCGGTGATGTGCAGGCTTCTGGGTGATGGGGCTGATCGCAGAGGTCTGTGCCACCCAGGACTGACCATAGACGAGGCTCCATCCCGTGTAGTCTGCGGTCACATGGCCGGCGGTGATATGCAGGCTTCTGGGTGATGGGGCTGATCGCAGAGGTCTGTGCCATCCAGGACTGACCATAGATGAGGCTCCATCCCGTGTAGTCTGCGGTCACATGGCCAGCGGTGATGTGCAGGCTTCTGTGTGCTGGGGCTGATCGCAGAGGTCTGTGCCACCCAGGACTGACCATAGATGAGGCTCCATCCCGTGTAGTCTGCGGTCACATGGCCAGCGGTGATGTGCAGGCTTCTGGGTGATGGGGCTGATCGCAGAGGTCTGTGCCATCCAGGACTGACCATAGACGAGGCTCCATCCCGTGTAGTCTGCGGTCACATGGCCAGCGGTGATGTGCAGGCTTCTGGGTGATGGGGCTGATCGCAGAGGTCTGTGCCATCCAGGACTGACCATAGACGAGGCTCCATCCCGTGTAGTCTGCGGTCACATGGCCAGCGGTGATGTGCAGGCTTCTGGGTGATGGGGCTGATCGCAGAGGTCTGTGCCACCCAGGACTGACCATAGATGAGGCTCCATCCCGTGTAGTCTGCGGTCACATGGCCAGCGGTGATGTGCAGGCTTCTGGGTGATGGGGCTGATCGCAGAGGTCTGTGCCATCCAGGACTGACCATAGACGAGGCTCCATCCCGTGTAGTCTGCGGTCACATGGCCAGCGGTGATGTGCAGGCTTCTGTGTGCTGGGGCTGATCGCAGAGGTCTGTGCCACCCAGGACTGACCATAGATGAGGCTCCATCCCGTGTAGTCTGCGGTCACATGGCCAGCGGTGATGTGCAGGCTTCTGGGTGATGGGGCTGATCGCAGAGGTCTGTGCCATCCAGGACTGACCATAGACGAGGCTCCATCCCGTGTAGTCTGCGGTCACATGGCCAGCGGTGATGTGCAGGCTTCTGGGTGATGGGGCTGATCGCAGAGGTCTGTGCCATCCAGGACTGACCATAGACGAGGCTCCATCCCGTGTAGTCTGCGGTCACATGGCCAGCGGTGATGTGCAGGCTTCTGTGTGCTGGGGCTGATCGCAGAGGTCTGTGCCACCCAGGACTGACCATAGATGAGGCTCCATCCCGTGTAGTCTGCGGTCACATGGCCAGCGGTGATGTGCAGGCTTCTGGGTGATGGGGCTGATCGCAGAGGTCTGTGCCATCCAGGACTGACCATAGACGAGGCTCCATCCCGTGTAGTCTGCGGTCACATGGCCAGCGGTGATGTGCAGGCTTCTGGGTGATGGGGCTGATCGCAGAGGTCTGTGCCATCCAGGACTGACCATAGACGAGGCTCCATCCCGTGTAGTCTGCGGTCACATGGCCAGCGGTGATGTGCAGGCTTCTGGGTGATGGGGCTGATCGCAGAGGTCTGTGCCATCCAGGACTGACCATAGATGAGGCTCCATCCCGTGTAGTCTGCGGTCACATGGCCAGCGGTGATATGCAGGCTTCTGGGTGATGGGGCTGATCGCAGAGGTCTGTGCCATCCAGGACTGACCATAGACGAGGCTCCATCCCGTGTAGTCTGCGGTCACATGGCCAGCGGTGATATGCAGGCTTCTGGGTGATGGGGCTGATCGTAGAGGTCTGTGCCATCCAGGACTGACCATAGATGAGGCTCCGTCCCGTGTAGTCTGCGGTCACATGGCCAGCGGTGATGTGCAGGCTTCTGGGTGATGGGGCTGATCGCAGAGGTCTGTGCCATCCAGGACTGACCATAGACGAGGCTCCATCCCGTGTAGTCTGCGGTCACATGGCCAGCGGTGATGTGCAGGCTTCTGTGTGCTGGGGCTGATCGCAGAGGTCTGTGCCACCCAGGACTGACCATAGATGAGGCTCCATCCCGTGTAGTCTGCGGTCACATGGCCAGCGGTGATGTGCAGGCTTCTGGGTGATGGGGCTGATCGCAGAGGTCTGTGCCATCCAGGACTGACCATAGACGAGGCTCCATCCCGTGTAGTCTGCGGTCACATGGCCAGCGGTGATGTGCAGGCTTCTGGGTGATGGGGCTGATCGCAGAGGTCTGTGCCATCCAGGACTGACCATAGACGAGGCTCCATCCCGTGTAGTCTGCGGTCACATGGCCAGCGGTGATGTGCAGGCTTCTGGGTGATGGGGCTGATCGCAGAGGTCTGTGCCATCCAGGACTGACCATAGATGAGGCTCCATCCCGTGTAGTCTGCGGTCACATGGCCAGCGGTGATATGCAGGCTTCTGGGTGATGGGGCTGATCGCAGAGGTCTGTGCCATCCAGGACTGACCATAGACGAGGCTCCATCCCGTGTAGTCTGCGGTCACATGGCCAGCGGTGATATGCAGGCTTCTGGGTGATGGGGCTGATCGTAGAGGTCTGTGCCATCCAGGACTGACCATAGATGAGGCTCCGTCCCGTGTAGTCTGCGGTCACATGGCCAGCGGTGATGTGCAGGCTTCTGGGTGATGGGGCTGATCGCAGAGGTCTGTGCCATCCAGGGCTGACCATAGACGAGGCTCCATCCCGTGTAGTCTGCGGTCACATGGCCAGCGGTGATGTGCAGGCTTCTGGGTGATGGGGCTGATCGCAGAGGTCTGTGCCATCCAGGACTGACCATAGATGAGGCTCCATCCCGTGTAGTCTGCGGTCACATGGCCAGCGGTGATGTGCAGGCTTCTGGGTGATGGGGCTGATCGCAGAGGTCTGTGCCATCCAGGACTGACCATAGACGAGGCTCCATCCCGTGTAGTCTGCGGTCACATGGCCAGCGGTGATATGCAGGCTTCTGGGTGATGGGGCTGATCGTAGAGGTCTGTGCCATCCAGGACTGACCATAGATGAGGCTCCATCCCGTGTAGTCTGCGGTCACATGGCCGGCGGTGATATGTAGGCTTCTGGGTGATGGGGCTGATCGCAGAGGTCTGTGCCATCCAGGACTGACCATAGATGAGGCTCCATCCCGTGTAGTCTGCGGTCAGATGGCCAGCAGTGATGTGCAGGCTTCTGGGTGATGGGGCTGATCGCAGAGGTCTGTGCCATCCAGGACTGACCATAGATGAGGCTCCATCCCGTGTAGTCTGCGGTCAGATGGCCAGCGGTGATATGCAGGCTTCTGGGTGATGGGGCTGATCGCAGGGGTCTGTGCCATCCAGGACTGACCATAGATGAGGCTCCATCCCGTGTAGTCTGCGGTCAGATGGCCAGCGGTGATGTGCAGGCTTCTGGGTGATGGGGCTGATCGCAGAGGTCTGTGCCATCCAGGGCTGACCATAGATGAGGCTCCATCCCGTGTAGTCTGCGGTCACATGGCCAGCGGTGATATGAAGGCTTCTGGGTGATGGGGCTGATCGCAGAGGTCTGTGCCATCCAGGACTGACCATAGACGAGGCTCCATCCCGTGTAGTCTGCGGTCACATGGCCAGCGGTGATATGCAGGCTTCTGAGTGATGGGGCTGATCGCAGAGGTCTGTGCCATCCAGGACTGACCATAGATGAGGCTCCATCCCGTGTAGTCTGCGGTCAGATGGCCAGCGGTGATGTGCAGGCTTCTGGGTGATGGGGCTGATCGCAGAGGTCTGTGCCATCCAGGGCTGACCATAGATGAGGCTCCCTCCCGTGTAGTCTGCGGTCACATGGCCAGCGGTGATGTGCAGGCTTCTGGGTGATGGGGCTGATCGCAGAGGTCTGTGCCACCCAGGGCTGACCATAGATGAGACTCCATCCCGTTTAGTCTGCGGTCACATGGCCAGCGGTTATATGCAGGCTTCTGGGTGATGGGGCTGATCGCAGAGGTCTGTGCCATCCAGGGCTGACCATAGATGAGGCTCCATCCCGTGTAGTCTGCGGTCACATGGCCAGCGGTGATATGCAGGCTTCTGGGTGATGGGGCTGATCGCAGAGGTCTGTGCCATCCAGGGCTGACCATAGATGAGGCTCCATCCCGTGTAGTCTGCGGTCACATGGCCAGCGGTGATATGCAGGTTTCTGGGTGATGGGGCTGATCGTAGAGGTCTGTGCCATCCAGGACTGACCATAGACGAGGCTCCATCCCGTGTAGTCTGCGGTCACATGGCCAGCGGTGATATACAGGTTTCTGGGTGATGGGGCTGATCGTAGAGGTCTGTGCCATCCAGGACTGACCATAGACGAGGCTCCATCCCGTGTAGTCTGCGGTCACATGGCCGGCGGTGATATGTAGGCTTCTGGGTGATGGGGCTGATCGCAGAGGTCTGTGCCATCCAGGACTGACCATAGATGAGGCTCCATCCCGTGTAGTCTGCGGTCAGATGGCCAGCGGTGATATGCAGGCTTCTGGGTGATGGGGCTGATCGCAGGGGTCTGTGCCATCCAGGACTGACCATAGATGAGGCTCCATCCCGTGTAGTCTGCGGTCACATGGCCAGCGGTGATGTGCAGGCTTCTGGGTGATGGGGCTGATCGCAGAGGTCTGTGCCATCCAGGGCTGACCATAGATGAGGCTCCATCCCGTGTAGTCTGCGGTCACATGGCCAGCAGTGATATGCAGGCTTCTGGGTGATGGGGCTGATCGCAGAGGTCTGTGCCATCCAGGGCTGACCATAGATGAGGCTCCATCCCGTGTAGTCTGCGGTCACATGGCCAGCGGTGATATGCAGGTTTCTGGGTGATGGGGCTGATCGTAGAGGTCTGTGCCATCCAGGACTGACCATAGACGAGGCTCCATCCCGTGTAGTCTGCGGTCACATGGCCAGCGGTGATATACAGGTTTCTGGGTGATGGGGCTGATCGTAGAGGTCTGTGCCATCCAGGACTGACCATAGACGAGGCTCCATCCCGTGTAGTCTGCGGTCACATGGCCAGCGGTGATGTGCAGGCTTCTGGGTGATGGGGCTGATCGCAGGGGTCTGTGCCATCCAGGGCTGACCATAGATGAGGCTGCATCCCGTGTAGTCTGCGGTCACATGGCCAGCGGTGATGTGCAGGCTTCTGGGTGATGGGGTTGATCGCAGAGGTCTGTGCTATCCAGGACTGACCATAGATGAGGCTCCATCCCGTGTAGTCTGCGGTCACATGGCCAGCGGTGATATGAAGGCTTCTGGGTGATGGGGCTGATCGCAGAGGTCTGTGCCATCCAGGATTGACCTTAGATGAGGCTCCATCCCGTGTAGTCTGCGGTCACATGGCCAGCGGTGATATGCAGGTATCTGGGTGATGGGGCTGATCGTAGAGGTCTGTGCCATCCAGGACTGACCATAGACGAGGCTCCATCCCGTGTAGTCTGCGGTCACATGGCCAGCGGTGATATACAGGTTTCTGGGTGATGGGGCTGATCGTAGAGGTCTGTGCCATCCAGGACTGACCATAGACGAGGCTCCATCCCGTGTAGTCTGCGGTCACATGGCCAGCGGTGATATGCAGGCTTCTGGGTGATGGGGCTGATCGTAGAGGTCTGTGCCATCCAGGACTGACCATAGATGAGGCTCCATCCCGTGTAGTCTGCGGTCACATGGCCAGCGGTGATGTGCAGGCTTCTGGGTGATGGGGCTGATCGCAGAGGTCTGTGCCATCCAGGGCTGACCATAGACGAGGCTCCATCCCGTGTAGTCTGCAGTCACATGGCCAGCGGTGATGTGCAGGCTTCTGGGTGATGGGGCTGATCGCAGAGGTCTGTGCCATCCAGGACTGACCATAGATGAGGCTCCATCCCGTGTAGTCTGCGGTCACATGGCCAGCGGTGATGTGCAGGCTTCTGGGTGATGGGGCTGATCGCAGAGGTCTGTGCCATCCAGGACTGACCATAGACGAGGCTCCATCCCGTGTAGTCTGCGGTCAGATGGCCAGCGGTGATATGCAGGCTTCTGGGTGATGGGGCTGATCGTAGAGGTCTGTGCCATCCAGGACTGACCATAGATGAGGCTCCATCCCGTGTAGTCTGCGGTCACATGGCCGGCGGTGATATGTAGGCTTCTGGGTGATGGGGCTGATCGCAGAGGTCTGTGCCATCCAGGACTGACCATAGATGAGGCTCCATCCCGTGTAGTCTGCGGTCAGATGGCCAGCGGTGATGTGCAGGCTTCTGGGTGATGGGGCTGATCGCAGAGGTCTGTGCCATCCAGGACTGACCATAGATGAGGCTCCATCCCGTGTAGTCTGCGGTCAGATGGCCAGCGGTGATATGCAGGCTTCTGGGTGATGGGGCTGATCGCAGAGGTCTGTGCCATCCAGGACTGACCATAGATGAGGCTCCATCCCGTGTAGTCTGCGGTCACATGGCCAGCGGTGATGTGCAGGCTTCTGGGTGATGGGGCTGATCGCAGGGGTCTGTGCCATCCAGGACTGACCATAGATGAGGCTCCATCCCGTGTAGTCTGCGGTCAGATGGCCAGCGGTGATGTGCAGGCTTCTGGGTGATGGGGCTGATCGCAGAGGTCTGTGCCATCCAGGGCTGACCATAGATGAGGCTCCATCCCGTGTAGTCTGCGGTCACATGGCCAGCGGTGATATGAAGGCTTCTGGGTGATGGGGCTGATCGCAGAGGTCTGTGCCATCCAGGACTGACCATAGACGAGGCTCCATCCCGTGTAGTCTGCGGTCACATGGCCAGCGGTGATATGCAGGCTTCTGGGTGATGGGGCTGATCGCAGAGGTCTGTGCCATCCAGGACTGACCATAGATGAGGCTCCATCCCGTGTAGTCTGCGGTCAGATGGCCAGCGGTGATGTGCAGGCTTCTGGGTGATGGGGCTGATCGCAGAGGTCTGTGCCATCCAGGGCTGACCATAGATGAGGCTCCCTCCCGTGTAGTCTGCGGTCACATGGCCAGCGGTGATGTGCAGGCTTCTGGGTGATGGGGCTGATCGCAGAGGTCTGTGCCACCCAGGGCTGACCATAGATGAGACTCCATCCCGTTTAGTCTGCGGTCACATGGCCAGCGGTTATATGCAGGCTTCTGGGTGATGGGGCTGATCGCAGAGGTCTGTGCCATCCAGGGCTGACCATAGATGAGACTCCATCCCGTTTAGTCTGCGGTCACATGGCCAGCGGTGATATGCAGGCTTCTGGGTGATGGGGCTGATCGCAGAGGTCTGTGCCATCCAGGGCTGACCATAGATGAGGCTCCATCCCGTGTAGTCTGCGGTCACATGGCCAGCGGTGATATGCAGGTTTCTGGGTGATGGGGCTGATCGTAGAGGTCTGTGCCATCCAGGACTGACCATAGACGAGGCTCCATCCCGTGTAGTCTGCGGTCACATGGCCAGCGGTGATATACAGGTTTCTGGGTGATGGGGCTGATCGTAGAGGTCTGTGCCATCCAGGACTGACCATAGACGAGGCTCCATCCCGTGTAGTCTGCGGTCACATGGCCAGCGGTGATGTGCAGGCTTCTGGGTGATGGGGTTGATCGCAGAGGTCTGTGCTATCCAGGACTGACCATAGATGAGGCTCCATCCCGTGTAGTCTGCGGTCACATGGCCAGCGGTGATATGAAGGCTTCTGGGTGATGGGGCTGATCGCAGAGGTCTGTGCCATCCAGGATTGACCTTAGATGAGGCTCCATCCCGTGTAGTCTGCGGTTACATGGCCAGCGGTGATATACAGGTTTCTGGGTGATGGGGCTGATCGTAGAGGTCTGTGCCATCTAGGACTGACCATAGACGAGGCTCCATCCCGTGTAGTCTGCGGTCACATGGCCAGCGGTGATGTGCAGGCTTCTGGGTGATGGGGCTGATCGCAGAGGTCTGTGCTATCCAGGACTGACCATAGATGAGGCTCCATCCCGTGTAGTCTGCGGTCACATGGCCAGCGGTGATATGAAGGCTTCTGGGTGATGGGGCTGATCGCAGAGGTCTGTGCCATCCAGGACTGACCATAGATGAGGCTCCATCCCGTGTAGTCTGCGGTCACATGGCCGGCGGTGATGTGCAGGCTTCTGGGTGATGGGGCTGATCGCAGAGGTCTGTGCCACCCAGGGCTGACCATAGATGAGGCTCCATCCCGTGTAGCCTGCGGTCACATGGCCAGCGGTGATATGCAGGCTTCTGGGTGATGGGGCTGATCGCAGAAGTCTGCCATCCAGGACTGACCATAGACCCAGGCTTCTGGGTGATGCGCTGCTGACGGCTGTAGTGTTTGCATTTGTCATTTCTGTGGTGTCAAGTGTCCAGTTTTTCTTCCCCACTCCTCAAATATTACATTGTTTATTTTCTTTTTTTAAATCCACCATATAGTTCCAGAGATAAGCGCACGTTTACTTAGTGCTGATTTTTATGGGCATTCTAAAGGGGGGGGGGGGGGGCGTGACTCACAGGATCCTCAGGGGCGTGTCTTTGGGCTGCTTTGCTGTTTTACCCTGTGAGCCACGCCCCCTTGGGGAGGAAAAAAACATAAAAATTTAACGCTAACTGAAAGAAGCCATATGGCGGATTAAAAAGAAAAAGTATATCCTCTGGGAAGCAGCGGGATTAAAATAGGAGAAAAATGTTAAAGATAACCAGTCACTTGCCATAAAGGTCATATTTTTACCTATTTATTTTTATTCTTGCCCCTCTTCGTTCCCGAGATCTGCTCCCCTCTATCAAGTCTTTTCAGCCAACTGGGCGTGGTCCTCATGAAATGAACACACCTACAGAATTGTTTCACCACACAGAGTTGCTTTGTATATTTACCTCCTTGGAAAAGATCATAAAAAGGCCACAGCTCTGGAATGGTGTGGAAGATTGGAGAAAAAAAATAAAATCTGACCACTCTGGGAAGCAGTGCGAATAAAATTGGAGCAAACACTATATAAATATTTATTTTAATTTTTTTCAGTGTAAGCTGGAGCTGGTGGTGGGGTCTCCCGCGTCATGTATGGACCTGCAGTTATTCAGCACCGATAATGCGTTTATCCAGAACCTGGATCAGGATGATGCGCTGCTGGGCTCCTACCCCGTGGATAACGGCTGCAGGATACACGTCAGTAACCTTCTTTCTACCTTCAGGGGTGTGTGATTGGGATGGATCTGTATTGTGAAGGGTCTGGGAGAATGTTGCAATGATGCTAACAAAATAAATATCTACCCCCAGGTGATCGATAAGAGCGGTACCAGGGCCGGCGAGTACGAGGACTTGTCCAGAGTGGAAAAATATGAGCTCTCACAGGACGCCTATGAAAAAAGATCAGGTGTGTATTTACACTAAGCTGAGCTCTGATCGTGGCTCTTGGTCCTTTAGAGTCAGCTGTCATTTTTTTTTTTTTTGCAATCAAATTGAAAGAAAAAGGGAAATGGTCAAGTTTGCTATTTATATTACGCTTCAGCATAATTATTTAGGGCTGTCCCACACGTCCAGATAATTCCGGTACCGGAGTTATCCGTGTCCGTGTGCCTGGGAACTCACGTAGGCCATACGTGCGGCACACGTGTGCCGCCCGTATGGCGAGTGGGTACCACACGGAGCGTGTGGTACCCTGAATCGCGCTGAAGCTGCGATTCATATGTTCCCTGCCGCAACGTTTGCGGCAGAGAAAATATGAATAATAGTGTTTAAAATAAAGATCTATGTGTCCGCCGCCCCCCCACCCCCTGTGCGCCCCCCCCCCCCGCTGTTCAGAAAATACTTACCCGCCTCCCTCGCTGCTTCCTGGTCTGGCCGCGGCTTCTAGTGTATGCGGTCACGTGGGGCCGATCATTTACAGTCATGAATATGTGGCTCCACCTCCCATAGGGGCGGAGCCGACTATTCATGATTGTAAATGATCGGCCCCACGTGACCGCATACAGTAGGAGGCGCGGGGCAGAGAGGAAGGAGTGACAGCCAACGAGGGAGCGGGTGAGTATTTTCAGAACAGCGGGGGGGGCACACAGGGGTGGGGGGGCGGGGGACACATAGATCTTTATTTTAAACACTATTATTCATATTTTCTCTGCAGCAAACGCTGTTGCAGGGAACATATGAATGGCGGCTTCAGCACCATGTGGGGGGGACAGCGCTTACTGTAGCGCTGTCTCCTGCACGGCACAGGGACTGCACACGGAGAACGTCCGTGTGCGGTCCGTGTTTTACACGGACCCATTGACTTTAATGGGTCCGTGTAATACGTGCGCTCCCACGAACACTGATATGTCTCCGTGTTTGGCACACGGAGACACGGTCCGCAAAAAATCAATGACATCTGAACAGATGCATTGATTTTTATGGGTCTACGTGTGTCAGTGTCTCCGGTACGTGAGGAAACTGTCACCTCACGTGCCAGAGCCACTGACGTGTGAAACCGGCCTTATTTGGATGTGAGCTTGATCTTCAGCAAATGGGCGGAGCTCACAGGGTGATTATGCAGAGAAGTGTAGACACGCCCAAGAGGATCCTGTGAGCTACGCCTGTTTGTAATTGTAAAGATTAAAACTATCACTTATATTTTTATTTATTTTTTAAGAAAAAAAACTGATATTCAGGGTAGCAGCGGGAATAAAATAAGAGCAAGGACTGTTCGCTTTTGACCTGGTTGCGGCTCTTCTTTAATGCTTCATCCTCTTCCTGCAGACTCGGTGCGTTCCTTCCTGAAGAAGAATAAATTGGGGAAATTCAATGAAGATGAAGCGGCTGAAAAGTCTGCAGAACAGCAACGCAAACTGGAGGAAGAGAAGCTGGCAGCAGAGGCGGTCACCCCGGGGTCCCGATGTGAGGTGCGGGTGGTCGGACAGCCCACGAAACGAGGCACTGTTATGTATGTGGGTGAGTCACGCCATTGTCTTTCAGTCGTATAGATGGACATTTGTGTTCCGGTGGTCTACTACTGTCCATTTTGGAATGCAGTGCCTTATTAATCCAACTGACAGATGCCCACATACGGTTGGATCATAAAGGGGTGGTCTGGGTTCCAGAATCCAATCTCATATGACTTGATAGAAAATTCTAAGTTTTTTTTAGGAGAGGGTCTCCTATTCAGTATGGATGGGGGGCGGTCACAAAGAGCATCTCGCTTTGGAGGACTTGTCCTCTTCTGTGCTACTCGGACAACCTATTGATTTGATTAGTTTCGGTATGATGCTTAATATCCCATATGATGACACTGCTGGGAAAACGAGTCACAAGCTAGATCCTCTCCGACTTGAGTAGAAAGTACATCCGACACAACTGGTCCCAACAAAATCTGACTCTTCAGCCTGATGTGCGTGGCTATGTTTTCCTCCAGGTTTCATGCCACGGATCCAAGTAAGACAACACTTTCCGATGAGTTTGTCATTGGGCCCAAATAGGGATTGTCAAAGAGAAGGACCCATTTAAATGATGGAAAATGGAACATATGAACGAGGGTTGTGGCGTTTTGTTTTTTTTCTTATGAGATGAGCCATTCAGATGGTTGGTGTGATGGGAAAACTTTGTAGATCTTCTGCTTCCAGCATTTATATTTGTCTTTTAGGTTTAACAGACTTTAAGCCCGGAGTGTGGGTTGGTGTAAAGTATGACGAGCCTCTAGGGAAACATGATGGAAGGTGAGTGACACAATGTCACGGGGATACAAGGAGGGCGAGAGCTAATAACCCGGGCCCCTGCAATTTCCCTCAGACTAGGGAAACCCTGTCTGACCCTCTACCTGAAGTTTACACTGAAGGTGTGCATGTTCAGGCCTCCACCCTCACCCTGACTCCTGATTCAGCCCTTAGACTGAACACCACCACCCAGTGAATGCAATAGACCAATACCCACAGTTATAACAAACAAGGATAAAGGAAAATATACACCATGCCGCAGTCACTCAGGAATACACTATAAATGTGCAGGGCAAAATAAATACAAATATAGGAAGGAGTAAATAAGACAAAGGAAAATACACCACCAGCAACAAGTCTCCAACAACCAGCTCTCCACTCCGGACCGAGATAACTACGGATAAGACAGAAGCTATAATCGGCGACGCCCAAAGATCAGGAGAACCATTTAAAGGAAATGGGCATGGCCCAGCTTCCAATCCGAGGATCAGATAAATTAACCCCGGAGCAGCCAGACGAAAACTAGCCGACGCCAATGAGCAAACAGTGGTCAAACGCGGAATTACCACTGTCTGTCAGACGACCTGGTCTGAACAGTGTCCGACATGACACACATATTCCTAACAACCAAGACCGGGCTGAATGGCCAGTGTTCTGTTATCCAGTGCTAATTATACTGGGATTTACTTAGAGCAGCTCGAGTGAAGTTTAGGATTTTCTTTTTTGTTAAAGGGGGACCCAAGAGACTGAAACCTTCCTTATTTTACTTAGGGGCGAGTAATGGCCCAAGTTGATTGACTGCTTTTTAAATGGACTTTTTATACGGGCGGATCTTTATTCTATCTACACAGAGCGAATGTTAACACAATGTGCGCTTAGAACATCATCATAATTATCGACAGCACATAACACCACCACCCCGTTTACACAAGAAAATGTGCTGTCGAGAACGATTGTTAACATCAGCAATAACTGATCCAAGAACCCGAATAATGAGCTTTTACCCGTCCGATAATCGGGAATAAGCGTTGCAGCAAATTCTTGTTCCCGATTAGGCTACTTTCACACTAGCGTGGTACGACGCACAACGAATTGCGTTGTTGCGGCGTACCAACGCAGGCAGTGAAAGGGCCGCACAACGGGGGCAGCGGATGCTGTTTTTCAACGCATCCGCTGCCCCATTGCGATGTGCGGGGAGGTGGGGGCGGAGTTCCGGCCGCACATGCGCGGTCGGAAAAGATGGTCTCTACGCACCAAAAAAAACGTTACATGCAACATTTTTTGGTGGCGACGGTCCGACGCAACACGACTCAACCGTCGCACGACGGTTGCGACGTGTCACTGCGTCGCTAATGCAAGTCAATGGAGAAAAAACGCATCCTGCAAGCACTTTTGCAGGATGCGTTTTTTTCTACAAAACGACGCATAGCGACGTGCAGTGCAAGACGCTAGTGTGAAAGTAGCCTTATCGGCTGCTCAAAATGGGCCTGTGGATAGAGACAGCCTGATCCAGAACATACACCTGCCCTCCCTGGTTTTGTTTTGTTTTTTTTTTTTGTTTTTGTTTTTGTTTTTTTTTTGTTTTTTTTAAAGATGCTCATACACTGTAGATAGCTGTAGCTGTCGGCAATGAACTCGCTCTGAGTCTATCCCATTCTTCATAATCTTGGCTTGGTCGAGCCTTCATTCTATTCCAGAGGGTACCTTCCTGCTGCCAGCCACTAGGTGGCGTCTTAACTCCTGGGAAAACGACAGGTTTGGGGGCTGAAATTCAACACGCACAATCCTTAACCCCCCCCCCGCATCACCTGTGGGGGATAAGTTGGGGGGCCGCCATCCGCAGAGACCATCTGGTTATGTGTGTTTTTACATTTCAATATCTTTTGTTCTGACAATCTCCAGATAAAGTCCTTTTAATCTGAGCTTTTTGTGGCCGTAAAATATAAGTTTTCCAAACTTTTACCTATAATCATTCCCAGATTAAGAGGAATACACCTGTTGTTCTGCTATTTCTTGGTTCTATGGTAAATTTCCAAGGTTATGATGGAATCCCTACCACCTTTTTAAAGGGCTTGGCCACTTGTCTGGAGCTGTGCACGGTTCTTGCATCTAGCCGGAGATGACATGTCAGGCTCCATCTGTGTCATCTGTCAAAGAGCATTCAAATGGAATCTGTCACCAGCTTTTTGCCATCATATCTGAGCGTTGCATATGTAGAGACGGAGACCCTGATTCCAGCGATGTGTCGCTTACCCTGCTTGCTGCAATTTTGATGAAATCAACGTTTTCTCTGCTGCAGATCTCCCACTTGTCTGACTGTTGAGCTCTGTATAACCCCCTCCCCTCCACTGACTGGCAGCTTTCTGTGTACACTGTGCATAGGCAGGAAGCTGCCAATTAGTGCTGAGGGTGTAATTATACAGAGCTCATGAATATGGAGGACTACTTGGCATCAGGTTTACTAGTCCTCTAGTGATAATCTTCTGCTAATAAAACAGATTTTTAGAAAAACTAGAACAAGCAGCCCAGTAACTGACATCACTGGAATCAGGGTTGCTGCCCCTATTACATTATGCGGCTCTCAGATTAGGTAGCAAAAACCTGGTGATGGATTCCCTTTTAATTACCTATAGATGTGTGAAATGGAATATCGGATAATCTGACATCTCTGTATTTCTGCCAGAATATCAGATAAGTTCACTACATCTGACGTTAGTTGATATTGGCTTTTTTATGATATTTTATATTAATACATTTTCATTACTATTTTGTCCAGTGTCGAGGGCAAGCGTTACTTCACCTGTTCTCCAAAGTACGGTGCGTTCGTCAAACCCCAATTTGTGGTCGTCGGCGACTTCCCAGAAGAAGATTATGGTCTGGATGACGAGATGTGACAGCCCAGCAGCACTATATCTTCTCTGTGCCTCCTCGACGTACAAACTCCAAGCTTCATCACCATTTAGTGTAATAACCTCGTGACTCTCATAGATTTTTTTTTTTTTTTCTTTTTTCTCCTTAGAATTTAGCCGATGCTTCAACTTTCTACTGGTTGTTTTTTTTTTTTTGTTTTGTTTTTTTTGTTCAAAAAGTTGGCGCTATGGTTCCGGATCCCCCTAACAATGCTGATGTATTGATCTACGTGGCAAGAAGGGGAATCAAGATGTAAAATAACTGTTCAACATATAGGATGCCTGTACCTGGTATAGGAAGGGACATATCTCTGTGGGACCACCCATCCTCGTAGACCCTCTGCCAAACAGGACGTTTTGTAGCATGAAATTCAAGATGCCATGGGCTTGTTGCTGCCTATTCTCCAGAGCCGGCGCTTTTCTGGAATCTCCGATCCTTAATATAAAGTAGCCCAGGAAATTGATGACTCCCGATCTGACCCCAAAGCTCGGACACCTCCAGACTTCTCTGTACATAACGCTACTTCCACTTCTAATATTGTTCGGACCGTCGTGTCGTCTCCATGACCAAGTGTATAGAATGTGTTTTTCAATAATTTATTATGTTTTTTTTCTTTTGTCATTGCAAGATCCTGGGGATTTCTCACTTGCACGTTCCTGCTCTCCACCATCTTTTACTGATCGCTTTTCTTTCTAACCTCATTTTAAGCCTTATAAAATTTTTCTTTTCCCTTCTTTTTTTTTTTTCCTCTTTCTTTTTTGATATTTGTACGTACCAGCAGTGTTATGTTTTATCATTGCCCTAAGCTACAAAGCAAAACTGCTTTCTTCATACAGTTTGTGTAAATCCTGAGGCCATTAAATAAAGCAAGCTGATTTTTTTTTCTTTTTCATGTTTAAGGATATGATGGAAAATATGGAGAAACCAGACGGTGATATATACTGAATATTACCAATAAGGGCTGGAGATCTTATTGTCTCTACTGCAATTCAGACGGGAGATACAAAGTTAAAGGGCTGTGCTCAAAATCCTCGGGGGTGAGGATAAAATGCTAATCACTATTGCGACCAGCAATCCTGAGATCTGTGTTCTGGAAACCCTAGAATGGGGCTATGTCACCCCATCTGGTGCACATGCCTAATTTCCACATCATCGTTGTCTATGGGATTGTATCGGACATTGACAGACTATTTGGCCTGTGGTCACCCAGGATCCATAATTCAGACCAGAGGTCTGTGATTAATGCATCCATCACCAATCAAAAAAATTAAACCGGTGGGCAAGCACATGCTTTTTTATTTTTTGCTTGTAGTTACCCTCTGGAAAAGATAGTCTACTGCCATATAGTTTAAGGGGGTTTTCTGCTCACAAGCCATGCTGACCCCCAAAATGCACCAGCCGCTTTGTCAGCCTCCAATATCATTCCTGAGACCACAGATTGGTACAAGGTCACATGGCTGGTGGTCAGGACGTCATGGCTTCTGGTGGGGTCCATCAAGGCGGCAGGAGTGAATATGGCTTCCCATTGTGAGCTAGCTGCCTCGTAGTTTTTGGTTTGGGGGGAAACAAAGGATAGGAGATGCCGTTCTTGGGCCGGGTTTCATGAACATCTAAACACAACCTGAGGCTCCTTCACGTGTCCATATAATACTGGTACCATCACTATTTTGGTAGAGCGTGCCATCCATTTTTCAGGCACAGATTAAGAAAAATCAATTCCAAAGCTTCTTGTGTACTGTTCAGTGTTAAACATGGATGATACATTAATGTCATCCGTGTTCTGTATGTGTTTTACACTGACCTGTAAACGGATTTATATTGGCCATTGTCATCGGTGCTGCTGGAACAAAAAGGACACGTCTCCGTGTGGTTCAGATAGACCATAGGTTTTAATAAGGGAAAGGAAAGTAGTAAAACAATCCCCAAAATTGTCAAAAGTTTTATTTAAAAATAAAATAAAACATTTATTCCATTGTATAAAATCTTAATAGAGGTCCAGAAACAAAGAAGGTGGACAATGGAAGGAATCACAAATAAAAAAAAAAATGCCTTACTCAGTAAGATTATTATTTTAATCTCGTTTTAATAAACTCATCTTATTGAAGATTACACACTATTACAACTTCACAGAACAAACATTGCTCATTAATGCTGTCTGGCAAAGTTCTCCTTGACATACAACGGGTCTAAGATCTTAACCAAACCCATGAGACCCCATGTCAGGCACTGATTATCACATACTTTATCATGAGAGAATGCTCCTCATCGCCCGGGGACTAATGTGAGTGAAAGGGGAACCAAATTAAGGTTTCCACACCTTGCCACATTTTTCAGGACGGTGTCTAGTTTATATAGAAAAAAGCCCAGCTCACCGTAATGGACGTCCTTAGGTGTTCGGAGCCCAGGATACGCTGCGTCAAGGCGAGGTGCAACCAGAGAAGTCCAGCTCAACGAACTCGTGAACAAACTTCTTTCTTTATTCACCAAAAGTTTATCTCATTTTTCTGATGTCAAATATTGACTGCATACTGAACGTGGCCTAAGTGGGTGAGTTTTTCTTATCTGCAAACAAAACCTGTAGAAAATCATGGTTTTGTTGCCCTAACCACCCACAATCAGTCTAAGCGGTATCTCGAATGTGCAGGATCTATCCGTATTCTCAAGGTCTGTAATTTGCCATGCACACTCTTACAATGGACAGTTCCTTTTTATTAGCATTCTGCCAGCACTATAGATACCGGAACTTCCTTTGTATTTCTGTATAAAGCTTGACAGATAGAAGAGTAGGAACAGAGAGGCAAATACCGACCGCCACTTCCTGTTCTCCATCCTTGAGTCTTTCTTCTAGAGACTGGATTTACTTTACAATAAGCTCTGGACTTACAGAAGGGATACACCTACCTGCCGGAGCTTAGAATTGATTTTTAGGAAGTTTGACATTTTTAAATACTAATCAATCATTTCTCAAACGTTTTGCCATTACAGTTATCAGCAGATTGGAGGAGGGGGGGGGGGGCCGGTCCTAAGACCCCCACCTATTGCTGACAAATCCCCCCTGAAAAGGGCGCAGTTCAGGGGACATGAGCGCACAATAGCATGCATAGGCTTCTTAAAGAAAGAATAATATAGAATAAAAAAAACAGGCTTCAAGAGCCCTAGCCAGCTCCCCGACAGACCACAAGAGCACGGAAACTTCGTCCTGACCCAGACGTGAAACAACAGAAGATGAGAAGAAAAACGTGTGAATGCTCCAGCCCCTTAAAATTCGAAAAGTCTTTATTGATCCATATAAAATTTAAAAATGGAAAGGAGAATCCTTGCGTACAATGAATGTGAACAGGTAAGATGACCGCTTAAAGCGACGCGTTTTGATCTAAAGAGATCTTAAGTATGGCTTACTACTAATTGTGTATTGTTCATATGTTTGTTTTATTTTGTATGTAAGTACTTTTTATGGTGCTGTGAGCTTTCAGGACCTTTGAAGAAATCATGTGATTAGTGATGTTGCTATGATAGGTCAATGAACGCTGTAAATAATCTGTCGGTGCCGATAGTAGTAAGCCATGATTAAGATCTCTTTCGATGGAAACGCGTCGCTTTAAGCTGTCATGTTACCTGTTCACATTCATTGTACGCAAGGATTCTTCTTTCCATTTTTAAATTTTATATGGATCAATAAAGACTTTTCGAATTTTAAGGAGCTGGAGCATTCGCACGTTTTTCTTCTCATCATAGGCTTCTTAACCTAAGGTTTCTATAGGATCCATACTCCAATCTGTGTGCCCTCCTGACTCCTGAGCTGTGTACCTATCGGTAGCATTTCTGAGCGTTAGGTGGGGGTCTCAATACCCGGACCCCCACAGATCTATGTCTCTGCAGGAGAAGATAAATTTAGTGTTTACAGACGAACAATAACCCCCGTAAAATATATTTTATTCAATAATGTACTAAAAAACCATACCCCTATCTAATAGGTCAATATTAAGGGGGCATTAACCCCGAATTTCATAGATAAATAAACACCCTATACTGGAACAGTATCAAACATAGATAATGCAGATGTCCTATAGAAGTGATATAATGTTAGTGGTATACAGTCTATAGCTGCAAGGGTGTGTGGATGTACGTGCACTACCCCTACCAATCAAGCAAATATTCATTTGCGGCACTAGGGTCTCTTCCTACCTAGGTGCGGGGGTTGGCACCCTAAGAAAATACGAGAATGGCGCCCCCGCTCGTGCGATGGCTAGCCCTGGTCTCCTATTAACTCCCTATAAGCGATAGAGTATGAAACAGAAGGCCAGATGGCTGTCAATAACTTGAAAAAATATGTGATACCACTAATACAGCATAACAGGCCCACACCCCGCAATGTGCTGTAAGGTAGGGATAGATGTAGAAACTGAAATATAGGATAATAAACTGAAATTTTAAGACAAGTATCGCCTAATACACACATAGGATATATCCAGCATTATAATGGGCTAACAAATATACAACCATAAAAAGTACTATTACCATAGCAAATACTAATGCCATACAAAGGGATGACAAAAGAGAGCCCCCACCACATATACCTGGATATAGATAGATTAATACAGTCAGCTCAATAGGGAATGCAGCAAGTAATAGAGATACATATTAGTAATGGTTATAGTATACTCATCTGCTGCAATAATCAACCCCAGCCGATCATCCATCCAGTAATAGTGGCTCACAAAGTGAATCGGGGCAAACACACTCTGCAGAAAACCTCTCGACGCGTTTCCCCCATAACCATGGGTTCATCAGGAGAGTCAGGATACCAACATGGCAGTATAAAGATATACACAGATACACGGATTCAAATTTCGTCATCAGAAACAGATAATTCTGACAGTGAGAGATCTAACTCGAGTAATAGGTGGAGACAGAGGGGTAGGACACGGGGCAGAGGACAAAGACAAAGACAGATGGCAAGGTTACGGCACATATATGCACGCTCCTATGGGGCCTACCAATATGGGCACACAAATACAAGGAGGCATCCAAACAAACAGTTCTACTACCAATATGAGCGAGCCATCTTTCCCAATGCCGGTATCTGGACCTACACCCTCTTTGCCCTCCTCTTCTCCTTTTTTGGAGCAGAGGGCCCCACTCGGGTATCCACTGAGAAACAGAATGGTTTAACACCTGTGGGGTCTAGTCAAATTATTAACCTGAGCAACTATGAATTATCGTTTGATGAATGTAATGTTTTACATAAGGGCCTTAATTTTGTCCCCACAACCAGATTTGACGTATTTGGTTGGGTTAAAGACATCAATTTGTTTGCACGCAAACTCAAATGGCACAAGTTCCATCTTGATAAGGATAGAGAAAGATGTAAAAATTTGGGTATTTCGGTCGAGGATCTTGAAACTGTTGACATCTTGACTGACCTTTTGAGGGATAATGAACATAATGATGGTTTGGGTCCTTTCACGTCACTTAAACGCAAAAGTACTAGGGTACCCCCGGCTGGGGGACTGGACTCCATCGACATCTTTCTCAAAGTTGTTGAGGAAGATCTCTTGAGGATTAACCCCAATGAGAGGGGAAATGTTCCATCGTCTAACCTGACTAGGCCTGAAATGTTGGCTTTAACTGAACTAGAGAGAAACAAAGATATAGTAATTAAGCCCTCCGATAAGGGGGGCAATATGGTCATAATGAATCATGACCAGTATATGTCTATGTGTCAATTGATACTTGATGATAGAGAGATTTATGAAATCTTGAGTAAGGATCCAACTCCACAATACATTGATACTTTAATGTGTCTTCTCACTAGAGGCCTTGATCTCAGGTTGATAACTAAAGACGAATTTGAATTTCTTTCCCCTTCCCTCCCTCTGGTGCCTGCCTTTTATTGCCTTCCTAAGGTACATAAGGGGCTTTCGCCCCTTAAGGGTCGCCCCATAGTGTCGGGGGTTAGTTCGGTGGGCCAGAATGTAGGGATCTACATTGATAAAATTCTCCGTCCTTTTGTTGTGTCTTTGCCCTCATACTTGAGGGATACCCTGGACTTACTTACCAAACTCGAGGATCTGGACATTGAAACCAACACTTATCTAGCGTCCATAGACGTGGAAGCGCTTTATAGTAACATTCCTCATGAGGCAGGCATCAGGGGGATGGAATTCTTCCTTAATACACGTGCCACCCAATGTATCCCACATAATAAGTTTATGGTTGAACTAATGGCATTTATTTTGAACCATAATTGTTTTCTTTTCTCTGGCAAGACCTACCACCAGCTCAGGGGGACGGCGATGGGGAGTCCCTGTGCCCCATCGTACGCTAACCTCTTCCTGGGCTGGTGGGAGGAGACTGTTATTTTTGTGGAAGAAGCCTGGTGGTTCCCCAAAATCTTATTTTGTTCGAGATTTATCGACGATGTGTTCATACTATGGTCAGGCACCGTTCTTGAGTTTGACCAATTCATTTTGTGTATCAATAAGAATAATATCAATATGAGGTTCACATCGGAGATACAGGAAGAGTCCATCAACTTCCTTGACCTTAATATAAGAAAGGATCAGAGGGGTAGACTTTCCACCAGAACTTTTAGGAAACCCACTTCCACTAATGGTCTCCTCAGGTGGGATAGTTTCCATCCTGGTACCCTACGTAAAGGGATCCCCAAAGGGCAATTTCTACGCATCAGGAGAAACTGTTCGAATAACCATGATTTTACTGAACAGGCCTATGACCTTAGATGTAGATTTGGCCAGAGGGGATACCCTGGGATGGTCTTGGATGGTGCGTTGAGACATGCAGCTGGTTGTACTCGGCATGAATTGCTTCACCCACCACGTAAGGAGGACATACCTGAGATCCCGAGAATCATTGGTATGTTCGATAATAGATCAAGTATGGTACAGAATATTTTGAAAAAACACTGGGGGATTCTCAGGGCGGATCCGGATTTGAAGGACTTTGTCCCTTCCACCCCCAAAATCACGTATAAGAAAGGTAGATCCATTAAGGACCGGCTGGTCCATAGTTTCTATGATCGCCCTAAAGCGTCTGGTACTTGGTTGGACCGTAAACCATGTGGCACGTTTAGATGTGGGAGTTGTAAATTCTGTTCATGGATAAGGAAGGAAAAAACCTTCAAGAGCACCACATCAGATAAGATATACTTTATGAGGGATTTCGCCAATTGTAAATCCGAGGGAGTAGTGTACATGGCAACCTGTTCGTGTCCACTTAGTTATATTGGGAAAACTAAGAGAGAGCTGCGGAGATGCATCGGTGAACACCTGGGGGACATTAAACATAACCGGGATACGCCAATAGCTAAACATGTCAGATGTGTTCATTTGAATGACAATAGGGCAATCTCCTTTTGTGTTCTTGAAGTTGTGCGACGCAACCCACGAGGTGGTGATTTGGATAAATTGCTCCTTCAAAAGGAGTGTCAATGGATCTTTAGGCTACGCACTCTTGCACCTTCTGGCTTGAATGAGCAGCAAAATTATTGCTGTTTTTTATGATGGGGTAACTCGTGGATACTAGCTAGCCTTCCTTATCGGGTTATCTTTCCTGCTTTATATTATCTACTTTAATTTATCTACTTTATTGTATTATATACCTTGATTCTGCAGCTTCACCATAGGGTCCCCATCGTTTAGTAGTCCGTTTATGACAATTGGTTGGTGATCTATGACTTCCAGACTTTCTTTGTTCTGTGTATTTATGTACTTACCTGTTTTGCCGTATCCTCATCTCCATTGGTAATAAGGGTATATATTTACGATGCATTACATTTGTTGTTTGTTCACCTTTTTAATAACCTTTATATTTCTTGTATATGTATAGTGGAGCCCGCCCCCCCCCCTCCCCTCCACCTCCCCCTTCTTTCAATTGGGGGCGCTGAGATATTGCCCTATTTTCCATGTATAATGGTAGTATGGGATGCGCATGTGTTTATGTTCCATTACGTAATCCCTGGTTTGCCTATTGACGTACCCACTATAATGGACACCTTTGTTTCATATTCTTACCGCTTGAACGGTTTTTTTGCTCTCTATATAATTTTTATTTTTTTTTTTGTCCAGGGCGCCCTTGGACTCCAGTATCATGGCGGTCTGTGGGGCTCTATTGTATTTACTTGGGTTAGTCCGGCGCATGCGCTGTATCTAGCGCCTATACCCGATACTTCCGGGGTTTCTGCATGGATAGAGGCACTTATCGCTGCACACTTCC